>NC_091454.1:41442039-42042039 GCF_027789765.1 Dendropsophus ebraccatus | reverse complement strand
GATTAGTATGGGCCCTTTCCACTATATCTTCAAATTCTCTGAGGAATTGTATCAATGGGTACTTGTTAAGAATAGCATAACAGCTTCGATCCCCAAGAAGTCTCAGGCACATTTTAACATACTAGTTAGAGTCCATGATCACCAAATTGCCCCCTTAGTCAAAGGGCTTGATGATGATCAAGATCAATGATAGCCTGCATTTCTTATGCTGCGTTTACACGGAACAATTATCGTTCGAATTTGAACGATAACGATCAAATTCGAAAGATAACCGTATGTGTAAACGCAGCGAACAATCAAACGACGAGCGAAAAATCGTTCATTTTTAACTTTCAACATGTTCTTAAATAGTCGTTCGTAGTTCATAAAAAATTCACAGATCGTTCCGTGTAAACATTCGTTCACTGATTTAACCTATGTGCGAGATAGGCTTAAGCGATCGCAAAACGATCGCAAAATGATTTTTCCGTATGACATATAGTTCCGTCTAAACGCTGATCGTTATAAAAAAAATCTGGCAAATTATCTGTGTGTAAACGCAGCATTAGGCAGTGCAATTACTGTGGTATCTGTTATTGCTTAGTCCCTCCAAGTCCCTTACCACTAGTTGAACAAAGACATCAATACATGACACATCAGCCTAGAAGGGGCATTTTGGTACTTTTCTTCTTAAGATCAGTAAATTGACCAATACCAAATAAGCCTTCACCCTTCTCAATTAATTCAGTCTGCATTTCTACCCCAGCCAGGACATCCTGTGGTAGTCTAATTTGCCGGATGTTTTTTGGGCCTGTATCTGGTGTGACTGCAAACCCAGTTGAAATAGTTGAATCTGGTGGTAAGGACAAGAAATAATCCCTTGCTAACTACACACATTTATGTTTTACTGATGTTACACGATGGCTGTCATAGTTTGGACTTTTACAGTACAATAGACCACATTCCATCTATTAGAATAGCCTGCAAAACAGAATAGTACCAAAATATTTTTTTTTTTACTTTTAATATTCATACAATAAAAGTTTATTTTCAATAGATACAGGTAAACTATATTCAGTCCATCAAAAATGAAAGATCCAATATGGTAATTTACGATTTTAATATTCCAACTTATATCTTTGATATATTCTCCATGATGTTAAAAAGGCTCCCATGCTGCTCCAGTGGGGTATTGAATAACACAGGTCTGTAGGTGAGAAAAATGCAAGCGCTATGGACTTTTAAATATGAGAAAGGAAAAAAACAGAAGTGTTAAAAGGAAAATTGGCTTGGTCCTTAAGGCTATGTTCACACTACGTAAGTTTCCGGCCGTAGCGCGTTCCGTGAATGGAAAGTATACGATGTACGGCTGCACAGTTCACACTACGTACGAACTTACGCCCGGATCGTACGCGTCGTCGTAAAAAATGAACCAGACCATTGTTAGCGGTGATTTCTTCATTTTTGCAGCTTTTTGTGCCGATCCAAAAGGTTCTGTGGGGTGTCCAGGGCTAGGCGAAGCTTTCCAAGTAAAAGACCGCTGTCAGATCGCTACATAGGGCGCTCGGGAAGCGTAAGTAGACTACGGGCGTAAGTTCGCGGTCCGTACGTAGCTGGCCGCAAGTAGCGTAAATCTCCGGCCGGAGTTTACCGCGTATACCGCGGCCGGACATATATGCAGTGTGAACATAGCCTAAAGGATTAAACGTGATGTAAATGTGTTGTTCACACAAAGAAAAAAGGGAGAAAAGGCGTCCACTTTTTTTTTTTTTTTTTATATATATGTCCATTATTACCACATTGAGATTAGACAGTGTCCGGACAGTGATTGGCTGAGTGGGCTGTCTAATCTCAGTCAGTGATTGGCTAAGGGGGACATCAGAGAAGGAGGACAGGTGCAGACAGGTCTTACAAATTTACAGGTCAAACAAACTTACTAAACTGTAGCAAAACAGCTAAACACCTGCAATCCTTCAGCTGTTTTAGTGCAATTCATTAATATTTTGGTTTTGATGAGCCTGAATTTTACTGCAAAATTTGTATAAGCTGTCAAACCAAACAGAACCAAAAAGTTCACTCAGTTATTGCCTTTGTTTGCAGTGGTCTTGTGAATGATAAACATGGATTGCTATGAACTTGAATTGTATCATCTCTAGTGATAAATACAGTTTGTTTGACCTCTGACAATAGGTTTGAATATAGAAGGCTTGTGGTCAATTGTGAGTCAATTCAGGTTTTTCTATGAAGTGACATACTGCCCCAGCTGTTGGTGTGGTGACAGAGGGTCATCCCTAGTAGTGGGGGACACTAAAATGTTAGTGATATGTGCAGGACATACTGTACTGTAGCCACATAAGAGGTAGAGACAAGTTATCTCTGTAAATCCAGAACAGTTGCACACCTTAGTGGCCAGAAGTGTCATTGCAGCAGAAGGAGGTAGACTAAGTCTCCAAGAGCATGGTGAAGAGCAGAGGAACAGAGGAGCATTTGATTCAATTGGATTCAATTTAAATAGCTCCAGATATTCGACTATTTGATCGAATATCGAATCCCATTATAGTCAATGGGAGAAAAATCCTTGGGACCTGGAAATCAAGATTCGACCAATCGGAGGTCACCAAGTTCAAGACATCTTTAGAAAGTGATACAAACACCTCTGGAATGCATCTGGGAAAGCAGGGAAGCAGTATTTTACAGGGTACGGTATTACCGGCAATTAGCTGTAATATTCCTGTAATAGTTAGAACTTGATAAATAAAACAAAGTTTCGTTTTAAAAAAGTTATTTTTCTTCAATAGCTTAATTAAAACAAATCCATGCTTTTGCAATTAAATATACTGTAATAAAAAAATAGATATATAAATAAATATATTTATTTATTTATTTACAGTATATTTAATTGCAAAAGTATGTATTAATTTTAATTAAGCTATTGAACGACGAAAATAACTTTATTTGAACGAAAATATGTTTTATTAATTAAGTATTAACTACTACAGAAAGCTGTATTATTGCCGGCAATACCTATTGCCGGTAATACAGCGCAATGCATTAATTAATACTTTACTTTAATTAAAACAGCAAATGTTTCTTCTAATGATGCTATTTTTTTTTATCACAATAGCAACATTAGAAGCAACATTTTGATTCATATGTCCGCTCAGCTGATTGGCTGAGTGGACATATAAAGAGCCGATTCCGTCACACTGTGTGCCTGGGACCGGCGAAGAGAGAAGATAGAATGCATCGGAGGGTGAGTAGAAAGCTCTCTCCCCCCCCCCCCCCCCCCGCACTACACCCATCTCAGCAAGGAAGGGGGGGTCACTTGTTTTTGCATTTTTTTTGTGGGTGTGTTTCTCCCTTTTTTACACATATCGGAATCCTGAGGACTATGGCGGTTTCGATGAACTACGTCGATGACCAGCGGTTGTTTGGATATTTTTTTTTTATAAAATGGTCAACAAGGGATGTGGGGGTGTTTATATTTGAATAAAAAATATTTTTTACTTGTGTCGTGCCTTTATTTCTTTACTATATATAGACTTAATAGTGGAAACCATCTAATAGACGGAATCCATTACTAAGTCAGGGCTTAGTGTTAGCCGATATAAAATGGCTATCACTAACCCCC
The DNA here is from genome assembly GCF_027789765.1 of Dendropsophus ebraccatus. NCBI lineage: Eukaryota > Metazoa > Chordata > Amphibia > Anura > Hylidae > Dendropsophus > Dendropsophus ebraccatus. Next base: position 42,038,429 of record NC_091454.1, on the reverse strand, counting down.
CCAGGGGTACTGGGAATAGCCAGGTGCCAGTGGTCCCGGAGCGTCAAAACTGACGCTTCAGGACTGGGCGGCAGCAGGCTAGTAATATTAACCCCTTAAGGTCAAAGCCAATTTTCGTTTTTGCACTTTTGCTTTTTCCACTTTGTTTAAAAGGCCATAGCAGTTGCATTTTTTCATCTAGAGACCCACATGAGCCCTTATTGTTTGCACTGTCAAATTGAAAAAAAAAAAGGAATTTGTTTTGATTTCGGGGAGTTTTGCATTTACGCCATTCACCCTATGGTAAAAGTGACTGATTATGCATGTTCCTCACATCAGTACGATTACAACGATATGTAACATGTATAACTTTTATTTTATTTGATGGCTTTTAAAAAAATTAAAACCATTGTTAACAGATATATGTTCCTTAAAATCGCTCCATTCCCATGCTTATATGGGGCTGTGTGAGGTGTCATTTTTTGCGCCATGATGTGTAATTTCAACTGTTACCTTGATTGCGCATATTTCACTTTTTGATCACTTTTTATTACATTTTTTCTGGGTTTGATGCGACAAAAAATGCAAAATTTTGCACTTTGGATTTTTTTTGCGCTGACGCAGTTTATCATGCGAGATCAGGAATGTCATAATTTAATAGTTCTGGCGATTACGCACGCGGCAATACCAAACATGTTTGTTTATTTATTTATTTATTCATATTTATAAAATGGGGGTGATTTGGATTTTTTATTAATAACCCTTTTTTGCTCTTTTTTTCATTAACTATAAGCCCCCCTGGAGGACTTACATATACACTGATCTCTCATAGAGATGAATGCTGTGTATTTACACAGCAAAGATCCATTTGATTGGTGATAGATTGCTTTGGCCTGCTGCAGGCCACAACAATCTACTGCTGAACCGGGATCAGCGTCATTGCGACGCTGAGGCCCGACACAGGCAGAAGAACGGATCTCCCCCCGCGCGAGGGACAAAGCATTTCAATGCAGCTGTCAGGTTTGACAGCTGTATTGAAATGCTTAATTAGCCGGCGCGGGTTAACGGGACCCGCGCTGGCTAATAGAGGTGCTCCCCGGCTACAGATAGCAGCCGGGAGCGGTGCCGTTCAGAGCGGGGTCCCGGCAGGACCCCTCTCTGAACTCCCCCTGCGCCACCATGACGTACTAGGTACGTCATGGGACGCTAAGGGGTTAAGGCTAGGGAGGGCCAAAAACAATGGCCCTTCCCACCCTAGTGTTACTAGGCTGCTGTTGCTTTTAATCCAGCTGGTTATGAAAATAGGGGGAACCCTATGCAGTGTTTTTTGTATTATTTATTTTTTAAAAAACCAGCTGAGCGGGCATATAAATCAAAATGTTTTTTCTAATGTTGCTATTGTGATAAAAAAAAAATAGCATCATTAGAAGAAACATTTTCTGTTTTAATTAAAGTAAAGTATTAATTAGTACATTGAGCTGTATTACCGGCAATAGGCATTGCCGGCAATAATACAGCTTTCTGTAGTAGTTAATATTTAATTAATAAAACCAATCAAACCAAATATAGTTAGTTATACAGTAAATATAGTTGATCACAAATATCGACAATGCAATATGATATGACCTTCGAAAACGACCTTTGTAAAGATTTTCTTCATTAACATAACTTTATATTAACACCCTATTGTTAATCCTACATTTTTAGCTTGACGGTTCTTATAAAAATTGGAACAGTAAAGTTATACTGTACCAGTCACATGACACAGATAAGTTAAAAAAGGAATTGCGGTGGGAATGCTCAATTATGTATTCAATATGCTGAGAGGAGGGGTAAGGCCAGACTGTCTTTAATCTCTATTGTTAATAGTATGATCCTGTGTTATTGGTTCCATAATAAAAGTGATACCTTTCATGATAATAATTACAAAAAAAAATTATATATATATATATTAATAAAACACATTTTAGTTCTAATAGTTATTTTCGTTGTTCAATAGCTTAATTAAAACGAATACATACTTTTGCAATTAAATATACTGTAAATTAATAAATAAATATACATATTTAATTTATTTATATATTTATTTTTTTATTAACAGTATATTTAATTGCAAAAGCATGGATTCGTTTTAATTAATCTATTGAATACGGATGAGCGAATCGAACCGTTACGAACCAGATTCGTTACGATATTTGCAAAAAGTTCGGTTCGGTACCGAACCGAACTTTCAAAAAGTTTGTGACGAAGTGCGTTTAAATCGCAACGGCGTCGCAAAACTGTACTTTAACCAGAGAATAGAACAGGCTACAAGGGATTATTACTCCTATAATCCTTTGTATCCTATTATTATGTGAATATCAAGGTGTGTGACGTCACTCCAGGAACAGGAAGTGCCTGAGCGTCCATGCTCTTTCTCATTGTGTGTCTAGACTGCAGAGAGAGAGAAGGTGTACGTTAGGCAGAGAGGGAAAACACATAGATTACATATCCAAACAACTGGATAAGTACAGGGAGAGATAGAGAAGGAGTATATATTGTTTGTGAGAGAAGCCAGAGAGAGGAAGATAAAAAAAAATCGCAAGATCCAGGGAAAGCTTGATAAGCTCATACATAGTGAAAGAGGCTGAGAAATCAAGAGTTAGGTAGAGAGAGGGAGAGATAGCCATCTAACTCAAAAATCGTGATATCTAGGGAGAGATAGGGAGATAAAAAAAAGAAATAGGGAGAAAAAAGTGAGAAGAGTCACTCAGGACACGTAGCATTGAACCAGCTACTGTTCCGTGACAGAGAGGAGACGCTAGACGTTTGTTTGTGATCAGCTGTTCTAGGTGACGCTAAGTCAGCGCCTCACAAAAGCTGTCCATTTGTGCTCTGCTGGTTGCCGTCAAACCCCTCTAGCCACCCGCAACCAAAAAAGTTTAAAAAAAAACCCTTTAAAAAGGATTTAACCCTTAGACGACCCAGGGCGTATAGTTACGCCATGGAAGTCTGTCCCCAGACGACCTAGGGCGTAACTGTACGCCCTGGGTGTTTCTCACGCTATGAAGCGTGCTCCGGAGCGGAGCGCGCTTCATAGCAGGTGGGGGCCGGCTGCAGTGAGCAGCTGGGACCTCACCGGTAATGACACGCTGCAGCGATCGCGCTGCCGCGTGTCATTAACTCCTTAAACGCCGCGGCGTTTAAGTGTAAGTGACAGGGGGAGTCCCCTGTCACTTACCGATCGGGACCCCCGCAGTGTGACTGCAGGGGTCCCGATCGGTAAAACGGGCCGCCGGAGCTCTCTCACCTGCCTCCGTGCGGTCCGATCGGCGCTCTGGTCACTGAGCCTGCACAGGCAGGCTCAATGAGCAGAGCGCCGATAACACTGATCAATGCTATGCCTATGGCATAGCAATGGTCAGTGTAAAAATCCAAGTAGTGAATGTAAAAGTCCCCCAAAGGGACTTCAAATGTGTAAAAAAAAAAAAGTTAAAAACACTAACACACTACCCCAAAACCCCTCCCCCAATAAAAGTTGAAATCACCCCCCTTTCCCATTATATAAATAAAACATATAAAAATAAATAAATAGATAAACATATAATATACCGTAGCGTGCGTAATTGTCCGATCTATTAAAATATAACAAGCGTCATTGCGAACGGTAAACGGCGTACACGAAAAGAGGGAAAAAAGTGCGCGGATTACCGATTTTATGTTACATTATATATATAAAAAAATCAATAAAAAGTGATCAAAACGTCCGATCTTCACAAATATGGTATTAATAAAAACTAGAGATCATGGCGGAAAAAATGACACCCCATACAGCCCCGTAGGTGAAAAAATAAAACCGTTATAAGCGTCACAATAGTCCCATTTTATTTATAATTAATTGCCAAAAAAAAGGATTTCATTTAAAAAAAATATATAACATTAGAGAATCTGTGTAACCTGCATATGGTTGTGTTCGTACTGACCTATAGAGTAATGGTATCATGTCGCTTTTACCATATAGTGCATTATGTAGACTCAGGAACCCCCCAAACGTTACCATATTGCATTCTTTTTTACGATTTCACCAATTTATATCTTCATAAATAATATATTTGGAATTCCATCATACATGTTATGGTAAAATGAATGACGCCATTACAAAGTACAACTATTCCTGTAACAAATAAGCCCTTACATGGCCTGTAGATAAAAAACTGAAAGTGCTGGAGCTCTTAGAAGGGGAGGAGGGAAAAACGGAAACACTACGATCAAAATTTGCGCGGTCCACTGGGTCATTTTGGGCCTGGTCCTCAAAGGGTTAAAAAAAAGTTTGTTTGTTTGTTTGTGATCAGCTGTTCTATTTGAGGCTAAGTCAGTGCCCCACAAAAGCTGTCCGTTTGTGCTCTGCTGGTTGCCGTCAAACCCCTCTAGCCACCCGCAACCCAAAAAGTTAAAAAAAAAAAACCTTCAAAAAATAAAAAATAAAAAAAGTTTGTTTGTTTGTTTGTGATCAGCTGTTCTATTTGAGGCGAAGTCAGCGCCTCACAAAAGCTGTCCGTTTGTGCTCTGCTGGTTGCCGTCAAACCCCTCTTGCCACCCGCAACCAAAAAAGTAAAAAAAAAAAACCTTAAAAAAAAAAATACAAAAAAGTTTGTTTGTTTGTTTGTGATCAGCTGTTCTATTTGAGGCGAAGTCAGCGCCCCACAAAAGCTGTCCGTTTGTGCTCTGCTGGTTGCCGTCAAACCCCTCTAGCCACCCGCAACCAAAAAAAGGAAAAAAAAAAAAACCTTAAAAAAAAAAAGTTGGTTTGTTTGTTTGTTTGTGATCAGCTGTTCTATTTGAGGCGAAGTCAGCGCCCCTCAAAAGCTGTCAGTTTGTGCTCTGCTGGTTGCCGTCAAACCCCTCTAGCCACCCGCAACCAATAAAGTAAAAATATATATATATATTGGTTTTTTTGGGATAACCTGTAAATTTCTGCTTTGCTGGGTGCCTCCAACCCACAAAGCAATAGTCACTGAAAATTTGTGCCTTCTGCCCAATAGATTATTTCTTTTTCAAAATTGACACCAACCAAAGAACTATGTCCAAGCATCCTACTTCCAGCACTTCCCAGGCAAGGAGTGCAACGGCAGGCGGTGAGGGTAGGAGAGGTGGCAGCACCAGGCCCGGCGGTAGTCGGGGCAACAGGCGTGGCAGCAGGGTGCAGCTACCCCAAACACCCAGTGGTTCTGTAAGAACCACACAGCCAGCGGTTCTAGATTGGCTTACCCAATCCTCCACTTCCACCGCCCAAAGCTCCCAAACGAGGTCGACTGGATCATCCGACACCACCCTTACATGGGAGGGTCAGCGACAGTCCTCTGCCCCGTCCCCTTTTATTACTAAGCCACCCACCTCTGGGGCACCTTCTGCCAGGGAACTGTTGGCAAATCTTGATCTGCCTTTGGATTCTCTACCACTTTTTAGTAATGATGAGGAGGAGGATGAGGTAGTCCACCAAAGGCTGTATTTGCTGTGATAAAGACGGTTACGTCGAAACGCGTTGCCATACACACAATTTTACGTGGACTTTTATTCTTGTGTATGTATCAATAAAGGTATGATATTTTATGGAATTCAGTGCCTCGGTTCAACTTTTTTGGCCATAGACTCAGCAGGTAGAACGTGCAGAGACTGCAGAGGAGGTGGTGGCTGTAAGCCAGGGAGGGGCATCCAGTGCCACACCTGAGATCCTGTCTTAGCCACTGGAGGACAGTAGCAGTGGTGGTGATGATGATGTCGCCGATTGGACGTGGCGCCCCAAGCACCATTATCCTCAGCGTCATCAGGGGAGGAAAGGGAGGTGCTAACGAAGCAGCAACATCCCACTGGTGGAAGGAAGCGAGGCACAAGAGGGAGGGGTAGAAGACAACCTACCAGGCAGAGTCACTTACCTCCAAGCCTTGGTCCTGAGAGGGGACCCTAAGGCAGCAGTGGCAGCCAACAGGCTGCAAGACCCCCCGTGGCTGGCAGCAAACCACGGTCCTCTGTCGTCTGGCAGTTCTTTCGGCTGGGGACAGATAAGCACATCGCTCTGTGCCTGCTGTGCAACAAGAGGGTCAGTCGTGGCAGGGGTGATAATCTTGGAACAACATTCATGAGGAAGCACATGGAAAGGCAACAACAACAGGCCTGGAAAAAACGTGACCCCAATACAACCTCCTGTCAGGATGCACCATACACTGCAGATCCCATCATGCAGCATCCTGTCACTGCAACTCAGGCCTCGTCAGCCTCAGTTGCCAGCAGTCTCACTGCCATGTACACCCCTAATGAGGCAGCAATCCCTGACCGAGTCCATGGGCAAACGTCAGGTGTACTCCAGCAGCCATCCCATGGCACAGAAACTGGCCGGACACCTGGTTAATCTGCTGGTGCTTCAGTCCCTGCCATTTAATCTTGTGGACTCCCAGCCTTTCAGGGATTTCGTGGCGTGTGCGCACCCCAGATGGCGAGTCCCCAGCCACCACTACTTCTCGAGCAAAGCTGTCCCATCACTGCACAGTTATGTGAAGAGAAAGGTTGGCGACTCATTGGGACTCTCATTGTCCAAGACCGTGCACCTGAGTGCTGATGTCTGGTCCTCTAATTATGGGCAAGGCAAGTACATGGCAGTTACTGCCCATTGGGTCAACATCCTCCCAGGAGACCATCAGGAAGTTGGCCCATTCTTGCCACTGTCACCTCCACGGTGCTTTAGGGGGCTAGCAGTGGGTAGCACAAGTTCTGCCTCCACCACCACTGCAGTCCAACCTGACCCAGTGTCTTACCACCGATGTAATGCCCGCCGCTCTCACGCTGTCCTCCATTTGGTGAGCCTGGGTCAATGAAGCCACAGTGGGCAGGAGCTCCTCCGGACCATCAGGGAGGAGATAGCTGAATGGCTGACCCCACGTCGACTAACGGTGGGAAGTGTCGTAGCGGACAACGGGAGGAACATTGTCTCTGCAGTTCAGCGGGGAGGGCTGACTCATACACCTTGTATGGCACATGTGATCAACCTCATAGTGCACAGGTTTCTCTGATCATTTCATGCACTACATGACCTTCTGAGGATGTCACCTAGAGTGTGCAAACATTTCAGCCACTCCTACGCTGCAAGGAACACCCTGCTCAGAATACAGAGACAGCGCGGCATGCCCCAACATCGGCTAATCTGCGACCTGCCAACCCACTGGAATTCTGCCCTCCATATGTTTGACCACCTGTACGAGCAAAGGTCAGCCGTAACAGACTACCTCATGGGGCAATCAGGCAGCTTCACGCCACACTGCGACTTCCAAGTAACACACTGGCAGTTAATGCGGGAAGTCTGCCAATTGTTGATCCCTTTTGAGGACGCGACTCTCTTTGTGAGCCGGCAGGACTATGGGATCAACGACATCATCCCACTCCTTCATGTTCTTGCAACATCATCAGCGAGGATTCCCAGGCCACAACTCCAAGGCTGAACATCGCCTTGAGCCCAGAGCTGGATGGAGTGCAGATGGAGGTTGAGGAGGAGGAAGATGTCTACGCCCAGCCATTCCGCACACCGCCACCTGGCTTCTCTGCCTCTCCATCACAGGAGGAGATGGAGGATGAGGTGGTAGAGGAAGAGGAGGAAGACCCCAGCAGACCCTGGAACTACACCGAGGACAGTGGAGAGGAGAGGCGGTCATTGTCCTTGGTGCAGATGGCAAGGTGTCTGCGGGAGTGTCTGCGGAATGATAGCCGGATTGTGGACATCCGCCAGAGGGACCAATACTGGCTGGCCACCCTGTTGGACCCTCGCTTCCGCCGCAAAATGGCAGAATTCTTCCCGCCATCACAGAGGGAGGCTAAAATGGTGTACTACAGGGACATGCTCACCAGTCAGTTGGTCTCAACTTACCTGCGAGACCAGCCAGGTTCCCAGACAACATCCTCTGGGAGGGAACCAGCGTGCTCCACTCCCACCACCACTAGTGGAGGCATCAGAAGTCGCTACAGCCTGCAAGCCCTCATGAGCGATTTCATGCAGCCTGCTGGTGAAGAAAGGACACAGCACCGGACTCATGGCATGGACCAGCATGAGCTCAGCCACCAGGTCACTGCCTACCTTGATTCTACCCTGCCCCAAAATGTCACCGACCCTGTGCAGTACTTGGCAGAAAAACTCGACTGGCAGTTTGCCTTGGCTCTGCTGTCCTGCCCAGCCAGTAGTGTGGCGTCAGAGAGGGTATTTAGTGCGGCGGGTAACATCATAACACCACAAAGAACGAGGCTCTCTTGCCACAGTGTGGAGATGCTCACTTTTGCTAAGATGAATCGTGCCTGGATTACATCGGATTATACCACCCCCCTGCTAGATGTAAATTGCTAAGTCATCAGTCACCCGTCTTGCATGGCAATCCGTGTGTCCAAGAAATTGACCTTGATATCCTAAATATGTGCCCAACATAAAAATCCGTAATTTAACTTATTAAGTAATGTTCCCCCAATTTTTTTTTAAAAATCACCTTAAAAATTCCCAACTTAATTCGGATACATTTAAAATAACAGATCCGATTTTCCAAATTTGATGCCCATGGTGTGTTGGCCATTTAACATCTCCACACCAGATTAATGCCTTGCACCAGTGCACCGTCCAACCCATACCCCAAGAACAGTATCAACCCTAAAATAAACCCCACGACTATGCTTCAAAAAGTGTGGATTTCACCTTTTGTGAACTATAGCCGTGTGGTTCTATCCCTGGCACCCGTGCCAAGGAACACTACTCACCGTTTTGTGAGTGGGAACTAACTGTTCTTGAGGTATTTTGTGGATATCATGAGAGTAGTGAAATCTTGCACCGCAAATCCCGATGGGTTTTTTCTGTGTGCAAATTATTTCACGCCTCTCATGCAGTCACGCGTGGAATAAGGCTGTCTATGGGGTATATATCACGGAGGCTGCTGTCCTTCAACTGTGATATAAAAAACCACAGTTAGTTACAGCAACAAACAGTTGCTGAAAGGCAGGTTATCTTGCCTTCTTTACGGGTGCCTTTACAATAGGAGGCTTTTTTGTGGTTCCCTGCTGGCTAAAATCCACAGCGCATCGTTGGCTGATTTTATGCCACCTTCAGTACTATGGGGCTGGGTGCAAATACCCAGTTCAGCGCAGAACTGCGTATGTCCGGCGGCACCCTAGTACTGAATGCCATTTGGTGAACGGTATAAAAAGGCCCTGTGGATTTTACTCAGCAGACCCGCAGCCACATGTGAAGGTACCCATAGGGTGAGGTTTTTTGGGAGTGACAAAAGCGAGGGAGGGAGGTCACTCCCATACCCCATCAGGGGTTTCTCCCCTACGAACTTTAAAAGATAAGTCCAGGCAATCAATAACTTTCTGTACCCTTACTTGACCCAGAAACTTATTAATAGACCGGACTTATCCTTTAAGCCAGCTGGTGACAGCACTTAAAGAACACAAAAGCATACATCCATTGTATTGGACGCTACACCCGGTTAGGACATCAAACTGGTGTTAAGAAAAAAAAATATATATGTGTATCGCCAACAGCCATAGGCCCAGATTCAACAGGTTTAACACCAGAGTAGTTGCGTCAATTTGTAAAGCAAGTGCCAGTGAGGTGTCAATTTAATGAAAATTGGACACGTATTTTTGGATAATGGAACTGAGGTAAAGCCTTCTTGAATCTTTACCTTTTTAAATGTCCTTTCATTACTTCATGGATTCTGAGGGTGAAGCTCTGTCTATTTTACCGTATCCATATCCTGCTAGACTAGGTGTAATGTTAGAGAGGGTGTTTTTTAACGTTGACTGTCCTGTGCTGAACTCTACATTAACATGTTGTCATGTTTAAAGAATGATTTTTACACACATGCATATCCTTAGCTTCAAACTTTAGTTGTCTGTACTAGGTCCTTCTGGGTCCAAAAGAATACTACTCCTACTAATGCCCCAACAGTCAATTGTCTATTTGGAAACATACTGGGTGGAAGCTGCCTTCTCAGTTTGTCTGTTTGTAACAATACTAGCCTGAGAGCCATCAACTGCTGCCTTCTCCTGGTCCTCAACTGGTCTGTTTTAAATAATACTGACATGGAATCAATCAACTGCTGCCTCCTCCTGCTCTTCTAGTAGTCTCTTTTTAATTATACTGGCCTGTAATTGATCAACTGCTGCCTCATCCTCCTCAAGTAGCCTCTACTCGATTATACTGGCCTGGAATCAATAAACTGCTGCCTCCTCCTGCTCTTCTAGTAGTCTCTTTTTAATTAGACACGCTTGTAATCGATCAACTGCTGCCTCATCCTCCTCAAGTAGCCTCCCCTCAATAATACTGGCCTGTTATCGATAAACTGCTGCCTCATCCTCCTCAAGTAGCCTCTCCTCAATAATCCTGGCCTGGAATCGATCAACTGCTGCCTCATCCTCCTCAAGTAGCCTCTCCTCAATAATATTGGCCTGGAATCGATCAACTGCTGCCTCATCCTACTCAAGTAGCCTCTCCTCGATTATACTGGCCTGGAATCAATCAACTTCTGCCTCCTCCTGCTCTTCTAGTAGTCTCTTTTTAATTATACTGGCCTGTAATCGATCAACTGCTGCCTCATCATCCATAAGTAGCTTCCCCTCGATAATACTGGCCTGGAATCAATCAACTGCTGCCTCCTCCTGCTCTTCTAGTAGTCTCTTTTTAATTATAATGGCCTGTAATCGATCAACTGCTGCCTCATCCTCCTCAAGTAGCCTCTCCTCAATAATACTGGCCTGTAATCGATCAACTGCTGCCTCATCCTCCTCAAGTAGCCTCTCCTCAATAATACTGGCCTGTAATCGATCAACTGCTGCCTCATCCTCCTCAAGTAGCCTCTCCTCAATAATACTGGCCTGTAATCGATCAACTGCTGCCTCATCCTCCTCAAGTAGCCTCTCCTCAATAATACTGGCCTGGCAGCGATCAACTGCTGCCTCATCCTCCTCAAGTAGCCTCTCCTCGATTATACTGGCCTGGAATCAATCAACTACTGCCTCCTCCTGCTCTTTTAGTAGTCTCTTTTTAATTATACTGGCCTGTAATCGATAAACTGCTGCTTCATCCTCCTCAAGTAGCCTCTCCTCGATAATACTGGCCTGGAATCAATCAACTGCTGCCTCCTCCTGCTCTTTTAGTAGTCTCTTTTTAATAAGACTGGCCTGTAATCGATCAACTGCTGCCTCATCCCCCTCAAGTAGCCTCTCCTCAATAATACTGGCCTGGAATCGATCAACTGCTGCCTCATCCTCCTCAAGTAGCCTCTCCTCAATAATACTGGCCTGGAATCGATCAACTGCTGTCTCATCCTCCTCAAGTAGCCTCTCCTCAAAAATACTGGCCTGGAATCAATCAACTGCTGCCTCCTGCTCCTGAAGTAGTATGTTTTTAAAAATCCTGGCCAGGAATTGATCAACTGCTGCCTCATCCTCCTCAAGTAGCCTCTCCTCAATAATCCTGGCCTGGAATCGATCAACTGCTGCCTCATCCTCCTCAAGTAGCCTCTCCTCAATAATACTGGCCTGTAATCGATCAACTGCTGCCTCATCCTCCTCAAGTAGCCTCTCCTCGATAAGACTGGCCTGGAATCGACAAACTGCTGCTGCCTCCTCCTCTTCAAGTAGCCTCTCCTCAATAATAGTGGCCTGGAATAGATCAACTGCTGCCTCATGCTCCTGAAGTAGTCGGTTTTTAATAATCCTGGCCTGGAATCGATCAACTGCTGCCTCATCTTCCTCAAGTAGCCTATCCTCCATAATACTGGCCTTGAATCGATCAACTGCTGCCTGCTCCTCAAGTAGCCTCTCCTCAATAATACTGGACTGGAATCAATCAACTGCTGCCTCCTCCTGCTGCTCAACTTGTCTCTTCTCAACAATACTGGCCTGGGTGCAATCAAGTGCTGCCGCATCCTCCTTGTAAACTTTTTTTTCCAATATTTTTTTTTCACTATTTTTGCACTTTTATTCACTATATTTTATTAATTTTATTCCTATTATTATTATTATTATTATTTTTCTCATTATTTTTGGAAATTTTATTTTCCCACTTTTTTCATTGTAATAGCAACTGCAACTAAACGAAACTATACCCTATCACACTCCCACTATTGCAGCTGCAATTATTCAGCCGTTAGAGCAAGGTTAGTTTTCGGTTCGGACCGATCCGAAATTCACGAAAGTTCGCCGGATTGAACCGAACCGAACTTTTCAAAAGTTCGCTAATCCCTACTATTGAACATCAAAAATAACTTTTTTTAGAACAAAACTTTGTTTTAATAATTAAATATTATCTATTACAGGGATCGGCATTATTGCCGGCAATTGCTAATTGCCGGTAATACCGTGGCCTGTAAAATACTGCTTCCCTACTTTCCCAGGGAGCATAAACTTTATTTTAAAAAAAAAGCTATTCGATCGAATACTATTCGCTCATCTCTAATAAGCACTGATTGACTGTTACTCACTAGCTTTCGTTTTACCAAACTGTGATTGGTTGCTATCAGAGATGAGCGAACCGGGATTGGGTTTGAGTCCATCCGAACCTGAACGATCGGCATTTGTTTAGCGGGGGCTGCTGAAGTTAGATAAAGCTCTAAGGTTTTCTGGAAAACATGGATACAGCCAATGACTACATCCATGTTTTACACATAGCCTTAGGGCTTTTTCCAACTTCAGCAGCCACCGCTAATCAAATGCCGAAAGTTTGGGTTCGGATGGACTCGAGCATGCTCGAGGTTTGCTCATTTCTAGTTGCTATGAGTAAATAAGATAGATTTTATCCTCAAAAAACTGGGCCATTAAGTTTAGTCTTTATTGTCTTGACAAGGGATGAGCGAACCTTGCAATAACGGCTGAATAATTGCAGCTACAATAGTGGGAGTCTGATAGGGTATAGTTTTGTTTAGTTGTAGTTGCTATTACAATGAAAAAAGTGGAAAAAATCAAAGTGCAAAAATAGTGAATAAAGGACACAAAGTTCCTTGATCCCAGTAAGGTGGAAAACAGACATTTGACAGTGGAACCAGCAGCATTGATAGTACTGTATTGGACCTAGTGTGGTAGACAATTGACGGAGGAGGAGGAGGCAGTAGCACTTGATTGCACCCAGCCCAGTATGGTTGAATAGAGACTATTGGAGGAGGCGGCACCACTTGATTGCACCCAGCCCAGTATGATTGAGAACAGACTATTTAAGGAGGAGGAGGCAGTACCTGATTGCACCCAGGCCAGTATGTTTGAGAACAGACTATTCATGGAGGAGGATGTTCAGCCTTGGAGTGGTGGCCTGGGAATCCTCGCTGATGATGTTGTTCACTTTCAAGAACACGCACGAGTGGGATGATGTCGTTGATGCCTACTCACAGAATCGCGTCCTCAAAAGGGATCAACAATTAGCAGGACATGTTTGAAGAAACCTGTGGATTATGAGGTTTATCACATATGCCATACAAGATGTATGACGCAGCCCTCCCTGCTGCACTGCAGAGAAAAGGGCTACAACACTTCCCACCGTTAGTTGATCTTGGGTCATCCATTCACATATCTCCTCCCTGATGGTCTGGAGGAGCTCCTGCCCACTGTGGCTCTGTTCACCCAGGCTCCCAAAATGGAGGACAGCCTGAGAGCGCCGGGCCTGACATTGTTGGTAAGACACCGGGGCAGGTTAGACTGCAGTCAAAGCGGTGGATGCAGGACTGGCCCCCTAAAGCACCAGGGAGGTGACAATGGGCTAACTTTCTGGTGGTCTTCTGGGGGAATGTTGACCCAATGGGCAGTAACAGACATTTACTTCCCTTGCCCATAATTAAAGGACCAGACATCAGCACTGGGCTGCACGGTCTTGGGCACCAAAAATCCCAATGAGTCGTCAACTGTGCTGGGACAGCACAACTTTTTGTTGTTGTGGCTAAAAGGGGTTCTCCTATTTTTTGAACCTTTTTGTAAAGATATGAACTGATTTTCCCTTAATAAATTCGATAACACGCTTTCATGTGTCTTGGTTAATACTCACAGACAGCTGTCACATTACATTTTTGATTAGGCAGCACCCAGGTAAATCTGAGGAGGGTTGACATCACACATCTTGATATTCACAGAAAACCAGGATACAAGTGATTATAGGAGTAATAATCCCTTGTATCCTGGTCTATTCTGTGAAAAACATACAATTTTGTGTCGCCGTTGTTATTTTTACCAGATTTGTAACGAACTTTTTGCAAAGTTCGTAACGAATCTGGTTCCTTACGGTTCAGTTCGCTCATCCCTATTCTTGACAGTCTGATGGGAATAGTAGTTACATTAGTGGTATATTATTAGGGATTAGGCTGTAAGGATGTTTAAATTTTCTAGGTGAGGCAGAAGTAAGATGATCTTTATGTTTTTTTTTTTTTTTTTTTGCTATGGTAGTAAACTCAGATATTCAGTTATACAATTATATACTTATAAAATAATAGGGAGTCATATAAAATGTGTACTATGTGTGCTCCAGTCACCATAAGGCTATGTTCCCACTCCAATGTTTTTATTTAAAAGAACGTATGCTGATTGAAATGAAATCAGTGTCTGTTCTTTTCTGCAGTGGCGGCATTACATTTAATTCAATGCAAAGCTGCCTGTTGTGTTCCCATTTAGCTATTTTAGGGTTTGTTCTTTAGAACGGATGTTAAAAAAATGAACATGCCTTTTATGTTTGATGAACAGCGTGTGGCAACAATAGCTGTTCACACAATGTAAAGTACAGCTGCAGGAACATGCCAAACGCCGCCCAGCATTATAACACCGTCCGTTGCTATGCTTGTTTTACTAAGTGTGAACATAGCCTAAGGGGAATTCATCAAGACTGGCGTTCCTGTATGCTGTTTTTAAATATAGCCCCGCCACCATGCCGCCCAGCCGGATTTATGGCAGACCTGCTCTGGTAGATTTTTTTTTTGTTTTTCTCTGTAAATATTAGTATTATTTAATTTTAATAGATCTCAATTAAAAAAGAGTAAGATCCCATAATCAATAATCCTTGTACTACACATTTTGGATTGATGCCAAATGTATTAGTTAACAGCTGCTGTTAGGATCACCACCTTACCAGAAAACCATATAACTGCCACAAAGATTTACGATATTCCATCTTTTTGGCTTAGACTCAAATAATATTTCATCGTCCATTCTCCGATACATTGGATAAAACTCCAATACAGCACTTGATCTAAAACATATGCTATTATTTGTCTGCATTATGATCATTTGTTATTGTTGATGTTTTAGTCCTGTGTGACCTGAAATTATTCCACTGTGAACGCGTGTTTTGCTGGTTCACATATCAGCTACAGTATTTAAATGGATGCACATAACAGATGAAGAACTTGTTTCTTTTTTGTGTCAGCCATGATTTAAATTGACACAATCAGGCTAGGTTCAATGGGATTGCACAGCACAACAGTATTGCTTCTTTTACTCCACAAATAATTGAATGGTTACTTCAATGAGTTATATGTCACTGCATATTTCCTTGGAAATTAAGCATTTCAAGTCTCGTAGTTTAGACAACTCAGTTTTGAAAACGAAAATAGAACACTTCTTTAAATGCAATACTTAGTGACAGATGGCAAATCAGGTTTAATGGAAATGTCTTGTAGTCACTGAATGGAGGCTTCAGTATATATATGGAGTTGCCTGTCTTTCTTTAAAGGGGTACACCAGAGGGGAAAAAAAGTTTTCAGTTTAACTGATGGCAGAAAGTTAAACAGATGTGCAAACGATTTCTATTAACCACTAGGCGACCCTGGGCGTACCTGTACGTTCTGGGCCGCCTCTGAACCGCCGCAGTTCCAGGTGTCGCTCGTGGCCCGGGACCGCGGCTATTAGCGGGCACGGTCCGATCGCCGTGCCCGCTAATTAAGTAATCAGATGCAGCTGTCAAAGTTGCCAGCTGCATCCGATTAATTACTGCAGCCCATTCCTGGTTTCTAGTGGGGTGGATCGCCCCCCTGGGACATTGTCCCGGAGGAGCAATCCACACATCCGGCTCGGCTGATCCCGTTTCGGCACTCGATTGCGTTCGGCTGCAGGAGCTGGAAGCAATCCAGTTCCTATCTCATTGATCTATGCTGTATAACTATACACTACACCAAATACTCTTCATAAAGAAGAAACATCTGAGCCAACTCCTCACATTATCACAAATGATCAATAAAGTTTATTAGAGCAATTTTGAAAAACATGATTATAAAACATCAATTTCATAAAATAGTACAGAAAAGGAGGATAACACAAAACTGACAACACAACAAAAGGAAAGGGAACCCACACCGTTCATGCATGAGTAATTTAAATATCAAAAGAGCATGCTTTGACCAACGGTTCACATATATAACAGAGTGCTATATGCATCATGCATTAGACAAAGATAGCGGAGGCAAGGTATGCACAAATAGATAATACAATTGCTATATGGAGTAATATTATGAGGTAGATAGGTAGAGAGATAAAGTGCAAAGTGCTAAGTTATCCACTAATAGTCACCTCAAAAGGAAAGAATCCATTAAACAACAAAAAGTAAAACATGCATTTGAGCCGTGCAGCTCCCTCACCCACATAAACACCCCAACGCACGTTTCGGTACGCATGTCGGTTGCATGTTGGTTTTACTTTTTGTTATTCAATGGATTCTTTCCTTTTGAGGTGACTATTAGTGGATAACTTAGCACTTTGCACTTTATCTCTCTACCTATCTACCTCATAATATTACTCCATATAGCAATTGTCTTATCTATTTGTGCATGCTTTGCCTCCGCTATCTTTGTCTAATGCATGATGCATATAGCACTCTGTTATATATGTGATCCGCTGGTCAAAGCATGCTCTTTTGATATTTAAATTACTCATACATCAACTGTGTGGCTTCCCTTTCCTTTTGTTGTGTTGTCAGTTTTGTGTTGTCCTCCTTTTCTGTACTATTTTATGAAATTGATGTTTTATAATCATTTTTTTTTCAAAATTGCTCTAATAAACTTTATTGATCATTTATGATAATTTGAGGAGTTCTGTATGAAGAGTATTTGGTGTAGTGTGCAATCTTTGCATCTTTAAGCTCTTGGAGCGCATTATGCACCTTTTTATTATTTTCTCAGCAAAAGATTAAAAAACTATATAGCATAGATCTCAATGACAGATCCGTGTGCATATACTAGAAGTCCCCTAGGGGGAATAACCCTAACCCCAGGGGGGCTTGTAGTATAAGTGTAAAAGTAAAAAAATAAAAAATAAATAAAAAACTAAAAAAAAAAAAAAAAAGTTTGAATCACCCCCCTTTCCCCATGTTATAAATAAAAATAAAAAAATAAAAATAAACATGTTTGTTATCACTGCGTGCGTAATTGCCTTAACTATTTATTTATCATATTCCAAGTGCAAAATTGCGCATTTTTGGTCACATCAAATCCAGAAAATGGTAATAAAAAGTGATCAAAAAGTCGCATATGCACAATCAAGGTACTGATAGAAAGTAAAGATCATGGCGCAAAAAATGACACCTCACACAGCCCCATAGACCAAAGAATAAAAGCGATATAAGCATGGGAATAGAGCAATTTTTAGGAACATATATTAACAATGGTTTGAATTTTTTACAATCCATCACATAATATAAAAGTTATACATGTTGCATATCTATGCTCTTGTGGTGACCGAGGCAGACTTAGATAGGGAAAGATGTTATGTACCGCTTAGGCGCTTGTCATGGTGGCCAGGAGTAGTAAGCGTGCACACCTGGGTATACGAAAATACACTTTTGGAATAGAACAGTTGTAGTGCAGATGTAGGTGTGAGTAACCACAGTGTCCCAGGAAGACTAAAACAAGGTGAAAACTTAACTTACTCTTAAAGGAACAGTACACGCTATAACAGTTCTCTTTGGCTCTTTGTGCAACAAAGTAAATCCTTTGACTTACTTAAATCCCCTTGGTGAGCTGAGTTCTTGTAATAATCTCTGCTTAGCACAGGTATGCTATAGACTAGACTTGGGATACACTTGAGAATATAAGGACAAAATCTCTGGGTGCTTTAGTTAACTTAATTTTAGTTGGCAGTGAGCTACTTAAGGAATGAGGACCCATCCAGACCCTTGTGTTCTCAACTGGAGGGGCTTTGATCACATTGTGTGAGTGGAGATGAAAATAGTACCTGATTCCATGGGTATGACCTATCGTCTTTTGCTGTCTGTGGGCACCAAGTGACATGAGCTTAGGAACACAGGCCCCAATGCCTGGGTAAGCTAGCCGTTTAGGAATTCTAGCAGTTGCAGCATAGTTCTTGGCCATATCTGTACTGATCTGATTGCTGACTCTTGTAGTATCTCCTACAGACTCCTGGCAGGGTTTTAATAGAGAACAATTTGATATCTCCATAGTGTGGAATAGTTTTTCTCCGATATCTTTGTAGCCTTAGTTAGGGGGAGATTTATCAAACTGATGAAAAGTAGAATTATCTTAGTTGCCCCTAGCAACCAATCAGATTCATTTTTCAAAGAATCTAAGAGGAATAATAAAAGTGGAATCTGATTGGTTGCTAGAGAAAATTCTACTTTACACCAGTTTGATAAATCTCCCCCTAAGTGTTTTCTAGCCAGACATGGATAACTTTCGAACTCTCTTATAAGAAAAACTAAGTAACTTACTTTCTGGAAGCTGACAAGCCTACTAAACCCAGGGTAAACTGAACTAAACTGGTTTTACCTCATCACTTAGGGTGCCTTTACACAGAGAGATTTATTTGACAGATTTATGAAGACAAAGCAGCACATGGATTTTAAAAGAGGAGAAATCTTAGTCTTTCATTTATGATCTGTGCTCTGTTTACAGTCTGTTCCTGTGGCACAACTGTTCTGTAAAATTGTACTCTCTGCAAGCACCTCTGTCCTTGTTAGAAAGTGAGGAGACAACAGAAGGGTAAACACAGGGGCGTATCGGGATGGCAGGGGGGGCAGCTGCCCCAGACGCAAGGCTCCGACTCCAGTGGGAACCGAGCTACAGAGAAGATGAGAGCAGGGCAACAGGGACTTCTTGCTCCTCTTCAGCTGCACACAGCCAGCAGCAGCATGGTGACAGCCTCTCCCCCCCCCCCCCCACCCGGCCCCTGGATACAGAAGAAGAGAGCAGCATGTAAGTCCTGCTGTCTCCTATTTCATTACGGCTGAGCTGGGGGTCAAGGCAGGATCTGGATTGATGTGGATGTGTGTGTAAAGAGAGCTAAGGGGGGGGGGGGGTCACTGTGGGATAGGGCAGTGCAGGGTCTGGATGGATGTGTAAGACAGCAGTTCAGTGTTAGGGTCTGGATGGATGTGTGTGTGTGTAAGGGGGTTCAGCTTCTTTCTCTGATTCCTTAGGGAATTGTCCAAAGATCTAGTCAGCTGATTGGAGACATGTCAAACGTTTTGATCGGTTGGGATCTGAGTGTTCACACCGCTACCAATCGGGAGAACGAGCAGTAAGAGGACAGAGCTGCAGCGCTCCCTGCTCTGTGTCGCATGATGAGTCGGGCCCCGACTGATTGTCTATGTAAGTCTATGGAGCCAGACTGATTTTACTGACACAGAATGGAAAGCGAATGTTCTCCCGATTGGTACAGGTGTGAACACTCAGACCCGGACCGATCGAAATTTTTGACACGTGTGTATGATATACCAAAAAGGTTTTTTTATGGAACCGGGAGGTGAGTGGACGTCCCCGGTCCCAGGAAAAATATGCCCCCCCCCCCCCCCCGGAGTATAATTCAAGGGTCACTGTCATCGTAAAAAAACATTTTTGGTATATCATACACACACGTCAAAAGTTTTGATCGGTTTCCATTCTGTGTCAGTAAAATCAGTCTGGCTCCATAGACTTACATAGACAATCAGTCGGGGCCCAACTCATCATGCGACACAGAGCAGGGAGCACTCAGATCCCAACCGATCAAAACGTTTGACATGTCTCCAATCAGCTGACTAGATCTTTGGACAATTGTCCATGCTGTAGTAATATGGGCCTGTACAGTGAATAATAATCACTTCTCTATCCCCTTCAGTTTCTTCTTATCAGAGACCTTTTTATTGTAGCAAACAGATAGGTTTAACCCTAAGGAATCCAGAGAAAGAAGCTGAACCCCCTTACACACACACACACACACACACACATCCATCCATGCCCTCCCCCGCTTGAGTACCCCTTTAAGTCTAAGTGCAGCCTTGGATTTGTAGGGTGATCTGTGTGGTTATATATGTTGATTTGTGTGGTGATATATGTGGTGATATGTGTGGTAATAATATGTTACTATATTTTTGCTCTATCCCTTGGAGTTCTCTGGTCACCTCCACACACTGAGCCTTTACAGAACATCTTGGCGGAATTTATCAAGACTGTCATACCCATACACCGGTCCTAAATAAAGCCCCGTCCCTATGCAAACTGTTGATTAATTATGAGGTGCATGTCTCTCCTACTTGACAAAGGGGCAATTTATGCCTCGAAACGCGTTGTTTATGAGACCATTAAAATTCATCGTTTTATTTCATTAAACATGAAGCCGTGAAGCGCCGTCATTCTGGCTCCTGTGGTCCCCGCCTACCCCGAGGATCCGACACTTCATCTACCATCTTAGTAAATCTGTGGGACTTACACCTTTTCCCTCACACCTTTGCCCTGGTTTATGCCAGGGCCATAAATGATAAATTCCCCTTATGTATTCTGATCTTCAATAATGCATTTAGTGTACAATGCACCTAGGGACCTGCAACTACAACAGCTGCAAACACTACAACTCCCAGCATTTACTGATGGCCTGCAGCTTTCAGGATATGATGGGAGTTGTAGTACATATGAACAGAGAACAAGGGGTTTTACCCTCAGGAACTACAACTCCCAGCACACCCTGAGAGCTCCATAAGTGTAGGGCATGCTGAGAGTTGTAGTTGAGATCAGTGCAGGATGGGACAGGGTCAGCATGTCACTTCTCACTGGTTGTTTGAGTGTCCCCATCATCAGTTCCACACACAGTTCCCACCCAGACTGCAGTACAGCACAGACACCGGGCCCACCAGAGGCACCCTGATGACTTTGCTGTGCTGTAGGGACCTCGTGGGAATCCAGGACCTAGATACCTGGGTGAATATGTCATTTATCTCAGAATGTGCGCCTTTAAAGCAGGAGGGTGGCGGTACAATTAGGTTAGGGGGGCCCAGGCACACTTTTTGCACAGGGCCCTCTGCAGCCTGGGTCCATTTCTGGTCCAGCTTCGTGCACCTCTGCTCTGGGCTCCCTGTATGAACTTCAGTGCAGTGTACAGCTCTTAGTGCCGAGGAGTTTCTATTTAGGGTGTTGGGAATGAGGTGTTTTTGCATGGGGGGGGGGGGGCAGCGCTAAACTGAATCTTTGCCCCGGGTGCAGAAAAAGCTGGCTACGCCTCTGGGCAAACAAGTAAACAAGTTTAGGGAATGTTATAAGCAAGCCCGAAGAGATGAGTGTTCAGAGCATGCGGCAGGTGGCAATGGAAAAGTATGAAAATGGCTTGATCATTAAACCCTAGACAACCCTGGACGTACAGTTACTTCATGGATGTCTGTCACCAGACGACCCATGACGTAACTGTACGTTCTTTAAGAAGCTATGAAGAATGCTCCGGAGCAGAGAGCGCTTCATAGCGGGGAGGGGGGGGGGGGCTGGGCCCTCACCATTAATGACAGGCTGCACTGATCGCGCTGTAGCCTGTCATTAACCCCTTAATGTTTCAATAATTTTTATAGACAATTTTTTTTAACGTTTTTTTGACAATACAACTAGTTTGAGCAGATATAGAATGCTGTAACAGATATGCAGAGGTAAGATCTAGAAAGAATACAGTATGAAATATGTAGAAGTAAGCAATAAAGACTCTCAAACATCACACAAAACAAAATGCAAAGTAACAAGCGCTACTAGTAAGAGATGGGAGCTGCTGATCAAGTAGGGGTATAAGCGCGGTGGTATATTCTACTGAATAAGCCAAACATTGAGTGCAGCCTCTACTAACAAACTAATAAAATAAAGATTAAGCTAAGTTAAGGCTAACTCTGTAGGGACTAAAGCTATTAACTCAGATATTTGTCGCATATCGCAGTCTGGGTACAGGAAGGGCTACAGCATAGCTGAAATCTGTCGCACATAGCCGTAGCTGCATAAATTAATGGGTGCTAATCAGGGAAATTGTTGCTTTGGCATTGCTATATAAAACCAGCTAAAAGGAGGGTATCACTGCACATAAATAAGGCAAGAGTAATGGACATCAACGCAGCGAGTATCAGCAAGAGCATCAATATAAACAAACAAACAAAAAAAAAACATCTTAACAAGCGTCTTAATGACGCAGCACAAACAGACAATGCTAACTCTAGACTGAGTCCTTTTAAAACCGAGGAGGAAGTATGGGGAGATGGTATAATAAGTTCCGCAAGCCTGCAAGTTGCTAAAATGTTAGGATGCAATGTTACAGTTACAATCATGTGGGTTCTCGATCAGAAGATCCTCTTGAAGTGGTGCAATCTGACAATAGTGTTTCTAGGGACAGCAGTAGGTAATTGTTTAGGTCGGGGTATATGTCGTATTCAGTCTATGGTAAGCTCCTAAGGGGAGCAGGCAGGTAAAAGGTCTTTGATAAGAGTCTGGACAAATTCAGGCAA
This sequence comes from Dendropsophus ebraccatus, assembly GCF_027789765.1. Lineage (NCBI taxonomy): Eukaryota > Metazoa > Chordata > Amphibia > Anura > Hylidae > Dendropsophus > Dendropsophus ebraccatus. Next base: position 42,015,739 of record NC_091454.1, on the reverse strand, counting down.
ATCAGGAGCCAAAACAGATTTCGGAATCCCTCTTATTTTTATATTATTGATTCTAGAACGATCGTCTACCTGGGTTAATGTAGTACGCAGGTGATTCACTTCTGTATCTAAGTCCCGGTAGTCATCCTGTAAGGTGTTGTATTTATCAATAACTTCTGCCATAGTGTCTTCCAATCTTTGGACTTTTTGAGCTATAGCATGAATGGTTTCTTTAATAGCAGCAACAGTTCGTGTAAATCCATCGTTAATGGAAGAAATCAGCGTAAGGAGGATTTGTCTCAAAGAGTCGGGTTCCAAAGGAGCAGATATGTCACACAAAACATCAAGCCACCTAGTCGTCGCTGTGTTAATGGCAACAGATGAGAAGCAAACGGCAGAAGATCTTGGGGGCTGAGAGAGTATGTGAGCAGCATTATGAGCAACTCTGCCTGATTAATGGCAGAGGTGTGACTTACGTTTGTCCGTCCCGATGCATGATGTCTCGGGCTTTGCGGTAAACTGGTGGGCGCCGGCAAAGCTTCCTCCCGGTGTCGCTCTGCTGTCTCAGTCTCTGCCGGAGAGGCCTGCCACGCCACTCCAGCAGCTGCGTTTAGAAAGTCCAGCAACGGAGCAGCGAGGAAGCCTGCGCCATTTTGTGGAGCTGCTACTGTGGGGAGAGATGCTTTCTGTCTTCTTCGGGCGACTGCTGTTGCTTTCCGCGATGTGACAGTCATATTGTGGGAAAGTCTGAGAGTTAGGGTCCGTCAGGATGTAAAAAAGAATAAGTCCAATCGATGTAATAGTTGCTGCATGAAAGCTAGTGCAGGAGCTCTGCGGAACACATCCTCTGTCTTCGGCTAAACCACGCCCCTCATTAAACCCTTAAACGGATCGCAGCGTTTAAGTGTAAGTGACATGAGCAGCTTCTGTCACTTACTGATCGGGTCACACTGCTGGGGTCCCAATCATTTTAACAGACCTCGGGAGGTCTCTTACCTTCCTCCGTGCGGTCCGATCGGCACTCTGCTGATTAAGTCTGCCATAGGCAAGCTCAGTCAGCAGAGTGCCTATTACACTGATCAATGCTATGCCTATGGCATAGAAATGATCAGTGTATGCAATCTAAGTATTGCATGTAAACGAAAAGAGGGAAAAAAGCGCCAGGATTGACAATTTTTTGCTACATTTATATATATATATATATATATATATATATATATATATATATTTATATATATATATATATATATATAAATAATAAAAAGTGATCAAAATGTTCGATCTAAGCACATATGGTATTGTTAAAAACCAGAGATCATGGCGCAAAAAATGACACCCCATACAGCTCCGTAGGTGAAAAACTAAAACCGTTATAAGCGTCACAATAGGGCCATTTTAATAATAATTGCAAAAAAAAGGGGATTTCATGAAAAAATATATATAATACAGAGAATCTGTGTAAACCTACATATCGTTGTGTTCAGACTGACCTATAGAATAATGGTAGTATTTCTTTTTTACCGTATAGTGCATTACATACACACAGGAACCCCCCAAAAGTTACAATATTGCATCCTTTTTTACCATTTCACCAATTTATATTTTCATCAATAATACTCAGTGTTTTAAAAACATTTTATTCAATTAAACTTTTTTTAAGTATTAAAAAAAAAACCTTATAAACTCCAATAAAATGTAAAATACCTTCCTTGCCCATTATAAAGAAAAAGAAAGGAAAAAAAATCAAATAAATAAACATATTACTTATCGTAGCGTGTGGAATTGTCTATTAAAATTTATCAATAACTGTTCCCTTACGGTGAACGGCAAAAACCAAAGAAGAAGAAAAACACCAGGATTGCTGATTAGGAAAAAGTTTAAAAAAAGCAATCAAAATGTTTTTTTTTTACACTAATATGATACCAATAAAAACTAGAGATCATGGCACAAAAAATGACACCCCAACCAACTTTGTAGGTGGAAAAATAAAAGCACTATGGTTCTTAGAAGACGGGGAGGAACACTGCATTAATTTGACCCAGACATCCTGGCACCAATGACCTCAGTCATGAAGGGGTTAAGGTCCAAAATAGGCTGGCCACTAAGGGGTTAGGTCACAATTTATTGTGGCAAAACTGTGCAGCTATCGAGTGTACTTTTGAATGAGGGCTGAGAGGAAACGCACAGGTGCGAGTGTGCAAAATAGTCCATCGCTCTTTGAGTCTCCATCCCACCACTGTTTGTGATTTGATGGAATAAAGCTCTTTTTGGCGTAAGCTCAAGCAAGTGTCGCATCATATATTCTATTGCTGTATATTAACGTACATAGTGTATTGGGTTCTTACCTAACATACACCATAAAATGAATGTTAAAACCTTTCACCTCAACTCTTTAATCTTTTATGCAAACAAGGACACCTGGAACATTAAGTCATCTTGCAGGTGGTATTAGTGAGAATGGTTCCAGTCCACTTCCCATTAGAATAAAATATATGGTAATCATGACACCTCCATCTGGACTAATATTTAAAGCCCTCTAACCTTGAAGCCTGCTCTAAGGAAATACCTATTAGTAGACATACAGAGACTCTAACAGTTCTAATTACTTTGTAATTACTGTTTCCATTTCTGATAAATATTTATTAAAAGTGTATCATTACAAGCTAGTACCCAAATGTTCTGTAAATGCCAGTAATTCTAGTAAAAGAGGTGATTCCTTTTTCCACATTGTATCATGGATTAGTTTTATGCTAGATATGCTAGTGGCTTGCTTGAATTATAGTTTAAAGTGTCACTGTCATAAAAACCTTTGACATGTCAGATGAACACTCAGACCCAAACAGATCATGAGAACGAGCCAGGAAAGGATTGTGCATGAGCTCTGTGCCACGTGATGAATCGGGCTCCTAATATAATTCTATGCAGCCTGACTCTTCCCTGCGGGGAGCAGACTGCGCTGCAGCGTGGTCCTCTCTTTGCTTGCTCTCGTAGTTGATACAGGTCTGAACACTTGGACCAATGAAAACTTTTTTATGATGACATGTATACTTTAAGTAAGCATTTAAAAAAAAAAAAAAAATTCAGATACAGTGGGGAAAAAAAGTATTTAATCAGTCACCAAAAGTGCAAGTTCTCCCACTTAAAAAGATGAGAGGCGTCTGTAATTTACATCATAGGTAGACCTCAACTATGAGAGACAAAATGAGAAAACAAATCCCGCAAATCACATTCTCCGTTTTTGTAAGAATTTATTTGCAAATTATGGTGGAAAATAAGTATTTGGTCACCTACAAACAATCAAGATTTCTGGCTCTCACAGACCTGTAACTTCTTCTTTAAGAGTCTCCTCTTTCCTCCACTCATTACCTGTAGTAATGGCACCTGTTTAAACGTGTTATTAGTATAAAAAGACATCTGTGCACACCCTCAAACAGTCAAGACTCCAAACTCCACTATGGTGAAGACCAAAGAGCTGTCAAAGGACACCAGAAACAAAATTGTAGCCCTGCACCAGGCTGGGAAGACTGAATCTGCAATAGGCAACCAGCTTGGAGTGAAGAAATCAACTGTGGGAGCAGTAATTAGAAAATGGAAGACATACAAGACCACTGATCTCCCTAGATCTGGGGCTCCACGCAAAATCTCACCCCGTGGGGTCAAAATGATTACAAGAACAGTGAGCAAAAATCCCAGAACCACGCGGGGGGACCTAGTCAATGAACTGCAGAGAGCTGGGACCAATGTAACAAAGCCTACCATCAGTAACACACTACGCCGCCAGGGACTCAGATCCTGCAGTGCCAGACATGTCCCACTGCTTAAGCCAGTACATGTCCCGGCCCGTCTGAAGTTTGCTAGAGAGCATTTGGATGATCCAGAAGAGTATTGGGAGAATGTCCTATGGTCTGATGAAACCAAAGTGGAACTGTTTGGTAGAAACACAACTTGTTGTGTTTGGAGAAAAAAGAATACTGAGTTGCATCCATCAAACACCATACCTACTGTAAAGCATGGGGGTGGAAACATCATGCTTTGGGGCTGTTTCTCTGCAAAGGGGCCAGGACGACTGATGAAAGAATGAATGGGGCCATGTATCGTGAGATTTTGAGTGCAAACCTCCTTCCATCAGCAAGGGCATTGAAGATGAAACGTGGCTGGGTCTTTCAACATGACAATGATCCAAAGCACACCGCCAGGGCAACGAAGGAGGGGCTTTGTAAGAAGCATTTCAAGGTCCTGGAGTGGCCTAGCCAGTCTCCAGATCTCAACCCTATAGAAAACCTTTGGAGGGAGTTGAAAGTCTGTGTTGCCAAGCGACAGCCCTAAAACATCACTGTTCTCGAGGAGATCTGCAGTATTGAGATGAAATTTAGTTACTGACCAAATACTTATTTTCCACCATAATTTGCAAATAAATTCTTACAAAATCAGACAATGTGATTTTCTGGATTTGTTTTCTCATTTTGTCTCTCATAGTTGACGTCTACCTATGATGTAAATTACAGACGCCTCTCATCTTTTTAAGTGGTGGAACTTGCACTATTGGTGACTGACCAAATACTTTTTTCCCCACTGTATATAATAATGACATATGAGCGAACTCTGATTCCTAGAAGGTAGATGTAGCCTGAGGACTGTCTGAAAAACATGATTCAGGTAACCCCTCCTTCCAGCTGACTTGGTGTCGTTCACTTCTGCTGGCTTTGACTATTGGACTGCAAACTCTTTAACCCCTTGGCAGCTGATTCTGTAAATGTGAGCTCTTCATGAACTATTCTCAGATGGCGCTCGAGTTGGCCATAATCATGTCTCTGGGACCATCTCTGGGACAGAGACACATGCCTAACTAAGGATAATAGTTTTCAGTTAGATGTTTGACAGATGACAGTGCTGGGGGCAAAATTAGTTACCAGAGATGGCAAAAAGAGGTTAACCTGACTATATAAAATTAGGGGTGTTCTAGTTATTTTGTCCAACCCCTCTAAATTAGTCAACATGCTGTGTTAATTCTGTATTTGCTAGGGGCACACAGAAAATATAGGCATAAGCAAGTTCTCTGGAGATATTGTTTTAATTCTTTTCAAATCAGCTAATGACAGAAAGTTAAACAGATTTGTTACATAACTGGTATGGTCGAAAGAAGACACATGTCCATCAAGTTGCAATTTACTTCTATTATAAAATCTTAAGTCTTCCAGTACTTATCAGCTGCTGTGTGTTCTGCAGCGGTGTATTCTTTCCAGTCTGACACAGTACTCTTTGCTGCCACCTCTGTCACAGGAACTGTCTAAAGCAGGAAAAAAATATTCTGGAGATTTACTACTGCACTGGACAGTTCCTGACATGGACAGAGGTGGCAGCGGAGAGCACTGTGTCAGACTGGAAAAAATACAGAAGTTCCTCTTAGGCCTACAACAGCTGATAAGTACTTAAAGGCTGGAGATATTTTAATAGAAGTTATGTACAAATCTGTATACCGTTCTGACACCAGTTGATTGAAAAAAAAAAAAAAACACACACATTTTTTTTCTCCTGAGAAAATGGTATCTTCCTTGCATCCACTATAAAAATTGCACCAAAAACAACCCCCATTTCATGTGGACACAAACTGGTCTGGCTGTTGGCATTCCCCTTAAAGGGAACCTGTCACCCCCTGTGCCGGGGTGAAGGCTGCCCAACCTCCCACCCCCAGAGCCCCAGATACTTACCCCATCTTGCCAATTCCAGCTCCTGGAGCCGGTCCTGGGACGGAGATATCCTTGTCGGAAGCCCGGCACGCGCTGCATAGATGAGTCCGATGCCCATAGAGAGTGAATGGAGCCGTCATTCTCTATGGGCGTCGGACTCATCTCTGTAGCGCGCGTGCCTGGCTTCCTGCAGGAGCTACTCTTTTTCATAATACTCAGGAACAGTCTTGGCTTAGAAGACTTGTCTTAAAGGGACAGTAGTACTATTAAAGTAGTTTTCTTTAAGCAATCCTTATTTGTCTTAAAATAAATGTTTCATATAAAGCATAAATTCATTATAAAATGTAGGCAAAACACAGATATGTGTCAACATGAAAGAGAAGAAAATTGACCAATCTGAGTCGCAAATATTCAACAAAGTAACCTAAAATAATTATTTCCATAAAATGCTGCAATGCTTCACAATTTATTTAGTTATTTAGCTTTTTTAATTTAAATATACATAGTCAGTTTGATGTTTGAATCTCTAATTGCTGGTACATGGAAGACAGCACTTAACTTTTCTTATGACACTTTTCATGTTTGTAGTTTTTAGCTAAGCATACGAGAACATAAAGAAGTTTCCAATGATGATGTTTTTATGCAATGGTATCACATTGCAGTGAGTGATTCTTTGAAACTAATCATGCTTTTTTCTGTCCTTTTGAAGACACCAATCCATATTCAAGATGAGTAAATTATTTATTACATCCTATGTTTTATAGTGAACAAATTGAACATGCAGTATACAATACATACCTATTCATAAAAAGTTATTATGGATCTTGATTCTGATATTCAGATAGATCCCCCCATCAAAAAACAAAAAAAATTGGTATCACATTGAAAGCACACTGGCAGGAAGCAGAGTGAGCAGATTCATTTAGCATCAAAATATCAGAGCAGTCAAAATGTATGTGCCCAGTATTGTTAGATCACATACAATAGCCCATACCAGCTAGATACAAAAGCAAGCAGTGGCATCCTGGGATTAAAAGGGTAGCAAGAGCCATTAATTTTGTCTGTGACCAGTCTGCTACCGCCTAACCCCTGATTGGTACCCAGCTCTTCCCAGTTAGCCCTGTGCTGGTGGGTACTGAGGGGTTAATAATGGCCATTATAGGGGGCAATGCTAAGCCCTGGCTTATTATACGCTTTCACCACAAAAAAAAAAAAAGAAGTATGAAAAAACGCACAAGGTTAAAAAAAGAAGCTCTATAGAAAGAAAGAAAAAAAAAGGGTGAGAGAAAGTGCTGGGCTAAAGGTTTCTGCATATTGGAAGGGCAATGTAAAGGTGAATGGCAACTTTAAAGGGGTAGTGCAGCGAAAAGGTTTTTCCCCATTCCCTCCCCACATGAAAAGTTATATAGATGCATATGGCCATAGGGTGCGCTGGGACTTGCAGTTCTAATAGTAGTGAAATAACTGTGCTAGAGGATAACCAATAGCAAAGCTAAGGAGGCATGCCAAGCCAGGGAGGGAGTGCCGGGAGCCCCAGGAACGCCCCAGATTGTGACGTATGGGCGCTACGTGTTGACCACAGATGGCAGCCTTGGGCTGTAACATGGTCCTTGCCGAACCCGGAAGTAAGCCACTTCCGGTAGCCAGCAGGACCAGGAAAAGTCTGGTAAGGGGCTGGAATTTGCTACCAATGTATATTATACATCTACATAACTTTTCTTGTGAAGAGGGTATGGGGAAAAAGCTTTTCGCTGCACTACCCCTTTAAGATATTTGTAAATTGGTACCAAGAATTGTGAAGATTTGATAAGAAATATATTTTTTCAAATTTATTTAATTCTCACAATTAAACATTTTCAACAAAGCGAAACACGACATTCATATTTTAACGGGCATTACAAGAAAAAATAACTCCTCTCCATTTCCCCAAAGCTTTGTATTGTTTTCCTCCTTTCTTTTGATTCCTGAAATATATATTTTCATATTATTTAACTACTCCAACCAGATTGATCCAGATACTGTTAGAGTAGGGGAGTTAAAGAGACAAGACTGGTGCTGCCTTGACGCTGGCACCCACCCCCCTGTCCCTTCCTACTTGCCTCAACTGCTTTAGGCAGCAGTGGACAACTGGGTAGCAGTTTCTAACTTAAATAAGTAAACACAGAACAAGACAGACAAATAACACAATAAATCTGGGTCAATGAGTCCAGGTCAAAACACACACTATCAAAAGTCAGAAGTCAAAGCCAGAAAGTAAAAATGCCAGGGAATAAATGCAGGAACAGTTGCTAGGTCAAGAGGGAACTCAGGGTCTGAGGCTCTATCGCAGGCAAGGTATGAACACAATTGCAGAATATTTATGGGACCAGAAGTCCCAGCCTGCATCAGGTGAGGCTCCGCCCGCAACTTCATCAGAAGAAAGCGCTGCCACATGAGTAACAACTGTCAGGGACGATCGCCAGGGACAGTCAGCACGCTCCCTACAACCGGCCAGGCCGCTGTTGTCAGGGAGCTGATCGCGGGCTTTGGCAGCAGCACGGGCGTGTGGATAACTTTCTAACAGTTACATACTTTTGGTGTTATGACTACACTTGTTGAGACATTGCGCGGTCCTTAGAGAGTAAGGTATGACCGAGGATCCACTTTTGGCCATGAATTGTGTTTATTCTTTGTGTTATTCGCATTTATCTGAACACTGTTTTAATCCTCTTGTTACATAGTTTATAAGGTTGAAAAAAGACAAGAGTTCATCAAATTCAAACTACAGAAACCCTACTGTACTGTTCCAGGGAAAGGCTAAAACCCTTATGAGGCAGATGACAAGTGCCCCATCACAGGGAGAAAATTTCTACCCGACACCAATGGCAATACAAATAAATCAGCATCCTATCATTATTTTTTTATCACATGCTCGTGGATACAAACAATTCATCAGGCTACGATCGCTCGCGCTCTCACCGCGCTTCCTCTCGGCCCATACGTCACCCATTGCACCCGCCCCCTCTATATACGTGAGTGCAATTAAAGAGACAGTATAGTTATATACAAAAGACATATACAGTCTATAAAGAACACACAAAAAGTGAATATATAAAAACATTGATTATGCAAACACTCGGACATTAATAAACGCAGTTCCACTAAATATTATGCATTGAATTGCAATTATAATAGATATAGTCCACCTATATTAATGCTTGTAAATCTGTGCGGTCATTAAGACCCAACGGGCCCAATGCTTCTGTACGGAAAATCAGTTCCATTTCTTTTTTCAATAATAAACCATGTTTATCTCCACCTGTTTTGAGATTATTTACCCGCAACAAACCCATGAATTTCATATGTGATACATCACCCTGATGGTTTTCTCGGATATGTTGGATCAGTCTGGGACATCCTTTTCCCGTTGTGATCGAACGTAGATGTTCCGAGAAACGTTAAAATAAAGGTCTGATCGTTTTACCTATATAAAAAAATTTACAGTTACAAGTAATAGTGTAAACAACATAGGGTGTTCTGCATGTTATAAAATCATTCACATAAATATTTTGACCTCCCAGATTGATCCATTGTGTATTATTCAGGTAACTGCAATAATTGCAGCTCCCACACCTGTAATTACCTTTAGGAAGGTCACGATTGAGCCAAGTCCTGGAATTACTTTCCACTGTCACACGACCATGAACCAATTCGTCCCTTAAATTATTGCATCTTTTAAAAGCCACTATGGGGCGCTCTTCTGTTGTACCTCCTAAAAATTGATCCTCTCGTAACATATGCCAATTCCTGTCAATCGCTGTTTTTATGATCTTATTCATGGGACTATGTCTAAAACTAAACACAAACCGACTTTCTTGATCCCTCTTGTTTTTTTCTAGAATAAATGAGTTTTCTACGTGTCAGACCTCTCGCCCTTTCCAAGGCCTTATTCACATTATCCTGAGGATAACCGCGGCTCATCAGACGTGTACATAATTCGTTGGCTTGTTTTTCAAACCTGCTGTCAGAATTGTTTATATGACGTAACCGGACAAACTGCCCATACGGTATGGCCTCCTTCACATGCTGCGGATGGTAACTCTCATACCGCAGCAGTGAATTGGTGGCTGTGGGTTTGCGAAAACCAGATAGACATAAAATGCCATTTTGTACTTTCAAGTTAACATCTAAGAAATCTAAATTTTGACCCCCAAAGCAAGATGTAAAATGCATATTAACTGTATTGTTGTTCATGTATTGTAAAAATTCATAGAATTGGGATTTACTACCTGACCATACTATCAGTATGTCATCTATAAATCTAAGAAAAAGTTTAATGTGTACAGCAAACCATTTTTTTGGGGAAAAAATAATATCTTGTTCTAAGTCAGCCAAAAATAAATTAGCAAAAGTGGGTGCGACTGGCGTCCCCATCGCTGTCCCAGCCCGCTGACAGTACCAACTGTCAGCGAACTGGAACGCGTTATGGGAGAGCACCAGTCGCAACATGTCACACAGAAAATCAATGTAGACAGTGTCATACTGATCTAAAGATTGTAAGTGTCGACGGATGGCCTGCACACCCGCATCCTGAGGGATGCGGGTGTACAGGCTCTCAACGTCGACACTGACCAGGGAAAAATCATCCTTTCAAATTAAATTATCCAGAATTTCTAGTAACTCACTAGTATCTCGTAGGTAAGATGGAACTTTAGTTAGTAGGGGGCGGAGCACCCAATCCAGGTACTTGGATAACGGTTCCAATATCGATTCACGACCAGCTACTATCGGCCGACCAGGTGGTCGGTTGATAGACTTGTGGATTTTTGGTATCCAGTACCAGTATGTTTTTTTAGGGTACTCAATCATCAATTTCTCTGCAAATTGTTTTTTGAGGATACCCCGCTCCACACCCTCTCGCAATAGTGTTCTAACTTTGTTCTCGTAATTGGCAGTGGGGTCCCCATCTAGTTCTATATAGGTATTAGTATCCCCTAGCTGTCGATGAGCGTCCTCCATATAATATTCTTTAGGGATTAGAACTACATTGCGCCCTTTGTCTGCCGGTTTCACCACGATGTCTTTGCTCTGCTTCAACCATTTCAGCGCTTGTAATTCCTCCACTGATAAGTTCATCCTGTCGGTGGGATAAATCAGGGCTTTTACGTCCCTGATAACATTGTGAGCAAAAACATCGAGGCTACAGCCGGCCGGCAAAGGAGGATTAAATTTGGAAGGAGCTCCACCTCTACACACATTACTAGCTCATGATTTTTATCCATTCCCAGCAAATTCATCAAGATGTCCACCATCTCCCTATCTATCTCTGTAAAGTCTGGATTCAACATGAAACCTAATTTACCCACTTCCACAGGTGTTTCCCCTACCAATGGGCCAGCTCTGCACACTCCCTCCTTTCCTGCAAAAAAACGCTTCAAATTCAGTTTCCTAATACCTTTGTATAAATCAGATAGAAATTCACTATGATCATAATCAGTGTATATACAAAAGTTAAGACCTTTTTTCAACAGTGATATACATGCAGGTTTTAGCTCATGTTGTGTCAAGTTAATAATTTCTCCACCACCCTCCATCCCCCGTAAATCATTATTACCTGTGGTGTCATCTCGGGCATGTTCTCCTATGGGTGCCAGGAGACATGTTTCCGTTTGGCACCTCTTTTTGTGCCTCTTCCTGCCCCTCCATATTCTCTTTCTAAAGGGACGGCACCCTCCTTAGCCACGGGTACGGCCGGGGCCTGATAAGTCCGGGTGTGGGTTGCGGGGTCACTCGAGTCTGAACCCGAGTCTGTGGTGCAATAGTCAGCTGATCTCCTTTGATTCCTCTGCCGTCTTGTACGTTTCATGCTTCTTGGATTCCAGGTAAAGATCCGGTTAGTATCAAAGTCTCGTTTGTCACGTAAATATTTATGCCTCTTCCTTTCCTTTATTTCAGTCTGTATCGGTGTTAGTTTCTTTTCCACTTTTTTAAGGATAGTTGTGAATTGGCTCTCTGTTTGGCGTGTTCGTAATTCAGTCTTGACTTTCAACAGCTCTGCCTTTACTTCCGTATATTCTTTCTCAGTACGAGTAATGATTAATTTTTTTAAATTCAGGGAATGTTGCAAATGTAAATCATCCCATTCCCTCAGGATGCGGGTGTGCAGGCCATCCGTCGACACTTACAATCCTTAGATCAGTATGACACTGTCTACATTGATTTTCTGTGTGACATGTTGCGACTGGTGCTCTCCCATAACGCGTTCCAGTTCGCTGACAAATTCTATGAATTTTTACAATACATGAACAACAATACAGTTAATATGCATTTTACATCTTGCTTTGGGGGTCAAAATTTAGATTTCTTAGATGTTAACTTGAAAGTACAAAATGGCACTTTATGTCTATCTGGTTTTCGCAAACCCACAGCCACCAATTCACTGCTGCGGTATAAGAGTTACCATCCGCAGCATGTGAAGGAGTCCACACCGTACGGGCAGTTTGTCCGGTTACTTCGTATAAACAATTCTGACAGCAGGTTTGAAGAACAAGCCAACGAATTATGTACACGTCTGATGAGCCGCGGTTATCCTCAGGATAATGTGTTAGACATAGTCCCATGAATAAGATCATAAAAACAGCGATTAACAGGAATTGTCATATGTTATGAGAGGATGAATTTTTAGGAGGTACAACAGAAGAGCGCCCCATAGTGGCTTTTAAAAGATGCAAAAATTTAAGGGACAAATTGGTTCATGATCGTGTGACAGTGGAAAGTAATTCCAGGACTTGGCTCAATCGTGACCTTCCTAAAGGTAATTACAGGTGTGGGAGCTGAAATTATTGCAGTTACCTGAATAATACACAATGGATCAATCTGGGAGGTCAAAATATTTATGTGAATGATTTTATAACATGCAGAACACCCTATGTTGTTTACACTATTACTTGTAACTGTAAATTTTTTTATATAGGTAAAACGATCAGACCTTTATTTTAACGTTTCTCGGAACATCTACGTTCGATCACAACGGGAAAAGGATGTCCCAGACTGATCCAACATATCCGAGAAAAACATCAGGGTGATGTATCACATATGAAATTCATGGGTTTGTTGCGGGTAAATAATCTCAAAACAGGTGGAGATAAACATGGTTTATTATTGAAAAAAGAAATGGAACTGATTCTCCGTACAGAAGCATTGGGCCCGTTGGGTCTTAATGACCGCACAGATTTACAAGCAATAATATAAGTGGACTATATCTATTATAATTGCAATTCAATGCATAATATTTAGTGGAACTGCGTTTGTTATTATATCCGAGTGTTTGCATAATCAATGTTTTTATATATTCACTTTTTGTGTGTTCTTTATAGACTGTATATGTCTTTTGTATATAACTATACTGTCTCTTTATTGCACTCACGTATATAGAGGGGGCGGGTGCAATGGGTGACGTATGGGCCGAGAGGAAGCGCGGTGAGAGCGCGAGCGATCGTAGCCTGATGACTTGTTTGTATCCACAATCATGTGATAAATAAATAATCACCAGCAAGTATTGGACGTGTGTCGCATCATCTTTGTTCCTATTGTACTACATTTAGAGATTCTTTCTGAGTATGCAGAGCACCGTTCATATGTGTCCAGTGGAAGGATAAGCCGACCAGCTACCCCCAGAGGTGATTGAGCCGAATTCGGGCAGGTGCGGAGGTACGTTTTGTTGGAGTAAAGAATCTGTGTCTTAGGCGTAGAGGATGCCCCGTTGTCTTGGTTACAGGCCTAGGAGTAAAAAGATCACTACAAAGATCTTTGTATGGTCCGTTCATATATTTTGATCAAATTACCCCTAAGACATCTTTTTTCTAAACTAAAAGGCCCCAATTTTGACAACCGGTTTGGTACTGTAACCCACCCATTCCCTTAATGACCTTTGTTGCCCTCCTCTGCACCCGCTCCAGTTCAGCTGTGTCCTTCTTATATACCGGTGCCCAAAACTGTACACAGTATTCCATGTGTGGTCTGACCAGGGATTTATAGAGGCTAAACTATGCTCTCATCTTTAGCATCTATGCCTCTTTTGATGCATCCTATTATTTTATTAGCCTTGGCAGCTGCTGCTTGGCACTGATTACTAAGGTTCAGTTTACTGTCTACCAATACCCCCTACTTGCTTCAAATGGCCCTAGGCGGCCGTGGACAACCACAAAGATGTTCCCTGTACTAGATACGTGCACACAGAGCAAAACAGACAAACACAATAGCAGATAGTGAAACAAGCAAGATCAGAACCAAACGGGCAGCGTAGTACAAAATCAGGTTACAATCGAATAGTCAAAAAGTCAAGCCAGAGGTCAGGTAACAAAGTCGAGCAAGCAGAGGGAGTTAGGACGGGTATCGCAGGAATAGACAGGGGGAGCTGGGACCAAGGTATGAAACCTAATAGCCAGCGCTGGGAGACTGCCTCAGCTTTCTTTTATGCTGACAAAGAGCCCGGTCCGGATCCCCATAGGACCGGCACTCTGATCTTCCAGGTTCCAGATAGGCAGAGAAACCAGTCAGTCTAAAGACCTACTCAGCTGCATAAATCAAGTCTCCCAATGATCAGTTTAACTCCCGCATTGCCAGGAAGCTGAGAAGCAAGCACGTGTGGCACATATAAGTAAAAACAGGTCCAGTTCACACCAGGTTACTGCACAATCCTGAAACCAACCTTAACCGTTCTCTAAGCACCTCCTTAAGCACAACGAGTTTAAGTATTAAGATTCTGTATCAAAGATCTATCTATCCTACAAAAGTGTATTTCACTACTGAAAACTTTACAGTAAAAATGTTTTATTTTTACAACACTGGGACTCTGTCATACTTTGTACACACCAGCATCCATACACACAGCACCATACACCTTTGGTTGTTTTTTTCCAGTACTGTGGGTGGAGGTACCGATAGTCCAGGTGGGTCAGTTGCCACTCAGGACTACTGTGACAAGAGCCCAAGGGACCCACTACAACCCGGCAGGTTAGCGACCATTTGGGAATACAGCAAGCCACACAAACAAGCAAGTACAAACATCACACCTGTGTACTGGACAAGCACTGGCGTCACAACATTAACACCTCTGTCTAGTCTAACACACCACACTCTGTTGTTACTGTTACCTGTTTTCTGCTTGTACTTTGACCACCCTTGTTTGCTGCCTTCCCTGCCCTTCTGATAGTGATGAGCGAATAGTGAAATATTCGAATATTCAATATTCGTACAAATATCTACCGAATATTCGATCGAATATTCGATCCCATTAAAGTCAATGGGAACAAGTATTCGATTATTGAAAAACATCCATTCCACCACTTGGAGGTAAAAACCTGAAGCTGGGGGATTTGAATGCTTATCGAATATTTATCGAATATTCGGCGAACTATTCGATAATATTGAATAGATCGAATACCTTACTATTCGATCGAATATCTATTCGATCGAACAGTATTCGCTCATCACTACCTTCTGACCATTGACTTCGCTTACTGGACTCAAATTTTGTACCTCTGTTCTGATTGTGTTTTGTGTGTCTTGTCTTCGGTTACATGTATTCAGGATCGCCGCCCAGTTGCCCGTTGCTAGTAAGGGCAGATAGCGTCAAGCAGGTAGGAACAGTGGGCGGAGCTGAGCTTAGGGTCCACTGTCCGTGTCTCTCCTGCATCTCTCTGTGACCCTAGTCACAACAGATGGTATATCTTGAGACATTCAGTTATGCATTACTTTCACTCTGGCCAGCAATAGTATTTTTTTTGTCTTGTTCGGGATGTTACCCAGTATGATTACACCCAGCTCCCATAGCAGTTTGATGGGTATCCACAATTATTTAAAAGAAAACAAGAAACTGAACATAAGAACAATTGACCACAGTCAAAGGCTGTTTGGAGGAAAGATCAGGATAAACATGAGAATTATTAGTATTATTTTACTGAAAGAGTAGTAGATGCGTGGAACAAACTTTGAGAAGGTGTGGTTGGTAAATCCATAGTAACTGAATTTAAACATGCCTGGGATAAGATACATCTATCCTAAGATATTATAGTAAAGAAAATAATATAAGGGGAGGAGGGGAAAAAAAAAAAAAAAAAGGAGAGAAAAATGAGAAGAAGAAATGAGAAGAGTTAAATGCTCAATCTGAGTATAGGTTGTAAGAAAATAAATGAAAAACCTGGATAATACCAGAGGTATGAATGAATAAAAGAGGATTACCAATTGGGAGGGGCATTATGGATGTTTTCTCCCAGTTGGTGTCAAGGTATGAGAGACTAACTACTACTTATACCGGTTCTCTTAACCCCTACTCTTTGGGTAGGCAGAGGGAAGAACTGAGGAATGAATGTTGTGAGGGGTAGGGGCACTAAGGGGAATGATGGGCGTGAGATACGCACATTAGTCCCACCTTCAGCTGACCCGTATAATTAAAAATATTGCACTGTGCTCTGTTTTTTTAAGTAAATATGGGGGTGCGAATCAAGGCACCATGAATTACTTTGCAACTATCATAACACAGGGGAGACAATTGGAAGTTGTCTCTTTTCCCTATATAAAAACTCTTATTTATTTATTTTTTTTTCTTGTTTGTTTGTTTTTTTTGTTTTTTTTGGGGTTTTTTTTTTCTTTTTTTTTTTTTCTCCTTCTGGATAAACCCTTTTTTTTTTTTTTTTTTCCCCCTTCTCTTTTTTTTTTTAGTTTTGTTATTACTATTAATGAGAATGTATGTAGGTATATGTGTGTGTGTGTGTGTGTATATATTTTTATTTCTTATGATGCGGTTTAAAAAAAGGAGGAAAGGGTTTTTGTTTTTGTCTTTTTTTTTTGTTTTATTTATTGGGTGTGTGTTTTTTTTTGTTTTTTTATTTATTTATATATATTAATGGAAAGAAGTGGCTCTCCAGGTTGGTGTCGGCTAAGGAATTAAAATTGAAGAGAGAAATATGTATATAAATTAAATTCTTACAATGTATGTTACTCTGTGGTGGATTTAGTATGTAATTTTTGAATTATGATAATAAAAAAAAAAAAAAAAAGTTAAAAAAAATAAAAATAATCAGGGCTCTCTGCCTACCTAATTAATTATGGCTGCACTCTACCTGCACTATAAATGAAATGGAGCACTATGCAGGGACTATTATATTGTTGTATTTCACAGGGGTGGTATCCAGGGACGTTCCCCTTAAGGACATTGTGTTCTGCAACAGAACTTGTGGAGCACCTTGCTGACGACTCTTTCCAGCCCCACTTTGTGGGGATAGTCAGTCGTACTTTGGGGATATTTTCTGTTGATTGTTCAGGTATATGGAGATCTGGGTGCTTTATAGGCCCTAATATTGTTTGTTCATTATTGATGTCTTTAAATGTTTTCATTTGTAGTGTGGTATTTGCATAATAAAGGTTGCCATTTTATGTATTAAAAAAAAAAAAAAAAAAAAAATAATATAAGGCCAGATTAGATGGACCAGATGGTCTTTTCCTGCAAAGTATTTTCTATGGAAAATTCATAGGAGTCTATGAAAAAAGCCAATATATCCAAAACCTTCTATATACCGAGCTGCTACTTGGACGGTGTAGAGCAGCGCCCCCTTTCAATTTAATTATGCTGTCAGTTAGAGTTGTGCATAGTGTACAATCCAATTTATGCAAATGGTTAACAAATCATAAATCAAATAAAAATTATTAAAGAGGAAATCCAGCCATGACCCCTTGTTTATCGCAAGAGGCTGCCAGTAGCAGATCAAGAAAAAGAAGGAAGAAAAGGGAGAGTAGACGACACATGAGTTTCTTCTTAAAATGGTATTCCCATTTCAGCTTCTATAGTTAAAGGACAACTCCGGCGAAATTTTTTTTTGGCTTATTTAACACACATTACAAAGTTATATAACTTTGTAATGTGGTTAAATACCCGGTCTGGCCCCCTTCCCCCACTTTCCAACCCCGACCCCCCACCCCGGAAGTTAAAGAATATATACATTACCTATTACGGTCGTCACGGTCCTCTTCTCTGGTGTCGAGTGACGTCAGAACTGGGGGGCGGTCCGGGTCTTCTTCCTCCTCGGCGTCTTCATTGAGAGTGAATGGGAGAGAAAAGGCTGCTGGTGCACATGCGCACCAGCAGCCTTTTCATTGGCTGGAGCGCATCACATGGCTTCCAGCTTGCTCAGCCCTGATTGGCTGAGCTTGCTGGAAGCCATGTGATGCGCTCCAGCCAATGAAAAGGCTGCCGGTGCGCAAGCGCACTGGCAGCCTTTTCTCTCTCATGGACCCGGAAGCAAGAGACATCGCTGGACGGCGGAGGCAGGTGACGGTGAGGCGGACGGCGGGCGAATGGAGTGGCGATCGTCACCGGAGGGATGGTGAGTATGGTGTCTGTGTTTTTTTTTGGGGGGGGGGTCCCGCCGGAGTTGTCCTTTAAACTTGTGCAGCTTGTCATATGCTGCTCTTTTCCTCCCATTATTGACAGTTCATTGTCTAGGTTACCGACCATCACTTATGCTCTGAAAGCAGTGGTCTGGCTGTTATATACGTAGCTATAGTATACATATACATTTATAAATATTATACAATCAATATACACTAAGGGGGAGATTCATCAAACTGGTGTAAAGTAGAATTGTCTTAGTTCCCCCTAGCAACCAATTAGATTCCACCTTTCATTCCTCATCGATTTTTCGAAAAATGAAAGGTGAAATCTGATCGGTTGCTAGGGGCAACTAAGTCAATTCTACTTTACACCAGTTTGAAAAATCTGCTTCTATATCTCTATACATCTACATTATTGCTGTATATACAGTAGCCAGACCACTGCTTTTAGAGAAGAGTGGTGGTCAGTAACCTGGACAAGAAGCTGTCAACAATGGGAGAAAAAGAGTAGCATATCAGGAAAAAGGAGCAAGTTTGAAGGGGTTGGCCACTTTATAGTAAAAAGGTTTAGTGTATAGTATTATGGACTGTCTTATGGACTGACTCACCACAGAGCAGGACACCACAGTCTGGATGAGGGGAACCTGATTTTTAGCTATATGAGGTACACAGGGAGCCGCTGTAAATAAGTGCAGTGAGTAGACTTAAGGCCCTTTTCCACAGAATGATTATCGGCCCTATTCGGCTGATATCAGCCGTTACAGCCGATAATCGTGAAATAGGAGGCAACAATCAACCGACATCGTTCATGTCAGCTGATCGTTGAAGTCGTTTGTTTTTTAACATGTTGAAAGACAAACGACTTATATAGCAACGATCTGCTCCGTCGGCCTGCGTAATAGGAGCGGCGGCAGCAGACCGCCATTATATCTTATGGGCTGCCCGGACGATCAGCGATCACCCTGGCAGCCCCCCCCCCCCCCCGCAGCTCTCCACGGCCCCTCCCCCGACTTACCCAAAGTGGGGAATGAGGAGCAAACGAGTGCTGACAGTGCTCGTTTGCTCCTCAATGTCGCCCCGGTGGAATAGGGCTTTTACTAATACTGTACACTGAACAATTTTACTATAAAGTGGCCAATTCCTTTAACTATGTTAGCTAAGATAGGAATACCCCTTTAAATGTTTATGTTTATGGACGATTTTAATAGTCAGAGAGACACTTGTATAGACATTGAACTTTTTGCTTCCTTTATGTGCCATCACCTGCCATTGCCAAATGAGGTAAAATGAAGAGCTGTGGAGCCTCATTTAGGAGTCTCAAAAGACAGGACTAGCCAGATATCCCTCCGGGAAGGGCCACGCAGAGGGGTAGCTCCCGTAGGGAAACCACCAAAACCACCATATTAAGTGGCCAAAGTGGCCCTATAAGTCAATGTAATGACCAGGAAAAACCAAGGCTGATTATCCGTTCACAGACAGCTGTTTCGGGGTGTTGCCCCTCATCAGTGTGGAGCAGGATTCTGGCTAGGTGGGAGCAATGCCTAGTAGAGCCATAAGAGAAACAGATCACTGATATCAGGGAGACCAGCCAAAGATAACACTGTTGGCGGCTGGTTAAAGCACTCAATATAGTGAAATCCTAAGTGCATTGCTTCTTGAAAAACATGAATATGCAAAAGAAGGGCCCGTGGAGCCTCATTTAAGAGATCAGTGATCTGTTTCTCTTATGGCTCTACTAGGCATTGCTCCCACCTAGCCAGAATCCTGCTCCTTACTGATAAAGGGCAATACCCCGAAACAGCTGTCTTTGGGTGGATACTCAGCCTTGGTTTCCCCTGGTCATTACATTGACTTACAGGGCCACTTAATATGATGGTTTTGGTGGTTTCCCTACAGGAGCTACCACTTGGCTGGGCCCTTTTTGGAGGGATATCTGGTTAGTCCTGTGTTTTGAGACTCTTAAATGAGGCTCTTCTTTTGCATATTCATGTTTCCCAGGGAGCAATGCACTTAGTTCAAGGAACCCCCATACTCCAAAAGGTGTTGGTCCTAGAGGTAATACCTCCACTTAAAGAGGACCTGTCACCCCCCATGCCGGGGTGACAGGCTCCCGCCCCCAGTTACAGCCCCCTATACTCACCTGATCCCGCCGGGTCCCGGCCCGGCGCGTGCGCTCACAGGAGGGTCCGACGCTCATAGAGAATGAATAGGGAGTCCGATGCTCCGTCATTCTCTATGGGCAACGGACTCTCTTGTGAGTGCGCTTCGGGAGCTGATATCTCCGTGACCCGACCGGATCAGGAAGCGGGACCCGGCGGGATCAGGTGAGTATAGGGGGCTGTAACGGGTTCGGGAGCCTGTCAGGTCTCCTTTAAGACTGTTATGACATACAGTATACATTATTTTCTTTAATGTCTATTGCAACTATGCCCATTTAATGAGCCTATTGTTTTTTTTTTTGTTTTTTTTTTCAGGTTGAACTGGTCAATTTGATATTTTTTGTGATAAGTATTTTTTGTTAACTGTAAAGAGTAGAACATTTTAACATTGTACATGTACACTGAAACCAAAAGGTAGGAATAAAATGTGCTCCAAATTCTAAAAGCAAAAATCCCCCCAAATCCCAAGTACATTATGTAAAGACAGGCCGTCGTTCAATGCCAGATAGTATTATCATGGATAAGAAAGGATTTGTTTTCTTCACAGAAAGGTACAATGGGGCCTCATTTTCTTCAGTAGCATCTGCTATTTTTTCCTATTGCAAATAGCCAGAGATTGGAAAGGAATATGTATTCTGCCTTATGAAAAGATTCACAGCTATCCACAAAACTTTATTGCAGGATCCAGTGACATATCTGCAAATAAATGTCCAGGTTTATAGCAGTTTACTAAATGTATTGTTTTCAACATGATGTAGTCCACGGATCAAAATAAGGTTATGTCTGAAATGTAAATGATATGCTGCTCTGCTTCCAAAATATTCTTTATAATGTTGTTTCAGAAGTCTGTGTGATGTATTTCTGCAAGCAAAACAAAGGATTAAGTCCTCCTAGATCAAGAAAACATTAATATTCTTGAATAAAATCTGTTTGTATTTAAAACGCTAAGATGTGTAACCTACAAAAGCAACAAAAGCAAACTTCTTGCAGTGCAGCATTACAAAATAAAACAAACTTTGATGATATTTTATTATTTACCAGGTAAAAAACCACAGGCTGATCGAAAATTACTGCATTTATTCTAGAGACACAGCTACCTATTCATCTAAAATTACAGTCTATTTCATGAAATGATTATTGTCTGTCTGTGTAAGGTATTGAAACACCATAGAAATGAAATTAAAGAGATGTTAGGAAATGAGTTTACTATGGTTAAATAGTATGCCTCAATAACAAAAAAGAAATTCTCTATATACTGTATTGTACTAATGTCTGAATCAGAATGTTTTGGGAATTGTGTCTGGCACACTGGGGCCCCATGTCAATAACATGGGGTGCAATGGGAAGTTGATACAGACGCAAAGCTTTTGTTTCTGTACACAAAGCAGCAAAGCATACACTGTGCTGCTCAGTTACTAAGTGTGGCAACCGCAAGGTATACTACACAGTCCTGCTGTATGCAGTTCTGCTTATGTACTACACTCACTAGGCCAAGCACTCTATGCCTAACCCAGCAAATATGTGCTGCCAATAAGAGATAAGCTGAGATGCTATGGGGACAATAATGGATTTCCATTCCTGATTAGAGGACCTGGGACGTGATATTCTTGGCCTGCTCAGGCAGTCATCGGCTGTGGCGGGTTCCCGTCTTGAATGACAAGCTTCTACCACCTTTTGAAGGATCAAGCTTGGTTTAAGTTGCAGAACGGCGAGTAGGCGAGGAAAGTAGTGGTTTCAGTAGTGCTTTCACCTGAGGTAGAGTTGGTAGCAATGTAGGAAAGTGGTGCAGAATCATCAGGCCAGCACCAGGCAAACATAAAAGTTTTGCTTTATAAGGACTGCATGTGTAGAAGGCAACAACTAGAGAACTTCTATCGATCTGCGCTCCACTCATCAAGCAGGCTGCCTTTCAACGCTGCTCCGGATTAAATTGCATCCTTTTTTTTAACGTACACAAAAACATTGTCAGACACATTTTTGTGTACACTAAAAAAACAGATGCTCTTGTTCCATTTAATTTTTAATGAAAGTTAATGAAAAATTGATGCACACAAATGAATCAGTTTTCCATCAGGTTTTTTTTGTAAAAACGGATGAAAAAAACATAGTGTGAACGCAGGCTTATAATAATAATAATAATAATAATAATAATAATATTAATCATTTTTATTTATAAAGCTGCAACAGATTCTGCAGCACTTTACAATTCAGGGAGTACATACATAGACAAAATCATACATAACAGAAATACGTGAGGGCCCTGCTTACAGACTATGAGGAGGGGGTTGGAGACAAAAGGCAGAGGGGTAAAAGTGCTTTAGGATTAAGGTGGATGTTAGGTGTAGGTCATTAGTGGAGCGTAAAGCACAGGTAGAGTGGTAGACAGAGATGAGAGAGGAGATGTAAGGAGATGCAGCACTGTGAAGAGCTTTATGGGTGAGCAGGAGGAGTTTGTATTGTTTTCTTTGCTTAATAGGGAGCCAGAGTAGTGACTGGCACAGGGGGAAGTCACCCCTTGCCTACGCTGTGGGTTTTTCTAGTTTCAGGGGAGTCAGACACCTAAAGAAAGGAGGGTGACACTAAGGATGTACCTCAGTAGAGCACAGTGCACATTCAGCCACTTTCTACTGACTTACGCTCAGCTGATTAGGAAGGATACTACCAGCTAGCTCCACCCAGTGACTGGAGACCTTGGACTCGTATTACCTGACACTGAGGGACAGAAGGCGGTCATATTTGCAGAGAACATTAATATATATGAGTACGAGGATCATCACAGAACACTATAGAGACACTTCACCACATCCCAGCAGAGTACTCACTAATTAGACAAGGAGCCCTTCTATCTGGTCCCTGCCACCTTCTACTGTTAACTTCTATTCCTAGTTTCTAAGTACCAAGTACCTAAGCACTGTTACTGCTATTGCACTAAAGATTTTTATGCCAAGTAAAGTTTAGACTTTGTTTAAAGTGGGTGTCACGACCACGCGCGCCAACCTGCGCCGGCCCTGACAAGGGGGAGGGGAGTCCTAACCACACCAGGCGGAAAGGATCTAAAACAAGGATCAAAAGGGGGGGGGGAGAAGGACAAGACAAGGGAATCAAAGGAACTTGGGGCTCTGGACTCCCCTGGGTTGCTCTAGCCCTACAGGTCGATTCACCTCACGCACTCACGCTTTACGCCCTGCTCCCGGGCCGTAACTCGAGCGTAAATCGCCACCTGCCGCCTTCCGCACACCCCGACAACAGACACCCACTTGGCCACGAACACTGCCTGCTCGTTGGCCAACTGTAAAAAACTAATAACCTGTAACCCCATCTATAACATCTAACCTTATTAATGGCTGAATGGATCATATTATCTTTGGCATTAGTGGAATCAAATTATTATCATACAAGATATATCTACACTGTATTCCAGTCTCATTCTCTTCTCCACTCTCATATTGAGTATAGGGCTGAACTCTCACCTAGTAATTTCTTGACCTCCAAAATGGTGGATGACTGGAAGTCCTAATATGGTCGTGTCTAAATGGTCACGTGGGTAATGTATGGATCATAGTGAGATATAGCTACGTGTCCAGCTTGACCAATCCACTTGGAGCTTTGCCAGTATACCATTTTTGGGATATAAGTTGTACTGGGTGTAACCATATTTGGGCATAAGTGTATATATTTTCCCGGTCAGGAGAGTATATAGACTTAGAAGGTTAGTTGGTTGGGGGGTCTTTTTGTATACCATCTTTCAAGAGAAGCCTCCACGCACATCTGGGGTTTGTTAGCCCCCACCTCAGGAATTCACCCAAGGAAGTTCTTTGTTCTCTAGCCAAATCTTCAGTCTCCATTGGAAAGAGACTACATTCCCATCATTTTTGGGACTCTGAGACTTGAACCACAGAGACATTCTAAGACATTTGTAAGACTATTGCCTTATTTCTCTTATGATTGGTATCCTGCTTATATGATATTTGTACCTCTTTTGGTGAAGAATTAAACCCACCATATTTTTACCAACAAGTTTTCTTCTGCCGTCTTGGATCATTCAAATTTCCCTCCAAAGCACACTTTTCCTTTTTTTTTAAACCTCATCCTTATTACAGAGTGGCGAGCCAACCAGATTCTTTATTTATTTTTGGATCCTCACCTAGTTCAGGGGGGACAGACTTGTGCGTTGTTTGTACAAGGTTACGGACAAATAAATAAACAAAGAAAAGGACCTGAAGCACGAGGTTTAAAGTCTGGGATTTAAAGGCTATTAAAGGAGTCACAACGGAAGCGTCCTTCAGCATCCAGGCAGTGACTGAGATAGCATCCCAGGAGGAGAACATCTAAAAGCTACCAGAGTGTGAGTATTTTCATTCTTTCTTTATATCAGATATAGAGGATGGATTTCATTGATAGCTATGCCAGTAAAAGCAATGTACAGTTTAGCTTTGATAATTGTCAGACAAATGCACAGTTATGGGAGAGATTGTATCAGCAATGTTTGGAGAGTAATAAATTGATTGACAAGAAATTGTTGTGTATAGATAAAGAGAAAAGAAAACTTAGAAATGTTTTAAATCTGGTAAAGATTTTCAATGATATTCTAATAGAGGACGGTCAAAGAAGAAATGTCTGTGTGGTTCAGCAGGCAGAGACAAAGTCAGAGAAGGATTATTCAGATTGTGAGAACTGTTTCATTTTGGCACAGCAGCTTGAATTGTATGAACAGGAAATTGATGTAAAAACGCAGTTGTTATCAGACATATCCAGGGGTAACAGGATTGATCATAGGAATAACAGAAATGTGTGTACATTAACTAAGAAGAGTAAAACTACTGCAGATGGGTCTTTTGTGCCAAATCCGAATGTTTCCGGAAATGTAATAGATAGCGAGGACGAAGAGATTATTAGTACAGATGTAATAAAACGAAGAAAATTGCATGAGAGAGCTGCTAAGTTGAATTTGAAAATTCATGATCAGTTGATGAAAATAGCAAAGGATATTCCGGCTTTTAATGACAGGATGGATGCATTCTTTAACATTGATCTTTTTGAGTCGAATTGTGATAAATTTAATCTGACTGAGGAACAAAAGAATAAAGTATTCAAGGTTTGGTTACCCTCCCATATGTCAAAAAGATTAGAGACATCTCCGAGGAGCGATGGCTATCATAGTTCGGATTCGGATCGGTTGAGGCAATTACTTCTGTTTATGACAGGAGAGCCTCTCCCTTCTTTGTCTATATTGGAATCATTAAAAGTTAGCCCACAGGAGGACCCGTTCTCATTTCTGATGAAATTTGAGAAAGCGTACCGCATGGTAATGAAGGTGGAGGAGGAGCCTCCGGAAATGATTGCTGCATTTGTGAAAAAGTTTGGTTATTTGGATTCTTTGTCTTTGCATATTGCGTCAGAAAAGCCATCCTTGCATGAGGCGGCTACTTTTATTGATCGCATAAGGAGATCAATCAAAGTGAATCAGGTGAAGGCTAAGGTTGCAATGGTGCAGAATAAAAGTGATCAACAGTTAGAGCAAACCCAGGGCAGCCTACCCAAGCCACAGATACATCAGGCTGCTGGACAGGGGGAATTTATGACCCAGAAAAGAGGTAGAATTCAGGCCACGTGTTTTTTTTTTGTAAGAGGCCTGGTCACATCAAAAATCAGTGCCGTGCTTTTCTCCGTAGACAACTTTCTAGGTCCCATGAAAATGGTTTAGTCCCAACAGCCCCGACTATTACAAATTCTGTGTCTGGAGAAAGTAGTTCTACATCTCCATATGCAGACCTAACAAGACAGATACAGGAAATGAAAAAGAATGGTTCTGCTATCCCAAACAGCAGGGGGGCAGGGAGACCTGAGGAGGGTGTGCCATCCTCCCATTGACTAAGGAATGTTTTAACCCATTGTTCACTGGAACTTGTAGCCCCTTTCTCAGTGGATAATTGTGGTAGGCCGTTTGTGAGGGGGATTCTTGATGGTAATGACGTCACATTCCTTTTGGATACAGGAGCGTAACTAATCAGCAGCACATGTTGTTAAGCCCTAATGCTCCAGTTTGTACAATTGTTGGTTTCAGTGGGAAGGGGACCACTGACGCAACTTTGGTGAAAGGTGTTTTGTTTGAGATTCCTGGTTATTTGAGCATAGAGATTGATGTTTGGTATTGTCCTAGTTCTCAGAATATTCTTGGTACTGATTTGATGAAAGCCAAAGGCTGGATCATTGATCTAGCAAATCAAGTGATCTGGAAAGGCAATAAAAATTGTAAAGCTGTGGTGGTTGATCCAAGTGATTATGCTTCAGTTGCAGGGATTAATTTGGTTGAGCAAATTTCTCCAAATCATGTTTGGCCAGAGGTAGACAATGATAATCTGGAACTTGTTGAGATTGTGCAGAAATATCCTTCTCTATGGGCTCAGTTTAGGAATGAGGTTGGAACATTGAAAGGATTTGAAGTCAGAGTGGATGGATTAGACCCTCCCCCACAGAAGCAGTACAAGTTGCCGCCAGAAACCATAGAGCCTTTGTCTAAGATAATTAAGGAATTTCTTCAACAAGGAGTTGTTTGCAAAGCCAATTCAATAACAAACAATCCAATTTGGGCAGTGATGAAAAGTGACAAATCAGTCAGGATGCTTTTGGATTTGAGGTTGTTTAATAAGTATACGCCAAATGTAGCGCCTATCGTGGCCAGCACACCTGATATAATGGCGCGGTTGAACGCAAGGGCGAAATATTTTACCGTGTTAGATGTAAGTAACGGCTTTTATTCATTAATTATACAAAAAGAATCGAGATATAAATTTGCTTTTTCGTTCGGCGATGAACAGTACGTTTTTTGCAGGCTTCCGCAAGGGGCTCACCTATCCCCAAGTGTATTTCATCAGGCGTTGGCAAAAGTGTTGTCAAAATTTTCTAGGCCAGATTGTATTTTGCAATATGTGGATGACATTTTGTTGGCAACGGAGGACAGGGAGACTCATCAGATTTTGTTGGATGAATTGTTCAGAGTGTTGCATGAATCTGGGCTGAAATTGAACCCAAAGAAAGTACAACTGTTGAAACATGAGGTTAGATACTTGGGAGTTTGGATTAGTCCTGGTCAGAGACGCCCCCTACAGGAAAGAGTGGAGACTATTGCATTGTTGCCTGTCCCTACAACATACAAAAGTTTGAGACAGTTTTTGGGTCTTGTGAATTTTTCCAGAGAGTTCATTGAAGGATTTGCAGAGAAGGCCAAGCCTCTGTATGATGTATTGAAAGATACTGATGATGACAAATCCTTTGTTTGGGGTAATGAACAGCAGATGGCTTTTGAGCAATTGAAACTTGATTTGCAGAGAGCTCCAGCTCTGGCTACAATGTATCCCTCAAAGGCTTTTGGAATACAGGTTCATACGTCTGAGACGGCTGTCTCAGCTGTCCTGTTACAACAGCAGGGCAATGAATGGAGGATCATTGGTTATTTTTCTAAACTTCTTTCTCCGGTGGAGAAGGGATTTGAAACTTGTGCCAGGCATCTAGTGGGCGTGCATTTTGCAGTTAAGGCTACAGAACACATTGTGGGATTTGACAAATTAATTTTGCAAACTCCTCACTCTACTTTGAAACTTCTTCTTGAAAAGAGTGTGCCAGGTGTTTCCCATCAGAGATTTGCACATTGGTTGTTATCTTTGTCCCCAAAACAGATTGAAGTGGATCACAATGCAAAGTACGTTCTTCCTCAACTAATGCAGTATGAGGGGGAGTGTCATGAGTGCATTGATACGTTTCAGGGGGAGTATCCAATTCTCTTCAGAAGAGAAGCAGGAGAAGATGATAACCCAGTTTTTGTTGACGGATCACGTTTCTGTCTAAGAGGCACATATCATACTGGATGTGGCATCTGGTTTCCAAACCAAAGTCGAGAATTAATGTACAGATTACCAGGAGGTTTCTCAGCTCAGAGAGCAGAACTTGAAGCTGTAAAAACAGTTTTGGAGCTCAATGAGAGAGAGAACGGTGGTCCCTTGGTAATTTACAGTGACAGTGCTTATGTTGTTCGATCATTGACTGATTACCTATCTGTGTGGAAAAGAAGAGGATTTGTGGATTCTTCTAACAAGGTGTTAGTCCACAAAGACACATTGCAAACTATCTTTGAGCTTGCTTCCAAAAATCCTAACAAATATGCCATTGTCAAAGTTCCAGGACACAGGAAAGGAACTAGTGATTTAGCTGTGGGCAATGAGAAGGCGGATTTTCTTGCAAAAGAGGCAGCTCTGACAGGAGAGATAGTGATGGAGACTGAATCTCTGGAAGCCGTACCAATTAAGATTGTTGAGAATAAGGTGATATCATTTAGTGAGGAGCAGATGAAAGATCAGTTCATCATTGAATGCAAGAACAATATAACACATCCATTTGTTTGTGAAAATGGAGTGGTGTGTTATGAAAAAGATGGAAACTTATTACCAGTTGTACCAAAACACTTGCAAATGGAGTTCACTCGTTTTAACCATGAAAGTCTGGGTCATTTGGGTCAACAGAAGTTGATGGAAGTCCTTAAAGGAAAATTTTTCTGGACTTCCATGGAATTGACTGTACAACGAGTTGTTCAGTCATGTCTTGTTTGTGCGCAAGTGAATCCAAGGCCGAAAGGACAGAAACCTCCACTTCTGAGGATTGCACCTGCAGAGGGGGCGTGGGCATCTTTACAAATAGACTACATCGGACCTCTAGTTGCGGGTAAGAACGGTCTTAAATACGCCTTAGTTGTGGTGGATGTTTTCTCTAAATGGGTGGAACTGGTTCCGGTCCGGAAAGACGATGCTTTATCTACGGCTAGAGCATTGGTGAATCATGTCTTTTGTACATGGGGGATCCCGAAGTTAATATCTTCTGACCGAGGTAGCCATTTTACTGGCAAAGTTATGCAAGCTGTATGTTCAATCTTAGGTATACAACAACGATTCCATGTGCCTTATCATCCACAGTCAGCAGGGATTGTTGAAAGGATGAACAGAACGATTAAGTCCAGAATTGCCAAAATGTTATTGGACAGAGGTAATACGTGGGTTGATGCAATACCTTTTGTACTCATGAGTATCAGAGGGTCAAGCTCTTCAACTACACAGTTTACTCCGTTTGAATTGATGACAGGTAGGAAAATGCCTCTGGTGTTTCCTAATGAACCATTTTTGTCGACACCACAGAAAGATGCCATAGCAAGAACTAAATGGCTACAGTTACTCCAAGAGAATCTGGAAACGATTCTACCGCATGCAGCATCTAGAATGCAGCGCATGGTACCTCCTCATTCTTCTAAATTTGTAAAGGGAGCTTTTGTAATGATAAAAACCTTTAGGAAGAGTGGACCTTGGGAAAGTAACTGGGAAGGTCCTTTTGAAATCATTGACACAATGGGTCAGGTTATGATCCTAGTTCAAAGAACAGCTAAGACGATTAAAAATAAGCGTAGACAGCATAAGTTATGGATACATGTTGATCAGTGCAAACTGTATGTACCTGATTAATGATACTGCTTGTCTTTACAGGTCAAACCTCTCAGAAGTAAAATGACGAATAAAAGTCATCTCCGGACGGAGCGAAATCTTCAAGAGGGAAGTCGATGTCTACAGGATGTGAAGAAGAGGTGTTTCCTAACACCAATATTTCTTATATTATCCATATGTACGATATATGAAGTACATCATTATTCTTCTAAACGATCTGCAAGCGAATTCAAGGAACCAACTCAGAAGGAACTGATCTCGCGCAAATCTAGAGAAGTTACCATCGTTGATGATTTGTTGGATACAAGAGACATTGATACTGCCAATGACTTAGTTGGGAATCTTTGTGTGGGATATGAAGCTATATGTTGTGTAGAAATCCATTTTGAACATAATGCCACCATAGAAATGAATATAAAGGCAGGACCTAAGACTGGGTTTACACAGTTTCAGGGTAACTACATACACAATAATCAATCAGGAACATGGGAGTGTACTCCAACAGGCTATGAGGATATATTGGTAATAAAGGAGTAGCAGTACAAAAAGGGTTGAACCAGCTCGTTGAAAGTATGATTCTAGATACAGCCAAAGTATTGGGATCCTCAGTGTCTCATCTTCAGGAGGTTTCCCTTGGATTAATAGAAAGTCAAGAAGAGACGCAAGTCTCCAGGGCTTGTCTAGAGATCCAAGTGGAGTACTCAACTAACCTAAAGATGATCACTCAGGCTTTGCAAGGTGGCATCGTACCTTTAGGTCTATTGAAAAATTTACCCGAACGTTATGGCTTCAGCTTAAGACACATGGAGTTATGGGTAAATAAGTGGAACGGCTGTGATGAAGAGGTTTGTATTGGCACCTCATTAATACCAATAACTGGGAACGAACAGTCACTCATTCCTGTCACAGTATTAGGTATTCCTGTTAGTGATACACAGGTCATTCTCTATCACTTACAATACACACAGTTTGTAGTTGAGGGGGATGATTTGGTACAATTAGACTTATCATCATGTCTGCACTTTGATTCTAAGATCATTTGTTTAATGGGTCAAGACAAGGTTATCCATCATTCTTGCTATCACAATCAGACATCATGCCAGGCAAGAATTGAGATGGTGACATCTATCAATGATCTTGTAACTCAGGTAGAATTAAGGAAAATCTGTTTCCAGGTGATGTTGGAGGAGGAAGTGGTAAAAGCATTTTTTAGCACTTGTATCCATAGAGAGACTTTATCTAGAGGATTATATTGTATAGAAGGCGATGTAAAAGCCATAGAGATACAGGGGAAAAAGATCAGTGTAACGTCTATCCCTACAGAACATCTCAGGGCGTTACCGATACAACTAAATCTTACTCAGGTAAATCAGTTCCCTTGGCAGCAATGGACTGAGGAGATAAAGAAGGATAAAGGGCTATTGGAAGTGTTACAGAAACAATTACAGAATGCTGATATTACTTTCCAACACCAACAGGGCCAATTGGAACAAATCCGACATGAATGGGATCAGATGTCAGGGTATAGTTGGTGGAAAAACTTAAAGAAATCTGTAAATATGTGGTCGAAAACTTCTGTGAATTCTGCTGCAGGAAACATATTATCTAATCCTATTGTTATTATTTCTATTCTTGTATTATTATGTATTATTTATCAAATATTCCTGATGTATAGAATGAAAAAATTGTATAACAAGGTAAAATTAGAGGTAAACAAAGGAGACAATATAATAAGAGAAATGGTGAAGAGAATACAAAATACTAAGTCTGTAAACAATTTGGAACAAGTTATACCACAAGCCAAGCAAAATAATACGATCCATGACAAAGTGTGACATGCGGTGATGGATGAATGTGATACGAATGTGATACGAATGGAGGAATGAATGGGTTTGCATGAAAATTTTATGCTTGGAAATTATCTCCAAAGCATAAAGAGGGGGAAATGTAAAAAACTAATAACCTGTAACCCCATCTATAACATCTAACCTTATTAATGGCTGAATGGATCATATTATCTTTGGCATTAGTGGAATCAAATTATTATCATACAAGATATATCTACACTGTATTCCAGTCTCATTCTCTTCTCCACTCTCATATTGAGTATAGGGCTGAACTCTCACCTAGTAATTTCTTGACCTCCAAAATGGTGGATGACTGGAAGTCCTAATATGGTCGTGTCTAAATGGTCACGTGGGTAATGTATGGATCATAGTGAGATATAGCTACGTGTCCAGCTTGACCAATCCACTTGGAGCTTTGCCAGTATACCATTTTTGGGATATAAGTTGTACTGGGTGTAACCATATTTGGGCATAAGTGTATATATTTTCCCGGTCAGGAGAGTATATAGACTTAGAAGGTTAGTTGGTTGGGGGGTCTTTTTGTATACCATCTTTCAAGAGAAGCCTCCACGCACATCTGGGGTTTGTTAGCCCCCACCTCAGGAATTCACCCAAGGAAGTTCTTTGTTCTCTAGCCAAATCTTCAGTCTCCATTGGAAAGAGACTACATTCCCATCATTTTTGGGACTCTGAGACTTGAACCACAGAGACATTCTAAGACATTTGTAAGACTATTGCCTTATTTCTCTTATGATTGGTATCCTGCTTATATGATATTTGTACCTCTTTTGGTGAAGAATTAAACCCACCATATTTTTACCAACAAGTTTTCTTCTGCCGTCTTGGATCATTCAAATTTCCCTCCAAAGCACACTTTTCCTTTTTTTTAAACCTCATCCTTATTACACCAACACAAACACGACACTTCGCTGTATCTGGACCCACCAGTCGCTGTCATACACGTGACCCACTGACCGCAGCCAGACACACATCCACGAAGCACGCACACAGAACCTTGCTATGTTGGGACCCACCGGCTGTCGTCATACACGTAACCTTCCAGCCGCTGCCAGACACCCAAACACAACATACATATACAACTTTGCTGCCACCACCCTATCTATTACCTTACTGGGGAGACAGGGAACCCCAAGAGTGTTCCACTCGCAAGCAGACACACCCACACGGTAGAGTAAGCCACCCGGTCATACACTATACGGTCACACACCGCACATGCCCTCTTCCTGGAGCTAACTAGGTTCGTTTAGGCTACAAGACAAACCATCAAACTTTTAGGTTTAATGCATTAAAATGGACAGTACTTGGTTACAAAAAGATGGTTACAAAAAGACATACAGACACTGCAAACAAATAAAACAAAAAGGATAAAATAAGAAAGTTCTAATACTTAGCATAGGATGCGTCGTATGGGTTCTTCCTTCCCAGGGGATATGGGCTTAGAAAGTGGTGCACAAACCAATTCGATTGGATCCCCAACTTTGTGACAATTACATGTTCCCTAGGTCTCACTTTTATGTAAGACCTGAAAGGGTTGGGCTGAGGGCGTCACCTGACATCTGTAACTCAGCCCCTTTGGGCAGAGCTTCAGCTGCCCCCCTCAGCCCTCAAGGGAACACACTTGGACATATCAAAAAAGATACTTTCCCAGGCACCATATCAATGGTAGGGGCCCCAGCCCTTGTTCATAATTTATATCTCGTCATCCGGATTCCTGGCATATCAAACATCATATGCCTCGGACACTCAGAAGGTGAGATACCCCTTATGGCATGATGAGGACAGGTAGACAGGCCATGTTTGGACTCCCTGCGATGTCCTCATCATACCCAACACAATGGTATGGCTTCCGTGGCTCTATTTTTTATTTTGACAAAGGTATGAAAGATTTCATATTCCTTTTCTTAAAGAGCATCCACCCCCTGCTGGCATGGAGTCAGTGAGCCTGCCTCAAAGGTGCGAAGTCAACACTCTAGTCACAATCTACTCCACCATCTCCTTTGCATCTCCACGCTTATTGCCCCATGCAGAGAGACTTTTGGTCTTTTACACAGGGTAATCAGACGGCCTGACTCCAAGCTAATCAATAAGTCCATATGATTAACTTGCGTCAGCTATGGGCTATGGCTATTAGACTAAATCTATAAAATATCAATCACAATCTATAAAATATCCACTGCACGAATACATATAAACCACACCACACATAAAACCACTTTACATATTCATGAATAAGGACAGGACTGTCCATATTCCTTACAGTGGGACTTTAAAGCCACACCTGCACTCCACACCTCGCATTTGTCCTAGCCAAGGTCAAGTTGCCTTGTGTCCGGGGGTGGGTGTTAAGATCTCCTCTTCACTGTGACCAGTAGCCCCCAAAACACGGGAACCCACCAGTAGGCCCAACACCAGTTCCAGCAACCTGGGCCACAGCAGATTTACATACCCCATCTGCTGGAGTATCTACTACTCTTTCAGTAAAGCTTTCTATGAATAGGGGCCCCCAGTAGGTATTTTTTCATTAATATATATTTACACATATATTTTCTTATATATTGTATATAGACTCCCATTAGGTAGTTTTCACCTGTAGGTTGACCCCTGAGATGGTAGATGGAGAACTGTGGAGTATATGGGCCCCTTACTAGGAAGTTTGCTTTCCCTTTAACTAGGTATACAGTTTACTCTTTACTCAGTTTACTCGTGTATATAGGACCCCAGTAGTTGAAGTTTACCCAAGTATGTAAACCAACAGTAGGTATTTTTCCCCAGTATATAGGTGAGTAGTTTCCACAGTAGGTGTATCTTTCCTATACGTCAGGCCCCTAGGTAGTTTTTTACCTGTAGGTAGGCCTCCAGTAGATATTTTCCTCCTATAGCTAGACAAGTATGGGTGGGTAGTATCACAGTATATATACCCCCAGTAGGTAGTTTATACAGTATATAGGCTCCTAAATGTTGGTTGATTCCTGTAGATAGGCCTCCAGTAGGTAGTTTCCCTAGTATATAACTTCAGTAGTTCCTCAGTATATATGCCAATGACTGTGAATCCTCACAAAAGAGTGCTTCCTTTAGCTGTGCCACTCTGCCGTGTAGTCCATCACAGTATTTAAAGGAGAAGTCCAGCCAAAATTATTTTTTGATATGTTATTACTTATGGAAAGTTATACAAATTTCTAATGTACATTAATTGTGGAAAATGCACATATAGGGCTATTTCCCTTAATTTAGTAGATCATGAAGTGTTAGAATTCTCTCAGATACAGTGACGTCACGACCCAGGGTGTAATTCCTATGGAATGTCCAGCAGGGGGCGCTCTATATGTAGAAGTTTATGGGATTTTATTGTTTCTATGGATGTCTATGTAAAGTAATGGAATGTAGTGTACAGTGTGCTTTATTGATTGAATACATTTATGGAATACTTTGTGGAGCAAGTGTCCTTGCTCCCCAAAGTATTCCATAAATGTATTCAATCAGTACATTAGGTGGGCACCGAGCAGGGAGGGACAGAGGTGCCTGTGCATCTACCTCCCCCCTCCCTCCCTGCTCAGTGCTGCTGCTGCCACATATACACAGTACTACTCCTCCCATCATTTGCTCATAGTATGAGCAGATGATGGGGGTGTAGTACCAGGGCAGATCTCCATCACCCGCCAAACCGCCACCGCACTGGACTATATGTACTGAGCTACTGCTCCCATCATCTGCTCATAGTATGAGAAGGTGATGGGAGAGTAGCTGGGTTATCCCTATGACATGCCTGTTGCCACTGATGCCGCTGGGCGCATGCACCCTCCTCCTTCTTTCGGGATTTTAGCTAACTTCCCCCTATCCCATGGCTGACTCCCCGCCCGGCCGGAAGCGGGTATGTGTGAGGGAAGAGCAGCGGCCAGGCGGGGAGTAAGCCATGGGATAGGGGGAAGTTAGCCAGAATCCCGGAAGAAGGAGGAGGGGGAAGCGGAGGGGGCATGATGGTTGCACTGTGATGAGTGGCTCCCCCCTGTGCCCAGCAGTATCAGCAGTGGCAGGCATGGCATAGGGATAACCCAGCTACTGCAGTAGTTCAGTGCATATAGTCCAGTGCGGCGGCGGGGGCGGCAGTTCTGGGGGTGATGGAGATCGGCCCTGGTACTACATCCCCATCATCTGCTCATACTATGAGCAGATGATGGGAGGAGTAGTACTGTGTATATGTGGCAGCAGCAGCACTGAGCAGGGAGGGAGGGGAGAGGTAGATGTACAGGCACCTCTCTCCCTCCCTGCTCGGAGCCCTCCAAATGTACTGAATGAATACATTTATGGAATACTTTGGGGAGCAAGTGTCCTTGCTCCCCAAAGTATTCCATAAATGTATTCATTCAATAAAGCACACTGTACATTCCATTCCATTAGTTTACATACATAGAAACAATAAAGTCCCATAGACTTCTACATATAGAGCGCCCTCTGCTGGACACTCCATAGGAATTACACCCTGGGTCGTGACGTCACTGTATCTGAGAGAATTCTAACACTCCATGATCTACTAAATTAAGGGAAATAGCCCTATATGTGCATTTCCCATATTTAATGTACATTAGAAGTTTTTATAACTTTCCATAAGTAATAACATATCAAAAAATAATTTTCGCCGGACTTCTCCTTTAACTATATAGACATCTTGAGGATGCTTGTACAAAACTTACCCCACACCCAACCTAACACCCAACCCCCGCCCCCACTTGTGGCAAAATATTCTTTTTTGCTGAATTTGTTACTTTTTTTTTTTTACACCAGATGTATACTACAATATAATATAACCCACAAAGATGTATAATATAGGCTATATTTGGTCATGGTTCTATCACAATTGCATGTCTCCCCAGGTTTCCTTTTGTTTTTGTTTGGAATAGGCTTGATGTTTCTTTGGCATATTGATGCATTCTGTGGGCTCTTCTAATACAGATGGATTATCACTTACTTGTTAGAGGTTATCTAAGGACTAGATTTGGAAACCACTGATATAGATCTTAAATCTAATTTTGTCCCTTTGGTGCAGGAAGATGAAATGATTTGCCCTATTTTACAAGGAGAGTTAACACAGAGGTTTGAACTGAATCTGTCAGCGTATTTTAGGACATAAATAGAAAAAGTCTTATTTATACCTGGGGAAAAGTTTTATAGAGGATGTGACTTATTTAGTAGGATATATGTGAAATGACAAGTCCCTAGTTGTGAATGCTTCCCAATTAAAGTTATTTTACGTTACAGTAAAATGTACAGCAATTCCTTGGATTAGCCACTCTATAGAAGAAAGCTGACAGCCAACTTTGTTACTAAAAAAGTGATTGTCAGCTTCAACAGATACATATTTAGTTGGTTCTATGTTTATTTAGTTCCATTTATCATATTTCTTGAACAGTTTCCCATATATTATGCAGAGAAATCATACACAAAGTGTGGTGAAATTTCAATGATTATAAGGAACATTTTTTTTTATATTTATTCTTTACTATGGATAGTAGATAGTATAGAGTCTGGCAGATTTATGTGAGGTATAGTTTATAAATGTCCCAATTTCGGGACTCCCACCTATCAAGTGGGTGTGCTGATTCAGTGCTTTCTCTTTTTCTTTTTGATTTTCATAGTTCCATTTTTTTAGTACTGTAGCACCCCTTTCTCTTTTGTTATTGTCTGTGGTGCCCTCCCTTTCTGTTTACTACATGTTGTGTCGTCTTTGGTTTCTAGTGGATTCAGGAAAGGGGGATTTGCTTCTTCTTCTCCCTTTTTCTCCATTTAGTACCATATTCTGGGAGGAGGCACACATATCTATAAAAGATTCTTGGGGAATCAATTTATTACCTTATATGCATACACACGTTTTGTGTTTATTCATCATACTACTATTTTTTTTCTTTTTTGCTTGCAGCGATGGCATTTGATTTGGAGGCCAGGGAGGCTCTGTGGAGCAGCCAGGCAGCGAGCGTCTTTTCAGTTGAAGATTCTGGGGATCCTGATTTCACTAAAATCACAGGGGACATAATAGAGAACCAAAAATTGCTTACTAGAGTATGGTGGAATATCAAAAGCCTGGAGGAATATGTCAAGGTGGCCATCATACCTCGTGGTCTGAGAGTCCAAATTTTTCCCTCTTGGGAAGTTACACCTGACTTCAAAAAAACATGGGAAACCGGCCTAGGCCAATGTTCACGTATCATTACAAACATGCTATTGGAACATGATAGAAGATTACTTCAGACCACCAAAAACAAGATACGTGACCTAGAACAACAGTTGATGAACTTTGATCAGAGCACGATGGTCATACCGTTTCAGCAACGTCTAAAGGAGATTACAGACAAGTACGAAAAAGAAATCATCAAGGGCAAGAAGACTAAATACACACGCGATAAACAAGATTATGACAAACAGACGGTATATAGATGGAAACATATGGGGAATAGAAGAGGAGGTACACCCAAAAAATATACACAAAAATCTGATAATAGAGATCAAAGCTCAAGTGATTTTTTATCCAGCGACACCGACGCAGGAGCCGAAGGGGGAGACGTAAACCCAAGGAAACGGGTTGCGACCCATCGTCCACCATGGAACAATCCCCGCAAGAAACCAATTGCCTAACTAATTCAGAACACATGGAATTACAAATCATCAATTTGTCCCAGCATCAGCTTACAGATCACGAAAGGTCGGTTTTACAAAAAGGATTAACCTTTTCTCCCATGCATCCTTTGGATAAATTTACTGTCATTAAAGATGTTTACCTTTTTTGCAGGAGACTGGTCCTTAAATTGTTGCACTCCAGATCCATGCCACCAGATGTTATGACCGCTATGGACCGACAAATTGTACAAGATCTGTTGGATTTAATGGAAGAAAATGAAACAACAACATCAGAAGCAGGTAAGGCCATATTTCCAGGTAGAATTCGCTCCAAAACAGCACCACCTCTTTCCATGTTTCCTTCCATTTATTGCTTCTTTAATGTTGTCTGCAGTGCTATAAAACAACTCCCTACAAATAAAATTAAACAACAAAACCTCACCAGAGGTGAAAGGAAAGCACTGGAAGAATTGGGCAGGCAACAGGATTTCCTAATAAAAGAAGCAGACAAGGGAGGAAATGTGGTGCTATGGCCAAAGGATCTTTATTTGCAGGAAGCGAATAGACAACTCAGTAATGCCAATTATTACCAGCTACTTCCATCTGACCCCACAAACATCTTTAAACATAAGCTTGATAGTCTTTTGGACTCAGCAAAGGAATATTCAATAATCACGGTACGTGAACAACAGTATTTATCAGTGTCAACCCCGATTGTACCCACATTTTATATGGTACCGAAAATCCATAAAAATCAACATACTCCTCCGGGTCGACCAATAGTGGCTGGAATAGGGGGTTTGACAGAAAAAGCGTGCTCATATATAGACTTCTATCTGCAACCTATGGTTCTTGAATTGACCTCATATCTAAGGGACTCAATGCATTTAATTGAATTACTTTCAGATATTTCCATACCTGATAATGCAATTCTGGTCACATGTGACGTGGAAGCACTATACACGAACATAGGACATGATGATGGAGTCCAAGCAATCATGTATCACCTGAACAAACGACACAACACGGATCGGCAACATGACTCTTTTATCATTGAACTTTTGAAATTTGTTTTACAGAACAACTACTTCATGTTCAATGGTAAGTATTACAAACAAATTTCTGGGACGGCCATGGGGGCACGATGCGCTCCTTCCTACGCCAACCTTTTTTTAGGGTGGTGGGAGGAGCAGCACGTGTACCCCATGGAAGCATTTCGTAAAAAGATCTTATTCTGGCATCGGTTTATTGATGACATTGTGTTTTTGTGGTTAGGTACGGAGGGAGAATGTCGAGAATTCATTGAGGAGCTAAATTTGAATCCCTTTAACATCTACCTGACGTCGCACATCTCTACAAATACGGCTGATTTTCTGGATTTAACAATACGACTACATGACAACCATATTCTTACGACTCTTTACAGAAAGCCTACGGCTACCAACAGTCTACTATCGTATGACAGTTTTCATCCAGTCCATACCCGAAATGGCATCCCAATGGGCCAATTTCAAAGAATCAGAAGAAACTGCACGGAGACGACAGAATTCAAAAAACATGCTAAGGAACTTACACAAAGATTTAAAAAGCGAAAATACCCACATAGGGTTATCTCGGTGGCCTATGAAAGAGCCAAAAATGTGGATCGGGCAAACATCTTAACACCAAGACAACGGACCAAAAAGGAGGAATTAAGACTCATAACACCGTACAATAATCAATGGAAGGAGATGTCAAGAATTGTGAACAACAATTGGCACATTCTATTATCAGATACAAAAATAGCCCCACATATTTCATCAAGGCCACTTATTACAGCAAAAAGGGCACCGAACCTGAAGGATCTCCTCACCCGCAGTCACTACACAAACTCCACAATGACTTTGGGCAGAGGACAGAGATACACTGGAACATATGGCTGCGGCCAATGCAACATCTGTCAATTCATCATACCTTCAAGAGAATTCAAGAATCCACTAAATGGCAAGGCATATCAACTCAAACATTATATCAATTGTCGCACCCGACAGGTCATCTATGCCATTGTATGCCCGTGTCAAAAGGTCTATGTGGGGCAAACGTCTCAGGAACTGAGAAAAAGAATCCAGAAACATCTGTCCACTATAAATCTGGCTAAGCGTGACTCGCAGCTAGGAAAACCGTTGACAGCGGTGGCTTCTCACTTCCTGGAGAAACATCAAGGTAAGAGTCAAGGTCTTCAGGTAGTGGGGCTTGAGAGGATTTTTATGGGTCCAAGGGGAGGAGACTATAGTAGCTTTTTACTACAGAAGGAATCCAGATGGATATTTGAACTCAACTCCGTCAATCCCTTTGGTATGAATGAGGAATTACTTTTTACCGGTTTTTTGGGTTAACTTCCTCCCCCTTTTTTCCTCTTCCATTCGTATTTTCTTTCTTTTATTGTAGCTTTATGTCTTGAATCTGGGTCTCCATTAAATATCATCTTGGCCCCTAAACATACTTCGCAACTTCTCACAACATCTGGAGGATGCACTCCCACAGTTGGAAATGGTAGGTACTTACATGTATCCTTATATACTAAGATTTCAGTGTATTTTCATTTCATATACATGCTTTTTCACTTCACACCACGTGCATACACACTTTTATACTTTATATTTTTTTCCCCCTACCTTATCACCCACACTATTTCGTATCAATACTTTTCCACTCACATCACTTACACCAC
The DNA here is from genome assembly GCF_027789765.1 of Dendropsophus ebraccatus. Lineage (NCBI taxonomy): Eukaryota > Metazoa > Chordata > Amphibia > Anura > Hylidae > Dendropsophus > Dendropsophus ebraccatus. The sequence goes on along the minus strand of NC_091454.1, from coordinate 41,974,879 downwards.
ACATTTCACTATCATGCCGGTTCACTCAGTCACTTTTATATTTTTTCAGTTTTTTCACACAATTTTTTCCACGTATTTAGCACATTCTCCTCACACATTTACATAACACACCTACACTTACACATCTACACTCATTCTTTCACATTTCTTCCTCACACATTTACACAACACAGCTACATTTACACACTCACACCCATTTTTCATATTTTTCTCCTTACACACCTATACTAACACACTCACACTCATTTTTTCATATTTTTCAGCAGTGCACATGTTTCACATCTGGACACTTAGTCCACTCTCATTCTTTGGCCTATAACATATATATTCTTTTAAAGACATGTGGGCCGGTTTTTTACATTTTTTACATTTTTTCTTATAATTACCTTTATTTTCCCTTTTTTATTCTTCACACAGTGCATCCTCTACCAGTTTAATATATATACATATATAATAGGTGTGTCCAATCCTTATACCCTCTCACTACGTGAGTTTCATATATGTCTTCTGCCCTATTGTTGTCACCTCCTCGTAACTCTCTCTTGTACACTCCAGGTTATTTGCATTGACCAAGTTTTATAAAGAAATCGGGAGTACCATTAGACTCGCCAGATCCACTCATACTGCCAAGAACTGACTATGGTTATCTATTAACGCTTGCCTGCTTTGTCTGAGCAATGGAGTCTCCCTGGCCCCAGGGCCCTCTTTGCATGCTCAGCGGACTTTCATTTCCCCCTTTGTTTTGGGGGTTTGGAGCACCTACTCTGCCGTTCACATAAGTACTTTTTATTTATTGGTCCATATAGTATTTGTTTACAGCCAGTATGTGATCGATCACATGTTTACCATTTGCGGGCACTAATGTGCCCACAAGTGGTTTTCCTTGGTCTAGATGCTAGAGATTCGTGGGGAATATATATTGAGTGCATCGTTATGTATCTGTGGGATGTTAGGGAGGACTGTGTATTATTGCACTATCATTTTTTGGAAATCAGGTATATGTACATCTTTACTCCCCCTTATTATATTATGTCTACGCATTTATTAGGGGTGATGTGAAATGGTTTATAGTGCTACTATGCTTGTTAGTGTACATACTCCTCCCTATCCCCAGTTATTTATTTATTTATTTATTTATTTATTTATTCATTCATTTGTATATTCCCATATTATGTATGAATAGCGATGTATCTTTAAATATTTTGTATTATGAAATCATTATTTATATACAATCTATAGACAATTATACATTGCAATCTATGACTGTTGTATTTTATATGTATATGAGTTGCAGTTGCTACACTATTTGCCCCTCACACATACATTGCCATGCACACAGGTCCATTATATAAGATATAGCCACGCTCAGCACTATTTGCGCATGCGCCGACACTTAGCTTCGTTTTTAAATGGAATTGATACACGAGATATATGTGTTACATTATTATTTTTCCTTATATTTATATTGTCATGCACATAGAGTTACTATATGGTTATTGCCTCTTTCTGCATCACCTGCGCATGCGCTGACACTAAGCTTCATTTCTTCACAACTTATAGCCAGGTATGGGAGGCGCATGCGCGTGTGACACATAGGTTTCTTTGGCCTGTTTTGTGCATCATGCTTGGTGCGCGTGCGCGGCAATAGATCAGTAGAGCGCGTGCGCGTAATATGACCTCCACAGGGTCTAGTGCGCATGTGCGTGACGTCATCTCGGGTTAGAGGGCACTTCCGGTCCGCGTGGCGTGCAGGCATGGCGGCGTCAGGTGTTGTCCATTGCAAGCAGATTTTTCAGGTATTTAAGGCAGTACAGAGCACTAGTTTGTTGTCCCTGACGAAGTCGCACTGTGCGACGCAACGCGTTGGGCATTCCTCTCTCTTGTCCACTTGGTATCGGCTGCGGTACAGGTTGTATTCTTTTATCCCCTCTTTGTAGGGCTGGCATTTGTCTGTATTTCAGCCTGTCTGTTCATAGGGGAAGGTGGCAGCTCATTATGCATTTGTGAACCTTATTTTGCACTGTCTGCACTTTGCCTCTATACACAGCAACTGATTATTACTCTCTTCTCCTTTATTGTGGGAGTTGGGCAGCTTATGGGCTGCTGTTTAGTGGACACAGAATTTTAGTGTTACTTATCATGGCATGCACTAAATGTATTTGTTTTTAAATGTTTTTATGTTTGTTCTGTACTCTAATAAAATTTGACTCTTTTGATATATCGTCTTGGGTGTGCTGATTCAGTGCTTTCTCTTTTTCTTTTTGATTTTCATAGTTCCATTTTTTTAGTACTGTAGCACCCCTTTCTCTTTTGTTATTGTCTGTGGTGCCCTCCCTTTCTGTTTACTACATGAGAATGAAGTCCCTTGTTGTAGATGAGATTGGCAATTTCTATAACTCTCAAAGACATAAATGGAAAGAGCTCTTCCCATGCACAGCCACCCCTCTGTTCAGTCTCCCACTGTGTAAGCCCTGCCTGGTGGAACAGGAAACATGCTTGTTATCACTTTAGGTGGCGGTAAGCCTTTTACTGTATATATATTCATGGCATACTCTGTGGTTTTGACATAAATGTCCATATGACGATATGAGTGCGCTTTTAGGTATTTAATCCTGATATATTACTGTGACATGAAAGGATTTTTAAATTTTTTTGTTGTGCTATCAGTAATACTTGATTTATGCCACATTAATTTGTTAAATTAATTTGTATTTATTTGAATTTAATGAGGTGTTTTATAAGTGGTTAATACTTGTGTATACTTTTCAGCATTTTTTTTTTAGATTTTTTTCAGAGCTAATTTGAATTGTATTGGTAAAATAAATCCCTTATTTTTTAATTTGGTTTTAGTAAATCGCTGGATTCACCAAGAATACAATATATTCGGGTGATTCACAAAGTCCCTTATAGATGGTCCCCCTCTTGCCAGCAGATAACACAAAAAAAAAACAACACAATTCACCTTCCGTCCGTTCCCCCGTTGAGCCTCTCTCCTTCTGCAGCCTCAGGCTGATGTGTGGCTGCTGGGGGTGTCCCGTCCTATCCCCGGCAGCGCGCATCAGAGAGCTCCCCCTGCGCCGGAAGTCACAGCCACAGGCGCACAGGGAGCTCTCTGATGCGTGTGCTGTCGGGGATAGGACAGGACACCCCCAGCAGAGAGTCAGTGGCAGATTGTAATGTGAATGGCGTGGCATGGGCCCCCCGGAGCCTCGGGCCCCGGAAGGCCGCCCAAACCGCCCATATTATAATCCGCCACTATATGGGTTGTCCGGACAGACGCTCGGACTGGCTACTATATAAGAGACTATTTGGAGGCCTGGCTTCTACATAATAGACTATTGGGGACAGCTAGCTACTTTATAAGACTATTGGAGAGTGCTTATATAAATCTATGGGGGAGGGCTGGCTACTATATAAGAGACTATTTTAGGGACTGGCTTCTATATAAGACACTATTGGGGAGGGCTGGCTTCTACATAAGAGACTGTTGGGAGATCTGGATACTTTCTAAGATTATTGGAGAGAGTTGGCTATTATATAAAACTATGGGGGAGTGGTGGTATTGTATAAGAGACTATTTTAGGGACTGGCTTCTATATAAGAGACTATTGGGGAGGGCTGTCTACTAAATAAGAGACTATTTGGAGGGGGACTACTATATAAGACACTATTGGGAGGGCTTGCTACTATATTGGGCACTGTTGAAAGGGCTGGCTACTATATAAGACCCTGTTGGAAGGGATGGCTACTATGTGGGGCTCTAATAGTAGGCCTGGATAGTATGTTGGGAACTATTGGGAGGGGTGGCTACTACATGGGGCACAATTATGGGATTACCTACTGCTTGAGGAATATAATGGGTAACTACCATGTGGGGACATTTACTTTAGGATAGGCAGTGCCAGAAACGCTGCACGCTGCTCTGACAGTGCCAGAAACGCTGCATGCAATCTTCATAAAATATTAAGGTTGGCCCGCGACTTTCTCCAATTTTCTTATTTTGGCCCACTGTGTAATTGAGTTTGACACTCCTTGTTTAGAACATGATTAATAGTTAAGTTTAAAATTTTCAAGCGGTATTCCCATCTTAGCTAACAGTTATACTTGCACTTACAAAGTCCAAAATTAAAACATTATGGGGGAGATTTATCAAACATGGTGTAAAGTAAAACTGGCTCAGTTGCCCCTAGCAACCAATCAGATTCCACCTTTCATTTTTAAAAGTCTGTGAGGAATGAAAAGTAGAATGTAATTGGTTGCTAGGGGCAACTGAGCCAGTTTCACTGGTTCACACTACGTATATTTCAGTCAGTATTGTGGTCCTCATGTTGCAACCAAAACCAGGAGTGGATTAAAAACACAGAAAGGATCTGTTCACACAATGTTGAAATTGAGTGGATGGCCGCCATATAACAGTAAATAACTGCCATTATTTCAATACAACAGCCGTTGTTTTAAAATAACAGCAAATATTTGCCATTAAATGGCGGCCATCCAGTCAATTTCAACATTGTGTGAACAGAGCCTTTCTGTGTTTTCAATCCACTCCTGGTTTTGGTTGCAATATGAGGACCACAATACTGACTGAAATATACATAGTGTGAACCCAGCATAGTATTAAAGCAAGTTTGATAAACCTCCCCCTTTGGGCAAATCTCATCATAGAAAACAAATTAAATAAAAATTAACTTTTTTTTTTTTTTTTTGCATCACTTTCATGTAGATCACGGAGCAAAAAATGAGCCCTGGAAACTGAAAAAAAAAAAAAAAAAAAAGTTGTAGGGGTCAAAATAGAGCAATTATAAGCACATTCATGTTTTAGAAACTATATCCAACTCAGCATTATAGTTTCCTAAAATGTTGCTCAATATGGGATCCATGATTAAAAAGTGATCATTATACCGATTGAGTGGCTATACCCTCAAGAAGAGGGTACTTCTACTTAATGGGGTTGGACACTTTATAGTAAAATTGTTCAGTGTACAGTATTAGTAAGAGGATCATGTGACCATGCCCCGCCCCCAGCGTCCACCACTGAGCCTGTATATTCCTATGGAGGACACTGGGGGCAGGGCATGTCACATGCTCCTCCATGTCAGCTATCTTATGGACTAGAAACACCACAGAACAGGGCAGCACAGCCTGCAAAAGGGAAGTATGATTATAGCTCTATGAGGTGCACAGGGAGCTGCTGTCAGTCTATACAGTGAGTAACAGAGATAAACAAAGGAAATCAGCTCACCTCCTCATGTGTTTGTTGGGGTCTCCAGCGTATATGAGAGGGTGCACGGTTCCTGGCGGTGGCTGTCCGTCGATAGATAGGTAGTTGCAAAAGTGATAAGGATCCAGCACTCCAAGTGATAAGTTTAAAATTCAAAAACTTTTATTAGAACATATCTAAAAAACAGCTGAGCGGCTCATGCTGTGTGGCCTGAAAGACTGACGCGTTTCGCGCATGCGCGCTTAGTCATAGTCTAATGGTCAATGTGTGACTAGGGATTTAAAAACAAATGATGGCCAATAGAATGTCTCCCCATGCACGTGTGTGCAAGTGGGGTGGATACGTGCAATCAGTAGTATGCTCCTGCTTGAACACTATTCAGTTAGTGCTATGGTCAGTTCACATTACAGAAAATGTGTATATGAATTCACTAAGCGTGATACTACGATATGTGTGTCAGCAATAATGGTATGATACAGAGGATAAAAAGTGGAATGTGATAACACATAATCCACGTTGGAGCGTGTTTGGCGGTCAAGTTGTATTTTGAATATAAAAAGATGCCAGGTTCTATCGCGTGTGAAACAACTAAACCGCACAGTCTGAGCACCGCTCTAAAGGAGAATTTCATAGGGGCAGGTCAATGTATGAATTATAAGATTAGTACTAATATTTAGTTAACATGCCTAAATGGCAATTTTTAACATGCCCCCATGATAACTCTGAATATGTATCAAAAATGCAACCCTAGGTAGTGAATAAAAAAAGTATATAAAATAATGATGTGTGTATACGTATACCTTGATAACTATAATATATTCACATGTCAACAAGGGTTGCACGCTAAGGTGTGACCTGATAGTGGGATCTGAAGTATGTGTACCGAGTGTGCACATGTCCACAAACGCATGATTATGTAAGGATGATCAATAATAGGAGACTGTGAATACCCTAGGAAATAAATGATAAATAATATTTTGCAATATGTCCATGATTAAAAAATGATATACTAATTAATTTATGTAGTGGTACAAAAGGTCATTCTTGTAATTGAGGCCAAGGGGGCTTCTTGTGTCCAATTTAAAGATGTATTTGGCTTCCTTGTTGCGGAGTAGTTCTTGTCTGTTGCCTCCTCTCTGGGGTACAGTAATATGTTTAATCCCGTAAAAGGTGAGGTTTGAAGTATTCCCATTGTGTACATCTATGAAGTGCTTTGCTGCACCAGAGCAGTGTAGATTAGAACCCTTTCTGATGTCGGTTAAATGTTCGCTGATCCTCTTTTTTAATTTTCTTATCGTGCAGCCGACATACTTTAATCTACACGCTCCACACTCTATAATGTAGATGACATGATCCTTTTCACAGTTGATAAAGTCACTTATGTTGTATGTTTTTGTATTGGTACTGTTAGTATATTCTTTGGTGTTTTTACAGTGTTTGCACATGTTGCACCGAGGTAAGCCACACCTGTAGTTTCCTTTAGGTTTGTCTTCTTCATTCGTGCGAGTTTTCGCTGCAGGTAATGTGCTGGGGGACAACTCGTCCCGTAAGGTGCGTCCCCTGCGTGCTACACAGCGTATACCTTTGTCTAATATTGCGTTAAGTATTGAATGGTATGTATGGTTGGTTATACTTGGTCGGACCAACACCAATGGCTTAGCTGTGACATCACAGCACTTTATTCTTCCATACCACATAACCAAGCCCTGGAAGCTTTAGCCCATCACTTGTATAAGTATAGCAATTACAGCTGCGACCTAAGAGAATATATATTGGAAGCCACATCATTCCTCCTGCGACACAATTATTTCTCTTTCAATGGTGAATTCTTCCTGCAAACCAGAGGCGCCCCCATGGAGGCTAAATTCTCACCCACTCTGGCTGGACTTTTTGTTGCGTGGTGGGAAGAGAAATTCATATTCACTAGCTCTAATCCATTTTCCCCTGCCATACGGTGGTACGGTCGTTTCATTGACGACGTGCTTATCGTGTGGCAGGGGAGAATATCTGATGTTGCTGCTTTTGTTGAATATTGTAACAAAAATGACAACAATCTCAGATTTACTTATGTTACAAATCCAACAAGTATATCATTTTTGGACATCCATTTAAGGGTGGATAGGAACACAGGTTTGGTCCACACATCCCTATTTCGCAAGCCCACGGCGGGCAATACAATATTGCACGCCGAGAGCAGTCACCCTCTACACACAGTTAAAGCAATACCAGTAGGTGAACTCACCCGTATCAAGAGGGTCTGCTCTGAACCTGATGTGTATCTGGAACAATCCAAAGAGGCCTGTGCTAGAATGAAAGATAGAGGATACAAAAAACATCACTTGGAAAGAGCAGAAAAAATTGTGCAAATGAAAAACAGACCTGATCTACTAAGAGAGAGAAAAAAAGAGGAACAGAATAAAGAACAAACAACACATATACCCGTAACTTTCTCCACACGATTCTCCATGGAATACAAAGAAATTACCAAAATAGTCCAACGAAACATCAACATCTTAAGACAAGATTCAATACTTAACGCAATATTAGACGAAGGCATACGCTGTGTAGCACGCAGGGGACGTACCTTACGGGACGAGTTGTCCCCCAGCACATTACCTGCAGCGAAAACTCGCACGAATGAAGAAGACAAACCTAAAGGAAACTACAGGTGTGGCTTACCTCGGTGCAACATGTGCAAACACTGTAAAAACACCAAAGAATATACTAACAGTACCAATACAAAAACATACAACATAAGTGACTTTATCAACTGTGAAAAGGATCATGTCATCTACATTATAGAGTGTGGAGCGTGTAGATTAAAGTATGTCGGCTGCACGATAAGAAAATTAAAAAAGAGGATCAGCGAACATTTAACCGACATCAGAAAGGGTTCTAATCTACACTGCTCTGGTGCAGCAAAGCACTTCATAGATGTACACAATGGGAATACTTCAAACCTCACCTTTTACGGGATTAAACATATTACTGTACCCCAGAGAGGAGGCAACAGACAAGAACTACTCCGCAACAAGGAAGCCAAATACATCTTTAAATTGGACACAAGAAGCCCCCTTGGCCTCAATTACAAGAATGACCTTTTGTACCACTACATAAATTAATTAGTATATCATTTTTTAATCATGGACATATTGCAAAATATTATTTATCATTTATTTCCTAGGGTATTCACAGTCTCCTATTATTGATCATCCTTACATAATCATGCGTTTGTGGACATGTGCACACTCGGTACACATACTTCAGATCCCACTATCAGGTCACACCTTAGCGTGCAACCCTTGTTGACATGTGAATATATTATAGTTATCAAGGTATACGTATACACACATCATTATTTTATATACTTTTTTTATTCACTACCTAGGGTTGCATTTTTGATACATATTCAGAGTTATCATGGGGGCATGTTAAAAATTGCCATTTAGGCATGTTAACTAAATATTAGTACTAATCTTATAATTCATACATTGACCTGCCCCTATGAAATTCTCCTTTAGAGCGGTGCTCAGACTGTGCGGTTTAGTTGTTTCACACGCGATAGAACCTGGCATCTTTTTATATTCAAAATACAACTTGACCGTCAAACACGCTCCAACGTGGATTATGTGTTATCACATTCCACTTTTTATCCTCTGTATCATACCATTATTGCTGACACACATATCGTAGTATCACGCTTAGTGAATTCATATACACATTTTCTGTAATGTGAACTGACCATAGCACTAACTGAATAGTGTTCAAGCAGGAGCATACTACTGATTGCACGTATCCACCCCACTTGCACACACGTGCATGGGGAGACATTCTATTGGCCATCATTTGTTTTTAAATCCCTAGTCACACATTGACCATTAGACTATGACTAAGCGCGCATGCGCGAAACGCGTCAGTCTTTCAGGCCACACAGCCTGAGCCGTTCAGCTGTTTTTTAGATATGTTCTAATAAAAGTTTTTGAATTTTAAACTTATCACTTGGAGTGCTGGATCCTTATCACTTTTGCAACTACCTATACAGTGAGTACACTTACTTATACTGTACACCGAACAATTTTACTGTAAAGTGGCCAGTCCCTTTAACATTCTCACTAAAATAGGTGCTAACCAAACTAAGCTAAACAAGAAACATGCTTTGTTTAACTGTTATCTTCATTAGCTGGACTTGTTTTGTTTTTCTCTTATTTGTCTTTGCTGTCTATCCTTAACCATTTCATGACCATAGGTCATTCATTTTGCAATGCTCAGGTCATTTTAGACTTCAGTTTATGGGATCATAATGATCTCATAAGCTGAAGTCCCTAGCTCTGCCCCTCTCCTCTGTGCCCTGCTGCTCTTAGAAGCTTTTGCCAGCCTTACCTCCCTCCCTTCCCTGCCAGCCTCCATAGCCAGAACACTGGAAGCCTGAGGCTTATGTTTTGCATGGCTAGCATCGGGGCTCTGCAATCCCTTTGTAGAGGGAGAATTCCCTATCTGAAGCCCTATAGATCACTGACAGCTGGGACCCGCCGCGGATGGCACAGGCACAGCTTCTGGGGGTTAAAGCATATAAAGGAATATTAAATGCCATTATAGTCTATGGGAGAAAAATACTTGGGAACTCCTCCATACGAAACATCAATACAGATAACAGATGAAGAGATTATTTTTAAAAAAAATTGTTCTGCAATGCAGAAAAGTGGGCTCTGTACCCACTGAGGATAAATTTGGACTGATATTACAGACTACAGGACTCATATTCTAGACTATCAGACTGATATTACAGACTACAGGACTCAAATTCCAGACTATAGGACTGATATTACAGACTAAAGGACTCATATTACAGACTGTCGGACTGATAATACAGACTACAGGACAGGACTCATATTTCATACTATCAGACTTATATTACAAACTACAGGACTGATATTCCAGACTACCGAACTCATATTCCAGACTATCGGAATGATATTCCAGATTACGGGACTGATATTCCATTCTACAGGACTGATATTCCAGACTACAGGACCGATATTATAGACTACAGGACTGACAATTCCAACTATCGGAATGATATTCCAGACTACAGGACTCATATTCCAGACTACATGACTGATATAACGGACTATCGGACTGATATTACAGACTACATGACTGATATAACGGACTATCGGACTGATATTACAGACTACAGGACTCATATTCCAGACTATCTGATTTATATTCCAGACTATCGGACAGAGAACGTATGTCAGCTGATAGGAATACAGCTGTAATCACTGAAAAAATCCACGTACACAAATCAGATGTACGATTAATTACTGGGTGTAACTGATAACAAAAAATACTGAATACTTGTCAATGGACAGAGAATGTATGTCAGCTGATAGGAATACAGCTGTAATCACTGAAAAAATCCACATACACAAATCAGATGTACAATTCATTACTGGGTATAACAGATGGGAAGTATTCCGCATTTTTTGAATGTATGTCAGCTGATAGGAATACAGCTGTAATCACTAAACAAATGCACGTACACAAATCAGATGTACATTTAATTACTGTATAACAGATGTGAAATATTTCGTATTTTTGGTGACGGACAGAGGGCGTTTTTGAGCTTATAGGAATATAGCAGTAATCACTAAACAAATCCATGTACACAAATCAGATGTACGATTAATTACTGTATAACAGATGTGAGCAGACCAAAATACACTATGGGCACTATGTGTAAATTGGCAAATCCAGTAATCTCACTAATCTCACTTCCTATCTGACTAATCAAAATGGCAGCGTGCAATGAAACAAGGAGACACTGAGGGAGCATTCAATCCAGCACAGTGAGTGAGCAGAAAATGGCGTCCGCAACACAGCACAGTGACTTTTATATGAGATGGTCATGTGATTTTAGCAGCCAATGAGACCCCTACACCTCAGCAATGATGTTTCTGACACTTCTATGTGCTCTGCACTGATTGGCTGGCAAAAAGGTGCTCGAACGCTAACTCAAACTCCAACGCTAACTCGAATGAACAGTAAAATGTTCGGTTCGGTTCCAGAAAATCGAGTTGTTCGACTCGAGCCTAACAGTTCAGTCAACACATAGCCGGGACCCGCCGCGGATGACACAGACGCAGCTTCTACGCCTGTGTCATCCTGCAGCATAAATTAACATTGCTACAGCATCAGGCATAGGCTGCAGCGACGTTAATTTACTGTGCAGTGGCGGGAGGGGGTTAATTCTTCCTTAAAAGTTGCACTGTCATTTGTAAAAACTTTTGATATCTCATAGAGACATGTCAAAAGGTTTGATTACTTCAGGTTCAGACCTGTACCGATCGAAAGAACAAGACGCGAGAAGCAAAATCTTCTCCCAGCTCTGTGTCACATAGGCAATCAGACGGAGCCTGACTGGTCACGTAAGTCTATGGAGCCCACCTGATATCACATGATACAAAGCCATGAGAGGATTGTGCTATAGGGTACAAACCCACACACCGTATACACAGCAGATACGCAACAAATACGCAGCAAATACGCAGCAGATTTGTTGGTACAGATTTGATGCTGTGTTCAGTTATTTAGACCTAATCTGCTGCGTATTTGCTGCGTGTTTGCTGCGTCTTTGCTGCGTATCGCAGCAGTAAATACGCTGCTTATACGGTGTGTGGGTTTATACCCTAACACTGTCTTCTCCTGACTCATTCTTCCAATCAGTACAGCTCTGAGCACTCAGACCCGGACCGATCAAATTTTTTGACATGTCCCTATGACATGTCAAAAGTTTTTACAAACGACAGTGACACTTTAAATCTTAAAGGTTATTCCTGTTTCACTGTAAACTCTGAGAAGCAAGCATGTGCAAAACAGCCCTCACAACACCTTAGAAAGATGGCATTCTTTCCAATCAACGTTTCATTCAATCTAGAAAAACTCTAGTGATATATGGCAAGCCAAAAAAAAGTTCCAGAAGAAAGAATTACCCATCTGCAGATCAGATGGGTATCATCTAGGAGTCTTAGAACATTGACTAGGGATGGCAAGTCCACATTTTGTCATTATAGTCTTTAGTTAGCTAGTGATTAAAGAAAATGCAGAATTCTCAGTCATTAAGGTTATGTTCACACTGCGTATGAATCCTTCCGTAGTGCGAACCGCGAATATACGCACGTAGTTTTGAGGTTGATGCGTTTGCTTGAAAGTATACGATACACGCCCGCACAGTGCACACTACGTATGAGCTTACGGCCGGATCGTATACGGCGCCGTGAAAAATGAACAAGACCATTGTTTGAGGACGGAAATGTTGAAACCCACGGCCGTGTATTTCCATTCGGTCCCGTAGGGAGTACTTATTTCAGCCAAATTGAACTTGATTTTTCGATCCTGTGTTCTGTGTGGTTTACGGGGCTGGGCGAAGATTTCAAAGTAAATGACCTGCCTCAGATCGTTTCGAAACAAGCTAGGGAAGCATAACTGTACTGCAGGCGTATGTTCGCGGTTCGGACGCATCCGGCCGCATGTCTATTTTTCCCACGCCCGTAGTTTCAGCCGCACATGTACGGCGGCGTACGATCTACGGACGGATTCATGCGCAGTGTGAACATAGCCTAAAAGGTAAAAACAACTATTACATTACACAGAAGCTTTTTCTTTTGTCTGATTGGACCATCCCTTTTTGTAGGAAGTGTGGCATGTGGCTACAAGGACACCAGTTGTCTTATATTTTCTCTGTAGAAGCAGGACATCCATACTTTACAAACTATGTGTATGTGAGAGACATGTATAATATAACCAGAGACTAGTTTAATCTCTCACTTGATGAATCTAAGGAGTGTAAAATCCCGGCAAAGGGTTTAAAGCCACAATAAAATGAGTAGTATTTTCTGAGGGATTAATATTTATTAATAAAACAGTGTTTAGATAAGCTATGCATGCACAAGTGCAATGTGATTGACATAATAAATGATTTTACTGTTTGTTGTTTGTATCCCTTTGGCGCATTTGAGAATATTAGTCTTGAGACTTGAGAGTATTAGTAAATCTATGTTACACCAGGAAAAAAGAAGAAATATATTTCAAACAGTTTAATGATGTTTATTTTGAAGCATTAAAGCCCTATTCACAAATCTAAAATGGCTAATTCAAGCAGCAATTCAAAAACTGTAAAACAGCTGCAATTAACCCCTTAAAGGGAATGTCACAAAGTAAAAAATAAAATAAAAATAATGTGTTATAACTTTATTTGTTTTCTAGTTAATTTTCATGTTTTTCATGTAAGGAAATATGAAAAATCTAATTTTTCATAATTCCCAGTAATGACCACAAGGGGAGCTCCAGCAGGAACAGCAACCTGTGACATTATCACCTCCTTCCTCTTTCCACAGAGGATCAAAGAGGGAAGAGGTATTGCTGTGCAATGCCATTTAGTTGTCCTCTGCTGTAGAAATGCAATACAAATGGGAATACAGGTTACCCAGGATAAAAACACACATCTCTTTACCTTTCGAAAATAATACATTATTGGGAGACAGGTGCCATCCTAAGCCCAGCTATAACTGCTGAACTTTAATATACTACAGTACCTCAGCTGCTGCAGAACATCATATACCTCTATGATGATGCATGTTCGATCATACATCTCCGTGCCCGCCTGCTTCCGCCACTGAACAACTGACACCACACTTCCTGGCACCATACTTACTGCCACCACACTGGCTGACCCCATAATCTATATCATAAAAATCAAAGTCTGTCTGTCTGTCTGTCTGTCCTTCTGTCTGTCTGTCTGTCTGTCCTCTATAGACTTCCAAACGCCTGAACCGTTTGACCCCAAATTTGGCACAGAGATACATTGGGTGCCCGGGAAGGTTATTGCGAAGGTCCCGTCCCCGCCAGATGTACAGGAGGGGAGGGGGAGGGGAAAGAGAGGCGCCCCATAGAGATGAATGGGAAAATCTCACTGCAAACACAGGTGATATAATTAGCTGCAGCAGACACGGCAGTTGGAGCCTTAGCAACCAATAGGATTACTGCTTTCATTTTCACAGGGAGCAATGGTTGCTAGGGAAGCTGCCTCACAACATCCACAGTAATAACTGGTAGACCCCCTACTCCATCTATACAGTACATGTATATACAGGACCCCCTACTCCATCTATACAGTACATGTATATACAGGGCCCCCTACTCCATCTATACAGTACATGTATATACAGGACCCCCTACTCCATCTATACAGTACATGTATATACAGGACCCCCTACTCCATCTATACAGTATATGTATATACAGGACCCCCTACTCCATCTATACAGTACATGTATATACAGGACCCCCTACTCCATCTATACAGTACATGTATATACAGGACCCCCTACTCCATCCATACAGTACATGTATATACAGGACCCCCTACTCCATCTATACAGTACATGTATATACAGGACCCCCTACTCCATCTATACAGGACATGTATATACAGGGCCCCCTACTCCATCTATACTGTACATATATATATATATATACAGGGCCCCCTACTCCATCTATACAGTACATGTATATACAGGGCCCCCTACTCCATCTATACAGTACATGTATATACAGGACCCCCTACTCCATCTATACAGTACATGTATATACAGGACCCCCTACTCCATCTATACAGTACATGTATATACAGGGCCCCCTACTCCATCTATACAGTACATGTATATACAGGGCCCCCTACTCCATCTATACAGTACATGTATATACAGGACCCCCTACTCCATCCATACAGTACATGTATAAACAGGACCCCCTACTCCATCTATACAGTACATGTATATACAGGACCCCCTACTCCATCTATACAGTACATGTATATACAGGACCCCCTACTCCATCTATACAGTACATGTATATACTGGACCCCCTACTCCATCTATACAGTACATGTATATACAGGACCCCCTACATGTATATACAGGGCCTCCTACTCCAGCTATACAGTACATGTATATACAGGGCCCCCTACTCCATCTATACAGTACATGTATATACAGGGCCCCCTACTCCATCTATACAGTACATGTATATACAGGACCCCCTACTCCATCCATACAGTACATGTATATACAGGACCCCCTACTCCATCTATACAGTACATGTATATACAGGACCCCCTACTCCATCTATACAGTACATGTATATACAGGACCCCCTACTCCATCTATACAGTACATGTATATACTGGACCCCCTACTCCATCTATACAGTACATGTATATACAGGACCCCCTACATGTATATACAGGGCCTCCTACTCCAGCTATACAGTACATGTATATACAGGGCCCCCTACTCCATCTATACAGTACATATATATACAGGACCCCCTACTCCATCTATACAGTACATGTATATACAGGGCCCCCTACTCCATCTATACAGTACATGTATATACAGGGCCCCCTACTCCATCTATACAGTACATGTATATACAGGACCCCCTACTCCATCCATACAGTACATGTATAAACAGGACCCCCTACTCCATCTATACAGTACATGTATATACAGGACCCCCTACTCCATCTATACAGTACATGTATATACAGGACCCCCTACTCCATCTATACAGTACATGTATATACTGGACCCCCTACTCCATCTATACAGTACATGTATATACAGGACCCCCTACATGTATATACAGATGGAGTAGGGGATATGTACCTCCTACTCCATCTATACAGTACATGTATATACAGGGCCCCCTACTCCATCTATACAGTACATGTATATACAGGGCCCCCTACTCCATCTATACAGTACATGTATATACAGGACCCCCTACTCCATCCATACAGTACATGTATATACAGGACCCCCTACTCCATCTATACAGTACATGTATATACAGGACCCCCTACTCCATCTATACAGTACATGTATATACAGGACCCCCTACTCCATCTATACAGTACATGTATATACTGGACCCCCTACTCCATCTATACAGTACATGTATATACAGGACCCCCTACATGTATATACAGGGCCTCCTACTCCAGCTATACAGTACATGTATATACAGGGCCCCCTACTCCATCTATACAGTACATATATATACAGGACCCCCTACTCCATGTATACAGTACATGTATATACAGAAACCCCTACTCCATCTATACAGTACATATATATACAGAACCCCCTACTCCATCTATACTGTACATGTATACAGGACCCCCTACTCCATCTATACAGTACATGTATATACAGGACCTCCTACTCCATCAATACTGTACATGTATACAGGAACCCCTACTCCATCTATACAGTACATGTATATACAGGGCACTACAGGACAGGTATACCAAACTGTGACTGGGTAACACCGCCACACCAGACCTGACCAATACCGCCATACTGTGACTGGATAACACTGCCATACCAGACCTGACCAATACCGCCACACTGTGACTGGGTGAAACCTCCATACCAGACCTGACCAATACCGCCACACTGTGACTGGATAACACTGCCATACCAGACCTGACCAATACAACCATACTGTGACTGGATAACACTGCCATACCAGACCTGACCAATACCGCCATACTGTGCTGGATAACACTGTCATAACACACCTGACCAATATTGCCACACTGTGACTGGGTAACACCTCCATACCAGACCTGACCAATACCGCCATACTGTGACTGGATAACACTGCCATACCAGACCTGACCAATACCGCCACAATGTGACTGGAGAACACTGCCATACTAGACCTGACCAATACCGCCACACTGACTGGATAACACTGCCACACCAGACCTGACCAATACCGCCATACTGTGCTGGATAACACTGTCATACCAGACCTGACTAATACCGCCATACTGTGACTGGGTAACACTGCCACACCAGACCTGACCAATACCGCCATACTGTCACTGGATAACACCACTATACCAGACCTGACCAATACCGCCATACTGTGACTGGAGAACACCGCCACACCAGACCTGACCAATACCGCCGTACTGTGACTGGATAACACCGCCATACCAGACATGACCAATACCGACACACTTTACTGAATAACACTGCCATACAGACCTGACCAATACCGCCATACTGTGACTGGATAACACAACCACACCAGACCTGACCAATATCGCCATACTGTGACTGGATAACACCGCCATACCAGTCATGACCAATACCGACACACTGTGACTGAATAACACTGCCATACCAGACCTGACCAATACCGCCATACTGTGACTGGAAAACACCGCTATACCAGACCAATACCGCCATACCCCCCTCGAAAAGACACCAGATTTTCTGGCAAGTCTGAACAGAAGGGGTACTGCCCCTCTGCAAGGTGCTACCCTACACACCAGACCATGGGTGCCTAATGGTAAATACGACCCTGCAGGTATACAGGACACTGACACTTTATACCCGGGCAGCGCCGGGTTCATTTTCTAGTTAATGATATAGTAACCCAGGGGAGTTAGGTGATGTTTGGTTAGGTTAAGGCTATGTTCACACTACATATTTTACGCGGCCGGACATATACGTGTGAAACTCCGGCCGGTGATTTACGTAAGTTGTGGCCGGCTATGTACGGTCCACGAACTTACACCCGTAGTCTACTTACGCTTCCCGCGCGCCGTTTGTAGCAATCTGACAGCGGTCTTTTACTTCGATATCTTCGGCTAGCCCCGGACACCCCACAGAACCTTTTGGATCGGCAAATCAAAGTGCAAAAATGAAGAAATCACCACTCCGTACGGGACCGCATGTTACGCTACGGGCGTAAGTTACAGCATTTCCGTCCTGAAACAATGGTCTGGTTAATTTTTTACGGCGCCGCATACGATCCAGGTGTAACTTCTAACGTAGTGTGAACTGTGCAGCCGTAGATCGTATACTTTCCATTGTACGCAAACTACGTAAATCTCCGGCCACTTATTCACGGAACGCGCTACGGACGGAAACTTACATAGTGTGAACATAGCCTTTAATTGTTAGCCTTTAATTGTTGTTGTACCGCTTAGACACTTGTCAAAGTGTCCAGAAGTGGTATGTGCCAATTCCTGGATTCACAGGCATACTACACCTGCACCTATTTTAAAGTAATGAGTGTGTAAGAGAGTCCAGCAATTGAACTTAAAGGACACCTGTTACCCCCCGTGCTGGGGTGACAGGCTCCCGACCCCCCGTTAGACCCCCCTATACTTACGTGATCCCGCCGGGTCCCGCTTCCTGAGCCGGACGGGTCCCTGAGATATCAGCTCCCGAAGCCCGGCGCGTGCTCTGACAGCAGAGTCAGACGCCCATAGAGAATGAATGGGGAGTCTGATGCTCCGTCATTCTCTATTGGCATCGGACTCATCTCTCAGCGCGCGACGGGCTTCGGGAGCTGATATCTCCGGGACCTGGCCGGCTTAGGCAGCGGGACCCGGCGGGATCACGTAAGTATAGGGGGGTCTAACAGGGTGTCGGGAGCAGGTCCTCTTTAACCAGGAAAAGTTTACTTGAATATTCTTAAAGTGACAGTACACAATAACAAGTCACTTCTTTCAATAATGGTGCAATACACAGATAATACTCATATCCCTGGGGCTGGTTACTTAAAATACTTTAGGCATATATTTATATACTCACATACTCACATATAATCACAGCCTCTCACTGGCGGATATAATAGTTGGAAGCATTGGCAACCAATTGGATTAATACTTTCATTTTCACAGGGAGCTGAAATCTGATTGGTTGCTAGGGCCAGCTGCCTCACAAAAGATCCACAGAGATAAATAGTAGACCTCCCCACCCCCACCATACAGTACAGGTATACAGGACCCCCAAACTCTACACTACATGTATACAGGACCCCCCCCAACTATATAGTACAGGTATACAGAAACCTCAGAAACCTGTACTATAAAGTAGAGGTATACAAGACCTCCACCAACTCAAGACCTCCATCAACTGTACACTACAGGTATACAGGACCCCCCAAAAATACACTACAGGTATACAGCACCTCAATCAACTATACACTACAGGTATAAAACACATCAACCAACTATACAGTACAAGTATACAGGACCCCTACACTATATAGTGCAGGTATAGAGGACCATTCAACTCTACACTACAGGTGTAAAGCACATTCAACAACTATACACTTTAGGTATACAGGACCCCCAAACTATACACTTCAGGTGTAAGGACCCCTCAAACTATACATTACAGCTATACAGGCCCCATAAACTATACACTACAGGTATACAGCCACCTATCCCCATCATACACTACAGGTATACAGGACCCCAAACACTATACATTTTAGGTATACAGAACCCCTCCAATGATACACTACAGGTATACACAAATTCCACTGATAAACTCAGATGAAACAATATCTTTTAGACAGTTGCAGTTTCCTGTTAAGCATAATTTTCAATGACAATAAATAAGGCCCAGGGCCGATCACTGCTGGATTCTGCATGTTTTCCGCATGGACTATTGTATATTGCTGCTTCAGAGTTCCATCAGGTAAAAATCTTTATGTCTATGCACCTGGCAATAACACTGCCAATGTTGTCTATAACCAGGCTGTATATAACACTGCCAATGTTGTATATAACCAGGCTCTGTATATAACACTGCCAATTTTGTATATAACCAGGCTCTGTATACAACACTGCCAATGTTAAATATAACTGGGCTCTGTATAAAACATTGCCAATGCTGTATATAACCAGGCTGTTTATAACACTGCCAATGTTTTACATAACCAGGCTGTATATAAAATACTGCTAATGTTGTATATAACGAGGCTCTGTGTATAACACTGCCAATGCTGCATATAACCAGGCAGTATATAACACTGCCAGTGTTGTTTATAACCGGGCTCTGTATATAACACTGCCAATGTTGTATATAATCAGGCTCTGTGTATAACACTGCCAATGGTGAATATAACCAGACTCTGTATATAACACTGCCAATGTTGTATTTAACCAGGCTCTATATACAGTCTGATCTCATGACATCTAAGTTTGGCTATTATGTATTTAGGATGATAAACAATTTTTGTTTATTTCTAATGTGCATGAGCTAAAATTTACATAAACAGTGAAGAACTGTCACAGTATATATATATATATATATATATATATATATATATAGGGCTCCTGGTGATTTCCCTCTTAAACAAACAAAAGAACAAGGGCATAGATTGGCCTCCTGGGCACCCCTGGAACAAATCTAATTAACACACTGACACTTTATACCCGAGCAGCGTCGGGTACATTTTCTAGTGTATAACAATATCTTTATTTCATAGTACTATCCACATGATTAAAAGCAACCACTAAACACCCATTATTCTGACAGGGGTTTGGCTTTTCTTTACAGTAAGCAGTGATAGCTGATACTTTTTAAATTGGTTATTCAGGATTAAATAGAATGCAGCTTTTTCAAACACACAAACAAAAAATAAACTGCATCATCCCTGTTCTTAGGTTGTGTGTGGCATTATAATTTAGCTCCATTCACTTCCATGTAACTGAGCTACAAAACCACACCCAAACTAAGGACAGAAGGTGTGCTGTTTTGGGGAGAAAACAGTGATATTTATTTTAAGCCAGTGCTCATCGCCAAGATTGGCACTCATCATCATGCCTTAATCAGCCTTTAGTGACATCAGAGAGTAATGTCCCTTCCACTTACGAGAGACCTACTATGCATGTCCTTTTTTCTCCAGATGACTTGTTACAATGTATTTTTTCATGAATTCTTTCTTGCTTAAATACGCCCAGATACAGGACTTTTTTCTTTTTCCATTTAAGATTTATTTTAGTACAGAGAAAGTCTCATGTATGAAGCCTTTTTTTTGCATCGCAACTACTTGTATTATCTGCTATTTTTTTCCTGCACTTTTACAGACTCAAGTCTCCTGAATTGCAGAATCCCTATTTTAGGGACTGTTTCACGGATATCAAAGATGAAATGAATACGAAATAGATAATATTTCACATATCATTTCAGGTCTGCTAGTGGGTCCTATCCAAAATAATTAAACTTGGATAAAGCATGTAAGGAATAGGGAGATAAATCTCCCCTCACCCATGGCTTTATTTCTTGGCTATTTGATAGGCTTTGAATCCCCCTGTGTGATCTAAATAGAAAACATTATTACAAGAGGCATTACAGTCTTATTCTTAAGATATTAAGATTAGTTTTCTTTTATCTAAATACAGTCTTTTCTTTAGAAAAGTCAGGGAATAATTCTTCGTACCATTTACACTGTCTGCTTGCAGAGAGCACTCCGTTTGATCTAAAACCTTTTGGATATTAATATCAATCTTGTTTATGTAATGTGAACTTATTTGCATATAGCAACCAATAATATTCTCTATGGCTATTGAATGTTCCCTGGCATCTTGTAGTGTAGCTTCACTGTCATTCTTTTTTTATGGAGCTTTATTACAGATATTTTACTGTAATACATCGTACTGCAGGTGTCCTTAAAAAAACAACAACAACAAAAACACACATTAGCCAGCCCCAAAATACACATGACAGTGCTGTTGGTCAGTTGACATCCCAATAAATGCATTACTGTCATCAGGGCTGTAATTAACAGCTACTGCTGCCCTAGGCACTAAACCTGCAGACCCCCCATCTTCACTCACCAATTAGCATCATGATTTTCTAGTTTCTGAATATTATAATGATATCTGATCAGTCTTTGGCCACGTTCCCACATTTACTGAGGTTCGGGTTCGTATGAACCTGAACTCTCGTCTTCTGACTGCCGCTGTCTGCCCGCTCCGTGAGGAGGGTGGATACAGCCTGAGGACCGCCTGGAAAACTGGGATACAGCCATAGCCATAGGCTGTATGCCAGTTTTCCAAGCGGTCCTCCGGCTGTATCCACCCTCTCCACGGTGCGGAAGACAGCGGCAGTCAGAAGCCGAGAGTTCAGGTTCATACGAACCTGAACCTCGGCAGGTCCGTTCATCTCTAGTCACCAAACGTGGTAACCAATAGGTGTATGGCAAAAAATCCTGGTACCAGCACATGAATACTGGCAAATAAATGGGAGCGTGGTTTCAGCCACATGCATTTCTCTACATGTAGAAACATTGAATTGCGTTTTTCATGGTTTTTAACTGTTTAAAACATGAACAAATTTCCACACAGAATCAATATTGTCTGAAGGAATTCTCACCACAGGATTGGTAGATTGGTAAATAATAGCTCTAGGCGTCACATTTACCACTGCCACACGAGACCTGACCAATACCACCATACTGTGACTGAATAACACCGCCATACCACCATACCGCACCTAACCAATAACGCCATACCCCCCCCCCCCCAAAAAAAAAAACAAAAAAAAAAAAAAACAACTGCCAAGCCTGAATGGGAGGTGGCAGACTAAAACAATAAAACCAAATAAAGAGTGGTTTCCTTCCCCCCTGCTTCTGCCTCCTGCAAGGTGGTGCCCTAGACACTGGACCACGGGTGCCTAGTGGTAAATACGACCCTGACTGTCATACCTCTCAATTGTCATACCTCAGTTCAAGTGTTAAAGGCATTTTTTATTGCAATAAAGAGGCAGGGCCTAGAGTCTTCTTTGACTTTGGGCTGTGGCACATCTTTGATCTGAATACCCCCTCTCCTGTGTGATGGGGGCTCAGTATGCATTGCAGAGCCTTGCTCAGATAGCCCATACAGGCACTGTCGCTGTGGGGTATGTGCAGCGAGCTACTGAAACCATAGCCATACAGTAAGCGTGAAAACTTTTAGTACCATCATTCTGCAAATGGTATTGATTGGTAGTGACTGTGCAGGATTTAGGCAGCTGTAAACAGTGTATGCTAAGCACTGTGTTTCTATCATACAAGGAGGGGGTGGGCATTCAGACCAAAGAAACACTGCAACCCAATGGTTTATAGCATTAACAAATTGGCTTTAAAGAGTCACTGTCGTTTTTTTTTTTTTTTTTTTTTTTGCAGAAATCAATAGTCCAGGCGATTTTAAGAAACTTTGTAATTGGGTTTATTAGCCAAATCTGCCATTATCTGCATGTAAAAAGCCTTTTCCCAGGTCCCCCCCTCCTTCCTCTTTTTCATCCACTCCAAAAAATCTGAAAATTGTGACTTGTTGCAGGAGTCGTACCCTGTCTGCTCTAGGGAGAGGGGAGGGGGGAGGAGGAAGGAGGGAGTTAGCCGGCAGCAGAAAGCAGATAACAGAGGATTACAGGCACGGAGCTGGGTGACAGCTGTAATCTGAGCTCAGACAGGTCACTGGTGATGGTCAGAAGAGAGAACGGGTGAGGGATTTGTAGATTAACTGTTTGTTGTCCTGTTTTGGTCTTTTCTTTAGCTCTCTCCATAGGAGAACAATGAAGACAGGGGGGAGAGCTTCAAACTGCTTTTTCATGATAAAAATGCATTTTTCGGATAATAAACCCAATTACAAAGTTTCTTAAAATCGCCTGGACTATTGATTTCTGCAAAAAAAAAATTCACGACAGTGACACTTTAACCCCTTAAGGACCGGGCCTGAAATGGCCTTAAGGACCGGAGTAAATTTTATGAATATGACCAGTGTCACTTTATTCATTAATAACTTCGGGATGCTTTTACCTATCTGGCTGATTCTGAGATTGTTTTCTCGTGACATATTGTACTTCACATTTCTAGTAAATTGGAGTCGATACTTATAACAAATCTTTATGAAAAAAAACAAAATAGCGTGAAAAATTGTGAAAAAATGCATTTTTCCAACTTTAAAACTTTTCTGCTTATACAGAAAATGGTTATATCACATAAATTATATATAGAAAGCGTAAAACATTAGCAGCAAATTTCCAAATTTTCGGTAAAATTTCAAAATCAGATATTTTTAGGGACCTGTTCAGGTTAAAGTGTATTTGAGGGGACTGTGTGTTAGAAAGCCCCACGAAGCACCCCATTTCAGAAACTGCACCCCTCAAACTCTGCAAAAGCACATCCAGAAAGTTTTTTAACCCTTTAGGGGAGTCACAGAAATAAAAGCTAAGTGTGTAAGAAATTTGAAAATTTTACTTTTCTGTGCAGAGATTTTATTGTAATCCAATATTTTTCATAATTATGAACCTATTACCAGAGAAATGCACCCCAATATTGATTGCCCCGTTTCTGCAGTTTATAGAAATACCCCATATGTGACCCTATTGCGCTATTTGACGCAACCACAAGCCTCAGATACAAAGGAGCGCCTAGTGAATTTCAATGGCTCCATTATATTTGGTCATTTCTGACTGTACCACTTCAGGTTGGCAGAGGCTCTGGGGTGCCAAAACATAAGAAACACCCCTAAAGGGACACCATTTAGAAAACTAAACCCCTCAAGGAATGTAACAAGGGGTGCGGTGAGCATCTGGACCCCACAGGTGCTTCACAGATTTTCCGAACAATGTGGCGTGAAAAAAGACAAAAGTATTTTTTACACTAAAACGTTGTTCTAGCCTTCAATTTTTCATTTTCACAAAGGGATAAAAGGAAAAAAAAGACACAAAACATGTAGCGCAGTTTCTCCCGAGTACAGAAATACCCCACATGTGGACATAAAGTGCCAAGCGGGCGCAGGACGAGCCTCCAAAGGGAAGGAGCGTTTGGAAGCTGGATTTCACTGGAATGGATTTCAAGGGCCACATCGCATTTACAAAGCCCTCGTGCTGCCAAAACACTGGAAACCCCCCACAAGTGATCCCATTCTGGAAACTACACCCCTCAAGGAATCTAACAAGGGGTGCAATGAGGATATGGACCCCACTGGTGACGGGAACAAATGTGGAACAATGTGACGTGAAAGTGAAAAATTTCATTTTTTCACTTTCACGGCACAAATGTGCCCGTCATCAAGGGGTCCATTTGCTCAATACACCCCTTGTTAGATTCCTTGAGGGGTGTAGTTTCCATAATGGGGTCACTTGTGGGGGGTTTCCACTGTCTTGGCAGCACAAGGGCTCTGTAAATGCGACATGGCGTTCATAATCCATTCTAGCCAAATCCAACCTCCAAAATCCAAATGGCGCTCCTTCCCTTCGGAGGCTTGCCCTGCGCCCACATGGCGCTTTATGTCCACATGTGGGGTATGTACGGACTCGGGAGAAATTGCTCTACACATTGTGTTTTTTTTTCTCTTTTAACCCCTTGTGAAAATGATAAATTCAAGGCTAGACCAACATTATAGTGTAAAAAATGTAATATTTCATTTTCACGCCACATTGTTCCACATTTGTGCCCATCACCAGTGGGGTCCATATGCTCACTACACCCCTTGTTACATTCCTTGAGGGGTGTAGTTTCCATAATGGGGTCACTTGTGGGGGGTTTCAACTGTCTTGGCAACACAATGGCCTTTTAAATGCAACATGGCCCCTCGAAATCCAATCCAGCCAAATCCAGCCTCAAAAAACCAAATGGCGCTCCCTCCCTTTGGAGGCTTACCCTGCGCCCGCATGGCGCTTTATGTCCACATGTGGGGTATTTCCGTACTCAGGGGAAATTGCGCTATACATTTAGTGTTTTTTTTTACCTTTTAGCCCCTTGTGAAAATGAAAAAATCATGACAAGATTAATGATTTAGAGTAAAAATTTTAAAAAAATTACACTGAATGTTGGACTAGCCTTGATTTTTTCCATTTCCACAAGGGGTTAAAAAAGAAAATGAACACAAAACATGTAGGGTAATTTCCCCTGAGTACGAAAATATCCCACATGTGGGCATAATGTGCCATATGGGCACAGGGCAAGCGACCAAAGGGACAGAGCGCCATTTAGAGGCTGGAATGCAGGATGGAGGCCATGTCGCATTTACAAAGCTCCTGTGCTGCCAGGACAGTAGAAACCCCCGACAAGTGACCCCATTCTGGAAACTACACCCCATAAGGAATCTAACAAGGGGTGCAGTGAGCATATGGACCCCACTGGTGACGGGCACATGTGTAGAACATGTGTCGTGAAAATAAAAAATACCATTTTTTTCATTTTCACGTCCCATATGTGGCCGTCACCAGGGGGCCATATCCCCACTGCCCCCCTTGTTAGATTCCTTATGGGGTGTAGTTTCCAGAATGGGGTCACTTGTCAGGGGTTTCTACTGTCCTGGCCGCACAGAGGCTTTGTAATTGCATCATGGCATCCTCTAATGGGAATGGCGGCCATACCTATTTAGCTGGGGAAAAGGGACAATTCTAATTTATTTGGGGGTATTAGGCCAATTATTAGTTTATAAGGTTGGAAATGACAGGTGTCCATCAAATTCAACCTGTGTTGATCCAGAGGAAGGCAAAAAAAAACCCTCGTGAGGCAGACGACAGTAGCCTCATCACTGGGAAAAAATTCCTTTCTGACTCCATAATGGCGATCAGAATAATCCCTGGATCAACGTGACCCCTGAAATAGGAATGAGGGACATAATTTAGATAATGTAGAACCCCAGTGACGTGTGGTACGCCTTGAAGCGATCCAGTATGCAGAGGCCGGGGGGATCAGGACAGGTGTCACACTGGAAAATGGTATCCTTCCTGATCCCCCTGTTACACCACACTCTGCACTTCTTCTGGGGTCTCCTGTTCTCCAGTGTGGGGGACGTCACCTGGAAAATGTTGTCCTGGTGCGATACGGGGTCCTTCATATCCAGAAGCGCTGGGTCCGCTCCATGGCTGCTAAATATTAGGGCTCTATTACTACTTCTGATATTTTCGTATCGTGCCGCAAGCTACAGTAGCTCAGGCAGCGAGGGACCGGAAGAGGGGGTGCTGGTATAAAAGTTATCCCCGTACGGGTGGTAACCTTTATCCAGCAGTGGGAAGATCAGTTCCCGAACAAGCTCCCCACTAACTCCGAGGATGGGGGGGGGGGAACATCTGGGGGAAGGATTTGGGTGTCCCTTCCTTCATACACTCTAAGAGTACGTGCACACTGCGGAATGGAGAAGGATAACCCTTTGTGCATTCCGCAGCTGGCACCCACCGGCGGACTGATGCGGGCGCGCGTCTCCGTCCGTGTCATAGACTCCATTCTATGCACGGGCGGATTCCGCTCTCTGTCCAACGTGTTCATTCTTTGGACGGACGATGGAATCCGCCTGTGCATAGAATGGAGTCTATGACACGGGTAGAGACATGCGCCCGCATCAGTCCGCCGGCGGGTGCCAGCTGCGGAATGCACGAAGGGTTATCCTTCGCCATTCCGCAGTGTGCACGTACCCTAAATCTGTAAGTGCACCCTGAGGTACTCTCACAGAGTTAGTAGAATTTTACGCCATACCGTCATCTCTTATTGGGATGGTACTGGCGGAAAAGACGTGTCTGGGAGGCAGTGTACGCTACGCTACCCCCCAGATACGTCATTGGAGGATGAGGATGAATGGAGGAACGAAGGATCCCCCCATTTATCCTCACTGGCTGTTTCGGTGTCGGAGGCAATAATAACGTATCCCTCTGACGCTGAAAACACCCTGGGGGCCATCTTTATACAGGGACTAGTATATGGGGTATGTAGTGGTGTAGTGTCAAACTTTATTTAATGTAGTGTAGTGTGGTGTAATGTAGTGTTTTTGACGTGTTTTTTTACAGTAAGTATATAAAAAAAAAACTACGCCAAAAATGGTGTTGCTGATAAATGCCGCACTTATGTGCGGCACTTATAAGCAGACCGTGGCAGTAGGATATAGAAAAAAAAGCACCCTACGCCAAAAAGGAGGAGTTGCTGATTAGCAGCGCACTTTCGTGCGATGCTGATCGACACTCAGCGGCGATAGGGTGCGGAAAATACAAAAAAAAAAAATAGAAAAAAAAAAAAAAAAACTTTATTACATACTGAACATCCCTGTAGCTGCTGATAAGTGTATTACACATATCAGCCGCTAGAGGGCAGCAGAGCGGAAAATCCCGAAAACCCGACGCTGGAGCCGAAAATAGCCGAACGTGACGTCACGGAAGAAGCCGAAGACCCGAACGAGACCACGAGGACGGCGCGAACCCGGAAGACGCCGATCAGGAGCCCGGGACAGGTGAGTAATGTACGAATACCTGCTCTGGACCCCTCAGCTTCCTAGCTGAGGGGTCCAGAGCAGGTATTTATAACTTTTGGGGACTTTGATCGCCGTGAACGGCCGGCCGCTACCGGCCGGCCGTTCACGGCGATCGGGACGGTGGCACCTGGCCACCATTACTTTTTACAGTAATGGCGGTCGGTGCCGTCCTCGGACAGCACCGACCGCCATTTTTTCCGGGTCATCGGGTCACCGATGACCCGGAAAGGTTCCGATCGCCGCTATTGGCTGATCTGAACTGATAAGCCAATAGCGGCGATCGTCGGCATGGGGGGGGTTAACAACCCCCCATGCCGACAGGGAGAGATGGCCTGCAGTGTATTTCTGCAGGCCATCTCTCCCGATCGCATGCGGCCGGTCCGCGGCGCCCTCTTAAAGGACCCGCGTACCGGTACGTCATGGGTCCTTAAGTGACAGTGATCCATGACGTACCGGTACGACATGGGTCCTTAAGAGGTTAATGTCTAAGTGATAGTTTGAGAGTAACAGCATAAACACTTAAAATACAGATGTATAAACCTATATGAAGAGCTGCCATGCACATTTGTAAGTGTTTTTTGGGGTTTGAGGTACCTTTGTACTGAAAGTGAAACTATTATCTGTAATTCAATGTTAAAGGGGTTGGCCACTTTATAGTAAAATTGCTCAGTGTACAGTATTAGTAAGTGTACTCACTGTATATACTGACAGCAGCTCCCTGTGTACCTCATAGAGTTAATATCAGGCTCCCCTCCTCCAGGCTGTGCCGCCCTGCTCTGTGGTGTTTTGGTCCATAAGATTGCTTACATGGAGAAGCATGTGACCAAGCCCCGCTCGACAGTGTCCACCACTAAGTCTGTATATGTCTATGGAGGACACAGGGGACAGGGCATGATCACATGCTCCTCCATGTCGGCCATTTTATGGACAGAAACAAAACAGAGCAGGGCAGCCCAGTCTGCAGGAGGGGAGTCTGATTTTGGCTCTATGAGGTACAGAGGGAGCTGCTGTCAGTATATACAGGCAGTACACTTACTAATACTTTGTACTTACCTATTTTACTATAAAGTGGCCAACCTCTTTAACATTGTCAACAGTTGAAATGTGACGTGACATGGTTCCTTTAATATTTCTATCTACAGTATCCACACTTGAAAAAGAGAGTGAGAGGCTATTGAAATGTTGCGTTATTGCATATGCCGCACCTGTAGTTTTTTTCCCCCATATTTTTCTGCACTGTTTTTGATGGAATAAATTTGACTTGATTTTTTCACTTAATCCTCTGGAGTGCTGCAGATTATATGCCATATCTACAGTATCAGCCATCTGCTTGTTTCCTCAGTGTATAGTTTTCTAAGTTATTGAAGCAAAGTGTCAAAGAGGTTTTCTTATGTGAAGTACTAAGGGCTGTAACACCCCTTGCTCCTCCTCCCGTCCCTATCCCTATATAGTCAGCTTCCAGCACTAAGCCCTGCTTTTGAATTGTATTAACTCCTTCACGTCAGAAATCTGTATAAATATGCTCCTACTGCACATAGCCAGTGCAGTAGGAATGTACATATACGTTCCTGACTGTGAAGGGGTTTGATGTGTGCGGGACCGCTGCAGTGAAAACGGCCCCCGCACAAATCAGTGCCCCGGGAGCTGAGGATAATAAGAAGCAGCTGCGATCCTACAGCTGCCTCTCATTAACCCCATAAAGGGGTAGTGCGGTGCTAAACAATTATTCACTAAATAACACACATTACAAAGTATTACAACTTTGTAATCTATGTTATGTTAGTGAATGGCCCTCTTCCCCATGTTTCCCCCCACCCACGCTAAACCCGGAAATGAAGTGCTCTATACTCACCTGATCCGTGTCGACCCTTGTCCGCCATCTTGTGAAAATGATGTCCGATGACGGCTGAACCGTCCGCCCTCTGCCGCGTCATCATCTGCTCAGCCTCGATTGGCTGAGCATAACTGTACATACAAAGTTGTACATACATTACAAAGTTGTATTACTTGTGTGTTGTTTAGTGAATAATTGCTTACCGCCGCACTACCCCTTTAAACGCCGTGATCTATAGCAATTGCGGTGTTTAAGGTACTTAGTGCTGATTGCTTGTACCGACGGGTGGGGGTAATCCACTTACATCCATCCTGTCTGATAGTCCTTCCATGCATAGAGCCTTCTCTCAGGCAGGCTCTATGCATAGATCACCAATAACAGTGATCTGTGCTATGGTTTGCTATGCCATGCTATGCTATGCTATCTATTGATTGCATGTTTTAAAGTGAGGGGAAAAAGTGTAATTAAAAAAAAGTTTTTAAAAGTCTTAAAAAAAGTTTTTAAAAGTCTTTAAAAAAAAAAACTATAACCACACAAATTTAACCACACAAGTTTAAAAAGTATAAAAATAAAAATATAAAAATAAGTAAATAAACATATCATATATCGTAGCATGTGGAATTGGCCAATCTATTAAAATATTACATTATTGTTCCCGCACGGTGATCGGCATAAACGGAAAAAAAACAACACCAGGATTGCTTATTTTTTTAAAATTATATATCAGAATTTTTTTTCTATAAAAGCGATCAAAATTTTTCTGTTACACCAATATGATATTAATAAAAACTAGAGATCATGGCTCATGGCGCAAAATGACATCCCAACCAGCCCCGTAGGTGGAAAAATAAAAGCTCTATGGCTCTTAGATAGTGGGGAGGAACATTGCATTAATTTTACTCGGTCACCGAAGCAGGGATAGGGATTCTGAAAGGCACTGTATGTGTCTGTGTCTCCTTTACCCAACAGCTTTTATTTTCCGGTGCACAGCAGTTTGGAATGTCACTGCAGATGCAGTTCACTTTAATGTTCTATAAAAGCATGATATTTAAAAATACGGACTCTACTTTTTAAAGCCCAATCCTCTCATCAGCATTATTATGCACTGCAAATTTTGCTACTGTAGTTAACCCATAAGAATGTTGATCAGAAGGTTTAACCTTACCATTTAAAGCAGGGGTGGGGAACCTCCGACCCGCGGGCCGCATCCGGCCCCTGACACCTCCGGATGTGGCCCGCGGCTCCCCTGTGACATGCGCCGCTCTGGAGGAGAAGGAGCCGACACACACGGCATCCTCCTGTGTCTGTGACAGCTGCCAGGAGGATGCTGTGAGTGCCGGCTCCTTCCCCTCAGAGCGATGCACATCTTCTGACTCCTGCCCTCCTGTGACGTGCACCGCGCTGGTGAGGCAGGAGCTGGCACAGACACAGGAAGATGTGTTGTATGCCGGCTCCTGCCTCACCAGCGCGGCGCAGAGCGGCGCACGTCTTCTGACTCCTGCGGGCCGCGCGCGATGACGTCATTTCATCGCGCGCCGCCTGCAGGAGAAGACCGGCGCAGAAGAGAGGAGGGAGAAGAGGACCTGGACAGCGTGGGAGCGGAGGAAAGGTGAGTGGGATGTTTATTTTTTTCATTTGGGGCAGACACTGGGGGTTAACTAGGCCACCAAGGACATGACTGGGGGGGGGGTGTGTGTTAACTAGGCTACCAGGGACATGACTGGGGGGTTAACTAGGCCACCAGGGACATGACTGGGGGGGTTAACTAGGCCACCAGGGACATGACTGAGGAGTTAACTAGGCTACCAGGGACATGACTGAGGGGTTAACTAGGCCACCAGGGACATGACTGAGGGGTTAACTAGGCCACCAGGGACATGACTGAGGAGTTAACTAGGCCACCAGGGACATGACTGAGGAGTTAACTAGGCTACCAGGGACATGACTGAGGGGTTAACTAGGCCACCAGGGACATGACTGAGGAGTTAACTAGGCCACCAGGGACATGACTGAGGAGTTAACTAGGCTACCAGGGACATGACTGGGGGGGTTAACTAGGCCACCAGGGACATGACTGAGGAGTTAACTAGGCCACCAGGGACATGACTGAGGAGTTAACTAGGCTACCAGGGACATGACTGAGGAGTTAACTAGGCTACCAGGGACATGACTGAGGAGTTAACTAGGCCACCAGGGACATGACTGAGGAGTTAACTAGGCCACCAGGGACATGACTGAGGAGTTAACTAGGCTACCAGGGACATGACTGAGGGGTTAACTAGGCCACCAGGGACATGACTGAAGAGTTAACTAGGCTACCAGGGACATGACTGAGGAGTTAACTAGGCCACCAGGGACATGACTGAGGAGTTAACTAGGCTACCAGGGAAATGACTGAGGGGTTAACTAGGCCACCAGGGACATGACTGAGGAGTTAACTAGGCTACCAGGGACATGACTGGGGGGTTAACTAGGCCACCAGGGACATGGCTGGGGGGTTAACTAGGCTACCAGGGGCATCACTAAGGATTCAAATCAGGTACAAGGGGCATCACAGAGGGTTAACTACAATAGCAGGGGCATTAGGGGAACAATACTTTGCCTTGTTCGGGTGCTGCAAACCCCCGCTACTAACTGCCACGCACGGTATAACATTGAGTGCGGCCCTCGAATGATTTTATTAAGGCCCGACCGGCCCTCGACATGGAAAAGGTTCCCCACCCCTGATTTAAAGTATTTTGAATATTAGAATCTTTATTTTCATTCATGATTGCCATTTTGTACTAGGGAAGGAATTTTTCTCCCCGCAATGGGGCAATTGGCAACTGCCTTATAAGGGTTTTTGCTCTTTTCAGGATTAATAAGATGAACTTCTAGTGACATAAATAAGTGGCTCTGTAGTTACATTGTGAGTACTTACAGAACCAAACTCTAGATGCTTAACAAGCCAAAGTAAAAGGAGTCATTCAAAGCCTTAGAAAAAAGTCAGCTGAACCAGGATTCCAGATTCTACTGGAATTCTCTAGCTGTATCTTTCACTCCTCTCGTCACTGAAAGAAAAGCACTGTTTACCAGCTATATAGCCCATTGTGCTATAGCCCACAGAGACAGTGTTATATGTGATATTAGTGGCATCTTTATTAACCTGTTGTTGCAGCATAAAGGAAAAATAGTTGTAACACCCTGACATTCCACAGGTCAGGAAATGATATTACAAGCCAGCTTCAGCAGCATCTAATGCATGCACCGTGCACAGCTCAGTCTGAAACCAATATATTTTGCTTTAGCATTCAATGTAGTTGCAGGCATGAAAATGTTTGAACAATACTACTATGATAAAAGTTAATCCACCAATAAATAAAACGTTACTGAAAAATAAGTTAAAACAAATTAAAAAATAAAAAAGTACAAATCAGCATTGAGGTTGACATTAGGACGTTAGAGATGAACAAATTTGTAAACATAAAAATTGCAAGACCCAGAAGTAAAAGTTGTGGAATTATAAGGGAATTCTCCTGCCTCTCTCCTGGAATTATGGTGGGGCGTGGCATAATATTTTGCAGCTGGACCTCTCTAGTTTTCATTCCAGATACATTAACTGATTGTCCTTGCATTGATTTGGTTGTGGAACCAGTACCAGTAGCACGGACCTGCTGACAGTTTCCCTTTAAATAATGGCTCCTGGCAGGGGCGTAGCTAATGTCTCCTGGGCCCTGGTGCGAGAGGTCAACTTGGCCACCCCCCCTTTCAGGACCAGTGACAAGTGATGCTACTGGTAGGTGTATGTGTGTATATAGATAGATAGATAGATATGTACCGCAATACAGATATTACCAATAACACCAGCATATAGAAAAAAAAAATATTATC
The DNA here is from genome assembly GCF_027789765.1 of Dendropsophus ebraccatus. Taxonomy (NCBI): domain Eukaryota; kingdom Metazoa; phylum Chordata; class Amphibia; order Anura; family Hylidae; genus Dendropsophus; species Dendropsophus ebraccatus. The sequence continues at coordinate 41,940,838 of NC_091454.1, read as the reverse complement.
ACCATATGTATTGCCGCCATACTGTTACTGTCCAAATCCTGTATACTGAGACCAATATTACCAATAATACCAGTATGCAAGGGGGAAATATTACCGCCACACCACAACCACTACCATCACCACCACATTGTTACTGACCAAATCCAGTATACTGAGACCAATAAAACACAGTACCGGATAACAAGTAACAAATATTACCACCACATACTGACTAACACCGCCGCTGCTACTGAATAAGATCCACTGTACACAGATCACTATCACCTCATACAGTCATAGAGGTGGACGCAGCTCCACACAGGTTTTATACACCATATAAATTACAGTGCCGTTATATCAGGTGTATGCAAAAGAGGAGTCCGTGGAGCCTCATTGAAGAGTCTCAAAACACAGGACTAGCCAGATATCCCTCCGGGAAGGACCCAGCCAAGTGGCAGCTCCTGTTAGGAAACCACCAAATCCACCATATTAAGTGGCCCTTTAAGTCAGTGTAATGACAAGGGATAAACCAAGGCTAGGTAACCATCCACAGACAGCTGTTTCGGGGTGTTGCCCCTCATCAGTGTGGAGCAGGATTCTGGCTAGGTGGGAGCAATGCCTAGTAGAGCCATAAGAGAAACAGATTGCTGAACTCAGGGAGAACAGCCAAATGACAACACTGCCGGCTGCTAATGAAAGCGCTCAATGCAGTGAAGTCCTAGGTGCATTGCCCCCTGGGAAACATGAGTATGCAAAAGAGGAGTCCGTGGAGCCTCATTGAAGAGTCTCAAAACACAGGACTAGCCAGATATCCCTCCGGGAAGGACCCAGCCAAGTGGCAGCTCCTGTTAGGAAACCACCAAATCCACCATATTAAGTGGCCCTTTAAGTCAGTGTAATGACAAGGGATAAACCAAGGCTAGGTAACCATCCACAGACAGCTGTTTCGGGGTGTTGCCCCTCATCAGTGTGGAGCAGGATTCTGGCTAGGTGGGAGCAATGCCTAGTAGAGCCATAAGAGAAACAGATTGCTGAACTCAGGGAGAACAGCCAAATGACAACACTGCCGGCTGCTAATGAAAGCGCTCAATGCAGTGAAGTCCTAGGTGCATTGCCCCCTGGGAAACATGAGTATGCAAAAGAGGAGTCCGTGGAGCCTCATTGAAGAGTCTCAAAACACAGGACTAGCCAGATATCCCTCCGGGAAGGACCCAGCCAAGTGGCAGCTCCTGTTAGGAAACCACCAAATCCACCATATTAAGTGGCCCTTTAAGTCAGTGTAATGACAAGGGATAAACCAAGGCTAGGTAACCATCCACAGACAGCTGTTTCGGGGTGTTGCCCCTCATCAGTGTGGAGCAGGATTCTGGCTAGGTGGGAGCAATGCCTAGTAGAGCCATAAGAGAAACAGATTGCTGAACTCAGGGAGAACAGCCAAATGACAACACTGCCGGCTGCTAATGAAAGCGCTCAATGCAGTTCAGCAATCTGTTTCTCTTATGGCTCTACTAGGCATTGCTCCCACCTAGCCAGAATCCTGCTCCACACTGATGAGGGGCAACACCCCGAAACAGCTGTCTGTGGATGGTTACCTAGCCTTGGTTTATCCCTTGTCATTACACTGACTTAAAGGGCCACTTAATATGGTGGATTTGGTGGTTTCCTAACAGGAGCTGCCACTTGGCTGGGTCCTTCCCGGAGGGATATCTGGCTAGTCCTGTGTTTTGAGACTCTTCAATGAGGCTCCACGGACTCCTCTTTTGCATACTCATGTTTCCCAGGGGGCAATGCACCTAGGACTTCACTGCATTGAGCGCTTTCATTAGCAGCCGGCAGTGTTGTCATTTGGCTGTTCTCCCTGAGTTATATCAGGTGACTCACAAGGGACGTCTTCTCTGATTCTTCCCTTTTCATTTTCTTCTTCTCCATCTGCCCTGGGCCGTTATGAGAACTTCTCTGAGCCACGAATCCACAGAATCTGCCAGACAGACATATTAGGCCCCTCAAACTGGCACCATCCTCATCTCTCTACAAACTGCACATCTGTACTGGCCCCTTTACACCCTTCATTTAGTGGGTAGCCCTGACACTATGTGACCCCCCTTATAGTATATATAGATGGCCCCCACTGCATGTTGCCCCCCTTATAGATGGCCTCTTCTCCCCCCTCCCTTATAGATGGCCCCCCTCTCCCCCCTCCCCTTATAGATGGCCCCCTCTCCCCCATTATAGATGGCCCCCCTTCCCCCTCCCCTTATAGATGCCTCCCTCTCCCCCTCATTATAGATGGCCCCCCTTCCCCCATAGATGCCCCCCTTTCCCCCCCTTATAGATTCCCCCCTCTTCCCCCATCCCTTATAGATAGCCCCCCTCTTCCCCCATCCCCTATAGATGCCCCCCTCTTCCCCCATCCCTTATAGATGCCCGCCCTTCCCCATAGATGCCCCCCTCTATCCCCATCCCTTATAGATACCCCTCTTCCCCATCCCTTATAGATGCCCCCCTCTCCCCCATCCCTTATAGATACCCCTCTTCCCCATCCCTTATAGATGCCCCCCTCTCCCTCATCCCCTATAGATGCCCCCCTCTCCCCCATCCCCTATAGATGCCCCCCTCTCCCCCATCCCTTATAGATGCCCCCCTCTTCCCCATCCCTTATAGATGCCCCCCTCTTCCCCCATCCCTTATAGATGCCCGCCTCTTCCCCCACCCATTATAGATGCCCCCTCTTCCCCAAGCAGAATTAAAAAAAAAACACACACAAACTCACCTAACAACTCGCTCCCCCGGCGATCCTCTTCTTCTTCAGGCACTGTGTGGTCCCCGGCTTCCGGGGGTGTCCCGTCCTACCCCCGTGAACTCCCTGTACGCCGGGGCTGGGACTTCCGGCACAGGAAGCGTCTCTGACGTGCGCTTCCTGTGCCGGGAATCAGGGCCCCAGGCGGCACAGAGAGTTCACTGATGCGCGGCGCTGCCAGGGATAGGACGAGACACCCCTGGCAGCCGCGCATCAGCCCGGGACCCGCACGAGCCCGCTCTTGTGACCGCAAGCAAAACAATGCTTGTGGTCACAAGAATCATCCATGGGGGGCACTGCAGTGGCAAGGGGGGCCGGGTCGCAGCTACGCCACTGGCTCCTGGGACACTTTGAAAAAATCTTCAAAGTGTCCCAGGAGCCATTATTTAAATGGGTAATGCAGCGGTAAAGAATTATTCACAGAATAACACACATGTATGTTATGTCTGTGAATGGCACCCTTCCCCGTGTCTCACCACCCCCACCCGTGTACCCAGAAGTGTGGTGCGCTATACATACCTGTCACATGCCGACTCGTCTCCGATCTTCAGTCAGTGAAGTCATCTTTGGACGGCCGGGCCGAATCCCTCCGACCGTCCTGAGTGCCGGCCGCCCTCTGCTGCGTCATCGGCTGCTCAGCCGCGATTGGCTGAGTATGCGGCAGAGGGAGGCCGGCACTCAGGATGGTCGGAGGGATTCGGCCCGGCCGTCCGAAGATGACTTCACTGACTGAAGATCGGAGACGAGTCGGCACGTGACAGGTATGTATAGCACACCACACTTCCGGGTACACGGGTGGGGGTGGTGGGACACGGGAAGGGGGCCATTCACAGACATAACATACATTACAAAGTTGTATAACTTTGTAATGTGTGTTATTCTGTGAATAAGTCTTTACCGCCGCACTACCCCTTTAATGGGAAACTGTCAGCAGGTCTGTTGCCATTCATTAGGAGGGCAGACCAGCCAGGGGCAGATCGGTGCTCTGGGGCAGTAGTCCCACCCCCAGTGCTTCAAACCGCCTAAACCTACTAAATACATGGAAATGCTTACCATCACTGTGGCTGGCAACCTTTTGGCAGCAAAGGTGCATTCAAAGGAGTGTGCACTATTCCATTTATATATGAGGGGAGCTGAATTCCCTAATGTAGTACCGGCATGAGTAGGAGAAGAAGTACATGGTTGAGTGCTTCTCTCCTAGCTCTCTGTGTGCATGACCAATTTAGTCCATTGAATTACACTGCACGTCTGTCTTGGTCACATGCTACAGAGCTGGAAGAGAACACGGGGAGATTTATCAAAGGGTGTAAAATATAAACTGGTGTAAACTACAGCCAATTACAGCTTAGCGTTTAGCTCTTGTAAAATGAAAGAGGAGCTGTGATTGGTTGCTGTGGGCAGTTTACATCAGTTTATATTTTACACACTTTGATAAATCTGTGCACATAGTTACAAAAGGTTAAAAAAAAAAATAGAGTTCATCAAGTTAAACCTACAGTATAATCTTAGGTGTCAAGGCGTTGCCCTCCTCCAGCTGTTGCAAAACTACAATTCCTATTATGCCAGCACAGCTGAAGCTTTAGTGGCCCAGGCCTAATGTAAATTGTAGTTTTGAAACAACTGAAGGGACAGGAGTTGCATACCCCTGATCTAAAGGAAGGCAAAAATCCTCTATGAGGCAGTTGCCAGTTGCCCCATCACAGGGAAAAACATTTCTTCTCTACTCCAAATAAATCCCCTGATCAACAACCTATCACATGTAATCTAGTGGCCATAACTTGTAATATTATATTTTTCAAAAAAAGCATTCAGATCTCCCTTGAACTTATTTAGTCAGCCATCACAACATCATGTGGCAGAGTTTCATAGTCTCATTGCTCTTTTGCACATATTCTCATCTTTAGCATTTATTCCTCTTTTGATGCATTCCATGATGTTATTATAGAGTTATTATAGGCACTGATCGCTAAATTTGAGTTTACCAAAGCAGTTTTACGCAGTGTTTTATTATTTAGCACATAATAGCACTTATTTCTATAGCCCAAGTGCATAACTTTACATTTATCCACATTAAACATCATTTGCCATTTTTCTGTTCTCCTTTGTAGTAAACACTTTACCCTGTTTAGTGTCATCTGCAAATGCTGAAACTCTATTACAGCTTGTTAAGGGGTTAAAGAGTAAACATAATAAAAAGGAGTAAACCCAATACGGACGCCACTCCACCTGTAACAGTGACCCAATCAGAGTATGTTCCAACCACCCTCAGTCTGAGATCATCAGATTGACAGTAATCTCAGGTTCGCACAAACCTTATTTGAATCTTATTTGAGCATTTCAATCCTGCAGCCTGGAGAAGATGGACGCAACTCTAGGGCTACCTGAACAAACATGGATAAAACCCACTATACCCTCTACCAATAATATAAACATGAATGAATTCTTTATTTTACAGGAGTTAATAAAACAATATAAAATTTTAAAGAAATGCAACCACAGAGAGGATGGCATGTGTGATGGTAAAAATTGACCTCTAACCACTCAGTTACTGCACAGCTAACATTCCTCACTTGCTCAAACAGTAATGTTGTGGCCCAGGACACTGGTGTTGCACCAGCTGGCAGGCTCTGGTGTTTTAGGATAGTTTTGTCACAGTGGCCAGAAGTGGTAATACCCATCGCTGGACACACAGGCACTGTGATTAAAAAGCACCGTAGTGTTGTGTGAGGGTGCAGGTGACAGAGTCCAGCACTTAACCAGAGATTGATTCTTTACTTGTAGAAACATCAGTGCAATACAAAATTATACAAAAGGGACTGCTCACAGGTGCTAGTGCAAAAGTAACCAATACTTGAGGTAGACTTTCGGTAGAGGTAGAAATAGACTGGGTGTAGCAAGGGTAGTGTTGGGGCCCTTGTCTAATTAATGCAGTACTTCCGGGATTGTAGGGTAGGTACTTGAAACTTGAAAAGAAGAAATCCTTGTACATATATATACACTCACCGGCCACTTTATTAGGTACACCTGTCCAACTGCACGTTACCACTTAATTTCTAATCAGCCAATCACATGGCAGCAACTCAGTGCATTTAGGCATGTAGACATGGTCAAGACAATCTCCTGCAGTTCAAACCGAGCATCAGTATGGGGAAGAAAGGTTTGAGTGCCTTTGAACGTGGCATGGTTGTTGGTGCCAGAAGGGCTGGTCTGAGTATTTCAGAAACTGCTGATCTACTGAGATTTTCACGCACAACCATCTCTAGGATTTACAGAGAATGATCCGAAAAAGAAAAAATATCCAGTGAGCGGCAGTTCTGATGGCGGAAATGCCTTGTTGATGCCAGAGGTCAGAGGAGAATGGGCAGACTGGTTCAAGCTGATAGAAAGGCAACAGTGACTCAAATAGCCAACCGTTACAACCAAGGTAGGCAAAAGAGCATCTCTGAACGCACAGTACGTCGAACTTTGAGGCAGATGGGCTACAGCAGCAGAAGACCACATCGGGTGCCACTCCTTTCAGCTAAGAACAGGAAACTGAGGCTACAATTTGCACAAGCTCATCGAAATTAGACAGTAGAAGATTGGAAAAACGTTGCCTGGTCTGATGAGTCTCGATTTCTGCTGCGACATTCGGATTGTAGGGTCAGAATTTGGCGTCAACAACATGAAAGCATGGATCCATCCTGCCTTGTATCAACGGTTCAGGCTGGTGATGGTGGTGTCATGGTGTGGGGAATATTTTCTTGGCACTCTTTGGGCCCCTTGGTACCAATTGAGCATCGTTGCAACGCCACAGCCTACCTGAGTATTGTTGCTGACCATGTCCATCCCTTTATGACCACAATGTACCCAAAATCTGATGGCTACTTTCAGCAGGATGATGCACCATGTCATAAAGCTAGAATCATCTCAGACTGGTTTCTTGAACATGACAATGAGTTTACTGTACTCAAATGGCCTCCACAGTCACCAGATCTCAATCCAGAGCATCTTTGGGATGTGGTGGAACGGGAGATTCGCATCGTGGATGTGCAGCCGACAAATCTGTGGCAACTGTGTGATGCCATCATGTCAATATGGACCAAAATCTCTGAGGAATGCTTCCAGCACCTTGTTGAATCTATGCCACGAAGAATTGAGGCAGTTCTGAAGGCAAAAGGGGGTCCAACCCGTTACTAGCATGGTGTACCTAATAAAGTGTCCGGTGAGTGTATATATATATATATATATATATATGGGCTCTGCACATATGACTGCCTTCTGCCCAGCCAGCTCAGAGACCACCAGGTTGGGTAGTACGGGTCCTAGGTCTCTTTCTCTAGGTAGAGCTAACTCCGAAGGTTTCCCCAGGTAGTCGAGCATAGTCAGTTAAAGAAGAAACAGCTGTCCCAGAGAGTGCGCACCCCCTGCACCATTTGTCCTCCCTCCTTAGCTGTGCACTGTTTGTGAAATCAAGAAAGCTACTGAGTGATGAGTGCTCCGTCTTTTTCTCTACTGCCATATAGTCAGTAAAATATTTTGGCTCTCAGCAACCTTGTTCTACTGGGGATCAGTCTCTCTTATTTTCGTTTAGGGAGTGACAGTCCTGATGTTAAGAAGGATCCCAGACGTAGACAAGGGTTAAACTACCTTCACGCTTACCCCAGTTCTAAGTGTCTAGCACTGCATACTGTTTTCTCTTGAAGTCAGACAGTCTCAGTCCCCATTAAGGGCTCTGACCTAAGCCAGGCCCGCTTAGTCACTGCAGCAGGAACCTCTCTTTTTTGTATGTCTCTCATAAACTCTGACTAAAAGACTCAGAAAAGGAAGCTACCTCACCTTTCATAGGGCTTTGTTACAGGAAACAAGATGATAAGAGATTGGTCAACACAAAAAATAGCTAAACCGTTCTATATTGCATCTATGCATGGGGGGGAGACACCTTGTGGCTGGAAAGGAAATCACAGCTCATAGCTCTTGGTGTGGCACTTGACAGAGGTACTTTCACAAAGGTGGTATAAAACGTCATGAATCACCTGTATTGGGTCACTACAGTAACCAGCCTCTTAGATGTAGCTAGGCAAGGCATGAGTTCCAGTGTGGTTACATTTACTCTATCCTGTAATCATCTGTAATATTTTATAAAGCCTATTCGGATCAGGCACCCAAGGAGGAGCGGCATGGAGCAGCAGTAAGTTATAAGTTGCATCAGCAGTTTGGGATGTGAATTTAAGCTGTTAGCTGTTAAATCAAAGAGTCACATGGCATCTTTCATATATCTAAACAATTAAAGCCCGCACATTCACCCTTGTTCACACTATGCAGTTTGCACACAGCCATGGCTAACAGTAAATAAAACACAGAAAATGCTGCAGCAAAAATAAAGTGCTATATCTGTTATGCTACATTTGTTTTTTTTAGAAAAAATTTTTTGGGAAAAAAAAAATATATATAGGTTTTTAGCAGATGGTTTGATCAAACTGAATGTACCAACTCACCATGTTAAGGTGCCCTCAGAGAGTTGGACCTACACTAACAATGACCTCTCTCGGACTATAATTCTACATGTCTGGGCATGTAAGAGCAACTAAACTCTGTGTAACACACCTTCAGGAGATGGGTGAAGTGCATGGCTATAAAGAGGGAGCCACCCCCCACATATGAAACATAACAAAACAATTAAAGCCCGCACATTCACTCTTGTTCACACTATGCAGTTTGCACGTAGCACGTGGCTAACAGTAAATAAAACACATGAAAGGCTGCAGAAAAGAGCAAGTGCCATATGACATTTTAGCTTTTTTAAGAATTTTTTTTTGAAAAAAATGATGTTCTTAGCAGACGGTTTGATCAAACTGAATGTACCAACTCACCACGTTAAGGTGCCCTCAGAGAGTTGGACCTACACTAACAATGGCCTCTCTCGGCACTTACTGTTTGCTGCAGTAGTTTCTGTGTTCTATTTACTGTTAGCCATGGCTGTGTGCAAATTGCATAATGTGAACAAGAGTGAATGTGCGGGCTTTAATTGTTTTGTTAAGTTTCACACGTGCACTTCACCCAGCTCCTGCAGGTGTGTTACACAGAGTTTAGTTGCTCATACATGCCCAGATATGTAGATCATTGTTAGTGTAGGTCCAACTCTCTGAGGGCACCTTAACGTGGTGAGTTCGTACATTCAGTTTGATCAAACCGTCTGCTAAGAACATCATTAAAAAAAAAAAAAAAAAAATTCTTAAAAAAACTAAAAATGCCAAAAAAGTGCAACATGCTAAAAAAAGTGCAACATGCCAAAAAGCGATCCCAAGCTCTTGCTCTTTAGGTCCTCTCTCTTCCCTATTTCTAATGGACAGTCAGCTAGAAGCTGAGCCCCATGCAGGGTGGGGGATGGGACAGGAGAGGTGCTGTTTTTGAAAGAAAGAGTAGTTTCTAAATCCCATACCATAAAGGGACCTCGATGGGTGCATGCACACAGCTCTCCAGGCAAGCCCCGCCCTGGGCGGATTTCATTGGCTACTCCACTCCTGGCAGCCAAAATCAGACCCTGCTGGACCCCCCGACCCTAATCCGAACATTTAGTTTTAGGGTTAGGGTTGGGGGTTGGATTAAGATTACAATCCACTGATTTCTCATGTTGTAACCCTCCCCACAGCTCCAACCTTAACCCTAACCTTCCTGATTAACACCAACCCCGAGGGTTAGGGTTGTTGTGTGGGCAGGGGATAGTTAACTAGTTTGGTATTAACCCTAATCTGACCACCAACCCTAACCCTAAAACTAAATGTTCGGATTAGGGTCAGGGGTCCGGCAAGGCCTGATTTTGTCTGATAGAAAGCCAGGAGTGAAGCAGCCAATGAAATCCGACTGGGGACAGGGCTTGCCTGGAGAGCTGTGTGCGTGCATCCAGTGTGGTCCCTTTACGGTATGGTATTTAGTCACTACCGAAAGAAAGTGGCCATGTTTTTGTAAGACTGGATCAGGGCCATCTTAACAACATTATTAGCACCTAGACAGAGCTTTGATCTAGACCCCTCCCGCCTTCCTAGGTATCGGTAGTATAGGATTGTGAAGCGGTAAGCCTGCCTGATACTGAAGGGGCACAGTCAGCCAGCTTTACAGTCCTGAGTACACTGCAGATAAAACACATTGGATGCTGCATCTGCCTCCTACCCAAGACTGCTGGAGCAGTATTTATATTGCTGCCATGATTTCTATATTACCCAGACATGGTGCTGTATACTCCCGGCTCTTGAAATTTACTTCCTATAGCCAGCATACAGTGCAAATTTATAGTGATCCATCCCTGGTTTGTAAGTATGGCGATCACCAACATAGACAGAACATAGACCAGCCAACCAGCCCACCATCCACAAGGACCACAAGCTAAGGGGGCAGCCTGGCAGAGGACTAGTAAGCAGCACATAAGCACTGTTCTATATGCACGCAGACACAGACAGCATCACACACAAAACAATCAAGCACTAGCTCACCACACACATGTGGAAGGGGAGTGGGGGGGGTCCGGGCTCCAGCGCTTGCCGTTTGAAGCAGCCTTCTTCCATAGGTCTGTGTGACCTATGTATGCAAGCAGCTGTGCTTACCAGGTTGGAAACCATGGGCTTTCTTTTCCATTGGGTAGTTGGTAAAGAGTTGGGGCCTAATCTATCAGTTTCATCATTATTTTTTACCTATTTCAAAATGGTTTGATTGCTTAGGACAGAATAGGATCAATGGAAGAAAAGAATATTAAGTGTTAAATTGCTGGAGTTTTTATTTTATTTTATTTTAAATTTCACTGCATATTGTCCATGTTTAATGTTCCTTTAAATTATTAAGCAAAATTGTTATTTAACAAATTATACACCTTTATTTTTATCTTTGAAATCAAATGCATAACATTGATATAAAAAATGCATTAATTTTGTTTCGCCACCCAGTGCAGTAATAATCGTTTTAGTTATGCATTGTTTTTTTTCTGCCTTCAAGCAGTTGCGAACAAATCATGAAAAGAAGGAGCCAAGCCATAAACTGTAGCATATGTATTTTTAATGACCAAAGGTTCCGTTTGCTTCTCTTTACCAGCAGCTTGCTTGCTTCCAGGCAAAACATTTTCCAAAATTATTCTTCTATCAGGAAAAGGTGAGCTTTATTTTTCTGTTCACTTGAAATTGACCACCATCAACATAAAAGAAGAAATCATTTTGTGGGCTGTTTTATATCCTACCCAAGAATTCATTTATTGGCATTTACTGTAGGCGAGAGGAGTATTGAAGAAGAACTGCATAGACAGTTATTCCTACTCAGCTTTGACAGTAATCAGGCTGGGCAGATGTCTCTGACAGCTGCAGTTAATGGGCTGCCATACTGTGAAGGGACCAGACCTGTAAATTCTTTATGCTCCAAAGCAAATGTCCCGACCTGTGTGTGCAGCAGAATGAAATGCTTTATCCTCCCTACTTTATTATCAGATTGCCATTTTACTACTCTCATAAACACACAGATCCCCAATAAACCCTAACAAATATTCTATCCACATCAGGCTGTGCCATTTGTTGTTGCTGCTCATTCACATTATTGACACAGTCAGAACAGAACTAGTGATGAGCGAATACTGTTCAATCGAATAGATATTTGATCGAATAGTAAGATATTCGATCTATCGAATATTATCGAATAGTTCGCCGAATATTCAATAAATATTCGATAAGCGTTCAAATCCCCCAGCTTCCGGATTTTACCTCCAAGTAGTCGAATAGATATTTTTCAATGATCAAATACTTCTTCCCATAGATTTTAACGGGATTTTAATTTGATCGAATATTCGGGAGATATTCGTATGAATATCGAATATTCGAATATTTCACTATTAGCTCATCACTAAACAGAACTTTTCCTATGCAACCTATCACAGTGGCACAACTATTTATAATTAACACAAAAGCAAAAGGTCACTTTAGAGCATATTTTCAATCCTGCCACAAGAATAGCAATGAGAAGTCTTTCTTTACACTAAAGAAAACTTACCAGGGTCACCTTTGCATAATTTCTGTGTTAAAGACATTCTATTGTACATGCAAAGAAAAAAACACACAAACGGCGCTGCATGTGCAGGTCAAAACACACTTTGGAGAAACATGCATATGTGTGCAAATGCACGCTCACCTGAGTGGGTCGTACACAATTAGGCACGACTCTAATAAGCGCTCTGGATCAACGGGGGATGCTGCCTTCCACCTTCCGATTCTCCAAAGTGGATCCTCGGTGTCAGTCACAATAGTGGTAAACAGAAGAGGTTGGTGGGATTTGTCTGGCGCAACCACCCCTATTGGAACACCGGCCACGTTCCCCTGTAACTTCTCTGAATGAGGAGAACTCCTGGCACTGGTGTGAAGTCAAATTCAGGCTTTTATTTGATGCAACGCGTTTCGAGGGTGCAATCCCCTCTTCATCAGGCATCTTGCCTGATGAAGAGGGGATTGCACCCTCGAAACGCGTTGCATCAAATAAAAGCCTGAATTTGACTTCACACCAGTGCCAGGAGTTCTCCTCATTCAGAGAAGTTACAGGGGAACGTGGCCGGTGTTCCAATAGGGGTGGTTGCGCCAGACAAATCCCACCAAAGACATTCTATTAACTCTCTGCTTGCATTTTGTAATTTGGTTTATTTTGTCTGGTTTTACAACACCAGGGCAGTGTCTAGGTAGTCTGGCGAACAGGGCAAACCTCAAAACACCCCCCAGGCTTTGAAATATTGCTGACACCTTTAATAATCAAATTATTAATGATGAAACATTATTATTAGAGACATTGCATTTATCTAATTGATGAGTCAGGTTAACAGACCCTGAAAGCTGTAGTTTTACATGGTAAAAACTTCTAGACCCCTCAAGGCTTCCACACATTTGACTCCAAATCACTTTTATTGTTGGGAAGATAGAGTTAAACATGTTTGTCACATCATATAGTGATACACCATCACTCCAGCAATCACCACCCCTCTTCCTCCCTCACTCCCCTTCCCTTTTGTCCTGTCCCCTCCCCGTTCTTCTACCTTGCCCTGCTCCTTTTCCCATCACTTTCCTATTATCTCTTTGGTTACTGTTCTTGGCAAGGTTGCAGGTTAACTGGCAACAGGAAAAGTAAGTAATTTCCCATTAGTAATTGGCTAATGGGAAAACTACCTATGGTGGACCTCGTAAATATTGTAAATTACTTATCGTGGGGCCTGGTTACTTTAGAAACTACCTATATGGAGACCAGGGGACCCAATCCACCAATGTGTTACTTAAAATTTCAACTTTAAATTAAGAGACTGTCATGTTTTTCTATTATTGGGATATCTGTAATAATTTCACACACATTTTGTACTGTTTTATAAAATAATAGAAAATGTACCCGGCGCTGCCCGGGTATAAAGTGTCAGTGTGTTAATTAGATTTGTTCTAAGGTGCCTAGGAGGCCAAGCTAAAGGTATTGTTTCATCTGAGTTAATCAGTGGAATTAGTGTATACCTGTAGTGCATAGTTGGAGGGGTTCTGTATACCCACAATGTATAATGTTTAGGGGTCTTGCATATCTGTAGTGCATAGTTGGGGGGGCTGTATACCTATAGTGCATAGTTGGGGGGGGTCCTGTATACCTGTAGTGTGTAGTTTGGGGGGGCTGTATACCTGTAGTGTATAGTTGAGGGACGTCCTGTATACCTGTAGTGTACAGTTGGTGAAGGTCCTGTATACGTCTTGTATACCTGTAGTTTATAGTTTGAGGGTCCTGGATACCTGTAGTGTATAATTGGTGGAGGTCTTGTATACCTGTAGTATATAGTTCGGGGGTCCTGTATACCTGTAGTAAATAGTTTGAGGGTCCTGTATAACTATAGTATAGAGTTGGTGGAGGTCCTGTATACCTGTAGTGTATAGTTTGGGGTCCTATATACCTGTAGTATATAGCTGGTGGAGTTCCTGTATACCTGTAGTATATTTGGGGTCCTGTATACTTGTAGTATAGAGTTGGTGAAGGTGCTGTATACCTGTATTATAGAGTTGGTGTAGGTCCTGTATACCTGTAGTGTATGGTTTTGAGGTCCTGTATACCTGTAGTGTATAGTTTGGGGTCCTATATACCTGTAGTATATAGTTGGTGGAGTTCCTGTATACCTGTAGTGTATAGTTTTGGGGTCCTGTATACCTGTAGTGTATAGTTTTGGGTCCTGTATACCTGTAGTATATAGTTGGTGGAGGTCCTGTATACCTGAAGTATATAGTTGGTGGAGGTCCTGTATACCTGTAGTGTATAGTTTTGGGGTCCTTTATACCTGTAGTATATAGTTTTGTGGAGGTCCCGTGCACCTGCAGTGTATAGTTTTGCGGTCCTGTATACCTGTAGTGTCCTGTATACCTGTAGGGTTGTATTTACCCGTATGGCAGTGTTATTCAGTCACAGTGTGTCGGTATTGGTCATGTCTGGTATGGCGGTATTATCCAGTCACAGTATGGCGGTATTGGTCATGTCTGGTGTGGCGGTGTTATCCAGTCATGGTAGGGTGGTATTGGTCAGGCCTGGTATAGCGGTGTTATCCAGTCACGGTATGGTGGTATTGGTCAGGTCTGGTATAGCGGTGTTATCCAGTCACAGTATGGCAGTATTGGTCAGGTCTGATATGATGGTGTTATCCAGTCACAGTATGGCGGTATTTGGTCAGGTCTGGTGTGGCGGTGTTACCCAGTCACAGTTTGCCGGTATTGGTCAGGTCTGGTATGGCAGTGTTATCCAGTCACAGTATGGCGGTATTGGTCAGGTCTGGTATGACAGTGTTATCCAGCACAGTATAGCGGTATTGGTCAGGTCTGGTGTGGCGGTGTTATCCATTCACAGTATGGCGGTATTGGTCAGGTCTGATATGACAGTGTTATCCAGTCACAGTATGGCGGTATTGGTCAGGTCTGGTATGACAGTGTTATGCAGTCACAGTTTGGTGGTATTGGTCAGGTCTGGTGTGGCAGTGTTACCCAGTCACAGTTTGGTATACCTGTAGTGCCCTGTATATACATGTACTGTATAGATGGAGTAGGGGGTCCTGTATATACATGTACTGTATAGATGGAGTAGGGGTCTACCAGTTATTACTGTGGATGTTGTGAGGCAGCTGCCCTAGCAACCATTGCTCCCTGTGAAAATGAAAGCAGTAATCCTATTGGTTGCTAAGGCTCTAACTGCTGTGTCTGCTGCAGCTAATTATATCACCTGTGTTTGCAGTGAGGAGATTTTCCCATTCATCTCTATGGGGCGCCTCTCTTTCCCCTACCCCTCCCCTCCTGTACATCTGGCGGGGACGGGACCTTCGCAATAACCTTCCCGGGCACCCAGTGTATCTGTGTGCCAAATTTGGGGTCAAACGGTTCAGGCGTTTGGAATTCTATAGAGATCAGACAGACAGACAGACAGAAGGACAGACAGACAGACAGACTTTCATTTTTATGATATAGATAAAAACTTTAAATCAAAGAATATTTTTTTAAATTACAGCTCTCATTGTTCTCTGGAAGTTTTGTTTTTTTTATTTTAATAAATATTTTATTTTCTCACAATAAGAGAACAACAAAAAATACAATCATCACAAAATGTAAATTAACCCTTCCCTCCCACAGCCACCCCCCCCCCCAACCCCGAGGAGAGGAGAGGAGAAAAGAGGAAAAAAAAAAAAAAGGAAAAAAAGAGGCACTTATACGTCGTCACTATCCGGCCACGAGCCCCACTTTGCGTTAAAGATCTTAATACTATTTTTTTTTGTTGAAAGTGTACCCTCTCATACCTTTTCACCTTACAAACCGCCTCCCACCAACATTCCCTGGCAGGAGGTGCTGTTGCCATCCAATTGCGTAAAATCTGCAATCTAGCTAGAAACAGAAGTTTAGATATTAGGCGCTCATACTTTTCCATTTTGAGGCTCGGTTCAGACGTTGTAACTGTGCGGCTGTATTTGCGGCTGTAATTGTGCGGCGGTATTTTTGGTGGTTCGTGTGTATGCTTGGAAGTATAGGATATGCGGCTGCACAGTGCACACTATGTCTGAATCTACGGCCCTATCGTAAACGGACCCGTAAAAAATGAACAAGACCATTGTTTGCGGCTGGACATGCGGCCGAGGATTGACAGGCGGTCCGTACGGAGTACTTCAAAAATAGCCGGCAATGATGCCGAATGCCGATGCCTCTAATAGTTAATATATTAAATTACTAAAACATATTTTCTTTGTAATCAAGACACTTTCGTTGTTCAATAATTTATTTCTAACGAATCCATCATTTTGCAATTAAATATACTGTTAAAATAAATAGATATATAAATAAATGTATATTTATCTATATATTTATTTTTTGACAGTATATTTAATTGCACAATGATGGATTCGTTAGAATTAAATTATTTAACACCGAAACTGAATTTATTTCCACGAAAATGTGTTTTATTAATTAAGTATTAATTAGTACAGGAAGCTCCATAAGCCATTAATTCATATTCCCGGCAATAGAGCATTCTGTACTAATCATCACTTTACTTTAATGAAAACATCAAATGTTTCTTCTAATTATGTTATGACAATAGCATTATTAGAAGAAACATTTAGAATTATATGTGCGCTCAGCTGATTGGCTGTTCGGCTGAGCGCACATATAATGAGCCGGTCCGCAGTACAGTGACTTCATTGTGCTGCGGACCAGCGAAGAGGACACATCGGGGTGAGTATAGAGCTCTCCCCACCCCCTCCCCTGCACTGCACCCCTCCCAGCAAGGAAGGGGGGGTCAGTTAACCCCTTCCTTGCTGGGATGGGTGCAGTCTGACATCAGTCTGGCCCCCAGGGGGTTAAGGGGGATGCAATACATTCCCACTCCCTTGGGGGCCAGACTGTAAGCAGCGATCTGTAAAGATGCTGCATACTGTAAGGAGCACAACACCGCTCACAATGATGGGTGTTGTGCTCCTGTTTGTGTGTTTTTTGTGTATTGCTCCCTTTTTGTTTTTCAGATATCGGTATCCTGGGGATTACGTCGGATTCCATGGACTACGTCGATGACCAGCGGTTGTTGTTTTAATTTTTTTAATAAAATGGTCAATGAGGGGTGTGGGGGTGTTTTTATTTGAATAAAAAAATTTTTTAACTTGTGTCTTGTCTTTATTTCTTTACTTTATAGACTTAGTAGTGGAAGCCGTCTAATAGACGGAATCCATTACTAAGTTGGGGCCTAGTGTTAGCCGGTATAAAATGGCTAACACTAACCCCCTATTATTACCCCAGTACCCAATGCCACCAGGGGTACTGGGAAGAGCCGGGTGCCAGTGGTCCCGGAGCGTCAAAATTGGCGCTCCTGGACCGGGCGGCAGCAGGCTGGTAAGATTTAGGCTGGGGAGGGCCTAAACCAATGGCTCTTCCCACCCTGGTGTTACCAGGCTGCTGTCGTTTGGTTTTTAACCCGGCTGGTTATAAAAATAGGGGGGACCCTATGCGGTTTTTTTTTAAATAAATAAATAATTAAAAAAAAAAACGCATAGGGTCCCCTATCCTCCATCTCTACATTCAGCAGAGCCCTCTCCAAGTTGGTAAAAATTGATCTAGAAGGAACAAATCCAGATTGGTCTTCGCAGACCAAACCGGGGACTACCCCCTTAACCCTTGCTGCCAGCAATTTGGAAAAGATCTTTGTATCCGCATTTAACAAAGAAATTGGTCGATATGCGCCCATGTCCTTATTCTTTTTTGGTATTTAGATAATGGTGGCATCACTCATTGAGGGGGGAAGGATACCCGTTTCACAGGATTCATTAATGACCTCAGCTAACATTGGTAATAGCACTAACTGATATTTTTTATATAGCTCAAATGGCAACCCGTCTGGGCCAGCAGCGGATCCATTGGGCAATGAGCGGAAAACAGCAGAGAACTCCTCAGTGGTGAAGGGTTGCTCCATCCCCTCGCTGTCTCCTTTCGATAGTTTTGTCGTAATTGCTGACTCCAATAAAGATCTAATACGATCCCGAGAAGTCTCGCCTTGAGCCCTGTAAAGATCCTCATAAAAGGAAACAAAATTCTCATGAATTTCTTTTTTTGTATTGACAATATGCCCGTCCTTATCTCTTATAGCCAGGATGTCACTCCTCTCCTCCTGTGCTCTAACAATAGATGACAACAACTTACCGGGCTTTCCCCCCCCTCGTTATAATATTTAGCGTTCTGAAATAGGATCTTATTATGGGCCTTCTGCAGTAAGTGTTGGGAGTACTCTTCTTGAGCTTTTTTAAGAGGGTGGAGAAAGCCATCAGTGGTGTTTACCTGGTACTGTTCTTGAGCTAACTCTACTCGCAGCTTCAGCTCCATTTCCTCCCGTACAAATTTTTTCTTAGTATATGCAATTTCCCTGATAAGCAATCCTCTCACGAAGGCCTTCAGGATATCCCATACAATCTGTATTGAAGCAGAACCGCAGTTTCATTCCCAGAATTCCTTAATCTCAACACCCAAACTATTATCCTTATCAGTAAGCGTCAGCCAGTGTGCGTTGAGGTTAAAATTATTTCTATTATTTCTGGGTCCAACCCCACCACCACAATTTATGGGGGTGTGATCGGATAGTGCTCTAGGTTCATAAACCATATTCCGAACCCTAGCAAGACCAGATCTATTTGCCAGAGCTATATCTATCCGGGATGCAGTTGAATAGGAAGTGCTAAAACATGAAAAGCACCGCTTACTTGGATGAATAGACCTCCACACATCCTCCCAACCGACCTCCCGGGCAAAATTCGCCAGGGGGGACGGAGAGGAGAGGGAGGCCGTACCCCCAGACCTATCCAACCCAGCGTTCATTACTGCATTGAAGTCCCCAACTACATAGACCGGTATATCCATCTTATCCTTGACAAATGATAACAGTTTGATCAAGACAGCCAGTGAGAAAGGAGGGGGAATGTAGACTGCAGCAATAATTAGTTCTAAGTCATAAAAGCGCCCATGTAGGAAGATATACCTCCCCCTATGGTCTATCTCCTCCCGTAAACGAGTAAATTTAATATTTTTATGGATCAATACCGATACTCCAGCAGTATAATTTGAAAATACCGTATGTGATTCATATTGTGCCCATTGTTTCTTGAGCCTACCAACAGTCTCCTCTACCAGGTGCGTCTCAGTCAGGCAGACCAATGCAGGGAGATGTCTTCCGATCAAATCAAACATAGCTTTTCTTTTAATTCTGTCTGCAGTCCCCCTCACATTCCAGAACAGAACCTTTAAACAACTCATCAAAAGCTAGAAAAAAAAAAAAAAAAAAAAAGGCAACCTCTCCTCCCCTCCCCACCCGCACCTCTCCTAGCTGCCTGCAGGATTTTATCTCTATCTCCAGACAGCAGTTTTAAAAAGAAAAGTTCTAGGTGGAGCTCCAGGCTGGGGTTTCTTAAATGGAACACAGTGGGCCCTTTCAATTGCAAAGTTAGAGGATACATTATCTGCTCCCAGTATTTGTGTGACCCAATCTGTACAGAACTGTGTAGGGTGGTCCCCCTCTGTGCCCTCAGGCAAGCCCACCACCCTGACATTGGCACGACGCGAGCGATCCTCCATGTCCGTCAATCTATACTCCAGTAACGCATTTCTTATACGAATCCAGTTCTAGTGAAACTGATTTCATCTGGGTTTCCAGCTGAGGGACAGTTTTCTCCATCTCCCTCATCCTGGTGCGTATCTTATTAATGTCCTCTCGAATAAGGGAAACATCTGTAGCGAGGCATCCCATCTGAGCCTTTACTTCTGAAAGACCGGAATTGCATTTTTGCACCTCTTGAAGGATCTGACTGAGAGTCAAGCTAAATGTCTCTTCCCCCTCCTCCTCCTCATCAGCGGAGCCTGGCTCTGTATCCTGCACAGTCTGCTTAGTGGCTTTTGTGCGCTCCTTGGTCTTACTCTGCGCGGGGCTCTTATTCGATTTTGGTTTCTTAGCTGCCATAGGTGACTTTAAAAATCTCTCTATTTTAGACGCTTGTGACAGATCTTGCGCACCCCCAGACTTCCTTGAAGATAGTTTAGGTGGCATTAATATAGTTTAATCTGTCAGGGTACTGAGGCGGTTCGCTGTGGCCTCCGAACCTTCAATATAGATAGTAGAAAATAGAGACAGGAGGTCCCAGAGAAAACCTGCAACCAAAACGGGGGGAGAGTTACCTCTAGTTCCAGATCGGCAGTGTACAGTGCATAAACTAACCATGGTTCATATCAAACGCAGCAGCTACCTGAGAAGGAGAGGAATAGCAAACAACGGGTGCAGCCCAGCGTGGTTGTTCAGCTCACTGGAGCCAGGGGCTGAAATTAATCAACAATAAAGTGTCATGCGCAGAGTACAGAGATTCATGGCACTTGCATAGGCTGCAAAGGCAGCTGTATATAACCCCCACTCTCCACCTTGTGTTACGAGGATGTAACTGCAATTATTTCAGCCTGCCAGGTGCCATCGCTTTTTTGCAGGGTGCAACACAAATATCCATAGCCCATACCTGGGCCTAAGTCCTTGGGAGGGATCCGGCCGCTTAGGAGGGGAAGCCCCAGGGGTCCACATAGTATACCACAGCGCCTGGCACCAAGAAGCCCAAAGTCACTGGAGCATTCCCCACAGAGACAATCAGCACCCAGATTACTTCATACCTTGAACCTCAATGAGTGGCCCAAGTGTCCAGTGCTGTGTCACGGCTGCCGCCTCGCCGGCGTGCCTCAGCGGTCTCATCCGATACCAGCCGGAGAAAGAAGTTCAGGAGGAGGAGGGTTCTTGAGCGGTCGGCGGAGGGATACGGCAAAATGCTTCAGTGCCGCGAGATCCAGCCACTCCGCGCCGACTGCACAGGCTAGGTGGGCACTCACACTCCGGCCATATCCCCGGGTGCCCCGACCATCTCGGACCGTACTCCAAACGGGGAAGCAGACGTCCATCAGGTCACCAGGTCCACGCTCAACCCGCAGCTCCTACATCTTCCGCTGTAACCTGCCGCGTCCACCACTCACAGACCCGCCCGGTCACGTGGAAGCATGCCTGGGGAGAGTCAATCTAATGGGTCCCTGGACGCCATGGAGCCAGGAGGTGCGAGAGCAGCAGCTAGCACATGTTGCTACGTGGCTCCTCCCTGGAAGTACTGGTTTGGTTTCTGTGCCCCAGTAAGAGAAAGCTGCAATATTTAAATTAAAGTTGTAGCACTTACCAAAACACTTATGGTGATGAAACCTCCACTATACTACTAAATAAAGTATACACAGAAAGATATTACCAATTATAGCCCCAACTAAATAGACTCCATAATACAGTATATTACAATACAGTTCACTTTCTTTTTCACTCTATTTTGCCTAGGCTGCATAGACAATTTTTTTCAGCCATAACTTATTTCAGCAGAATATATCAGATGAACATGTTATGCTTCGCATTCTTCCAGTGCTTTCCTTACAGTTAGGGGTATTATAGGTTAGGACAGCCATAGCTAAAATTGTCCAGACATGATGGGAATTGTAGTTTTGCAACAGCTGGAGAGCCAGAGTTTGACACCCCTATTTAAGAAACACAAACAGTTAAAAAAGTTTATTGAAAGGGGTTCTACTGAAACATTTGCGAGTTCCTCTCTTTTGCAATGAGACCATAATGCATGTAACCCTTATTAGATCAAAAGAGAGGAAAGATGATCCGGCAGTGCAGCAACATGATAGGTACACTTTGAAAGGCAGGGGTGGATCTGCTAACCTAAATCATGACAAAGGAACACCTGACAACTCCTAATCTGTTCTTGAGCTCAGTTTCTTATTAAAACACTTTCCTTCTAAACCTTATTTAGATGAAAACTAGTGATAAGCGAATACTGTTTGATCGAATAGTAAGATATTCGATCTATCGAATATTATCGAATAGTTTGCCAAATATTCGATAAATATTCGATAAGCATTCAAGTGCCCCAGCTTCCGTTTTTTTACCTCCAAGTGGTCGAATAGATGTTTTTTCAATAATTGAATACTTGTTCCCTTTGACTTTAATGGGATCTAATATTCGATCAAATATTCGAATATTCAGGAGATATTCGTACGAATATCGAATATTTCACTATTCGCTCATCACTAATGATAACATATTTAAAGGCATCAATCATAAATCTATGCATAAAGTTTAAATCAATAAGTAATGTCCAAAAATTCTCCTCTCTTATCTTTAACCGGAGGTAGTGCAACAATAGAAATTTCTATTATAAAGTATTCCCAGATTAATTATAGTAGGTCGCCTCCTTGTTCTATAATCAGTAGCAATGCATTGAACCTGCAGCCTTGCACTTTAATATGATCACAGTACTCCTCAGTGACCGATATTATTCTATAATTCACAGTGGTGAGCGCATTATTCCATGTAATGTAATGAAAAAGAAGTGCATTATTTCTTGTCAATACATATTAAATCTTTTTAATAGTGTAACGTGCAGTGTATTTGAAATAAGAGCAATTATCTTCTACAATGCTCACATTTTTCTGCTACAAAATATTGTTTATTTAAAACCATACAGGAATTTGTATAGAAAAGAAGCAACATTGTTCTCCTCCTCCTCCCTCATTCGTTCTACTTTCAGTACATTGGGTATAACACCAATATACATTGAGAATTAAAGTAACACAGACCAGTCTATGGGTACACAAACTTTTAAATAAAGAAGATGTACAGTACGTGCTACTATGAATGGCATAACTTCAACAACAACTAAACCAAGTGTGTCTCCATTTTGTATCAGAGCAATCCCGTACCTTGATCTTCAAACAGATCTTTAGCGTGCAATTCATAAAATACGTACTGTACAATATGGTTATGCTGTTTAATGACTTTCTTGAAGTGAGTACGTAATGAGGGCAACTGGACAGTGGATTATTAATGTTAATCATTTATTCTATGATATTCACCTTGAACTACTTTTTATACACAGAAGGATTCATAATTAATCCCAATTGTTATTGGACTACAATCACGACCCCCTCCTGAAGCTTACTATTCAAACTATTAGAACTGGACAGATACAGTATTTCTCATGTTAGCACATGGCCTCAAGCCGGGACCCATCAGATGTTCTTGTTTTAATCCAGCATAGTACTAGATTTTGATAAATTTAGAGATGCAAAGGCAATAGGCATATAAATGCAAAAAAATGAAATAATTCTTAGGTGTACACCACATCATATGTCCATCAAATGTATAGGCAAAAGAATATGGCTATGTTCCCGCAATGTTTTTTTGGCCGTTTGTTCAATACTGGCCATTGTTATGAAATGATGTAGGTTATTTGGCCTTAAAGGCTAAAACAGTAATGATGGCTATAAGTCTCTTTTTGGGAGGGCTAACTGGTTTGGCCACCAATCTATCAGACAGACACACACATACCTTGTAGTTAGCTGGGTGCTTGGAATCCTTTAAATAGATCTCTACTTAGTGCAGGTATACTGTTTGAAGACTTGGAGTAATCACTGCTTTGCGCAGGTATACTTGATACTGTCTTTGAGTACTTGAAATAACAAGAAATAGACTTGGTTTGACTTAACTTAGCCTGGCTTGAATGAGACTGACTAACGGTGGTGACAGTGAACTGCCTTCAGGGTAGGGAGTGAGAAGGGAGCTATCCAGATGTTCTGGTACTCAGCTGAGAGGACATAGGTAGATGTTCATACCCATGGATGCAGGTACTTCTACTAATGCTGTCTGAGGGCACTGGAACACAGGCACCACCTAGTAAGTAAAGCTAGCCGTCTGGGGACCCTTAGGGAAACCTAACATGTTGAAGCAGAGTTCTAGCTTGAAAAAGACCATGTAGGTAATAAAGCACTTTTTGCTTTTTGCACTATAATTGCCTGGATGCTGTTACCTTTTTTCTTTTCTATGGACATTTGTTCTGTTGGACTACGGAACATGTAACTTTGCTTCATCCAATCATTTGTTTTCTTTTAGGTTTTTTTAGTTCTATTTTTTGAACTGTTTGGAGTGCTGTGGTATTTTTGAATTTTTACTCTGTTACATCCATTAATATAGAAAATTGTGTTGTTTAATCCAACAGCTTTACTGGCATGAAGGTATGATGCACATTAGGGCCCTTCAATATTCTAGGAAGAATTTATTCAACCTAAATTTGGAACAGTCACTTTCAAAAAGTTTTTAAGACATTTTTCTGAAAATAAAATCATCCATGCTAAACAAGTATTCCATATAACATCTGCTTAAAACCATACGCACGGACATTACATTCGCTATGTCCCTTGTATTGCTGTTTTTACTTGTAAATGGGGCTACTTTCTGCAGAAATTACCGTTTCTATTGTGGCTTATACAGGGCCTTGTAGCTATTTAATTCTCAAGTAGAATAGTCAAAGTGTTGTCTTCATTAGAAAACACCTACTCTATGTCACATTAAAGAAATTGTATAATAAATAGATATCCATTGGTTCCGCTTAAAGGGAACCTGTCAGCAATTTACGTTCCAAACTGATGACACTGTTAGATAGCTGTTAGGTCAATAAGACACATGCTACTTCTCATATACTAGTCTGTGATTTCAGAATGTAGAAAAATGCTTTTATTATATAGTAATAAGGGGAGATGAGTGAAGCAAATCTAATGAGGCAGGATTTTTTACAAATTGCGCCGTCAATTTACTTTGTTTTGCTAAATTCGCTAAACATGGCAGCCAAGATGGCAGCCACACATGTTAGTTTACAGTACTTTCATTTGGCAAGAGCAAGTGATTATCCATAATCCCTTGTGCCCCGTCCAATCACCTATATCTATACTGCATAGATATCAATGAGAGATCAGAGTAGTGATACTAGAAGTCTTCTAGTATGTGTGTGTAAAAAAAAAAAAACATGTTTTTTTTTTATTAATAAAAAATTTCCTCCCCTAATAAAGGTCTGAATCCCCCCTTTCCCCATTTATAAATAAAAAGAAAGAAAGAAAGAAACATCTTTGGTATCAGCACGTGCATAATTGCCCAAACCATTAATTCTTTTCATTCCTGATCTCGCAAGGTAAACGACGTAAGCCCCCCAAAAATTCCAAAGTGCAAAATTACGCATTTTTGGTTGCATCAAATCCAGAAAAATTGTAATGAAAAGTGATTAAAAAGTCGCATTTGCGCAAACAAGATACCGATAAAAAGTACAGATCATGGCACAAACAATTACACCTCACACAGCCTCATAGACCAAAGGACAAAAGCGTTATAAGCCTGGGAATAGAGCAATTTTAAAGAACATTTATTTAAAAAAGGGTGAACGGCGTAAACAGGAAACCCCCCGTACCCCCAATAAAAAAAATTATGTTTATTTTTTTCTTCTAATGCACCATACATTACATTTTTTTCTGGTCTCGCAGCATATTTTATGTTAACTCTGAGTTTATTAAAGTTTTCCAAAATTTTTGAAGACAAACATACACAATCTGCATTGTACAAACAAAGTACACTCAAGTATAGAACAGAGAAGCCATGCGCTGATACAAAAACTGACAGAGTAAGAAACACATAGATGACAGTCAGCTTAATACAAATGGTGAGTCCAGGTTAAACAAATGAATACACAACCCGTCTGGACAGAAGCGAAGCCTCAGAAAAAAGAAAGCACTCAGGACATATCATGAGCTCTCAGCACCAACTAGCAAGCCAGAGCCTGGACCCCTTGCTAGGGAAAAATAGGACACACACAGGACAACACATTCATGACGAGACGTGAAACGAATGTACTTAAGACCAAATGTACTCTGACGAGACCGGGTAAAGGGAAGGGTAGGGGGGGGGAGGGAGAGGAGAGAGGGGGTGCTGAGGGGGACAGAAGGAGGAGGGTTGTCAATGGAGCAAAAGATCCTTCCCCACTCGTCCCCAAAGCCAGCCGGAAGTGAGAGTCAACACAGCAGATTAGCAAAGTTAGGAGAGTCTACGAACAGAATCCAAGGGTTCCAAACCTGAGAGTAATTTCCGGAGTGATCCTGTGCCTCAGCCACCAAATCCTCTGCCCTTTGGATATTTTTGAGTTCGCTATACCATTCGGCCAATGAGGGGGCACGGTCCGTCTTCCAGTGCCTCGGGATCACTGTGCGGGCCGCTGCCAGAAAGTGTCTCAGCATGTTTTTTTTCTGACTTGCCAGCGTGCCTGGCAACAGGGACAACAATACGACCTGTGATGTGTTCGCCAGTGTCTTACCCGAATAAGCCTCATAGACCCTTATGACCCCCTCCCAGAACGGTCTCAGTTTGGCACAGCTCCACCAGATGTGCAAAATAGAGCCTTCATCTATGTTGCAGCGCCAGCATCTGTCCGATACCTCCGGGTAGAAACGGTGCAGTAGTGTGGGGCACCTATACCACCTGGACAGTATTTTGTAGCTCTTCTCTTTTGAGTGGGAGTCCAGGGACAGGCCATGAGAGAAAGTACAAATCTTAGAGATATCTTCTGTTGAGAAAGTGACATTGAGGTCCCTTTCCCAAGCAGCAAAAAAGGGCGCTCTGGAAGTATTGCAAATGGATAGGAGTAGCGAATACATCCGCGACAGTGTCCCTGGACTCCCCTCGGCAGACAAGATCCAGTGGTCGAATTCCGTCAAGTCAGAGCTCGAGGGGGACCCCATCCGAGAGGCACGCACAAAGGACCCGAATTGATTATAGGCAAACCATAAGAGCACTCTGTCAGGGCATTGGGCTTGGAGGTCGGGTAAAGAGGGGACAGAGGACATTACTCCAAGATGGTGGAGCCTAGGAGCATCCGCTCGTGCCCACAGCAAAAATACTTGGCTGGTGAGGCCAGGTGGGAAGGATGGGTTAGAGAATAATGGGGTCATAGGACCCGGGCTGAAAGATAACCGATGTCGAGTCACCCATTTGTCCCAGATGCAAAACGTGTGCCTAGTCAGATAGGCCCAAGAGGGCCAGGAGTCTCTGTCAGTTTTGGTGCTCCACGGGGCCCCACTGAGATCGATGGGCGCAATTTGTGATTCCACGTCAACCCATTGCTTAGCCGTCGTCCCCCGCCTCTAGTCGACGATCCTGGAAAGGACAGCATGGGAAGGTAATTCAGAGTGAACAAAAGCTCCAGTCTGGCTGGGATCTGTATCCCTAGGTATTTTATACTCTCCTGCTGCCAGTGGAAGGAGAAATTGGATTGAGTAACCAATAAGTCCTCCGCTGATAGGGAGACATTAAGGCCCTCTGTCTTAGAAATATTAACCTTAAAATTGCTCCACCTACCGAAGATAGTAAATTCGTGGAGGACGGAGGGAATAGTGATGTGCGGTTGTGTTACATATAGCAATAGATCGTCGGCAAACAGGGCAAGCTTGTGATGACGGTGCCCCAGCACCCCCCCCCCTCACATCCGAGTTAGTCCGCAGTGCGATGGCCAAGTGCTCCATGACGAGTATGTACAACAGGGGCGACAAGGGACACCCCTGTCGCGTTCCGTTTTTCATGTGAAAGGCCTCCTACAGGATCCCATTGGTCCGCACACGTGCGGTAGGGCTGGAGTATAAAGCCATGACTCTCGAAATGAAGTCATCACTCAGTCCCATTTGAGCCAGTGTAGCTGACAGGAATTCCCATCGGACCCTGTCGAAGGCCTTCTCTGCATCAACTGAAAGCAAGCACAAGGGAACACCAGCCGACCTCGCGTGAGAGATCAGGTTAATAGTGCGTGAGGTGTTATCCCGTGCCTCCCTACCCGGGACAAACCCCACCTGATCAACATGAATGGATAATAGAGTTGAGGCGGACGGCCAGTAATTTGGAGAACAGCTTAACGTCACAGTTGATCAACGATATTGGCCTGTAATTGCCACACTAGGTGGGGTCCTTCCCTGGCTTGGGGAGCACAGACACGTGGGCTTCCAGGGATTGCCGGGGAAAGGGAGTAGTAGCTGAGATCTCATTGAAAACTCTAGTGAGGAAAGGAGTGAGGAGACCCTTGAAGGCCTTAAAGAAAGCTGCGGTATACCCGTCTGGCCCGGGGCTTTTGCCGTTTTTCGAGGAGGCCACTGCAGTGGTGAGCTCCTCTACAGAGAACGGTAAGTTGAGGTCCTCTCTCGATTCCTCACTAATCAGCGGCAAAGCCGTCGTCTCAATGTAGTCTCTGATTTTGGCCTCTAACCGAGAAGGGGGAAGATCAGTAAAATGACCTCTCAGAGAATATAGTGAGTGATAGAAATCCCAGAAACAATTCGCGATCTGTCTAGGGTCATGCAGGGAAGCCCCAGATGGCGATTTTATGAATGGAATGTATGTGGTGGAGGAGCGTGGGTGTATGTATCTCGCTAGTGCCCTACCACATTTATTGGCATTGGCATAGAGGTAGCTCCGGAACCTAATTCTCTGGTTAGTGTCGGCTTCAGTTATGAGAGCTTTAAGGCGCTCCCACACTGATGTCAGTTCATGTAGAAGGGTCGGGTCAGGCCGGAGCTTGTGAGCTTTGGACAGGTCTGCTAACTCATTCGCTAGTTTATTGATTTTAAGCCCTCTGTCCCTCTTGAGGCGAGCTACCTGTTGGACAAATACGCCCCGGAAGACGCACTTTAAGGCCTCCCATTGCACCGGAAGAGAAGTGGAATCATGTTCATGCACCCTAAAGAATTCAGTTATGGCGGATTCAACTGCCGCCTTGCAAGCCACGTCGCGTAGGAGAGCCTCATTGAGTCTCCAAGTCCATTCTCTAGGGGTCCCATCGGATGGAATCAAAGTCAGGAATATTGGCGCATGGTCTGACCACACCGCCTGTCCAATGGAGGCATTGGGACTGAGAGTAAGGGCACGATGAGAAAGGAAAAACATGTCTATCCTGCTGTGAGACAGGTGGGCCGGAGAGTAGTAAGTGTAGTCCTTGTCTTTAGGGTGTAAAACCCTCCAAACATCCACCAGCTGACGAGCACACAATGCTCGCTGAGCCATGGTCACTGCAGCCTTGGGTACCACCGATCTCCCAGCAGAACAGTCCAGAGTCGGATCTAGTGTCATGTTAAAGTCACCCCCGATAATTAATATACCCTCCAGGAACGAGTCTAGATCTAGGAGTATGTCACGCAACGCCCTCCCTTGGTCGGAATTTGGTAGATAGAGGTTACCAATAGTGTATACTGTTGAGGCTATTCGCAATTTGACACAAGCAAATCTACCCTGAGGGTCCAACTTGGAGTCCAGGAGAGTGTGCTGCAGTAATCTATGGAGCGCAATGGAGACTCCCCTCGACTTATAATCCGGGTTGGTGCTGTGATACCAATGCGAATAGTAGCGAGTCTGCAGCCGAGGCACATGACCGGTCCGGAAATGGGTCTCCTGCAACAAGAGAACATGAACATGTTGTTTATGCATGGCATAGGATACATGGGAGCGTTTAGAGGGTTCATTGAACCCCCTCACATTAAGTGAGGCAAACTTCAGGGAAGAGGCCGCCATTAATGTCTGAGGGAGGTAAAATTGGACCAGGGGGCTAGGAGAATACTGTAGGGGGGGGGGAGAAAAAAAAGGGGGGGAGACACACAGAGGAAGGGCACAACGCACAGACTAGGACAAGACACACACACAAGAGACAGGACAACAATTAGACAAACCAAGGGCGCACAGGGGGGCCCCGGAACTGTAGAGTACTAAACTCTACAGAAAAAAATGTAAACGACAAGCGCTCAAGGTGCTACAACTAGTGAGGAGCCTGACTACCAATAACAGTAGCAGCCTCCCCCACGAGGTCATAAACAATTTGCTTGAACTGAAGGAATAAACCCCAGCAAAAAATAGGGAGGTAAAACCCTCCACCCTCCCTTCAATAGGTATCCCTCCCCCACCCGCAATGAAAGTGCTCATTCCAACTCGCAGCATATTTTATGCAAAAATTAAGACTGTCATCGCAAAGTTCAATTAGTGCCGCAAAAATAAGGGCTCTAGGTAAGAAAATGCGAGTGCTATCGCTTTTTAAGCACAAGGAGGGAAAAACTAAAGAGCAAAAATGGAAATTGGCCGGGTCCTTAAGGGGTTAAGTCTATCTGGGATTCTGTGGTTAAAACAGGAGAAATCTCGGTCTTTCCTTTATGATCTGATCCCTCTTTATAGTCTGTTCCTGGCTTTGGCCTTAAAAAATCTGACAGATAAATCTCTCTGTGTAAACGCACCATTAGCTGCTGTGGAGAAGGAGCTGTGGTGTGTCTGTCCTGAGGCCACAGGAGACTGCCAGGTGCTGTGTTGTGCCTGACAGTATTTCAGGGACAGCCCTAGGTGGAAAAATTGACTGGTTGCATAACTGTCAATGACTGTTCTCATGCATTCTGTTTGATACCTGGGTGTTAGCTGAAGAAAGCTGTATGTTTTGTTTTCTGTTGTCAAAAGTATATATGTAGTTTAAGAAAAAAAAATATTTATCTTCCTTTACCTCAAAAACACCTAGCTTCATTTTGCAAGCGTTTTTGAGTAGGCTTGAAATAAGCCATACCTACTGTGTTTCTCTGAAAATAAAATGCTACCCCGAAAATAAGCCTTTTTTTTTTTATTAAAAAAATATAAAACCCTGATTATATAATAGAAGACATAGTGTGGAGAGAGAGAGTGCATGGGAGGACAGCATCTCTCTAAATTACAATATACTTTACTGTCCCGGACATAATGCTAAGAAAATGAAGTTTATGTCTAATAAGATAAAATTGCTGTAGCAAAATTGAATCAGGTATGTGTATGCTAAATCATTTCTTTAATGATAATTTAAAAAATTAAGATTTACACATCTCTGTATTTTGAGTAAATAGTCATTCGCTGTAAGAGCATACCACCATGATCTGCAATACAATTATTCCATCTGCAATCCATTTTCTTGAAGAGACGAATGGAATAAGAAATGTAGACTTAACCTGTAGGAATGCAAACAGTAAAAGTAGCTTGTCTTTTTCATGGGAGAGCAAATGATTGAAAGCTTCACATGCAATTAAAACTGTATAATACTGTTGATTTAAATGCAACAAAAAGAATATTAGAGGAAAAATACTAAAATTCTTTAAGAAAAACCCAAATGAATTGATTGCTTAGCTGCAGTGTCTTTATGTATTTGATTTTGAAATACAATCTACGCCTGAGGTTCGGTTTTAAATGGAACTGTTGGCTTTGTGAAAATTACAAGACAATAAATTTCATAGGAGAGTAAAAGTCATCTTTTCATCTTGTAGTATCATTATAACACAAAATTCTTGATATGAACATGACTGAAACGATCAGATGGATAACTGAGAATATAAAGAATGTTTTACTCCTTAAAGACCGAACCAATTTCCATTTTTGCCACTAATAGTACTTTGTAATGACAGGCTGAATTTATGCATAAAGTACACTGCGAAACGTTAAATGTGTGGTGAAATTGAAAAAAAACCCACAATTTTGGATGGGTTTTGTTTTTACGCCGTTTGCCCTGGGGTAAAACTGTGTTGTTATATATGTTCCTCAAGTCAGTACGATTACAACAATATGTAACTTGTATAACTTTTATTTAATTTAATGGCTTTTAAATTAAAACCATTTTTAAAAAATATTTGTTCCTAAAAATTGCTCTATTCCTATGCTTATAGCGCTATTATCCTTTAGTCTATGGGGACATGTGAGGTCTCATTTTTTGCACCATGACCTGTAATTTTTATTGGTACCTTGATTGTGCATATGCAACTTTTTTATCACTTTTTATTACAATTTTTCTGGATTTGATGCGACCAAAAAAGCGCAATTTTGCACTTTGGAAATTTTTGCGCTTACCTTTTACCGTGCAAGATCAGGAATGTAATAGTTTGGGTGATTACGCACGCGGCGATACAAAACATGTTTATTTATTTATTTATTTTTATTTATAAAATGGGAAAAGGGGGGTGATTCTAACTTTTATTAGGGGAGGGGATTATTTATTAATAAGTCCCTGGGGGACGTCTAGTATAACTACACTGATCTTTCATTGAGATCTATGCAGTATAGTTATATAGTTTTTTTTATATATATATATATATATATATATATATATATATAATTATAGAGTGCCGAGCTGGGGTCAGATTGGACCGTGCCTGCTAATTGCCGCGGTCCGGGCTGCATAATGCACCCGGGATCGCGGCAGTTCAGAGTTGTACAAAGGCCCTGATTATTACGAAAATATACATTACATAGCCATCTATGGGATCCCGGCCAGCCAGGATTCCTCGCGGCGCCGCAAAGAACTGATATGTCAGTTTTCTGCGGCTGCTATTCAGTGAATAGCAGCTGCAGAAACCCATGTCAGTCCACACTGTGGAGCGAGTAGCATCAGAACTCTGCGGCCCGAAAGATCATCCGGCCGGTATGATCTTTTTAGAGACCAGCCTTTCCTTGTTCTGGCCTGGACACGGAATGGCCGGTTTTATGCGCTGTGGGAACATAGCCTTAATAAAGCAATTAAGTGATCATTCATCAAGGCGAAGATGTATGTGTGTGAATTAAAAAGAAACGTTTAAAAATAAAATATTTTGTAAAGGATAATTAATCCCCCCCCCCTTTTTTTTATATAAAGGGGTTATCCAGTGCTACAAAAAGATAGCCGCTATCTTTCAGAGACAACATGACTCTTGTCTCCAGTTCAGGTGCGGTTTGCAATTAAGCTCCATTCACTTCAATGGAACTGAGCAGCAAAACTCCGCCCAAGCTGGAGACAAGAGTGGTACTGTCTCTGGAAGAAAGTGGCCATGTTTTTGTAGCACTGGATAACCACTTTAATTAAAGACCCACAATTGTGGGCAGCTCTATGGACCTATTGATTTAAATGGCGTTCTTTACGTGTACAGGGCTGTGATCGATGTCGCATATCACTGTTCTTTATTGAACAAGTATGTGCATTGCGGACACCCTACGGATGCACTCCTTTAGGATGTTCGTAGCTACAGGTCTGCGGCTATGGACAGCCTTTAGAATGTGCGAAAGAGGGCTCTGTCATCCAATGGTGCCCGATTATAATAATAATTAATGCTTTTGTTTTATAGCAATATACAGTAAGTCAGAGTAGGAATCATTAATGGGGAACTCCGGATAAGAAAAATGTATTACCGTATCTGTGCGGTTCTGCCACACTGGGAGCTGATAAAAATCCAGCAAGTGAAAAAAATGGCCTCTGTGCAAATCCACATTGTCTCTCGCTCCCTCTGCTCTGCCCACTTAGGAGACAAATCTTCCATACCTCTGTCTCACATTGTGTGTGCTTGCTGAGATCAGGCTGATGATGCAGAAAGGGGGCAGGGCGTGATATCTTAGGAGGCTTGGCTGGATCCCCCAATCCCCTGAGTGATTCACC
The DNA here is from genome assembly GCF_027789765.1 of Dendropsophus ebraccatus. Lineage (NCBI taxonomy): Eukaryota > Metazoa > Chordata > Amphibia > Anura > Hylidae > Dendropsophus > Dendropsophus ebraccatus. The sequence goes on along the minus strand of NC_091454.1, from coordinate 41,907,725 downwards.
ATCTCTGACCGGCCAGAAGCAGGTGTTGCACTGATTTCTCTAATTGTGCAGAAGTGTGCAGTAAAATTAGGGAGGTGTTCACATATGTTGGAGTGTTATTGCAGTACTGCAGCGTATTCACAAAAATGATGCAGTAACACGGGGGCGGAGCCTGACCGCAGATAGAGACGGCTGCTTGCTAGCACAGCTCCTCTCGGCAGCGGCTTTTTTCCTCTTTTAGAAGCGCACCCCAACTCTCTAAATGGGACAGAAGGGGAAAGATAAGCACAGAGACACCTCGGCTAACCTCAGATCCCAAAAGAACATAGGAGAAATGGAGAAATTCTTCGGGAAAAAGGCGCCTCAGAGCCCGGCGCATGGGTCCAGGATGGCGCCGCCTGCGGCGCGCGCTAAGAGCAGAGGAGACGACTCTGACCCCGAGAGCACTATAAGCAACCAGACGAACCCGGAAGACGCAGATGCCACCCAGATCTCCAGATCCTACCTTAAGGGAGTCATGCAACAGACCCTGCACAAGGCTCTTTCCCCGGTGCTTCGGGAGCTGGACGGGTGGAACACCTTGAGTCGGGGACCTCTGATGTGGTGGGGTTCTGCGATTCAGCCTCACATGCTATACGGCAGCATGAGACCCAGCTAAACCATGCTTTTCTCCTCCTGGAAGACCAGGAGAACAGGAGCAGAAGGAAGAATATAAGATTCAAGGGCATCCCTGAAAGCTATGCCACAGAGGCCCTACCAGACATTGCCAAACAAATCTTTGCCTCTTAGGTGCGGAGAGAGCTGCTGCAGTAGTCATCGAGCACATACACAGGGCACTACGACCTAAGCCTAAGCCCAATGAACCACCAAGGGATGTGATATACGGTCTTCTCAGCTTCGTGGACACCGCAGCCATATTACAAGCAAATAGAGATCAGCCGGGCCTCCATTTTGAGAAGACACCTGTCTCCTTATACCAAGATGTGGCGGCATCCACCCTGACGAAGCGGCGTATCCTAAAGCTGCTTCTCCTGAAATTACAAGAAGCAAAAATCCAGTATAATTGGCTGTACCCCTTCGGTCTCGCCATCATGAAAGGTGGCAGAAGAATAGTTATCCACACTCCGGAGGATTTACATAACGCCTGGGACCTCTTAGAGATGAACCCTGTAGATTTCCCCTCGTGGATGCCGGTTCAGACGGAACCCAGACTCCCGAATCTTCCGCAGATCGCCCCGTGGACCAGAGTCACAAAGCAAAAATCGCCAAGATCTAAGAAAATGTAACCGCGCGCCCCAGTGGACACTGATGGTTGATCGGGACTAACAGCAACAGTTGGGCATACCGGGCGTGAGCTATGACTGTTTCTCCTCACTGTGTCGCTATAAGTGACCGAGTCTCTGATACTACAGGTTATACTATTGTTTGCCTTCTCCTGTACCCCCTCCCCTCCTCCCCTCCCTTCCCTTCTCCTTAAACCCCCCCCCTCCCCCCCAGTCCCCAAATGTGCGGCTTTCGCTAATGCTTACTACCTGTTAACCCCCCCCCCTCCCACCCCCTTCCCAGTTCCCTCTCTTTACATTACTTGTTTGAAACTTATTGTGGTGCCTTGTTATTTGTTATGGTTTGTTAATGCCATGTGGGCAGGATGGAAAAGGGCTGTGGCATCGGTTCAGGATGTTCACCTGTACTGCGGCCCCTCCATACTGGAGTACTCTCGTACACCCCAATTGTTCAGGTCAGCATACCTCTGACCATGACCATGTTTTTGTATATAGTTTACAATCTTTGGTTATTCCCCCCATTTACCTCCCTCTCCCACACCCCTGGTGCACATCTAACCCACTCATGAGCATATGGTCACCCTGGTTATATGTGGATGGCGTCCATTAAGTTAATATCCTACAATGTGAAAGGGTTCAACTCCCCCCAGAAAAGAAGCCATGTCATCTTTTTGCTGAAAAAAGAAATGGCATCGGTCATATTCCTTCAAGAAACCTATTTCAAGAAGGGCCGTATTCCTAAGCTACCAACTAACTATTTTTCTTCTTGGTTCCATAGCCCCGGTGACAGCTCAGCCTCCAGAGGAGTCTCCATAGCTATCCACAAGGACTTCCCTTTCCTCCCTACCTCCCATCATAGATCTGGTGATGGCAGATCTCTATTCGTTAAAGGTAACATAGGTCATCTCACATACACCCTAGCATGTCTATACGCCCGAATAAACATCAGGCGGCCTGGATTGGTCGCACACTGGAAAAACTGAGAGCGTATGCGGAAGGCCCCATTATCCTCGGTGGGGACCTGAACCTCACATTGGAACCTATTTTAGATTCCTCGACCCGGCGTTCGGCCACTCCCAAGGCAGCCTTAAACAATATAAAAAGGCGTTTTAAAAAGCTAGGACTGGTAGACACATGGAGGGTAATGAACCCATCCTCTACAAACTACACCTTCTTTTCTGCCCCCCATAGATCCCACCAGCGGCTTCTCTTCTCTGATATCTTGACACGCACACTATCTGACCACTCCCCTGTTCTGTCTGTTATCTCACTGCCGCAACTACCACCTAGAGAGTGGATGTGGCGCCTCAACGAAACCCTACTAGATAACACCGCACACGTTGAGTACCTTAACTCTAATCTCACCTCCTACTTTCAAACCAACACTAGCCCTGACATCTCTACGCCCATTACCTGGGAGGCCAACTAAGCATACATTCGAGGTCTCTTTATTTCTCTGGGAGCTAAAGTAAAAAGGGACAGAAACAGAGAAATCGACTCTCTGTTATCTCAGATAGCCAATTTAGAGGCTCGCCACAAGAGCTCTACCTGCCAGCTGGTTCTGGCGGAGTTAAATAAGCTACGGGAGCAGTTGAGAGACATTTTGAATGTGAAGCTAGCTAAAAACCTCCTCTATTTCCAACAAAAAAATCTACGCACATGGGGACAAAGGGGGCAAACTAATGTCTGCCCTCATAAAGAAAAGGAAGGAGAGGACACATATACACGCCATAAAATCACAGAACGGCCCTATCAAACATTCGGCAAAAGATATTGCAAATGCCTTTAGTGAATTCTACACCTCATTGTATTGCCTGCCTCCTGCTATCTCCCCTGACACCCCTAGAGACCAAAAAATCTCCACCTTTCTCCAATCTCTCGATCTCCCCTGTCTCACAGGCGACAAAGCTGAGGCCTTGCTAAAACCTTGCACCACTACTGAGATTAGAGAAATCCTGATGTCATTCCCAAAGGGGAAAAGCCCTGGGTCCGATGGACTTTCGTTAGCATACTACAGAAAATTCCAAAATACACTGCTCCCACATCTCACTGATTTATGTAACTCGCTACTGAATGAGAAGTCACTTCCCACACAATCACTAGAGGCGCACATAGTAGTGCTACATAAGGAAAATAAAGACCCTTTACTATGCTCCAACTACAGGCCTATTTCTTTGTTGAACCAGGACCTGAAAATCTGGGCAAAACTGCTTGCACAACGCATCAGCACACTTCTACCACGCCTTATACATAAGGACCAAACAGGCTTTGTAAAGGGAAGGTAGGCACAACGCTCACAGAGTACTGCAAGCAGTATATTACGCCCATAAACAACGCATCCCACTTGTCCTTCTCGGCACCGATGCCGAGAAGGCTTTTGACAGGGTCGCATGGGATTATATGGCAGCTACCCTCCAGAAATTTGGCTTCCCCCCGAGATTTGTAAAAGCAATTCTAACCCTATACTCCAACCCAACAGCTAGAGTGAAAGCAAATGGTATATTCTCCTCCTCCTTCCCTATCAAGAATGGAACTCGGCAAGGGTGTCCGCTATCCCCAACTCTTTACATCTTAGTAATGGAAACTCTGCTTCAAAGCTTCCGCCAAGATCCTGATATACAGTACAGGGCCTGAAGGTGGGCTCCTCAACACACCTAGCGGCCGCCTTCACCGACAACCTTCTCCTTCTCCTAACCAACCCCGCCCAGTCATTACCCCACATGCAAAATCTACTAACTGAATTTGGCATGCTCTCTAACTTCAAAGTAAATTATACTAAATCTGAAATACTGAATATCACACTGCCCCAATCCCTCGCCACCACTCTCAAAGCCTCCTCATTTCTCTGGCCTGACACTTGCATTAAATACCTAGGCATATACATCCCATGCAGGGCCGTCTTAACAGCATTATGGGCCCCTGGGCAGAGGTGCGAATTGGGCCCCACCCCGCGCGGCCGCCGCCATGAAAACCCCCCATCTTTGCAACCCCGCCCCTAGCCAGTACAATTACGTACAATAAAAAATACAAATTATTGTTAACATAAACTTTAATTCACATTACAGTCTTTCAGCAGCACAAAAACAAAAAATAACCGTGCGTGCCTCACCAAACTAGACCGGGTTTGGCTTCAAAGTATCCAAAAAACGCAATGGAGACAGCAATTCCAACAGCAATCTGCAGGGTTTATTGTCACACCAGTGCAACATGTCTCATATATACAGAGGGGCAACAACATGACTATTATATATGAGAACCATGTTGTTTCCCTGTATGTATACTGTATAATACAATATACAGGGAAACAACATGGCTTATATATAGAGAAGGGCAAAACAACATCTCTCATATATAGAGAGAGGCAACAACATGACTATTATATTATATATGAACCATGTTGTTTCCCTGTATACAGAATACAGGGAAACAACATGGTTCATATATAATATAATAGTCATGTTGTTGCCCCTCTGTCTATATGAGACATGTTGTTTTGCCCTTCTCTATATATATGCCAGATAACAAGCAACAAATATTACCACCTCATACTGACTAACACCACCGCTGCTACTGACTAATCCACTGTACACAGATCACTATCACCTCATCCAGTCATATAGAGGTACCCAGCTCTACACAGGTTCTGTACACCATATACATTGCACTGCAGATACATCAAGTGACTCACATGGGACGTCTTCTCTGATCGGAGTTCTTCCCTTTTCATCTTCTTTTCCATTTGCCCTGTGCCGTTATGAGAACTTCTCCGAGCCACAAATCCACAGAATCTGCCAGACAGACATATTAGGCTCCACACTCTGTCACCATCCTCATCTCTCTACACACTGCACATCTGTATTGGCCCCTTATAGATAGCTCCCCCTGTATCCCCCCTATAGATGGCTCCCCCTGTATTACCCCCTTATAGATGGCTCCCCCCTGTATCCCCCCCCCTTATAGATGGCTCCCCCCTGTATCCCCCCCCTTATAGATGGCTCCCCCCTGTATCCCCCCCCTTTATAGATGGCTCCCCCCTGTATCCCCCCCCCTTATAGATGGCTCCCCCTGTACCCCCCCGTATAGATGGCTCCCCCCTGTATTACCCCCTTATAGATGGCTCCCCCTGTATTACCCCCTTATAGATGGCTCCCCCCTGTATTACCCCCTTATAGATGGCTCCCCCCTGTATTACCCCCTTATAGATCTCTCCCCTGTATTCCCCCCTTATAGATGGCTCCCCCTGTATCCCCCCTACAGATGGCTCCCCCCTGTATTACCCCCTTATAGATGGCTCCCCCCTGTATCCCCCCCCGTATAGATGGCTCCCCCCTGTATCCCCCCCCGTATAGATGGCTCCCCCCATATTCCCCCCCTTATAGATGGCTCCCCCCTGTATCCCCCCCTATAGATGGCTCCCCCGTATTCCCCCCTTATAGATGGCTCCCCCTGTATCCCCCCCCCCTCGTATAGATGGCTCCTCCCTGTATCCCCCCCTCGTATAGATGGCTCCCCCCTGTATCCCCCCCTATAGATGGCTCCCCCCTGTATCCCCCCCTCATATAGATGGCTCCCCCTGTATCCCCCCTATTGATGGCTCCCCCCTGTATCCCCCCATAGATGGCTCCCCCCTGTATCCCCCCCTATAGATGGCTCCCCCCTGTGTCCCCCCTTATAGATGGCTCCCCCCTGCACAGCAGATAAAAAAAACAAACACCCAACTCACCTACCAGCGCTCCCCCGTCGCTGCTTCCTCTCCTCTTCTGCCCCCGGCTGATGCGTCGCTCCCTGGGGGATTCTCAGGGAGCGCACACATCCGGAAGCTCAGTGTGCGCCCAGGCCGGGACTTCCGGTACAGGAAGCCCCAGCGACGCGCACTTCGGTTCCTGATGCGTGCGCTCCCGGAGAAGCCCCCTGGGAGCGACGCATCAGCTGGGGCCGGATTTCCTCTTGCAACCGCAAGCAAGAAAGTGCTTGCGGTCGCAAGAGAAGGTGAAGGGGGAGTGCGCAGGGCCGTCTTACCCATTGGGCATGGTAGGCGGCTGCCCGGGGACCCTTGCGTCCTAGGGGGCCCCTGCCCGCTGTCACAGCGGGCAGGGGCCCCCTAGGACGCAAGGGCCCCCGGGCAGCCGCCTACCATGCCCAATGGGTAAGACGGCCCTGATCCCATGCGACCTGTCAACCCTCTATGACTTAAATTATAAAACTTTCCTAGAAAAGATCTCCCATAATCTCTCTTCCTACAGGATTCCATATATGGCTTGGATGGGGAGAAAAAGCTTATTACAGACCTATATAGTACCTGTCATCCTGTACACTATAACTATGGTTCCTATTGACCTTCCGCGCCAGTTCTTCAAGGGGGTCAAACGCTTATTCAGCAACTTCATGTCGAACCAAAGAAAACCCAGACTAGCACATAAAATTCTCACTCAAAAGAAAGCAGCAGGAGGTATGGGACTACCGGATATTGAACTATACTATAAGGCCATCCATCTGCAGAGGTGGGTTGACCTAATTACAGTCGGCGGCCTTCTGGCAGGATCCGACCTGGAAACTATCCCCTTGGGACGTGACTCATTAAGGCTTCTATGGTCACCCACACCTGCAGATATTGCAGCATTACCGAATTCATTACTTAGAGGCACCCTTAAAGCCCGCATGGCTTACATGGAGGCAAATGGGATCTCTCTCTCTCCCTCTCCCCTAACTCCTGCTGCCCTAGTGCCGCATCTCACAGGGTCCCCCCTAGCAGCCTGTGACTTTATATGGCAACGATTACGCCATATTCCCATTTCCACACTGATGGCAGACAACATGCCTCCCACAGAGGAGCAGTTGTACTCCCTGATGGGATCACACACACTAAATTTCCTACAGAGCCACTTAATCAAACAGACCTGCACCCATTTCCTACGATCCCACAAAGCTTGTAGAGAACTTACCTGGTTAGACAAGATCTGCCACACCAGAGCTACGACAAAGCCCCGACTTTCCCATTTCTACTCCCAACTTTTATCAGATAACTCCTCTACTACGCCCCCTTTTCTTTTAGCTTGGGAGACTGAATTACAACAAACTTTGCCGGATGACAAAAAAAAAAATCCTAGGCAACTCCCATGGCTTTTCTAGATGCATTAAACTGCAGGAGAACCATTACAAATTGCTCACCCTGTGGTATAGGACCCCTGATCTTCTACACCGCATGGGACTCTCACAATTTAAGCTGTGCTGGCGCTGTCAGCGGAGCCCAGGCACCATATCACATATTTGGTGGTTTTGCCACCTTATCAGGCCTTTTTGGATGGAGGTTGAAAATACTATAGCATTGGTATGTAAGGAAAACATTCTCTTGACCCCTGCCCTCGTGCTCCTAGCAGCCCCATCTGCCTCATACCGTCCATCTAAACACTCCTTAGCCCCACATATGATTGCGGCTGCCAAACTTCTCATTCCTTTGTTGTGGTTGAGTGGGACCCCCCCAACCGCCCAACAGTGGCATGATAAGCTGAATCATATGTGCAGATTGGAAGAGCTCACCAGCTGGTCTGAGTATAAGCATGATAATTTTGTGAAGATATGGGGTCCATGGATGCATTTCAAGCTTAGAGACACTAATACTTAACCCATCCTTCGTCCTGTACCCTCAGCAGTGGTCTAGCACCTCCCTAAGACTCCCTTTCTTAAATCCTCTTCTACTCCCACCTTCACCATACAGTGGGAACCGGCCATGCAAGGCTGAAAGGACTGGACCCTTCCACATCCCTGGATTATGACTGGACTATATCAGACTGATCAGCATCTCACACAACAGTTGGACTGATGCTGCACCCCCCCCCCCCCTCTCATAGGTTATGTCTATTGTTGTTTATACTGTACAACTTGCTCATATCAAAACGTATGGTTTTGTACCTGTACATAAAACTCTTCATAAATAAAGATTTGTTTAAAAAAAAAAAAAAATGATGCAGTAACACAAGTAAATGATGCTAAAGGGCAGGGAGGATCAGAGCCCTATTGTGGGGCTCAACTTCAGAGATAACAGATGCTTGATCATAATATGTGCGTGGAAGTAAAAAGAAAAAAAACTTCTAAAAGTTCTTTACTTTATTCCAATATCAGCGTTACAGGTAGAGAATACAGCATGCTGTGTGGTGTTACAGGTAGAGAATACAGTGCGCTGTGTGGTGTTACAGGTAGAGAATACAGCGTGCTGTGTGGTGTTACAGGTAAAGAATACAGCGTGCTGTGTGGTGTTACAAGTAGAGAATACAGCATGCTGTGTGGTGTTACAGGTAGAGAATACAGTGCGCTGTGTGGTGTTACAGGTAGAGAATACAGCGTGCTGTGTGGTGTTACACGTAGAGAATACAGCGTGCCGTGTGGTGTTACAGGTAGAGAATACAGAGTGCTGTGAGGGTGGGACCATAATGAAATCATAAATGACTGCAAATAATTCAGAATCACAATGAAACTGCAATGTGTGAACACAGCCTAGATGTTCTGCAACAGCTTTGGACGGGGAATAGGCAGGGTGGAAGACTGTAATGGACAGCTGAGGGAAAGCATTGCATTCTGGAACCTGTAGTACTGTGTACAACTGATAAACCAAGAAGTGCAGAAACAGAAAACAGAGCAAAACCCCCCAATACAAATGGATTTTTGGTAGTTTCAAAACTGAAATAGATAGGTAAGTCATGCTTTATGCTTCTGCAGAAGTTTCATTTTTTTAACCTCTACCTGGAGTTCCCCTTTAAGGACCATAGCCAGAGAGGGGTAGTCAAAGTCAAGAAACACTATATCTACAGCCGTCCCCAATCCATACTTCTACTTACCTCTGTACAAAAAAAAAAGGTTAAGTTGGTTAGACAACTTAGTAAACCCATGCTGGCTAACCCACTTTTCATTTTTGCACTTAGGTTTTTTTCTCGTGTGTTTAAAGGCCATAGCACTTGCATTTTTCACCCACAGACACACATGAGCCCTTATTTTTTTTGCGACACCAATTGTACTTTGCAATGACAGACTTAACTTTTCCATAAAATACGCTGTGAAACCAGGAAAAAAATATTTGTGCAGGGGGTCTTGTGTTTACGCCCTATGGTAAAACTGACATGCTATCTATGTTCCTCAAGTCAGTACAATTACAATGATAGGCAATGTAACTATACAATTTTTTTTTAAAAAGGTTTTTAATTTTCTGAAGCAGTCAAAATAAAAGTTTTAAATTGCTCTTCTACCATTCCTATAATGCTTTTTTTTGTTTGAGGTGTCATTTTTTTCACCATTTCACCATCTGTACTTTCGGTATTGCTTATGTTATTCTGGCAACAAAATGTTTCCTGATGAAACCTTGAATCCTAATTCTAAACACAGGCAACACAGGACAAAGGGTATGGGCCAAATTTTATATAGGGCAAATTTAAGGGGTACTCCGGGCCGGACGTATTTTTCAGATATGGCCGAAGAGGGGATGGTTATGCATGGCGGAGGTCACTTACCTCCCCGGTTCCAGTGCTGGGTCGCGGATCACGGTGCCCCATACCCCCATCCCGCAGCTGATTCCTGGTGTGAGCTGCCGCACGATACGTGACGTCTCCAGGCAGCTCAGCCATTCAGTGGCCGAGGTGGGACACCACTAAGGCCGACGAATGGCTGGAGATGTCACGTGTCGTGCGGCAGCTCAGACCAGAAAGCGGCCACAGGACAGGGGTATGGGGAGCTGTGAACAGGGGTATGGGGAGCTGGAACCCGGGGAGGTAAGTGACCTCCGCCATCCATAACCACCCCCTCCTCGGCCATATCTGAAAAATACGGCCGGGCCGGAGTACCCCTTTAAGGGTGTCTAGGGAGAGATCAAAGTGGATCAAAGGCTTGAACCACCACTTTGTTGGTCCCTGCATTTGGGGGGGGGGGGGGTGGGGGTGCAAACAGGGCAATTTCCCAGGGCTGCCATCCCTAAGAGGTGCCCCCACATGTGCCGTGGTTCAAGTTTTTTTCTGATAGTAACATGTAGAACAACCCGTCTGCTCATCATGGTCCTATTACTGGCCCCCTTCCTCTCCTCCACTGAAGGTCTGAAGCAGGGGACGTGTCTTGTGTCAGACTCACCTCCTTTATGTCAATAGCAGCAGTCAGGACTGAGGAAACAGCAGAACAGTGAGTGAGGGGTGGGGGGCCTGGGAGAGTGTGTATGTGTGGTGTCAGGCTGTCGGCAGCAGAGGGAGTGAGGGGGGGGGGGTCTGGGGGAGTGCATCTGTGACAGTCTGTGACAGTCTGACACCACTACAGAGTGAGTATTCCCTTTCCCTCCCCCCTCGCACATCAAAAATCCCCTTTCCCTCTCCCCCTGGCACATCACAGCTCTCACTACACTTACATGTATTGTGTTTGCTGCAGATTTTACGCTACAGATTTCACGCTGAAGACTAGGCTGTGTAAATTTATGTAAATATATGACTGACTGAACACTGCATCAAATCCACAGCAATCATGGTACATGTAGTGTCCCAGCACAGGTGTGCCACTAAGTTTCTTATGCACCTCGGCAAAGTAACTCACCCGGGTTCTCACAAGGGGATTAAGGAAAAGTGTATTATTTCCCCCCCCCACTAGGTGTCATTGTTGTATTTCTTCTATGTACTGTACTATGCACAGCTGAAGGAAGCATTGAATTAACTGTTGTCACATTTTGTTCTTCTCCCATCACAAGTGTAGGCCTTCTTCCCTCTTTTTTTCTATCCCATAACCTCTATTCTTTCTTTTACACGCACAGCCCCACCAATTACAGGCTAGCTAAAGGAATAAAAAGAAGCTAGTTCCTGGTGGAAGGGTTTGTCTTTACTTGAGTCAGTGGAGAGAGCAAGACAGAAAGAGAGAAAGAGAGAGATTCATTCTATGCCACTTACTACTGCTAGCATGCAGTGCTAGACCCCTTAGGAAGGAGAGACGTCCTTTGAGGAGAACCTTGTCCACGCCAGGGATACCTTCTGCACTACACAGGGCAGTACACCTGAGGCTAGGTACTGACCCCAGTAGGACACAGCAGCAGTTAGGCCTACGTATCCTACCGTAATGCACAGCTATTCTGGGAAATATTGGAAAGTCTGCCGAACCCAGCGCAGGGACCTGGGACCTCTATTTTAACTCTATTTTAAATATATTTAATAAAAGTTAATATTTAATACGTGGTTCTGTGAAAAAAAGACCTCGTACTACCTTAGCCAGATGGGTAACCCAACACTATAGGGCATAAGGCAGTCAGACCACAGATATCTATACATGAGTACAAATATCCTTTTCTTTTCTTCTCTACTATGCTATCCCAGCAGAGTACACAGCTACCTTGGACAGTGCCCTCAAGACGCCCCTCTACTCCACTCTACTCTTACCTACGAAGTCCATTACAACTACCTCTTGGCTGGACTCTGGTTTGTCATTTTGTACCTGCACCTAAACACCAGATTACACTTGGGCTACCCCAACCTCGAGCGCAGTGCATGTTTGCCCGGGGCAGGGTTACAACACCACTTCTGACCAATGTGACAAGAGCCCAAGTGACTCAACACCCACAGAGCTGCCACAACACTGCACAAGCTACCCCAGCATAAATTTAATTGGAGCCCCACTCTTCATTTTGCCCAGGGTCTCACTTAAAACCAGCCCTGCCTTTATGCTTTAGTTCCTTCCACACCTATACTAAACAAAGGGGCTTTGCTATCCAACCACCCAGTTTAGACTTCAATGTATACCAAGAAGTGGACAAAGTGGATGAGACTCCTGCAAAGAAATGTGATTTACACCTCATGTCATCTGTAGTCCTCCCTATACACCCTTATGATCACAACATCTGCCTGAGGTGGTAAGAAACTATTTCTTTCTAATATAAAAAAAATGTGTGGTCATGAACTATGATTCTTTGTTATTGGGGACTATTAAAAAAACTGATATTTTCATGTATAGGTTACTGTTAAAATATAAGGTTTTCACTTTTATTAATATATGCTATAGAAAAATAGAAAATTCACAACAAAGCAAATGAAAAAAAAATGGACAGAATGGAGTTTATAATAGAACAGTAACAAATAAAACTAGTTTTCGTTCGCTTAAAACCCATTCAAAGACAAAGAGAACAAAACATTTACATTTTATAGGGCACCTCTGCCTCCTTGGGCCCCTCTGCCTGCTCCTCAGGCCCCTCTCCCTAACTCTGTGACAGACAGCCTTGTCACTGCGGGTGGCTGTTTTCTAGCTGCTGGCTGTCTGTGTCGGAGCAGAGAGAAGGGGGAGGGAGGCCCAGCAACTCAGCAGAGCCGACAGAGCAGATATGACTGGAAGCTGTGTGTGCCCTGTCCCCTCCTATACAGCCTGATCTCCTGACCCCTTCACTGCTGGCCTGGGATGTGATATCTGCTAGAGACGAGACAGACACAGGAGGTTAGTGTGTGTGTGTGTGTATCTAATCTGCCCTGTATGCTGTACGCAGATGTGCCCTGTGTAAGTATGAAGTGATCTTAGTAGCTGAGCCCAGTCTATACCCAGGGTTTCCAGCTGCTGTCACCAGTGACTGGCATTCTGTTGTGTTTTTTTAATATCTCCTTCACAGCCTGGACACATATTCACCTTGCTGGGGAAGCAATAGAAAATCCCTAGATGCCATAGTTATAGCCGCACACTGTATACAATACTTACATTATTAGTGCAGTGTACTGTAATATCATAAGGATTAGTATACACTACTTACATTATTAGTGCAGTGTACTGTAATACCATAAGGATTAGTATACACTACTTACATTATTAGTGCAGTGTACTGTTATAATACCATAAGAATTAGTATACACTACTTACATTATTAGTGCAGTGTACTGTAATACCATAAGGATTAGTATACACTACTTACATTATTAGTGCAGTGTACTGTAATACCATAAGGATTAGTATACACTACTCACATTATTAGTGCAGTGTAATGTAATAATACCATAAGAATTAGTATACAATACTTACATTATTAGAGCAGTGTACTGTAATACCATAAGGATTAGTATACACTACTTACATTATTACTGCAGTGTACTGTAATACCATAAGGATAAGTATACACTACTTACATTATTAGTGCAGTGTACTGTAATACCATAAGGATTAGTATACACTACTCACATTATTAGTGCAGTGTAATGTAATAATACCATAAGAATTAGTATACAATACTTACATTATTAGAGCAGTGTACTGTAATACCATAAGGATTAGTATACACTACTTACATTATTACTGCAGTGTACTGTAATACCATAACAATTAGTATACACTACTTACATTATTAGTGCAGTGTACTGTAATAATACCATAAGAATTAGTATACACTACTTACATTATTAGTGCAGTGTACTGTAATACCTTAAGGATTAGTATACACTACTCACATTATTAGTGCAGTGTACTGTTATAATACCATAAGGATTAGTATACACTACTTACATTATTAGAGCAGTGTACTGTAATACCATAAGGATTAGTATACACTACTTACATTATTAGTGCGGTGTACTGTTATAATACCATAAGAATTAGTATACACTACTTACATTATTACTGCAGTGTACTGTAATACCATAAGGATTAGTATACACTACTTACATTATTACTGCAGTGTACTGTAATACCATAAGGATTAGTATACACTACTCACATTATTAGTGCAGTGTAATGTAATAATACCATAAGAATTAGTATACAATACTTACATTATTAGTGCATTGCACTGTAATACCATAAGGATTAGTATACACTACTTACATTATTACTGCAGTGTACTGTAATACCATAAGAATTAGTATACAATACTTACATTATTAGTGCAGTGTACTGTAATACCATAAGGATTAGTATACACTACTCACATTATTAGTGCAGTGTAATGTAATAATACCATAAGAATTAGTATACAATACTTACATTATTAGTGCAGTGTACTGTAATACCATAAGGATTAGTATACACTACTTACATTATTAGTGCGGTGTACTGTTATAATACCATAAGGATTAGTATACAATACTTACATTATTACTGCAGTGTACTGTAATACCATAAGGATTAGTATACAATACTTACATTATTACTGCAGTGTACTGTAATACCATAAGGATTAGTATACACTACTTACATTATTAGTGCAGTGTACTGTAATACCATAAGGATTAGTATACACTACTTACATTATTAGTGCATTGTACTGTAATGCCATAAGGATTAGTATACACTACTTACATTATTAGTGCAGTGTACTGTAATAATACTATAAGAATTAGTATACACTACTTACATTATTAGTGCAGTGTACTGTAATAATACCATAAGAATTAGTATACACTACTTACATTATTACTGCAGTGTACTGTAATACCATAAGGATTAGTATACAATACTTACATTATTAGAGCAGTGTACTGTAATACCATAAGGATAAGTATACACTACTTACATTATTAGTGCAGTGTACTGTAATACCATAAGGATAAGTATACACTACTTACATTATTAGTGCAGTGTACTGTAAAAAGATGTAAAAAAAAAAATTAATCCACTGTATAAAAAAATAAAATCACTATTTTTCAAATAAAAAAATGTAAACAAGAATATATATAACTATGAGTATATGTTCACACTATGGAATACGTTCGGAAATTTCACGCAGAGACAGTGCGGCAGACTCCACTTGAAGTTCTGTCTGTCCCATTGACTCAATGATATTCTAAAGCTCAATTCTTTTGGGTGGACGGCGGATTGAGCTTGAGAATATCATTGAGTCAATGGGCCAGATAGAACTTCAAGCAGAGTGCGCCACACAGCCTAAACTTGAAATTTTTGAGCGTATTCCATAGTGTGAACATACCCTGAGACTATAGAAACAATATATTTCTATAGAAATATCTAAACTAATCAAAAACTACATTACTTTTCCTGCATGGTGAATGCCATAAAAAGAATATATTCGTGCAATATATTCACTATTGGTATATATGTGCTGTATATTGCTGCTAGTATATATCTATGTATGTATATATCTTTTTATGCAGTTGGTTACCGAGATTTCTTAAAGGAGAAGTCCCTCCAAAATTAGTTTTTGATATGTTGTTACTTATGAAAAGTTATATTATGGGAAATGCACATATAGGGCTATTTCCCTTAATTTAGTAGATCAGGAAGTGTTAGAATTCTCTCAGATACAGTGACGTCACAACGAAAGGTGTAATTCCAATGGAGTGTCCAGCAGGGGGCGCTCTATATGTAGAAGTGGGACTTTATTGTTTCTATAGATGTCTATGTAAAGTAATGTAATGTAGTGTACAGTATGCTTTATTGAATGAATACATCAATGGAATACTTTGGGGAGCAAGTGTCCTTGCTCCCCAAAGTAATGTATAAATGCATTCATTCACTACATTAGGATATCACAGTAAGCCCGCCGATCCGCCGCATTACCGCCGCCCGTCGATCCGCCGCATTCCCACCGCCAACCGATGCGGACTATATACACTGAACTACTGCTCCCATCATCTGCTCATAGTATGAGCAGGTGATGGGAGCTCTAGCTGGGTTATGGCTATGACTTGCCTGCTGCCGCTGATGCCACTGCTCAGTACACAGGAGCGCTCCCCCTCCTCCTCCTTCCGGGATCCTGGGAACCTCCCCCCTATCCCAGGGCTGACTCCCGCCTGGCCACTGCTCTCCCCCCACACATACCGGCTCCCGATGCATCCTGGTGTCCGCACTGATGCATCGGGAGCTGGTATGTGTGGGGGGAGAGAATTCTAACACTTCCTGATCTACTAAATTAAGGGAAATAGCCCTATATGTGCATTTCCCATAATTAATGTACATTAGAAATTTGTATAACTTTTCATAAGTAACAACATATCAAAAATTAATTTTGGCCGGACTTCCCCTTTAACTACTAATTGCCTCAGAAAAATTAAATCGGCCCTGCTCCTTTCAACAGGACGTGGCGTGTGAATAGACCTGGCGTCCTTATTCGTATTACTGTGCATAAAGTTTAGTACTACTGTGTATACTGCTGTATTAACTACTGTGTATGAAGTATTTAAATTATTTTTTTTAAACTAATCATATGTATGGTAATCGAGTGTTATTTTATTACTTTTACTTTCTGCTTTCACTGGCAACTTTTATCAGTTGTTACATAAAAATCAGTTTCATATTTACTATGTCAGTTTCTCTTATGATAAAACAAACTATATCTCTTCTCTGATAAGAACAGTGATTCTGTTTCTCAATTTTTGAGTCAGAATTTTTTAACTGTGACAGTCCATTTAGTATTTACTCTGACTAGATATGATAAATGAGGAGCTTCTCATAACTGTTTTACAGTATCTTATATAAAAAAGAAAGATAAGCATGACATTTATAGATTGAGGGAACGCCATGTCACATGGGTGTCTGACTTTTATGCTTTAGAAAATGGAGCAGCCTCATATTACATATACTGGAGATAACCCTCAGTGAAAAGACTACTCAGTGCTTCTACATACTGCTTTAGAAATGGAAGCTTTTCTAGGAAGATTTCAACTAGAAGGGCAATTTTGAAGGGGACTCAGGATGAATATAAAAACACTTACATTATTGTGCAATCAGCAATAAAGCTACTGAAGTGAATCAGAAGGGAAAGGACCATAACAGGTAATGACAGCCAAGACTTAAGGTCAGAGAGGAAAAAGAGGTTACATTTTATGGAGACTACAGAATTCTCAGGATGCCAGAAAAAGATGTTCAATTTTCATGTTCACTTCTAACATTGAAATGAAAATTGATCACCAAGCAGATGTAGACTCAGATAACACACTTTCTCAATGTATGCTGTTATTTTTTTTTTTTTTTTTTTTATTGAATTGAACTACAGAAACAAAGGGAAAAAATATAAACAAAAACAAAAAGAAAAAACAACAGCACAGCCGACAAACCACATTAACTTACAGGTATGTAATCCAAACATCCAAAATCATGTGAAAGTAATAAAGGCATGTGTATTAGAGATGAGCGAACGGGGTTCGGGTTCGAGTCCATCCGAACCCGGACGTTCGGCATTTGATTAGCGGTGGCTGCTGAACTTGAATAAAGCTCTAAGGTTGTCTGGAAAACATGGATACAGCCAATGACTATATCCATGTTTTCAACATAGCCTTAGGGCTTTATCCAACTTCAGCAGCCACCGCTAATCAAATGCCGAAAGTTCGGGTTCGGATGGACTCGAGCAAGCTCGAGGTTCGCTCATCTCTAATGTGTGTGTATATATATATATATATATATATATATATATATATATATACACAGTAGTACCTTGGTTTAAGAGTAACTTGAATTGAGAGCGCTTTGCAAGAAGAGCTCACATTGCTTTGGTCTGCATAGCGTGGTCTACAGCACTGTACTCTGACCCAGGAAGTTTCCCTCATCTTCCAAATCATAGCAGATCTACTTCAGGCTGAGGATTGCATCAGGAGATAGGGCTGTGCAGGTAATCTCTTCATAGTTTTAACTAATCTCTCCCCGGACAGAGAGTGCTCCATGTATGTGCCCACATATGTTCTGCTCATTCCTTCATGCTCCCTGAAGTCTCTGTCAGCCCTGGACAGTCAAAGAATTTGCAGTCAGATAATACAAATAAATAATATGCTCTGCAGGGCTGATCGACAGGCAGAAAAAAGACTAACCGGTCTCTCTACCCGTCAATCATCCCTGCATAGCATGCTGACAGGCCAAGAGCTGTGACTAGTCATAAGAGGATCCCTGCCAAGGCTACTTGCTGCCCCTCCCCTGAATTCACGCCTACAGTAAAACACTTTTTTCTACAATATAAAGGTACCTCGGCACACACTGCTCCTATGCTAGGGTAACTGCATCCTAGATCTGTAGGATACAGCTGGGAGCCATACGAGCACATTTATGCTGATTAGTTCCCTTTAAATCTGCTGGTACAACCATTACTTTGCAGAGCCTCAATGGTGAAGATGGTAGGCATAGCAACTGAAGGCCTCATGTTCATGTAAGAGGTGGGCATATAATGTGGAGATGAGCCCCCTGGCAGAATCCCCCTTGGTTACATAGTTACATAGTTACATAGTTAATACGGTTGAAAAAAGACACAAGTCCATCAAGTTTAACCAAGGAGGGGATGGATACAGGGAAGGGGGAGGAATTACTTGTCTAGCCCTGTTTTGAAGCCCTCTACTGTTTTTGCTGTGACCAGATCCTGTGGTAGACTGTTCCATAGATTCACAGTTCTCATGGTAAAGAAGGCTTGTCGCCTCCGGAGATTGAACCTTTTTTCTCCAGGCGGAGGCAGTGCCCCCTTGTCCTTTGAGGGGGTTTTACCTGGAACATCTTTTCCCCATATTTCTTGTAGGGGCCATTTATATATTTAAATAAATTAATCATATCTCCCCTTAAACGTCTCTTCTCCAGACTAAACAAATGTAATTCTTTTAATCTCTCCTCATAACTAAGATGCTCCATTCCCCTTATTAGTTTAGTTGCCCGTCTTTGTACTCTCTCCAGCTCTAGAACATCCTCTTTATGAATCGGGTTCCAAAACTGGACAGCATACTCCAGATGAGGCCGCACCAAGGCTTTATAGAGCGGTAATATTATATCCCTGTCCCATGAGTCCATGCCTGTTTTAATGCATGACAATATCCTGCTGGCCTTAGAAGCAGCTGACTGACATTGTGTGCTATTATGTAGTTTATTATCTACAAGTACACCCAGATCCTTGTCCATCAGCGACTCTCCCAGAGTAACTCCCCCCAGGACATATGATGCATGTGGATTATTAGTACCCAGGTGCATAACTTTACATTTATCCACATTGAACCTCATTTGCCAAGTGGACGCACAAACACTCAGTGTGTCTAAGTCATCCTGTAACATCTGCACATCCTCCATAGACTGTACTGTACTACAAAGCTTGGTGTCATCTGCAAAGATAGAAACATTGCTGTTAATTCCATTCTCAATATCATTAATAAACAAGTTAAACAGAAGAGGGCCCAGTAATGACCCTTGGGGTACACCACTTATTACCAGGGACCATTCGGAGTAGGAATCATTGACCACCACTCTCTGGGTACGATTATTAAGCCAGTTTTAAATTCAGTTACACATTAAACTTTCCAAACCGATAGACTTTAACTTACCCATCAGATGTCCATGAGAAACTGTGTCAAACGCTTTTGCAAAATCCAGGTACACGATATCCACAGCCGCGCCGCCATCCAGGCTTCTACTTACCTCTTCATAGAAACATATCAGGTTGGTTTGACAGCTTCTGTCATTGGTAAAACCATGCTGGTTATCACTTATAATACTATTAGCCACTACATATTCCTGGATGTAGTCCCTTATAAGCCCCTCAAATAGTTTCCCCACAATGGACGTTAAGCTTATGGGTCTATAGTTACCTGGGGAAGTTCGAGAGCCCTTTTTGAAGATCGGCACTACATTTGCCTTACGCCAGTCCCTCGGCACAATACCAGTAAGGGTAGAGAAATTACAGAACTGAGTTCTCTAAGAACTCTGGGGTGTAATCCATCAGGCCCTGGAGCTTTGGTTACATTGAGTTTATTTAATTTATCTTGGACCATATCTATAGTAAACCAGTTAAGTACATTACATGTGTTAGCAGCACTGGCCCCACCCACCACAGCTCCATCCTCTTCTTTTGTATATACAGAACTGAAGAACCCATTAAGTAACTCAGCTTTCTCCTGATCCCCAGTTATTAACTCCCCGTCACCATTATTTAGGGGTCCTACATGCTCTGACCTTGGTTTTTTTGCATTAATATATTTGAAGAATTTTGGGGGGTTTCTTTTGCTATCTATAGCTACCTTTCATTGTGAATTTTTGCTGCTTTTATTACATTTTTACAGGTTTTGTTGACTTCTTTGTAATGTTTAAAGGCTAAAGCTGACCCCTCTGATTTTTATTATTTGAATGCCCCTTTTTTCTCATTTATAGCCCTTCTAACCTCAGTTGTAAGCCTTGTGGGATTGGATTTTAGCCGTTTATATTTGTTACCCATAGGAATATATTTGGCAGTACAGTTATTTAATGTGGATTTGAAGATTTCCCATTTATTAGGTGCATCAGTATGTGACAGCAGCCGCTCCCAGTCTATGCCCTCAAGTTGTGCCCTTAACCCAGGAAAATTGGCCCTTTTAAAATTAAGAGTTTTTGCCCTCCCAATATGTTTTTCTTTTCTACACTTTAAGCTAAAAGTCACTATATTGTGGTCACTATTACCCAGGTGTTCATGGACAGTGACATCCCCAACCAGCTCAGCGGTGTTAGAAAAAACCAGATCCAACAAGGCATCACTTCTAGTTGGCTCCTCCACAAACTGGCCCAGAAAATTATCCTGCAGGAGGTTAAGAAATTCCCTCCCCTTTGTGGTTTTAGCTGAACCGTGACCCTAATCTATATCTGGGTATTTGAGGTCCCCCATTACCACTACTATCCCCTCCTGGGCAGCCCGCTCTATTTGTCTATTCAACTGGCCATCTACCTCCTCAGTAATGTTGGGGGGTCTATAGATTACACCAAGAATAATTTTTTCCCTCTTTACCTCCTTCTGTAGTTCTACCCACAATGCTTCCACATCATCACAGTCATCGCCCACTATTGCATCTTTTACACTCACTTTAATATCATTTCTGACATACAGACATACTCCTCCTGCCCTTCTGCCCACCCGGTCCCTTCTGAACAATGCAAATCCCTGAATATTGACAGCCCAGTCATGTGAGGAGTCCAGCCATGTCTCAGTCACACCAACCACATCAATGGACTCCTCCAGAACCAAGGCCTCCAGCTCCCCCATCTTGCTGGCTAGACTTCTGGCATTAGTAACCATACACTTTATATTACCATCGAGTTTGACCGCTACATTATAAGAAATAGGATTTATTACAGTGCTGTGGCTACAATCATCCCCACTGTTCATTCACAACAGATGGATCTCCCTATCCACTGCTCTTATCCTCCCCCCACAGGACCCTTCTCCTCCCACCTCACCACCTTGGTGATATAACTAAGCATAGTATTGAAGGCTATAGCCAACTGCACCTGCCTGGCCGGAGCCTGGAGGGCATGCCGGAGTTGTAAATATTGGTAGAGTCTGGAGTTTGGAAGTGCATACGCATCCTGTAAAGAGTCAAATGTAACCATAATACCCTCATGCATAATCTGATGTACATACAGTATGCACAGGGAGAACCCTTCCAGTCTGAAAAATTCAGGTAGTAATGGGTTACGCTATAACGGGGTAAAATTAGTGAACCCATCAAGTTTTAGCAACTGTTTCATTTTAGTCCAGACCTTCACCATTAATGCAAGTGTCGGGATAGTTTTGCCCTGCCACTTGGTCTCACCCGTTTCCAGTGCCATTATCGGTAATTTGTGTCTGCTAAGCCATGTGACCAGCCTACCTGTGTGCCCCACCTGATCTGCACATCCCCGGTTCTAACGTGCTGTAACTGGGAGGCCAGGAAGTAGATGCAGGGGTTTGGGAGGGCTAGGCCCCCGTCAGTTTTGTGTCTCTGTAGCGTCTCTAGACGGATATGCGCAGACTTCTTACGCCAGACTAGGTCACAGAATATGCTTTGGATTCTGTGGAAGATGCGTAGGGGTATCCATACAGGGGAATTGTGTATAACATAAAGAAGCTGAGGCATTAATATCATTTTTAATAGGTTGCCACGGCCTATAACGGACAGTGGCAGGCGGCACCAGACATCTACTTTAGCTAGGAATTTCCCAAGTAGCGGGGTTAGGTTATTAGTTATGAAGTCACGGGCATATGGGGTATTCATGATACCTAAATATTTAAATGTATCCACTATTTGCAGATCAGTGGGGGCTAAGGAGGTACCCTCTGGAAGGGGCCTGAGGGGCATAACAACGGACTTTGTCCAATTTATGGACAACCCAGATCGCTGTCCAAATTCCTCTATGATGGTCATAATATGGGGGAGGGAGTTGACCACATCTCCGACATATAGCAACATATCGTCCGCGTTCCTCCACCGTCCCCGTAGGAAAGCCCCGGAAGACCGTGGACGACCACAGGAGACAGGCTAGTGGTTCTATGGAAATCGCGAAGAGGAGGGGTGACAGGGGGCAGCCCTGTCTGGTGCCCCTGCCAAGCGCGAACCCCCCCGACATGCCCCTATTTGCTCGGACCTTCGCCCGTGGTTGCGCGTATGGCAATTGAACCCACTGAAGATAATTAGGCCCAAAACCCATCCGTTTCATAGCAGCCCACAGAAAGGCCCACTCGACGCTGTCGAAGGCTTTCGCAGCGTCGAGTGAAACCACTGCCGGGCAGGCCTCCCCATCCGCCCCCAGTTGTAGATTCATATGTAGGCGGCGTAGATTAAGGGCAGTTGATCTATCCGGCATAAAGCCAGATTGGTCACTATAAATTAGGGTTGTAACAACCTGCGTCTGTCTGTTAGCCAGGGCTCGAGACAGTAATTTGACGTCATTAGTGAGCAAAGAAAGGGGCCGATAGGAGCCCGGTTCCACTGGGTCCTTTCCTGGTTTTTTAATCACTACAATTGTTGCCTCTCTCATAGAGGAAGGCAGGAGGCCCTCCCGCAGGGACTCCCGGTAGACCTTCAAC
This sequence comes from Dendropsophus ebraccatus, assembly GCF_027789765.1. Taxonomy (NCBI): domain Eukaryota; kingdom Metazoa; phylum Chordata; class Amphibia; order Anura; family Hylidae; genus Dendropsophus; species Dendropsophus ebraccatus. Next base: position 41,884,760 of record NC_091454.1, on the reverse strand, counting down.
AGGTGAGGAAGGAGAACAGGGTGATTTTTCTTATAAAATTCCGCTGGAAGCCCGTCGCACCCAGGAGCCTTCTCATTGGAAAAGGACTGGAGCGCGTCTTCCAGTTCCTCAACCGCTAGGGGCCTCTCCAGCAAGTCCCTTTGTTCGGCCGTCAGTCGTGGGAGTGAGACAGAACCAAGGTAGTGGTCAATCTCCTCCTCAGACATGTTTAGGGTCGAAGTGTAGGTGGCGGCATAGTAGTTGTGTAACACATTCAGAATCGTAGTATCATCAGTCACTGACCCTCCTCAGTCGCCCTTAAGTTCTACAATATGATTGGAGCCCTCTTGTGATTTAACAATAGTTGCTAGTAATTGTCCAGCACTCTCCCCCTCCTGAAAAAAACGTTGCTTTTGGAAGAAACGTTTGTCTTCTGCAATCTTAAGTAAATGGTCACTATACAGCTTTTGTGCCTCCTCCCATCTGGACCTACAGTATTAAGGGCATTGGGGATCGCCACCAGTGCACATTCTGACCTTTGAACCTGCTCCCTCAGTGCCTCAGTGAGGCGTCTGCTCTTAGTTTTGTGGGAACTGATCTTTTGGATGTAGACTCCTCTGATGAAGGCCTTCAAAGTCTCCCAAACACAGAGAACCGAAGCGGAGCCCGTATTTGTGCAAAAGAATTCGGTAATGGCCATATCCACCGAGGAGTCCACATCCACTAGCTGCATCCAGGATGGATAGAGTTTCCACGGTAGTGGGCCCCCGCATCTCCCAGATCCCACTGACAGACATAGCTTAAGAGGCGAGTGGTCGGACACACTCCTAGGCAAGTACTGAATGTCCACAATGTGGGAAAGCAGTGAGGGGTGCCGATCGCCATGTCAATCCGCGAGAGGTTGCGGTGTGAGCTGGAGTAGCATGAAAATTGTTGAGCAGTAGGATGACGAATTCTCCATAAATCGCTCAGGCGGCATTCCTCCAGCAGGGGGTCGGTTTTCCATCTGTTTGCGTGGATCCTGTGGGAAACCGGTCGATCTGCGGTAAAAGAACATTATTATAATCCCCAATAATTAGGACAGGTAGATCTGGCAAAGTGGCAATGTAAGCCATAACCCTTTTAAGAACATCGGCATTATACGGAGGTGGAACATAAACAGCTACTATAATTACAGCAGTTCCTTGTATATCACAATGTAGGCAGACAAAGCGTCCCCCACTGTCTATACTTAAAGCATGGCAAACAAATGGAATCTGTTTGTGCACCAGGACACTTACTCCCCTAGCATGTATAGAGTATGTGGAGTGAAACCCACACTGAACCCATGACTTCTGGAGTAACTGCACAACGTCCTTGGTCAGATGAGTCTCAGAGAGACATACTATTGTCGGCTGGAACTGTTGAAGATAGGAGAATATGGCACATCTTTTAGTGGCCTCTTTCAGCCCTCTAATATTCCACACTACTACATTCACTGTAACTGCAGACATAGCCATTGCATAACAGTAAGGAAAATTATAATTACAGACTCATTCCCTGTTCCCTGCTCCATGCCCCCACAGTCCGTGTCGGGATGACGTGTGCTCCGTCTCTTCAATGGACCGGGTTATAGCTTCTCTAACCCTTCCCACTGAAGAGAGGGAGAACATGTGAACCAATGAGAGCGCTTTCCTTCCTCCAGTGTGTGTGTGGTGTAGTGTTACGGTGCTGTGCCCCTAGCTTCCCTTCCTATGTCTCCCTCACTGTGAACCCTGTGTTGCCACCACTGCAGCTAATGTCTCACCCGATGCTGCTTTTGCCGTTGCTGTTGATGTCCAAGTTAGCTGGTGCTGCCTCCGCCTCCACTGATGATGTCCTGGGACCTAGGGAGGGGGGGGGGCGCTATGAGAGACACCTGAGGAGCACACTATGAGAGACCTAGCGAGAGGCTATGAGAGACCTTGGGGGGGGATGCTGCCATGCCAGAGGAACCTGCTAATGCCTCCTGCTCCCTCACTGTGTGTCCCTTGTCACCTGGTGCCGCTGCTGTTGATGTCTCGTGCACCTCCCGTTGCCGCCGCTGCTGATGTCTCCTTCTCCCTCACTGTGTGTCTTATGTCGCCTGATGCCGCTGCTGATGTCTCGTTCTCCCTTACTGTGTGCTGCGTGTCGCGGGGAGGCCACATCGGGCAACACATGACACACAGTGAGGGAGAAGGAGACATAAGCGGCGGTGGCACCGGGCGACATTAGACACACAGTGAGGGAGAAGGAGACATAAGCGGCGGCGGCCCTGGGCAACATAAGACACACAGTGAGGGGGAAGGAGACATAACCGGCGGCGGCACCGGGCGACATAAGACACACAGTGAGAGAGAAGGAGACATCAGTGGTGGCAGCACCGGGCGGCGCGCAAGACATCAGCAGCAGCGGCACCAGGTAACAAGGAACACACAGTGAGGGAGCAGGAGGCATCAGCAGCAGTGGCACCAGGTGACAAGGGACACACAGTGAGGGAGCAGGAGGTATCAGCAGCAGAAGGTTCCTCTGGCATGGCATCATCCCCCCCCCAAGTCTCTCTTAGCGGCTTGCCAGGTCTCTCATAGTGTTCCCCGCAGGTGTCTCTCATAGCGAACCCCCCCCCCCAAGGGCTCTAATACAGTAGTGGCGGGCCCCATGGTCTCTCATACTGCCCCCCAATCTCTGCTGCAGGTTAGTGTCTGCTGCAGGTTGGTCTCTGCTCTTTGCTAAGAGCAACCCCCACCCCCTCTCTCTGACAGCACCCGACTGTCTCCCAAACTGTGTGATGATTGATCACTATGTGGACCCCCCCTTGATCACTGTGTTTCCTGTGCAATGTAGTGATGACCAGTAGTAGTCAGAAAAGAAAGCTAGGGGGGTGGATACAAACAGACCAATCAGGGAGAAGCACTGCATGATGGGAAATGTAGTTTTTTGGCTGGCGTCATTTGAATATGAAGCAGACTTCAGAAAAACTTTTTACCCAGGAATGGCAGCAGCTATAAAGACAGGGGATGGCTCAAAATACTCAGAGGTACTTTGTGAGTAAGACCAGCTAGGTTTGGGTCCATTTAATTTTTTAGCTCTTGGGTGGAATACCCCTTTAAGTCCTACTCAGTTGCAAGTATTAGGACACAAATATTGAAGTACAAGGGTGGTCCCTTTTGCATCAAACCTTACTCAGTTGCAAGTATTGCGACAGACATAGGGTCCCTCGACACAGCTGTCTGTGGATGGATGCCTGGCTTGGTAAACCCTTGTAATGTCGCAATACTCGCAACAGAGTTATACTTTTAGGGCCGGTTCACACTGAGCAAGATCGGCGGAATTCCGCCGCGGAATCCGTCCGTGCTCAGTGTTCTACTTTGAGCGCGCCTGTCCGCTCCCTCTTCTCTCTGCTGCGGAATTCCAACGATCTTGCTAAATGTGAACCAGCCCTTACGCCAAAAAAGGCCACCCTGTTATTTCCATATTTGTGTCCCAATACTAGCACTAAAATGGGACTATCACTATCAGGGTGGTTTGGTGATCTCCCCCCTAGGAGGTACCCCCTGGCAACAGGTTTCCTTCCCTGGAGGGATACCTAGCTATTCCTCTGTTTTGAGACTCACAACCGCAGCTCTACTGACCCCTTTTTTGCATATATAAATTTTATAGGGAGGCAATGCCTCAATGCAGACTCTTGAATGAGTACTACATTGGTTTTTTTTGCACTGTTCTCCCTGAGCTCAGTGATTGTTGTGTTTTCCTGGTCCTTAAAGCGTAACTGTCATTTCAGGGTCATTTTTTTTTAAACATTAAATATCAACAGTACAAGCGATTTTAAGAAACTCTGTAATAGGTTTTATGTACTAAAATAGTTTCCTTCTGTACTGAAAAAGCAATCTCCCAGCCTCTCCCCTCACATCAAATGAAGCAGGATTTCTCTGTCCAATATGTGGCTATGGAGAGGAGAGGGGCTGTTAGGAGTGACTGAGCACGGAGGATTTCTGCACAGCACAACACCCTGCAATCTTCTCTTAGTAAGTTCATAGATAAGCACTGACCTTTCTGACACCTGAATCCTGCGTTTTAGGTGCCCAGAGAGTCTGCAAACAGCTGACCTTCATGTCACCTCTTCCTGCTCCCTCATCTCCCTCAGCCCCTCCCCTCTTCATATGGAGAGAGCAGAGCCCGTCTTCACTGGCTTCTCTGTAATGAAGACGTGTTTGCCTGATAATGCACAGATAAGAAGTCAGGGGGGGAGGCTGGGAGATTGCTTCTTGAGTACAGAAGGAGGCTTTTTTGGCTGATAAAACCTATTACAGAGTTTCTTAAAATCGCTTATACTACTGATTTCTGCAATAAAAAAAAAAAAAAACATGACAGTTACTCTTTAACCCATAGCTGCACCAGGACGTTATTTAACGTCCTCGTGCCGCTATGGGAGTTCAGAGGGGGGTCGCGCGGCGACCACCCTCTGAACTGCCGCGATCCCGGGTGCCGCGTGTAGCCCGGGCTCGCGGCTATTAGCGGGCACGGTCCGATCGCCGTGCCCGCTAATTAAGTACTTAGAAGCAGCTGTCAAAGTTGACAGCTGCTTCTAAATACTTGCGGTTATACATGCCTGGTGGTCTAGTGGGGGGATCGCCCCCCTGCGGCGCGATTGCGGGGGGGCGATCCCTGCATCCATACCGGGCCGGGGTCTGCTCCGTAATGGCGCTGATCCCGGCTCGGCATTCTATTGCTTTTGGCTGCAGCAGCCAAAAGTAATAGAACACCGATCTCATGGATTCATGCAGTATAACTATACTGCATGGATCTCTATGAGAGATCAGAGTGCATATACTAGAAGCCCCCCAGGGGGGCTTCTAGTATATGTCTAAAGTAAAAGAAAAAAGTATTTTTAATAACACAAAACCCCCTCCCCTAATAAAAGTCTGAATCACCCCCCTTTCCCCATTTTATAAATAAAAATAAATAAATAAATTAATAAACAAACATGTTTGCTATCGCCGCGTGCGTAATCGCCCGAACTATTAATTAATCACATTCCTGATCTCACACGGTAAACGGCGTCAGCACAAAAAAATCCCAAAGTGCAAAATTGCGCATTTTTGGTCGCATCAAATCCAGAATAATTGTAATAAAAAGCGATCAAAAAGTCATATATGCGCAATCAAGGTACCGATAGAAAGATCACATCATGGCGCAAAAAATGACACCTCACACAGACCCATAGACCAAAGGATAAAAGCGCTATAAGCCCGGGAATGGAGCGATTTTAAGGAACGTATATTGGTTAACAACGGTTTGAATTTTATACAGGCCATCAGATACAATATAAGTTATACATGTTACATATCGTTTTAATCGTAACGACTTGAGGAACATGCATAACAAGTCAGTTTTACCCCAGGGCGAATGGCGTAAAAACACATTTCCCCCAAATAAAAGAAATGCGTTTTTTTTTTCAATTTCACCACACATATAATTTTTTTCTGGTTTCCCGGCACATTTTAGGCAAAAATTACATCTGCCTTAGCAAAGTACAATTAGTTGCGCAAAAAATAAGGGCTCATTTGGGTCTCTAGGTGGAAAAATGCAGGCGCTATGGCCTTATATACACGAGGAGGGAAAAACGAAAACGCAAAAATGAAAACTGGCTGTGTCCCCTAAGGGTTAAAGCCAAAATTAGCCCAGTCCTGAAAGGGTTAATGAGTTACTCCCCCTGAGGTACTGATATGTAAGTATTGTACAGCATGATGAACAATAAATAAGCTTTATATACTTATTGAAGGGCTATAATCTCAAAAATCAGATAAATTAATTAAAATTAATTTTTGTTTCTTTTTTGCTTTTATAGCATAAGTCACCAACAAGTTATGATTAATTTCTTTTCTGTAGAGTATTTGTTAGCTAAATTTTTCATTTACCTTTTATATTAGACTTGTTATTACAATAGTTGCATTTATAATTTAATATTCTGAAAAATTTTCAGCCTATACAACACTTTTACCCAGCAAGCCACTGTCTGTATTTTTATCAACAATACAAATTGCTTCAGTTTGCCCTGTAACCTCAAACTCTTTTTAAAAATCACCTTAATCTCTTGGTACAAAACCGTCACTAAGTCACTGAGGTAATTATTTCTACATTAGTGCTCTGTGTCACAAAATCTCAATAAACAAGGTGAGAGGTTAATTGGAAAGAGAATTGAACAACATTTTGCGAATATGGAAACATTAAAGATGTCTTAGAGGTGCACTGTATTATAAAAAGCATGTCTTTCCTAAGCGTTTTAAACAGTATGGTCCACATAGACAAAACTTTTTTCTTTACTAATTACATATAAACAGTGCAAACTTAAGACTATTATGGCATTTAGAAATAAAGAATAAAAATAGTGATGATAATAATAAAAAAAAAACTTAGGCCAACTAACTGCTATTCAAGAGAAAAGATAATGCAAGACTGTTCGCAGTTCTAAGAGGGATCCAGGTTCACCTCCATTGTATTGACTGGAGCTGTATTGTAATACCATACACAACCTGAGGACAAGAGTGGTGCTATTCTTCCAGAGAGAAACTGGGATTTTCTCCAATCTTGGATAACCAATCATGGATAATCCCTTTTTTAGAAACCTCTTAATCTGTTTCTCTGGGTTTTATTTTTTTTTTTACTACAATTTGTGACACTTAGGGAAGACACTGACTCAAATTTATCAATGTCTGAGGCAAAAATGTGGTTGCTAAATGTCTCCAACAGATAGACAAATAGCAACTGCAAAATGAGCTGTGATTGTCAGATTTTTGTCTCTGACAAACAACAGACACATTTTTCAAATTTAGTTTCTATTTAAATTTTTCTTTAAAGAGGAACAAACCGACCTAATCAAAGGTCTCAAAAGTGGCATATTCACGTACTTCAAAGTAGAATGAAAACACAGAAGTAATATTATTCCTCATATAAATAATAATAAAATGTTCTCAAAGTGTGTTAGTAGCGAGTGCCACTGAATATAATGAACAAAAGAATGAGAAAAGGGAAGGTATAGGGGAAATGGGTATAAGGGAAGAAAACCGGGAAGGGGGAACTATAGGACAAAAGAAATTAAGGGGGGGGGGGGGGAGTAGGGTAGAGGAGAGGTGGGAAGGGGGGGGGGGATTGGTTAGAGCAAGGAAGAGATTAAACTTATTGAAGTTAAGTTAAGAGAAGGGTTGTTTATATTCTTCCCTTTCTTTAAATGCTATCTATGGCACCCAGCATTTGGTATGCTTCTCTTCAAATTGGAGGGAGTCAGAGTAGAGTTCCTTTATTTGATAGATATGATTTATTTCTTTAGCATTTTCACCCCTTTGGAATTCAAAACCTGTGAAAATGTAATGCTTTGTAGTTTGGGCATATAGGGCTGGACTGGGCAAAAGAGTGGGCATATAAGGCTAGATTGAATTTGGGATTGCCGAATAAAGACATGAATGGGCCATTGGGGTAGAAAAGATGTGAGATTTGATGGGCAAGAGTGTTAAAGTGTAACTGTCATGTTTTTTTTTTTTTTTTTTACTTGCATAGATTAAGCGTTTTCGGGCTAGGTTCACACTATGTAACTGTGCGGCTGTATTTTTTATGCGGCTGTAAATGTGCGGATGAAACTCCGGCCGTGGGAAAAAATAGACATGCGGCTCAAAACATACGGTCATTTACTTTGAAATCTGGTTCAAATTTAAATAACAAATAAAATCTTAAGAAAGTGATGCAAACACCTCTGGATGCATCTGGGAAAGCAGGGGACACAGTTTACATGAATTGCTATTACCGGGGTTTGCGATCCTCTGCAGTATGCCGATGTCTCTCATGGTTAATCTATTAAAATAATAAAACACATTTTCGTTGTAATAAAGTGCCTTTCGTTATTCAATAATTAAATTTAAACTAATCCATCATTTTGCAATTAAATATACTGTTAAAATAAATAGATATATAAATAAATGTATATTTATATATATTTATTTTTTGACAGTATATTTAATTGCACAATGATGGATTCGTTAGAATTAAATTATTGACCAACGAAACTGAATTTATTTCAACGAAATTGTGTTTTATTAATTAAATATTAATTGGTACAGGAAGCTCCATAAGCCGTTAATTCATATTCCGGCAATAGAGCTTTCTGTACTAATCATCACTTTACTTTAATGAAAACATCAAATGTTTCTTCTAATTATGTTATCACAATAGCATTATTAGAAGAAACATTTAGAATTATATGTGCGCTCAGCTGATTGGCTGATCGGCTCAGCGTACATATAATGAGCCGGTCCGCAGCACAGTGACTTCATTGTGCTGCGGACCAGCGAAGAGGACACATCGGGGTGAGTATACAGCTCTCCCCACCCCCTCCCCAGCACTGCACCCATCCCAGCAAGGAAGGGGGGGTCAGTTAACCCCTTCCTTGCTGGGATGGGTGCAGTCTGACATCAGTCTGGCCCCCAAGGTTTTAAGGGGGATGCAATACATCCTCCCTTAACCCCTTGGGGGCCAGACTGTAAGCAGCGATCTGTAAAGATGCTGCATACTGTAAGGAGCACAACACCGCTCACAATGATGGGTGTTGTGCTCCTGTTTGTGTGTTTTTTGTGTGTTTCTCCCTTTTTGTTTTTCAGATATCGGTATCCTGTAGATTACGTCGGATTCCGTGGACTACGTCGATGACCAGCGTTTTTTTAATGTTTTTTTTTTTAATAAAATGGTCAATGAGCGGTGTGGGGGTGTTTTTCTTTGAATAAAAAATTTTTTTAACTTGTGTCTTGTCTTTATTTCTTGACTTAGTAGTGGAAGCCGTCTAATAGACGGAATCCATTACTAAGTTGGGGCCTAGTGTTAGCCGGTATAAAATGGCTAACACTAACCCCCTATTATTACCCCAGTACCCAATGCCACCAGGGGTACTGGGAAGAGCCGGGTGCCAGTGGTCCCGGAGCGTCAAAATTGGCGCTCCTGGACCGGGCGGCAGCAGGCTGGTAAGATTTAGGCTGGGGAGGGCCTAAACCAATGGCTCTTCCCACCCTGGTGTTACCAGGCTGCTGTCGTTTGGTTTTTAACCTGGCTGGTTATAAAAATAGGGGGGACCCTATGCGTTTTTTTTTTAAATAAATAAATAATTTTTAAAAACCGCATAGGGTCCCCCCTATTTTTATAACCAGCCGGGTTAAAAACCAAACGACAGCAGCCTGGTAACACCAGGGTGGGAAGAGCCATTGGTTTAGGCCCTCCCCAGCCTAAATCTTACCAGCCTGCTGCCTCCCGGTCCAGGAGCGCCAATTTTGACGCTCCGGGACCACTGGCACCCGGCTCTTCCCAGTACCCCTGGTGGCATTGGGTACTGGGGTAATAATAGGGGGTTAGTGTTAGCCATTTTATACCGGCTAACACTAGGCCCCAACTTAGTAATGGATTCCGTCTATTAGACGGCTTCCACTACTAAGTCTATAAAGTAAAGAAATAAAGACAAGACACAAGTTAAAAAAATTTTTTATTCAAATAAAAACACCCCCACACCCCTCATTGACCATTTTATAAAAAAAAAACATTAAAAAAATGCTGGTCATCGACGTAGTCCACGGAATCCGACGTAATCCACAGGATACCGATATCTGAAAAACAAAAAGGGAGAAACACATAAAAAACACACAAACAGGAGCACAACACCCATCATTGTGAGCGGTGTGCTCCTTACAGTATGCAGCATCTTTACAGATCGCTGCTTACAGTCTGGCCCCCAAGGGGTTAAGGGAGGATGTATTGCATCCCCCTTAACCCCTTGGGGGCCAGACTGATGTCAGACTGCACCCATCCCAGCAAGGAAGGGGTTAACTGACCCCCCCTTCCTTGCTGGGAGGGGTGCAGTGCTGGGGAGGGGGTGGGGAGAGCTCTATACTCACCCCGATGTGTCCTCTTCGCTGGTCCGCAGCACAATGAAGTCACTGTGCTGCGGACCGGCTCATTATATGTGCGCTGAGCCGATCAGCCAATCAGCTGAGCGCACATATAATTCTAAATGTTTCTTCTAGTAATGCTATTGTGATAACATAATTAGAAGAAACATTTGATGTTTTCATTAAAGTAAAGTGATGATTAGTACAGAAAGCTCTATTGCCGGCATATGAATTAACGGCTTATGGAGCTTCCTGTACCAATTAATATTTAATTAATAAAACACATTTTCGTTGAAATAAATTCAGTTTCGTTGGTCAATAATTTAATTCATACGAATCCATCATTGTGCAATTAAATATACTGTCAAAAAATAAATATATATATAAATTTACATTTATTTATATATCTATTTATTTTAACAGTATATTTAATTGCAAAATGATGGATTCGTTAGAATTAAATTATTGACCAACGAAAGGGACTTTATTACAAAGAGAATGTGTTTTAATAATTTAATATATTAACTATTAGAGGCATCGGCATTCGGCATCATTGCCGGCTATTTTTGAAGTACTCCTTACGGACCGCCTGTCAATCCTCGGCCGCATGTCCAGCCGCAAACAATGGTCTTGTTTATTTTTTACGGGTCCATTTACGATCGGGCCGTAGATTCATACATAGTGTGCACTGTGCAGCTGTATATCCTATACTTTCCAGCGTACGCATGAACCAACAAAAATACCGCCGCACAATTACAGCCGCAAATACAGCCGCACAGTTACATAGTCTGAACCTGGCCTCAACTTAATTACTAATATACTTTATCAGCTTTTCTTGTCATCTAGTCCAATTAATCTTGACTTTTATCCTCCCCCCTAGCCTTTGTTATCTGCACAATCTTTCACAGCTTTTCAATAAAATCCGTCTTCACATTTTCTGCCTTTGTGAAGACGGATTCTCTCTGAGCACCTCCCTCAGAGCCTACGTGCGCGCTCCCGTGTAGAAGCCGATGCCCAGCCTGTACAGGGACATAGGAGCTGTGTCATAGCTCCTACTACATAGAGAGAGGTGCTGCCGTCCGAATCAGAATCTTCACAAAAGATCTCCCTGCTCTTTGAAGCTGACAGCTCCCTCACAGCCCACTGCAGTGACTAGGAGAGGACGGACTGAGAGATAAGAATGTGATGATTACATGCCGGGAGTCTGGACAGCAAGAAAGGGGTTAACTGACCTGCCCTCCTCTCTTGCTGTCAGGACTGGGCATGTGATCATCACATTCTTATCTCTCAGTCCGTTCTCTCCTAGTCACTGCAGTGGGATGTGAGGGAGCTGTCAGCTTCAAAGAGCAGGGAGATCCTTATGTGAAGATTGAATACCGACAGCCCAGCAAGGCTTCATCTTGTCTTCATCTCCACTTTCTCTTCTGCTGTGCAGCCCCTCCCCCTCCCCTATGCACGGATTGCATACACGGCAGCAGGAGAGAGCAGGGGTCACTGCAGAGGGATGGAGGTGGTGCTGCTGCAGCTTTTCCGTGCAGATTTCTGCATCTTCATCTCTGTCACATGTGTGGATTTGTGTGGAGAGAGGGAGCCATACCAGGAGCTGATGCAGACCAGACCATTCCAGTGCAGGGGGATGGAGGAGGGGGCATTACTTTTCAGTAGTTGAGTGAAAGAACGGGTCCTGCTGCCCTTCTTTCATTACTATAGGAGTGTGCAGGACATCTGCAGCTGCAGCAAGACCACCACTCCCATCATGGTATGAAAGTGAAAGCATGATGGGAGTGCTAGTCTTGCTACAGCTGCAGATACTATAGTTGGAGACAAACAATAATCAGAATTAGTGTTGTGGAAGTGCTGTATGTATAACAAACGTATTTTATTATATTAACCATAATGTCCACTATTTCTCTGCTGTACCATCTTCTAGCTATTCTGGTGTGACTGTATTCGGCATAGGCTGTGCTATGAGAATGGGAGCGGGTGTGTCAGAGCTTGCAGTGCTCTGATTGGTCTGTCCTCTGTGCTCGCTCCCGGCTGGTTTGTGGTGGATTATGGGTAGTGAGGGAAGGCTGCGTGAGGCAGAAAGGAAGGGCAGACATCATCAAAGGAGGATCCCGCCCACCAGCCGAAATACAGGACAGTTACTGAGGTGGCAGCTGCAGCATGTACAGGGGATGAAAAAGGTACTAAACCAAATGATTTCAGCTAAATGACTGGATGTATGATTATACCTATGCATATTCTACTGTTTGGCTGGGGTGGTGTAATTTGGGCCTGGAAATGACAGTTACGCTTTAAGGGATGCAATAGAGGCGCTAATAGGGTCAGAGGTAAGAGCTATCGTACATTTCAAAAGATGTTTCAGTAGCCATAGGATAGCTGAAATTTCGTGATTTCGGCTTCTTGGGCAACCCCGTGTTTAGAGGAATGACTGAAGAAGCTATCAAGGATTCTACTTAAGATAGCCGCTTTGTAGCAGAGTTTGCAGTCAGGTAGAGCCAGTCTGCCTTTAGGTTTTATTCTATTAATAAATTTATTTATTAAGTAATTTAAATGAAAATCTCAGGCGTTTGTAAAACCAGACAAATCGGGAAAAAAATGGAATAGATCTTGGACAAGAAGGATGTAGATAAAACAGCAGGAACTGTCTGGAAAAGATATAGTCTAGGGAGAACATTTATTTTTAGGATATTTATGCAGCTAATTCAAGAAAAATCCTTTCCGTCCCACCACGAAAGGTCCTGTTTAATTGAAACAATGATCATATAATAATTTTCTAAACAATGTTTTTTGGGGATATTGTGATTCTGGTGCCTAGATAGTTAAGTCATTTGGGTTGCCAGGAGAAATAAATATTTTGTGGGCTGGAGATGCTAAGAACCTTGCATTTAAAGAGGTTTAGTTTATAGTTGCTAAAATAGGAAATGTACAGTAGATCATCTAAGGTAGATTGCAGGTGTGAACGTTTATGCAACATCTCAAGCTTTGTGTGAAGAGATCTGAGAGCTTTTTTGATGATTCCTTCTCCAGCCTAGAACCATGACTGATCAGAACACCTATGACAGTAGCTTTAAGAGCTTCCCATTTAAAAACAGGAGCGGTAGGGTCACCTACATGGTCCTGATCAAAATGGATGATAGTTTTTTTGAGGCATGAAATACAGAGTTTATCCTCAAGAAGAGATTTATTTAGTTTCTCTGTGTAGCTTGATCTAGTTTTGGGTAGGAAAAAAAAAGGTGGAAATGACAGGGACATGATAAAGCACAGCATGATCTGAAAGAAGAATATTACCTATAGATGAATTTTTTCGAAAATTTAGAGAAGAGTGAGAGGAAAGAATATAGTCTAAAATAGGGGTGGGGAACCTCCGGCCCGCGGGCCGCATCCGGCCCCTGAGACCTCCCGATGCGGCCCACGGCCCGCAGCTCCCCTGTGATGCGCGCCGCTCTGGAGGAGGAAGGAGCCGGCATACACAGCATCCTCCGGTGTCTGTGACAGCTGCCGGACACAGGAGGATGCTGTCTATGCCGGCTTCTTCCCCAGCAGAGCGACGCGTGTCTTCAGTCTCCTGCGGGCCGCACGCGATGACGTCATTTCATCGCGCACCGCCTGCAGGAGAAGACCGGCACAGAGGACCTGGGACAGAAGAGGACATGGGCAGCGTGGGAGCGGAGGTAAGGTGAGTGGGATGTTTATTTTTTTTTATTTGGGGGTTAACTAGGCCACCAGGGACATGCCTGATGGGGGTTAACTAGGCCACCAGGGACATGCCTGATGGGGGTTAACTAGGCCACCAGGGACATGCCTGATGGGGGTTAACTAGGCCACCAGGGACATGCCTGATGGGGGTTAACTAGGCCACCAGGGACATGCCTGATGGGGGTTAACTAGGCCACCAGGGACATGCCTGATGGGGGTTAACTAGGCCACCAGGGACATGCCTGATGGGGGTTAACTAGGCCACCAGGGACATGCCTGATGGGGGTTAACTAGGCCACCAGGGACATGCCTGATGGGGGTTAACTTGGCCACCAGGGACATGCCTGATGGGGGTTAACTAGGCAACCAGGGACATGCCTGATGGGGGTTAACTAGGCTACCAGGGACATGACTGATGGGGGTTAACTAGGCTACCAGGGACATGACTGATGGGGGTTAACTAGGCTACCAGGGACATGACTGATGGGGGTTAACTAGGCCTACCAGAGGCATCACTGGGGGGGGGGGGGGTTAACTAGGCTACCAGGGACATGACTTGGGGGTTAACTAGACTACAAGGGGCATCACTGGGGGGGTTAACTACAATAACAGGGGCATTACTGGGGGTTAACTACAATAGCAGGGTCACTAGGGGAACAATACTTTGCCTTGCCCCGGGTGCTGCAAACCCATGCTACTAACTGCCGCACACGGTATGCGGCCCTCGAATGATTTTATTCATGCCCGACCGGCCCTCGACATGGAAAAGGTTCCCCACCCCTGGTCTAAAATATAGGATAAAATTTCAAAGGCAGGATTCAGAAGCCTCCAGGTATCGCATAGTTGTAAGTTATAGAGTGTATGTTGGGGGGCTCTTATTCTACTAAAGGAAAGGATAGAGCTTCCCATTGTCATATCTCAGAGTGGGTTCAGAGGTGTGTTCAGGTCGCCTCTTATGACAATGTGACCTTTAGCAAATGACATCAGTTCTTGGAGAGTTTGTATTAGAAAATGAATTTGTAGAAGATTTGGGGCATATATATTAGCGATTGTGATAATTTGATCTGCCATTTCGCAGTTCAGAAAAATGTATCTGGCAAGGGGATAAATAGTGTGTGCGATAGAGCGGTGGAAGGCTATTGCTACACCCTTCGACCTAGTCCAAGAAGTCCTTCTTAAAGCTTGTCTCTTGGAGCATTACGATATGTGTTTTGTGTTTGTGAAGAGAGTAAAGGATTTGCGCTCTCTTTTAGGGTACATTGAAGCCATTAACAATGAGTGTGGCAAATGTGAGTTCAGCCATGAGTGGCCTATGTCCATCAAGACCTGTAAGAAAGAGAGGGGAAAGAAAAATTAACAAAAATAACCAGAAACAAATAATAACCAAAGTAAACAGCATACTTAACATGTACATAAGGGTACTAAATACAGTTAAAAAAAAAAAAGCCGTAAGGTTTATACAAAAATTTAAATTCTCAGTAGAAATACCTAAGTTTGGTAACGAGGTTGAGGCAACACATTAAGGAAAAAAAGACAGAACGATAAAATGACGTCCCGGGTCAATCTATCTTTTAGGTCCAGTTCCTAGAGCTGAAGAATTAGTATAAATAGGGAATCTAAAACAATACATAAACCTGATACATGTCAATCAAATATATAAAATGTATTAGTTATACATATCAAGCTGCTGCTATATATGTGGGAAGAAGAACAGACAAGCAGACAAAACATGAGAGGAGATCACGGCTTTCTCTTTTGACGAGGTGGTAAAGGAGTTCCTGAAGTAAAGCTTCTTGAGGGGGTCCCCTGAGAACGAGGTGCCGAAGGAAAAGCTGGAGGTAGTAACATATTAGTATGGAGGTCCTCTCATTCTGGCAAGGGCACATTTGACAGGTTCAAGACAGGGAGGAATTATGGGAGGTCCTTCTGATCTCTGAGAATAGCAACACCTCCAGGTAGGCGTACCATTAAAGAAAAAGGGAAACCCCATTTGTATGGAAAATTCTTCTCTTGTTTTTTGCAAAAGCCGTTTGAGCAAAGATCTCTGTCGGATAATTAGAAGTGACAAGTCAGTAAATAGAAAGATAGGAGAGCCATTATATTGAATGGATTTGTGAGCACGTGCTTTAAACATGACTTCTTTTTTGAGTCTGAAGTAATGTATACAGCAAATAACATCACTTGGGCGCCGTACATCTGTGTCTTTTAGGTTTTAGTGCTCTGTGAGCTCTGTCAATTTCAATAGGAATGTCAGCAGGTCTGTCCAGAAGTTAATGAAGATGAGGGTGAGGACCTTGTATAGGCCTTGTTTGCGCTTTTCGTTTAATCTCTGGCTTTCTCAAGAGCGGATGTGGTCAACGGCAGTGTTTTTACTTCTTCCTTCACTGTGTCTAGTTCTTGTCACAAAGTAGGTTTAAATCTTCAGCTAGTAGATCAATGTCCCTTTTGGAGGGTAGAAAGGCAAGTAGTGCTTGTAGTTCTGGGTGATCTTGAAGCTTCGAGTGACTGTAGAATATGATGTATAGTCTGGACTAGGGATGAGCGAACTTTTGAAAAGTTCGGTTCGGTTCGATCCAGCGAACTTTCGTGAATTTCGGATTGGTCCGAACCGAACCGAAAACGAACCTTGCACTAACAGCTGAATAATTGCAGCTACAATAGTGGGAGTGTGATAGGGTATAGTTTCGTTTAGTTGCAGTTGCTATTACACTGAAAAAAGTGGGACATTTTTTTTCCAAAAATAATGAGAAAAAATAAAAATAATAATAATAATAATAATAATAGGAATAAAATTAATAAAATATAGTGAATAAAAGTGCCAAAATAGTGAAAAAAAAATTGGAAAAAAAATTTACAAGGAGGATGCGGCATCACTTGATTGCACCCAGGCCAGTATTGTTGAGAAGAGACAAGTTGAGCAGCAGGAGGAGGCAGCAGTTGATTGATTCCAGTCCAGTATTATTGAGGAGAGGCTACTTGAGGAGGAAGCAGCAGTTGATCGATTACAGGCCAGTATAATTAAAAACAGACTACTAGTGATCAGGGGCGGATTAACTTTACCATAGGCCTCGGGCTGTTCACCAAGCCTGGGCCCCCCCACCCCACTGTAACTATGGAAGCACTAGCCTGGCGTTCATAGTACAGGATAGATAATGTCATGATGTCCTGATTTGTGCAAAATTGCCATAAAAAAACTGTGATTTTTTTGCAAATCATGGCAGAAGTGTAGCCAGGAGACAGTACACCATTGAAAGTATGTCTTTTTGGGTGGTCATGGGCCCCCCAGGAGCTCAGGGCCCCGGGCTGCCGCCCAAAACACCCCTATTATAATCCACTACTGCTAGTGATGATTATATTTCTATTTTTGTTCCTCGGCTTACAAAGTTCTGACAAACTAAATCTACTTACTCCTACGAAGCAGGTTCACTGGCCATGATACAATTGCATCTCGGGGGTCACGTGATTGTTTTGAGAAACAAACTAACAAATGTATCGTTTTTTTGTTCCTGTGTGTATATGCCAAGGTTATTTCACCATTTTCTGTATTTTCACATCTGAAAAGTGAAGCAATTAGCTTATTTAGAACTGTGAAGGCAAATCGATGGAGGCAGATATTGTTATCGATAAATCACTCATCGATGTTTATGGACTAATCTTACAAGTAAGTATTTGATAACGCCTTGCCATTAATGAGTTAATAAATGTTGACATAGGTGGAGTTCTAACAGCTTACCGCTTTTTGGCTTATCATTGTGAGTCTGAAAAGCAATGTGTGTGACAGTCACTTGATGTATTTTTTAGAGTTAGTGTCAAAAATCAAAATGAAATGTAAAGGTCTGGTCTTCGAATATATCAGATATCTGTTCTCAATAATGCTTACATTCTGTCCCGGTACTTTACATTGCTTCATTTTATATATGTGTTGTTAAAGGCTCTTTCCTTCCTAATTTATCAATTACAAGTTAGTCATGAATGATCTTTATTTATGACGAAGCTAAATGTTTATTATGGATTTTTGCCCCTACCTATTGCCCTGTGTGACTACTTTGGTCCCCATACATTGCTGATAGTAGTTCATGTACCTACGAATGTGTGTAATTCCTATGGCTTGCCCATAAGGGTTAGCTCTAAATCGCACTATACATTTATATTTGTTAGGGTACAAACATACACACCGTATACGCAGCAGATACGCAGCAAATACGCAGCAGATCTGCAGCAGATTTGGTGGTGCAGATTTGATGCTGTGTTCAGTTATTTAGATCTAATCTGCTGCGTATTAGTTGCGTATTTGCTGCGTATCGCAGCAGTAAATAGGCTGCGTATACGGTGTGTGTGTTATACCCTTAGGCTATGTGTCTGTGTGAAACATAATGCAATGTAATTCCAATTGTAGCCAATGTGCCGCTAATTATGTTTGATTCGCTATGTTTGTGTAATATCTCTTCAAGGAATTTTCTTTGTTTGATCACATGTTGCTGAGAAACGAGGGTGTGACTTATGGTTTGTGTTAGCGAGCTGCCCATGCAGCTAACTCACTCCCCCCTCCCCCATCCCCCCTCCGGATTGTGGTGTCGAATTCACTATTACGTTATGTTTCAAATATTTGAGGCTTACACTATGACCACATGATGAGAGTAGTTGTGTACTGTGTATATGATATGGGCCGGCAGCAGACATCATGAAGGGAGAGGAAAGAGGGAGGGAGTTAGCAGCACAGGAAGCTCCATAACCCACCCACATAAGTGACGTCATATTTAGTCAGCAACATTGCCTCTAACAAGGAAAAAGCCTCGACTAGCTATTACCTTACCAAGCAAGCATTGTTTGCAAGAGGTTTATATTATTTATTTATCTTTTTATTAACCCCTTAAGGACGAGCCTGAAATGGCCTTAAGGACAGAGACAAATTTTATGAATATGACCAGTGTCACTTTATTCATTAATAACTTCGGCATGTTTTTACCTATCCGGCCGATTCTGAGATTGTTTTCTTGTGACATATAGTACTTTACATTTCTGGTAAAATGGAGTTGATACTCATAACGAATCTTTATGAAAAACACCAAAATAACGTGAAAAATTGTGAAAAAATGCATTTTTCCAACTTTGAAAACTTTTTGCTTATACAGAAAATGGATATGCCACATAAATTATATATTAAATAGCAATTGCAACATGTCTAATTTATGTTGGCTGCATTTATTAAACTATATTTCATTTTTTTTAGACAATAGAAAGCTTAAAACATTAGCAGCAATTTTCCAAATTTTCTGTAAAATTTCAAAATCAGATATTTTTAGGGACCTGTTCAGGTTATCTGGGTTCACACTATGTATATTTGAGGCTGTATTTGTGAGGCTGTATAGCAACCAAAACCAGGAGTGGATTGAAAACACATAAAGGCTCTGTTCACATAATGTTGTAATTGAGTGGATGGCCATCATTTAATGGCAAATATTTGCTGTTATTTTAAAACAACGGCTGTGGTATTGAAATAATGGCCGTTATTTACTGTTATACGGCGGCCATCCACTCAATTTCAACATTGTGTGAACAGATCCTTTCTGTGTTTTTAATCCACTCCTGGTTTTGGTTGCTATGAGGACCTGACATGAGGACCAAATACAGCCTCAAATATACATAGTGTGAACCCAGCCTTTAAAGTGTATTTGAGGGGACTGTATGTTAGAAAGCCCCACAAAGCACCCCATTTCAGAAACTGCACCCCCCAAACTCTGCAAAAGCACATCCAGAAAGTTTTTTTTAACCCTTTAGGGGAGTCACAGAAATAAAAGCTAAGTGTGTAAGAAATTTGAAAAATTTTATTTTCTGTGCAGAGATTTTATTGTAATCCAATATCTTTCATAATGATAAACCTATTAGCAGAGAAATGCACCCCAATATTGATTGCCCCGTTTCTGCAGTTTATAGCTATACCCAAAATGTGACCCTATTGCGCTATTTGACGCAACCACAAGCCTCAGATATAAGGGAGCGCCTAGTGAATTTCAACGCCTCCGTTATATTTGGTCATTTTTGACTGTACCACTTCAGGTTGGCAGAGGCTCTGGGGTGCCAAAACCTAAAAAACACCCCTAAAGCGACACCATTTAGAAAACTAAACCCCTCAAGGAATGTAACAAGGGGTGCGGTGATCATCTGGACCCCACAGGTGCTTCACAGATTTTCAGAACAATGTGGTGTAAAAAAGGAAAAATTCTATTTTTTACACTAAAATGTTGTTCTAGCCTTCATTTTTCATTTTTGCAAGGGGATAAAAGAAAAAAAAACACCAAACGTGTAGCGCAGTTTCTCCCGAGTACAGAAATACCCCACATGTGGACATAAAGTGCCAAGCGGGCGCAGGACGAGCCTCCAAAGAGAAAGAGCGCCAATTGGCCTTTGCAAGCTGGATTTTACTCAAATGGATTTCAAGGGTCATGTCGAATTTACAGAGCCCTTGTGCTGCCAAAACACTGGAAACCCCCCACAAGTGACCTCATTCTGGAAACTACACCCCTCAAGGAATCTAACAAGGGGTGCAATGAGGATATGGACCCCACTGGTGACGGGAACAAATGTGGAACAATGTGACATGAAAGTGAAAATTTTCATTATTTTACTTTCACGGCACAAATTTGCCTGTCATCAAGGGGTCCATATCCTCACTGCACCCCTTGTTAGATTCCGTAATGGGTGTAGTTTCCAGAATGGGGTCACTTGTTGGGGGTTTCCAGTGTTTTGGCAGCATGAGGGCTCTGTAAATGTGACATGGCGTTCATCATCCATTCTGGCCAAATCCAACCTCCATAATCCAAATGGCGCTCCTTCCCTTCGGAGGCTTGCCCTGCGCCCACATGGCGCTTTATGTCCACATGTGGGGTATTTACGGACTCGGGGGAAATTGCTCTACACATTTTGTGTTTTTTTTTCTCTTTTAACCTCTTGTGAAAATGAAAAATTTAAGGCTAAACCAACATTATAGTTCCATATTGTTCCACATTTGTGCCCGTCACCAGTGGGGTCCATATGCTCACTACACCCCTTGTTACATTCCCTGAGGGGTGTAGTTTCCATAATGGGGTCACTTGTGGGGGGATTCAACTGTCTTGGCAACACAGGGACCTTTTAAATGCAACATGGCCCCTCAAAATCCATTCCAGCCAAATCCAGCCTCCAAAAGCCAAATGGCGCTCCTTCCTTTTGGAGGCTTACCCTGCACCCGCATGGCGCTTTATGTCCACATATGGGGTATTTTCATACTCAGGGGAAATTGCTCTACACATTTAGTGTTTTTTTTATCTTTTAACCCCTTGTGAAAATGAAAAAAATCAAGACAAGATCAATGATTTAGTGTAAAAATTAAACATTTTTTACACTATATGTTAGTCTAGCCTTGATTTTTTTTCCTTTTCCACAAGGGGTTAAAAAAGAAAGTGAACACAAAACTTGTAGGGTAATTTCTCCTGAGTACGAAAATACCCCACATGTGGGCATAATGTGCCATATGGGCACAGGGCAAGCCACCAAAGGGACAGAGCGCCATTTAGAGGCTGGAATGGAGGATGGAGGCCATGTCGTAATTTAAAAGCTCCTGTGCTGCCAGGACAGTAGAAACCCCCCACAAATGACCCCATTCTGCAAACTATACCCCATAAGGAATCCAACAAGGGGGTACAGTGAGCATATGGACCCCACTGGTGACGGGCACATATGTGGAACATGTGCCGTGAAAATAAAAAATACAATTTTTTCATTTTCACGCCACAAATGTGCCGTCACCAGGGGGCCATATCCCCGCTGCCCCCCTCGTTAGATTCCTTAAGGGGTGTAGTTTCCAGAATGGGGTCACTTGTGGGGGGGGTTCTACTGTCCTGGCCGCACAGAGGCTTTGTAATTGCATCATGGTTTCCTCTAATGGGAATGGCGGTCATACCTATTTAGCTGGGGAAAAGGGACAATTCTAATTTATTTGAGGGTATTAGGCCAATTATTAGTTTATAAGGTTAAATACGACAGGTGTCCATCAAATTTAACCTGTGTTGATCCAGAGGAAGGCAAACAAAAACCCTCGTGAGGCAGACGACAGTAGCCTCATCAGAGGAGGAAAAATTCCCTTCCGACTCCATATTGGCAATCAGAATAATCCCTGGATCAACGTGACCCCTGAAATAAGAATAAGGGACAGAATTTAGATAATGTAGACCTCCAATGACGTGTGGTTCGCCTTGAAGCGATCCAGTATGCGGAGGCCAGGAGCGATCAGGACAGGCGTCACACTGGAAAATGGCGTCCTTCCTGATCCCCCTGTTATGCCACACTCTGCACTTCTTCTGGGGTCTTCTGTTTTTCAGTGTGGGGGACGTCACCTGGAAAATGTTGCCCTGGTGCGATACGGGGTCCTTCATATCCAGAAGTGCTGGGTCCGCTCCATGGCTGCTGTATATTAGGGCTCTATTACTGCTTCTGATATTTTTAGGATTGTGCCGCAAGCTACAGTAGCTCGGGCAGCGAGGGACCGGAAGAGGGGGTGCTGGTATAAAAGTTATCCCCGTACAGGTGGTAACCTTTATCCAGCAGTGGGAAGATCAGTTCCCAAACAACCTTCCCACTAACTCCGAGGATGGGGGGGGGGCATCTGGGGGCTGGATTCGGGTGTCCCTTCCTTCATACACTCTAAGGGTACGTGCACACTGCGGAATGGAGAAGGATAACCCTTCGTGCATTCCGCAGCTGGCACCCACCGGCGGACTGATGCAGGCGCGCGTCTCCGTCCGTGTCATAGACTCCATTCTATGGACGGGCAGATTCCAGCCTCTGTCCAAAGAATGAACGTGTTCATTCTTTGGACGGACGATGGAATTCGCCCGTGCATAGAATGGAGTCTAGGACACGGGGGGAGACGCACGCCTGCATCAGTGCCAGCTGCGGAATGCACCAAGGGTTATTTTTCACCATTCCGCAGTGTGCACGTACCCTATATCTGTAAGTGTACCCTGAGGTACGCTCACAGAGTTTGTAGAATTTCACGCCATACCGTGATCTCTTATTGGGACGGTACTGGCGGAAAAGACGTGTCTGGGGGGCAGTGTATGCTACGCTACCCCCAGACACGTCACTGGATGATGAGGACGATGAGGATGAATGGAGAAACGAAGGATTCCCCCATTCATCCTCACTGGCTGTTTCGGTGTCGGAGGCAATAATAGCGTATGCCTCTGACGCCGAAAACACCCTGGGGGCCATCTTTATACGGGGACTAGTATATGGGGTATGCAAATGTGTAATGTAGTGTAGTGTAAAACTTTATTCCATGTAGTGTGGTGTAGTGTTTTTTTTTTACGTGTTTTTTTGACAGTAAGAAAAAATATCCCTACGCCAAGAAAGGAGCTGCTGATAAATGCTGCACTTATGTGCGATGCTGATCAGCACTCAGCGGCGTTAGGGCGCAAAAAAATAAAAAATAAAAAATTGGAAAAAAAAATATAAAAAAAATATTTTTAACCCAAAGCAACTGATCAGCGAATGATATTCACTGATCAGCCGCTAGGGGGCAGTAGAGCAACGCTGCCGGAGATTGCCGAGGCCCGCCGAACCCGAGGACCCGAGCGTTTCCGAAGATTACCGACGCTGGACGACCGAACCCGGAAGTAACCCGAAGAAGACGCGAGGACGGCGCGGACCGCAGATCGTCGCTACGGACGCCCAGATCAGGTGAGTATGGTACACCCGGCAACACTGTTTTTTTTACAGTTTGATCGCCATGATGGGCCGGCCGGTACTGGCCGGCCTATCACGGCGATCGTGAGGGTGGCATCGGCGCCATCTTTCCCCAGTACACTAATGGAGATTGGTGCTATCTCGGACAGCACCAATCGCCATTGCTTTCCGGGTCACCGATGACCCGGAAAGGCGAATTTAGCTGCTATATGCTGATCTGTATTGATCAGCATATAGCAGCGATCATCGGCATGGGAGGGGTTAATCACCCCCCATGCCGACGAGCAGAGATGGCCTGCTATACATTATAGCAGGCTATTTTCCCCGACCGCTGTGTGTGAACACACAGCGATCAGGGAAACATCGGGCGTAAGTATACGCCAGTTTGCGTTAAAGCCCACCCTGCGGGGGCGTATACTTACGCCCGATGTCGTTAAGGGGTTAAGGTCCATGCTCGGCCACTGCTATGGGATGGCCCTGCGCCTGGGTACACAAGCCGGCTAAGGCGGAGTGCCGCATGGAGGGAGGTTGCCCGGATTGTGTACCCAGGTTGGGACAAGCATAGTAGATTACAGAAGTTGATCATTGGTAAGTTATTTACCCACTATGTCAAACAAGAAACTCTACTGTTAAGGTCACCTGACGCTCATATATTACCAATGTCTGTACGTTTTTTGCTTTCAGCCAAACATGGTGGTCCAGTGTGAGGGACAGATTCATCAGGGAGCGACGGCAGCTGATGAGGCGTGGGGTCTCACAAGAAGAACTCGGCTCTTTGCGTTTTTCCCCAATGCTGCGTTTCATTTTGAATGCCAGCAGACGGCGCCAGTAAGTGTGTGTCTTAATTGCATCTGTCCATGCTAGGATCAGATGATGTCAGTATTAGTTCAGTCTGTTGTGTGTGCAGACATATAGACCTGTATTACGTAGACATTATATACATCGAGCTTCCTGCAGGGGGACCTATATATTTCTGGAACTGGATAATAATAAAGTTACTAACAATAATGCTCCCCCTGCTGTACACTCAATATTCTTTATAAATGCAGCGTGCCCTAA
Organism: Dendropsophus ebraccatus; assembly: GCF_027789765.1. NCBI lineage: Eukaryota > Metazoa > Chordata > Amphibia > Anura > Hylidae > Dendropsophus > Dendropsophus ebraccatus. Next base: position 41,860,377 of record NC_091454.1, on the reverse strand, counting down.
CTGGATACTAAAAATTGTTTAATAAGTCGATGATGTAAGACCTAACTGGAGTTTGATTTAGCTACAAAGCACGGACAGGATAAATGGCGACAAATGTGCCCCAATGATTACATATGACCTAACAATGTCCCACTCATTTCTCAAGTGAGATTTTTAGGGAGCCAAGGGCTAATTAGCTCAAGATGTGAGAATAAATTACTATTTCTTTGCAGACATATTATTTTCCCTGAGCATCATTTTTGGGGAGCAGTGTGTGAATGTTGATCAATAGTCTAGATTATGCGCAAAGGTAAGGCTAACAACACATTGGACATATTGGATAAAAAAGGACACAAAAAGCCTAAGTAAAATCCTGCATTGGATGCATATTGGTTCTTCAGAATTGTTACAATGTTGCTAACATGTTTGTAATAACAGATTTTGTCCACTGTTCATTTGTCAGCAGAGATGAAGAAGCTCAACAAACAGCAGAGGCCTCATCGGATGAAGAGAATAAAGAACCTCATCTGAGGGAGGCACGCACCATGACTCCACCACCAAGAGGCCAAGAGGGCCCTGTTGAGCCTGGGCAGGGAGACGAACATCTGGCTTGAAGTTAAAGAATAAATTTTGGGCATCCTGCCTGCACTCCCTCTTATACTAAGGTTGTTGTTGGCATAAATGATTGTGATTAGTGGTCACACAGCCTCTCCCCCCCCCCCCCCCCCCCTCAACCACTATCCTGTGCTTTATACTATTTCGAGCAAGTAACAAAGATATTTTGTGATATATCAGTGTTTGACTATTTTCTGGATATCACAAGTTTTTTACTGCCTATCTCTCCCTCTCTCTACCTCCCTGTAGCTATCTACTTTGCCTATCTATCTATGTGCTTTCCCTCCCTAACTAGCACGGAGCTCCTCTCTCTCTGCAGTCTAGACACACAATGAGAAAGAGCATGGACGCTCAGGCACTTCCTCTTCCTGTTGTGACGTCACACACCTTGATATTCACATAATAAAAGGATAAAAGGGATTATAGGAGTAATAATTCCTTATATCCTCTTCCATTCTGTGAAAACAATACAGTTTTGCGACGCCTTTGCGGTTTTAACGAACTTCGTCACAAACCTTTTGAAAGTTCGGTTCGGTACCAAACCAAACTTTTTGCAAAGTTCGTAACGAATTTGGTTTGTAACGGTTCGGTTCGCTCATCCCTAGTCTGGACCTTTGAGACAGGTGGTGGAGAAGGAGATTTCTTATAAATGACAGGGCTCATGGAAGATGTAGAGGAAGAGGATATAGCAGAGTCTTCAGAAGAGAAAGATTGGTTTTAAAAAAGGTTTTGTTGCAAGAATGTTTACTTGGGGTTTTTAGCAGTTTCCTCTTATTAGGAGGGCGGCAGTCTTCAACAGAATCAAGGGGCGAGTCCTTGTCAGAAATATCAGATTCAGTATCATGTCCTCTTAGCAGCTTAGGAGAGGTCATAATAGGTAGATCAAGTAGTGAAGTTGAGTTAGATGCAACATGTGCAGTTTTCTGGTCAGTCAAAGTTGTCATAGGTAATAAAGAGGCATCATGAATAACAGTCTCTTGTGATTTTCATGGAGAATCTTGCACAGTAAACGGGTTCTGGGCACACATTTTGGAGACAGGCAGAAAAGGGGCTGTATTAAGCTATTTTGGCATTCGTGAGATAGTATGCAGGGGCAGCGATTGTGAGAGCAAGATGTCCTGTTCTTAAGTGAGGTTGTAGCTCATAGGTGGCATAGAGGAAGTAATTAGCTGCCCTTTGTTCATAGAGTCTGTGTGGGGGTTCTCCCTGTGACTAGGGGAAAGCTGGGTCGGATTATAATACACAATATATATCTGATGTCCCCTGCTGCTTTCAGTCTTCTTAGTCTTCCTCTTAGTCTCAGTCTTCCTCCTGTGGCTTGCGCCGTGGGGCAAATCGTCTGAATCATTCTTCTGATGAGTGGAAGAAAGCTGAAAATCGGAGGGCGCCTTCTGGTGTAGTATCATCAAGGTCAGCAGGCCACCAATAGAGATTATATTAGTGTTCACTCACCTTTCAGAATTGTGCTATGAAGAGCTCAAAATCAAAGACACCGCAGCTTCCTCGAGGAGTCCTCCAACCAACCAGCATCGGAAGGTAATGCAGTACAACAAACTGAGTCTGCACTGGACCAACAGACTCACCAATGCCCCTTCTATTAGGATAGCGCAGGTATCAAAAGGCACATGTCAGAGCCACTATATGCTACATGCGGTATTCTAATCCTCAGGTGATCTAAACAATATGTTTATTTTAGCCAAAATAAACATATTGTTATCATCATCATCACCAGTGGATTCTAATTAGTCAGAATGCCATGTGTGACATTTAGCATCTCTGACGTGTGCCTTTTGATACCTGCACTATCCTAATAGAAGGGGCATTGGTAAGTATGTTGGTCCAGTGCAGACTCAGTTTGTTCTTCTGGGGAGTGGGGACCAGAGGATCCTCCGATGGGCCCCTAGCTTGCACAAATACTGATTCACATGTCTTTTCTCACTGTTTCTTAATTGGTGGGCCCCTAGGATCATTTCCTCTGGTGGGCCAGAGATACCCCAGTCCGACACTGCTCTTGTCCTTCTTCTTTTGTTTCTTATTTCCCATGGTAGAAGGCTAAATCCTTGTGAGAAAGCACATTTTACACTTCTCCAAACTGAATCCACAGCTTCAAATCTGCACCATCTAATCTGCTGCAGATATTGAATGTGTGAATGCACCCTTAGGGTCTATTCACATGTATCCACTTGTTTAACTAGTAACTCAGTATTAAAGGGCATTACTTACTTGTCTATCCCAGTTTTTAAACTACCAAAAATCCATATATTTTTTTTTTTTTTTTTTTTTGGGGGGGGGGGGGGGGGGGGGTTCTGTTTTGTGTTTCTGTCCTTCCTGGTTCAGCAGTTCCCAGAATGCAATGCCTTCCCTCAGCTGACCATCACAGCCCCCACCCATCTCAATCAATAAAATTTGTGCTGCACCTGCTCTTCTGGCCATTCAGAGATGGTGAATCACTCAGGGGATTGGGGGATCCAGCCAAGCCTCCTGTCTGCATCATCAGTCTGATCTCAGCAAACACACACAATGTGAGACAGAGACATGGAATATTCCTCTCCTAATGTGGGAGAGCCGAAGGAACAGGAGACAATGTGAATTGGCACAGGGGCCATTTTTTTCTCTTCCTGGATTTCTATCAGCTACCAGTGTGGCAGAACCGTACAGGTACAGTAATACATTGCATAGACACATCTATATAACTTTTAATGTACTTTTAATAGAAAGCAAGTTTTTCTTATCCGGAGTTCCACTTTAAACATGGCTGTGTCAGGCTTCGGCTGTGTTCATTCTTTGGACAGACGGCGGAATCCGCCCATGCATATAATGGAGTCTATTCCATGGCCGGAGACGCACGCGGCCAACGCAAGCCTGTGCAAGCTGCGTAATTTGCAACTGGTTTTCCTTAGCCTTTCCTTCAAAAAGTCATGTAGATTTAAAAATTACTTCTATTTAGAAATCTTAACTCAGTGTTAAATCAGTGTTTATCAGCTGCTGTATACCTGGCAGGAAGGGGTATATTCTTTCCAGTCTGAAACAGTGCTCCCTGCTGCCACCTCTGTCCAAGACAGAGCAAATCCCCAAACAAAACCTCTTTTGCTCTGGACAGTTCAAGTTTTGGTCAGCAGAGAGCACTGTGTCAGACTGAAAAGAACATAAAGCAGCTCATAAGTATGGGAAGACTTTTAAAGATTTTTAAATAGAAGTAATTCACAAATCTATATATTTGAAAGAAAAAGATTTTAGCTGGATAACCCCTTTAAATCTGCTACAATACAGCATGTGTAAATCCATAAGGCCTCCCAATTCCTTTTCCAGAAAGGCTGCTCGGCTTCTGATACTGGCTATTACATATTACAGCCTGATTTACAGGCTATTACATATTACCCCAACTATCAGGCAATGGATAAAAAAAGGAGCTATGACATTAGAAATCCAGCACTAGATTGAAATTAAAGAAAAATTAAGACCTCACAATGTACTTTCCAGTACACCATAGCTCCAGAGTCAATTCTCTTTTCTTATAGAGGATGTACCACCCCGTATATCCTCTTTCTGAACCCACGGATCGATCAGCACCGCCACGGTGAAGCCGGTGCCGCGGTCCATTTTTCGTACCGCCGACCGGTTCCCATGCACGGCGCCGTTTGATCCAGCGGTACCGTCCGGTGATGAAGCACTGGAGGTTGGCCGGCCCGCCCCCAGTGGGAGGGAATTCCCTCCCCTGTATGACACGGCTCCATTTATTCTAAGCGAGCCGCGTCATACAGGGGAGGGAAACCCCTCCCACTGGGGGCGGGCCGGAGGACCTCCAGTGCTTCAGCACCGGCCGGTACCGCTGAATCGAACAGCGCCGTGCATGGGAACCGGGCGGTGGTCCGAAAAACGGACCACGGCACCGGCTTCCTCGTGCCCCCGCCGATTGATCCGTGGGTTCAGGTTAAAGAGGATGTACCGGGTGGTACATCTTCTTTAATTACATGTTATTAATTCTTTATTATTTTATTTATTATTTTTTTTTACTTCATTTAATAGCTGTCCCAGTAGGTTTGGATTCCTCACTATTTCTTGGTTATTTTTTTTGTTAGGTTGCATAACACTACTATGGATGCTAATACTGCAGGGGACTTGCTGTTCCATATGCACATTTCTTTTAAAATTCCTAAACTTTCTTCTCAACATATTGTATTATCCTGCTTAACCCTTAGGCGACCCAGGGCGTATAGTTACGCCATGGAAGTCTGTCCCCAGACGACCTAGGGCGTAACTGTACGCCCTGGGTGTTTCTCCCGCGGAGCGCGCTTCACAGCAGGTGGGGGCCGGCTGCAATCAGCAGCCGGGACCTCACCGGTAATGACACGCTGCAGCGATCGCGCTGCCGCATGTCATTAACTCCTTAAACGCCGCGATCGCAGCGCGACCGCGGTGTTTAAGTGTAAGTGACAGGGGGAGTCCCCTGTCACTTACCGATCGGGACCCCCGCAGTGTGACTGGTGTGATGGGTAAAACGGACCGCCGGAGGTCTCTTACCTGCCTCCGTGCGGTCCGATCGGCGATCTGCTGCACTAAGCCTGCACAGGCAGGCTCAATGAGCAGATCACCGATAACACTGATCAATGCTATGCCTATGGCATAGCAATGATCAGTGTAAAAATCCAAGTACTGGATGTAAAAGTCCCCCAAAGGGACTTCAAATGTGTAAAAAAAAAAAGTTAAAAACACTAACACACTACCCCAAAACCCCTCCCCCAATAAAAGTTGAAATCACCCCCCTTTCCCATTATATAAATAAAACATATAAAAATAAACCACCCCATAAAGCCCCATAGGTGAAAAAATAAAACCGTTATAAGCGTCACAATAGTCCCATTTTATTTATAATTAATTGCCAAAAAAAAAGGATTTCATTTAAAAAATATATATAACATTAGAGAATCTGTGTAAACCTGCATATGGTTGTGTTCGGGCTGACCTATAGAATAATAGTATCATGTCGCTTTTACCATATAGTGCATTACGTAGACACAGGAACCCCCCAAATGTTACCATATTGCATTATTTTTTGCGATTTCACCAATTTATATCTTCATAAATAATATATTTGGAATTCCATCATACATGTTATGGTAAAATGAAAGACGCCATTACAAAGTACAACTATTCCTGTAACAAATAAGCCCTTACATGGCCTTGTAGATAAAAAACTGAAAGTGCTAGAACTCTTAGAAGGGGAGGAAGGAAAAACAAAAACACTAAGATCAAAATTTGCGCGGTCCACTGGGTCATTTTGGGCGTGGTCCTCAAAGGGTTAAAAAGGAACTCCAGTGAAATGTGTTTTTTTCTTTCAAATCAACTGGAAAGTGCCAGAGATTTGTAATTTACTTCTACTAAAAAATCTCCAGTATTCCATTACTTATCAGCTGCTGTATATCCTGCAGGAAATGGTGTATTCTTTCCAGTCCCCATGCTCTCTGTTGCCACCTCTGTCCATGTCAGGAACTGTCCTAGAGCATCAGCAAATAACCATAGAAAACTTTGCCTGCTCTCCAGACAGGAAAGAATTCACCACTTCCTGCAGGAAATATAGCAACTGATAGGCACTGGAAGACTTGAGATTTTTTTTAATAGATGTAAGTTACAAATCTCTTGTGCCAGTAACCATTGTTTGCTTTTCTTAAAAAATTCTATATACCGCAAAACTGTCACCCCCAAGAAAACGTTATAAAGCCAGCAACACTGCAGCATAGATCTAATGCTGGAATCTCAAACTGCAGGTTGTTGTTTTTTTTTTTGTTTTTTTTTAAACTGTGACTGCAGTTTTGGTGCTAAAACAAGAGGACGATCCAACAGAAAGTACAAGTCCTCCCTTGATATTTTCCATCCTAATCCACTTGGCTTTGGCACAAAAACTGCTGTGTGTTATTCCAGCATTGAAGCAGTTTTCCCACTTAAGGGTATGTTTACACTGAAGAATAGATGAGGAATTGAAGAGGAAAATTTTCTGCTTGAAATTCAATGCCTATTCATCTCTGGCAGAATAAGAGCAGAATGCAAGCAGAATTTCAAGCAGAATTCAAGCCCCGTTGACTTCTATAGGATTCCTCTAGCGGAATCCGGCCAAAAAATGGACATGTCAATTATTTGGGTGGAATGCGGATCCGCGACAGAATGATAAAATAGAATTTATCTTTTCTGCTATCTAAGGCCAAAAGTGACATGGGGCCCTGGATCTTACAAATAAAGATTAAGGAGATGGACTTTATGTGGAATTATTCAGCAGAGGTATATTAAAGGGAATGTGTCACTTTTTTTTTTCTTTTTATTATTATTTTTGTTTCATTTCATTAATATCTTTAAAAATAGCTAGACTTTGATTTCTGTTTTTATGCCTTGTAAAATGAACAATAATGTGCTGCCCTGGGGGCTGCCATTTGCAATAGCATCTGTGTATGTCTCCCTGTACGACACATACACAGTTGCTTTATGGCAGCCCTCAGTACATAGGAGTCAATGGACGGCTCCCGTCCCGTCTGTTACAATGTATCTGAGAGCTGACATGCGCAGCTCACACACAGAGGGAGCTTAAGAGGAAGCCAGACGCCATACTGCTGGAGCCCCCAGAGAAGGTGCCCTGTGACAGCATTGACCTCAGCAGGTAGCCCGGCTCTCTCTCCTCCTGCTGGGCCTAATCTGATAAAGAGCCCGGCAGCGCGGACTCAGCTCCGTGCGGGAGGAGGGGGGAGGGGAGCTCAGAGAGGTACAGTGCTTCATGCTGGGACAGGGGAAGCTGGAAGAGATAGTGAGTGCAGGAGGCAGAGAAGTAACTTTTAATTATAATATAAATAATATATTGTAAAGTGAGAATGTGATATTTAAAAACACTACTCCACAGTCAACACATAGAACTGTATAAGTCCACTATCATGTGGTACTAATAATAGTCTAAGTTAGCTGCAGCCTAACCAGAACGAAATGACTGTGGTAGTAGAACTTTAAAATCTGAACACCGCCTCCACAACTAGTTTCACTCCTAAACGGAGCGTCTTCAGGTGTAGGGCAAATGGCGGTGTCCCTGGCTTTGTTTGGTCTTATATAACCTTGTGTATAATTAACTCAAAGGGGAGGAAACCCATAAACACCTATCATCATAGTCGTACCAGGGCTAATGATGTAAACACTCCCCGTCCTAATGATTGACGGGCGCAGGTACCGCTCACCTGCGTGCACCTGCACACACGTCATGGCCACAGTACGCCCACAATAGGTACCACTTCAAATCCGAAACCTGACTAATAAACCAGCCAGTCAATGATCATAGCACTCACATCCAATCCTGTAACAGCCGCCGGTCTGCGACGTCATCAGGCAGTGCCCTAATCGCAGAATGGATGACTTCACCATTTACGTCATGCGCGCCTGCGCAGTAGGTGTCATTCCGTGCTCAGACCAGCACGGAGACGCGCGCCTGCGCAGACGTCGCCACTCAGTACTCAATAAAACTCGTGCATGCGCGCGAACTTAGAATTGACAGCTGAACTTATGGATATCATAATCCTTATGTAAATGTTTGCAATAATGCTATCAAACTGATGTAACCTATTGTCTTAAGGTAATGGGCTTTAGGACATACTGAAAAGGCTATTCTATCTATAATAATAAATAAACTTAAATAGAGTAGAAAATCCAAAATAGATCAACTTACTCATAACTATTAAACAATAGTAAATTACAGAAAAAAGAAGAAAAAGAACAAAAATTATATATATATATATATAAGATTATATGCAATGCCAGGGAAACAAAATCTCACATAAATGAATCTTTAAGTATAACACAGTGCTTTTATGATCATAAAAATGCAGCATAAGAGAACCCTTCGTTAAGTCCATTCGGACTAAGACTGGACAGGCGAAAAATCCACCTCGCCTCTTCACGAAGCATTGTCCAGACATATTCATGCGTTTCATGCGTTTCACAACGGTGATTACAACCATCTTAGAGTGTGGGGTATATGTCAGCTGATGGTGGGACCCCGTAAGGGTAATTTGGACAAAAAGCTGCTTCGTGAAGAGGCGAGGTGGATTTTTCGCCTGTCCAGTCTTAGTCCGAATGGACTTAACGAAGGGTTCTCTTATGCTGCATTTTTATGATCATAAAAGCACTGTGTTATACTTAAAGATTCATTTATGTGAGATTTTGTTTCCCTGGCATTGCATATAATCATATATATATATATATATATATATATATATATATATATATATATATATATATATATATATATATATATAATTTTTGTTCTTTTCTTCTTTTTTCTGTAATTTACTATTGTTTAATAGTTATGAGTAAGTTGATCTATTTTGGATTTTCTACTCTATTTAAGTTTATTTATTATTATAGATAGAATAGCCTTTTCAGTATGTCCTAAAGCCCATTACCTTAAGACAATAGGTTACATCAGTTTGATAGCATTATTGCAAACATTTACATAAGGATTATGATATCCATAAGTTCAGCTGTCAATTCTAAGTTCGTGCGCATGCGCGAGTTTTATTGAGTACTGAGTGGCGACGTCTGCGCAGGCGCGCGTCTCCGTGCTGGTCTGAGCACGGAATGACACCTACTGCGCAGGCGCGCATGACGTAAATGGTGAAGTCATCCATTCTGCGATTAGGGCACTGCCTGATGACGTCGCAGACCGGCGGCTGTTACAGGATTGGATGTGAGTGCTATGATCATTGACTGGCTGGTTTATTAGTCAGGTTTCGGATTTGAAGTGGTACCTATTGTGGGCGTACTGTGGCCATGACGTGTGTGCAGGTGCACGCAGGTGAGCGGTACCTGCGCCCGTCAATCATTAGGACGGGGAGTGTTTACATCATTAGCCCTGGTACGACTATGATGATAGGTGTTTATGGGTTTCCTCCCCTTTGAGTTAATTATACACAAGGTTATATAAGACCAAACAAAGCCAGGGACACCGCCATTTGCCCTACACCTGAAGACGCTCCGTTTAGGAGTGAAACTAGTTGTGGAGGCGGTGTTCAGATTTTAAAGTTCTACTACCACAGTCATTTCGTTCTGGTTAGGCTGCAGCTAACTTAGACTATTATTAGTACCACATGATAGTGGACTTATACAGTTCTATGTGTTGACTGTGGAGTAGTGTTTTTAAATATCACATTCTCACTTTACAATATATTATTTATATTATAATTAAAAGTTACGTTTTATTAGTTTTTCGGGGTTATCCCGGCTTAGCTGGGCTGTTGGCCCATTGTGTTTGTAGTACCAATTGTGGAATAGCCGGGTACTCTGATTTGAAAAGGCACTATAATTTTTGAGTTGTGTGGAGGCAGAGAAGTGTCACACTGACCAGAGGAATAAAGATAAAAGCTGTCAGTGTGTTAAGCCCTTCCTTCCCAATGTCAGGACACTGCCTATAGCCAGTGTCGGACTGGAGTTCCTTGGGCTCACCAGGGGAAATCATTCTTGGGGCCCACCCTTCGGCCACCATACTTATCTATGGTATCATTAATAAGGGTCCAGTTACACGGCGTGATATGGGGCAGTATGGGGCTGCAAACGATTGCTAATCAGCATGGTAGGAATATATAGAGATGTGCGGCCGACAGCAATGATTTTTACAGCCGCACAAAAGATCAAAACAGCCGACTATGGGGCGTTTGCTTGTCAGCTGATCTCTGGCACTGTTACATGGGGCTTCCTAGGAGCGTTTGTTACCCATAATTGGCCGGTGTAATTGGGCTATAAAACAATTTTCTTTGCATGATAACACTTTATACTTAGATACAAAAGTCATACAGCTACCAATAACACCAGGATATAAAGAGCAAATATCCCCACACATATTACCGCCATACTGTTACTGACCAGATCCTGTATACCAAAACTGATATTACCAATAATACCAGTATATAGGAAATATTATCACCATACATATTACCGCCATACTGGTGTTGACCAAATCCTGTATACTATGACCAATATTATCAGTATACAAGGGGGAAACATTACCGCCACACCACAACCATCACCACCATATTGTTACTGACCAAATCCAGTATACTAAATCCAATAAAACACACTACTAGATTACAAGTAACAAATAATACCACCACATACTGACTAACACCACCACCACATACTGACTAACACCACCACTGCTACTCACTAATACCACCACATACTGACGAACACTACCACATACTGACTTGATACCACCACATACTAACACCACCGCTGCTACTGATTAATACCACCACATACTGACTAACACCTCCACATACAGACTAATACCACCGCATACTGACTAACACTACCACATACTGACTAATACCACACATACTAACACCACCGCTGCTACTGACTAGTACCACCACATACTGACTAACACCACCACTGTTACTGAATAAAATCCTCTGTACACAGACCACTATCACCTTATACAGTCATATAGAGGCAGACCCAGCTCTACACAGGCTCTATACACCATATACATTAGAGTGCAGTAACATCAAGTGACTCACAGGGGACGTCTTCTCTGATCAGAGTTCTTCCCTTTTCATTTTCTTCTCCATATGCCCTGGGCCATTATGAGAACTTCTCCGAGCCACGAACCCACAGAATCTGACAGAGAAACATATTAGGCTCCTCACTCTGGCACCATCCTCATCTCTATACACTGCACTGCACATCTGTATTGGACCCTCTACTCCCTCTTTTAGTGGGTAGCCCTGACACTATGTAATATATATATATATATATATATATATATATATATATATATATATATATATATATATATACACACACACACAAACACACATATATATATCCCCCCTCTCCGTAGACACCTTATATATGGTCCCTTGTTCAGTCTTCCATATAGATGGCCCCATGTGCATCTACTATAGTAGAAATCCCCCTCTGTGCAGTCTCCCTATAGTAGATGACAAACTCTATGCATCCCCTATATCAGGGGTATGGAACCTTGGCTCTCCAGCTGTTGCAAGACTACAACTCCCATCATGCCTGGACAGCCACAGCTAAAGCTGTCGTTTTGCAACAGCTGGAGAGCCAAGGTTCCCTATCACTGCCCTATAGTATATGACCCCCCCGTGCTGTCTCCCTTATAAATGGCACCCCTATGTTGTCCCCCTTATAAATGGCTCCCCTGTGTTATCCATCCCCCATATAGATAGCCCCCTTATGTTGCCCATCCCCCATATAGATAGCCCCTTATGTTACCCATCCCCCATATAGATGGCCCCCTTTTGTTGTCCATTCCCCTATATAGCCCCCTTTTGTTGTCCATCACCTATATAGCCCCCTTTCGTTGTCCATCCCCCTATATAGCCCCCTTCTGTTGTTCACCCCCCTATATAGCCCCCTTCTGTTGTTCTCCCCCCTATATAGCCCCCTTCTGTTGTTCACCCCCCTATATAGCCACCTTCTGTTGTCCATCCCCCTATATAGCCCCCTTTCGTTGTCCATCCCCCTATATAGCCCCCTTCTGTTGTTCACCCCCCTATATAGCCCCCTTCTGTTGTCCATCCCCCTATACAGCCCCCTTTTGTTGTCCATCCCCCTATACAGCCCCCTTTTGTAGTCCATCCCCCATATAGCACCCTTCTGTTGTTCACCCCCTATATAGCCCCTTCTGTTGTCCACCCCCCTATAAAGCCCCCTTTTGTTGTCCACCCCTTAAACAGACCCCTTTTGTTGTCCATCCCCCATATAGCCCCCTTCTGTTGTCCACCCCCATATATAGCCCCCTTCTGTTGTTCACCCCCCCTATATAGCCTCCTTCTGTTGTCCACCCCCCATATGTCGCCCCCTTTCATTGTCCATCCCCCTATATAGCCCCCTTCTGTTGTTCACCCCCCTATATAGCCCCCTTCTGTTGTCCATCCCCCTATACAGCCCCCTTTCCTTGTCCATCCACCTATATAGCCCCTTCTGCTGTTCTCCCCCCCATATAGCCCCCTTCTGTTGTTCTCCCCCTATATAGCCCCCTTCTGGTGTCCCCCCCATATAGCCCCCTTCTGTTGTTTTCCCCCTTTTATAGCCCCCTTCTGTTGTTCTCCCCCCTATATAGCCCCCTTCTGTTGTTCTCCCCCCTATATAGCCCCCTTCTGTTGTTCTCCCCCAATATAACCCCCTTCTGTTGTTCTCCCCCCTTTATAGCCCCCTTCTGTTGTTCTTCCCCCTATATAGCCGCCTTCTGTTGTTCTCCCCCCTATATAGCCCCCTTCTGTTGTCCACCCCCATATAACCCCCTTTTGTTGTCCACCCCCCGTATAAAGCCCCCTTTTGTTGTCCACCCCCATAAACAGCCCCCTTTCGTTGTCCACCCCCATAAACAGCCCCCTTTCGTTGTCCACCCCCATAAACAGCCCCCTTTTGTTGTCCACCCCCATAAACAGCCCCTTTACGTTGTATATCCCCCCATATAGCCCCCTTCTGTTGTCCCCCTCTGAAAAAAAAAAAAAAAAACAACTCACCTTACAACACACTCCCCCGTCGGTCGCGGGTGTCTTCTTCTATCTTCACATCAGCCGCATCCTGGTGAAGCGTGCATGTGCGATCTCCCTGCGTGAGTGTGCATGTGCGATCTCCCTCTGTGAGCCTGCATGTGCAATCTCCCTCCGTGAGCGTGCATGTGCGATCTCCCTCCGTGAGCATGCATGTGCGATCTCCCTCCGTGAGCGTGCATGTGCGTTCTCCCTCCGTGAGCGTGCATGTGCGATCTCCCTCCGTGAGCGTGCATGTGCGATCTCCCTGCGTGAGCGTGCATGTGCGATCTCCCTCTGTGAGCGTGCATGTGCGCTCTCCCTCTGTGAGCGTGCATGTGCGCTCTCCCTCTGTGAGCGTGCATGTGTGATCTCCCTCTGTGAGCGTGCATGTGCGATCTCCCTGCGTGAGCGTGCATGTAGGATCTCCCTGCGTGAGCGTGCATGTAGGATCTCCCTCTGTGAGCGTGCATGTAGGATCTCCCTCTGTGAGCGTGCATGTAGGATCTCCCTCTGTGAGCGTGCATGTAGAATCTCACTCTGTGAGCGTGCATGTAGGATCTCCCTCTGTGAGCGTGCATGTAGGATCTCTCTGTATGAGCTGTCTGAGTGTACACCAGGAAGGAGCAAATTAATGTTAGTAGTGAAGTGCTTCGCTTTGCACGTCCAATTTTTTTTTCTTTGTGACACATTCCCTTTAAGTGGGGACAGGATAGAGGGAAGCTCCTTTTAGTACAGAGCTCATGTGCTAGATGATCATGGGATTAAAACAAAATCAGAACACAGCATGAATAGCAGCTGCTGCAACAACAGGGGTTGGGTGGAATAACTAGGGGAAACATGTTCCATGTGTAATGGATTAGGGGGTCTTACAACTAAACAACAAGGTTCAGCATAAATAGCAGCTGCTACAAAACATCTTTGTAAGCAAATCTGTTAATCACCTAATTGCCGAAATGAGGAAATAAATAATATTGATTTCCAAAATAGGAACATAGCAATTTATAGGAGAAACAGACCCCATGTGTAATGGGGTAGGGGGTCTTCCTAAGGATCAAAGATCAGCATAAATAGCAGCTGCTGCAAAACATCTTCGAAGCAAATATGTCAATCATCTGAGACACTGACACTTCTAAACACACACTGCTGACACAGACATGCTGTATACCTATACACTTGCACACACACACAGAACTTCCCCTCCTTTTCCGCTGTCAGGCCCTGCGCTCCACACTGTACATTTCAGGACCATGTGACTTGCAGGTCCTTCAGGTCCTTCAACACTCTCCGTCTGTGAAACACTAATGGCTGGAGGCTGATTCCCCCCCCCCCCCTTTCAGTTGCTGCAGAGCATCACCTGAGGCATGGACTTCACCCCTGTTTCATGGACTTCACCCCTGATGGAGCACCCCTGATTCCAGTTTAACAAACAGTTTTTCTCTTTTAGGTGGTATTTAACCCCTTCAAGACCAAGCCTATTTGCACCTAAAGGACCAGGCTCATTTTTCAATATCTGACCTGTCTCACTTTATGCGCTTATAGCTCAGTGATGCTTTAACGTATGCTAGCCATTCTGAGCCATTGTTTTTAGTCACATATGGCACTTTATATTAGTGGCAAAATCTGGTCACTACTTTGTGTGTTTTTTGTGAAAAACATCAAAGTATCATGAAAAATTAAAAAAAATTAGCATTTTATGAACTTTGAAATTCTCTGCTTCTATAAAAGAAAGTCGTATCACATGAATTAGTTACTAAGTCACATTACAGATATGTCCTCTTTATTCTGGCTTCATTTCATAAACATGTTTTACTTTTTTAGGGTGTTACGGGGCTTAGAAATTTATCAGCAAATTACCACATTTTCGTGAAAGTTTCCAAGACTGATTTTTTTAGGGACCAGTTCTTTTTTTAAGTTGATTTAGGAGGTTTGTATACTGGAAACCCCCATAAGTGACCCCATTTTGGAAACTACACACCTTAAAGAATTAATCTAGGGGTATAATGAGCATTTTAACCATACAGGGGCTGGAGGAAAGTATTTACCATTAGACCGAAAAAAATGAAAAAATTAAATTTTCCAATAATATATAGGTTTAGATTAAAGTTTCTCATTTTCAAAAGGAACATGAGAGAAAAAGCACCCCAAAATTTGTAACGCAGGTTCTCTTGAGTACTACGGTACCCCATATGTGGGCGTAAACCACTGTATGTGCACACAGCGGGGCTCAGAAAGAAGGGAGCGCCAATTAGCTTTTTCTTTGCAGATTTTGCTGAAGAAGTTTCCGAGCGCCAGGTGCATTTGCAGAGCCCCTGTAGTGCCAGCGGAGAGAGAAAAAAAACATAAGTCACCCCATTTTGGAAAGTGCACCACTCAAAGAATTCATCTTGGGGTAGGATGAGCATTTTCACCCCACAGGTGTTAGAGGAAAGTATTCAAAATTAGACAGTAAAAATGAAAAACTCAATTTTTTTCCAATAATATGTTCGTTTAGTTTGAAATTTCTCAATTTCATGAGGAACAAGAGAAAAAAAATACCACAAAATTTGTAACGCAGGTTCTCCTGAGTAAAAAGGTACCTCATATGTGGGCATAAACCACTGCATGGGCACACAGCGGGGCTCAGAAGGAAAGGAGCGCCAATTAGCTTTTTCAATGCAGATTTTGCTGAAGAAGTTTTTGAGCGCCAGGTGTGTTTGCAGTGCCCCTGTAGTGCCAGCGGAGTAAAATCTTGCCATAAGTAACCCCATTTTGGAAAGTGGACCCCTCAAAGAACTCATTTTGGGGTGTGGTGAGCATTTTGACCCCACAGGTATTAGAGGAAAGTATTCAAAAGTATACAGTAAAAATTTTAATTGAGTTGAATTTTTCCAATAATATGTTCTTTTAGTTTGAAATTTCTCAATTTCACGAGAAACAGGAGAGAAAATTCACCAAAAAGTCTGTAACGCATGTTCTCCTGAGTAGAACGGTACCCCATATGTGGGCATAAACCATTGTATGGGCACATAGCTGGGCTCAGAAGGGAAGGAGCGCCAATTAGCATTTTCTCTTCAGATTTTTTCTGAAGAAGTTTCTGAGCTCCAGGTGCGTTTGCAGAGCCCCTGTAATGTCTACAGAATAGAAACCCCCCCATAAGTCACCCCATTTTGGAAAGTACAACCCTCAAAGAATTCTTCTTGGGGTAGGATAAGCATTTTGGCCCCACAGGTATTAGAAGAAAGTATTCAAAATTGGCCAGTAAAAATGAAAAACTCGAATTTTTCAAATAATGTGTTGGTTTAGTTTGAAATTTCTAAATTTCACAAGGAACAGGAGAAAAAATGTACACCAAAATCTGTAACGCAGGTTCTCCTGAGTACAATGGTACCTCATGTGTAGGCATAAACAACTGTATGGGCACACAGCAGGGCTCAGAAGGGAAGGAGCGCCAATTTGCTGGAGCAAAACCGCAGCTAGTAATAGTTATTAGAATAGCGCAGTTACTAAAATAAAATATAAAAAAATGAGATTACAGGTAATGTGGGGTGGTTACGGACAGTCTGGAGTGGTTCCGGGTAATCTGGAGGTGGTTATGGGCAGTCTGAGGTGGTTTCGGGTAATCTTGGGTGGTTACGGGTAATCTGGGGTGGATACGGTCAACGTGGGGTGGTCACGGGCAACCTGCTGTGGTTAGAGGCAACCTGGGGTGGTTAGAGGCAACCTGGGGTGGTTACGGGCAATGTGGGGTGGATACGGACAACCTGCTATGGTTACAGACAATCTAGGGTGGTTACAGGCAACCTGCTGTGGTTACGGGCAACGTGGGGTGGTTACGGACAATCTGGGATGGTTACGGACAATCTGGGGTTATTACAGACAATCTGGGGTGGTTACAGACAATCTGGGGTGGTTACAGACAATCTGGGGAGGTTACAGGCAACCTGCTGTGGTTACGGATAAACTGAAGTGCTAATAGGTAATCTGAGGTGGGTACCTGTAATCTGGTGTGGTTACGGGCAATCTGGAGGGGGTCACTGTCAGTTTGGGGTGGTTAGAGGCATGGTGCAGTGGTCAGAGGCAAGGTGTGGTGGTCAGAGGCAAGGTGCGGTGGTCAGAGGCAAGGTGTGGTGGTCAGAGGGGGTCGACTTGGGGGGTGGGGGCACATCACTTTTTATCCCCTGTAACAAATCATTTATGGTGACAGGGGATAAAAAGTGCTGGGGAGCACATGGCACAAGCGATCGCTTGTACCGGGACCCCACAGGGGAGTTCCCGATCACTGCCCCATGCTCTCCGCTACCTACGGTGGCGGAGAGCATGGGGCTTTCATTTATTTTTACTTTAAATCACTGTTAACAGACATTAGTCTATTCACAGTGATGGCGGCGGCCATCTTGGATCTGATGGCTGCCTCGGGGAGGGGGGGGTTAGTGATCGGGGCACTAGGAGGGCTGATCTGGGGTCTGATTTTACTTATTTCATCTCCCCCCACCATGAATTCACGGTGGGGGGAGTTGAAATACAGCGGCGGCACCGGCCCATTAGTGACCACCGTATCGGCGGTCACTAAGGGTTTAATGGGGCTCAGCTGCAGGATCGCAGCTGATTCGCATTATCTCCTTTGCTGGACACAGATGAGAGCGGGATCGCTATCCCTGCAGCGATCCCGCTCTTATCATTAACCCCGTCAGTAACAGGAACGTATATATACATTCCTACTGCACGGGGTATGTGCAATAGGAACGTATATATACACATGTTACTGACGTGAAGGGGTTAAAATTCATTTTGATTACTTTGTCAACGTTAGTAAAACAAACTTGTAAGGATTTTGAGCCATAATTTGCTGAATGCTTGAATTACAGATAAGTGGCTGTTTAGCTATAGTGAAACCATATAGGAACAGGTTTATATCTCCCATGCTGTCACTAAAAAAGTGTTAAAATGCAGTAAGTGACAGTAGAGAATAAAGTCACAGTTTAATTTGTCTTGCTTTTTCTTATTTAATTTTAGCATAGTGTTATTCTCACCACCTGCTACACAATCAATTGTAGCAAGTAATTTTGCTTGCAGATACTATGATATTATTTATGAGTTGTTATATGCTCATTATACCTGCATGGAACTTGCCAACAATACTATAGTTATGTGTTGACTTTATGATTTAGTGTATCTATTATTAACTATGTGATACCTTTAGTTCAACTTTAAAAGGAGAAGTCCAGGCAGACCTCTTTTTTCACAAGTGCCAGGGAGGGGGAGGCTAAAAGTATGTACATGTCCTCACCTCCAAGGCTCCAGCACTGGCGGTTGCATACTGCTGATCTGGTCCCCAGCCATATACTGGTCTGAGCTAGTTAGCAGCCGTAGCAGGGTCCTGGCTTATCCTTCCCCTCCTGGACACTTGAGGGGAAAAAAAGAGGTCTGGGGGGACTTCTCCTTTAACTATAGAACCTATTTTGCCTTTGGAATATTTTGCATCATGTAATGCAGCCCTAACTTTTTTTTTTTATACCCACAAGAAAAAACAAGGGTAGATTTACTCTAGATTTAATCTACAGGACACTATTTTAAATATTTATCTAAGCATAAAAGTTAACTTTGTCAAACCCGAAACCTCGGTAATGATTCCCGCTGTCTGCCCGCTCCGTGGAGTGGGCGGATCCAGCGGGAGGACCGCCTGGAAAACTGGGATACAGCCATAGCCATAGGCTGTATCCCAGTTTTCCAGGCATTCCTCCCGCTGGATCCGCCCGCTCCACGGAGCGGGCAGACAGCGGGAATCTGCTGCCGAGTGTTCGGGTTCATATGAACCCGAACCTCTGCAGGTTCGGATCATCCCTAGTTCTTCTTTCAAAAGACAAGGACATTTTTTTCATTGCTCAAAGTTTGAGTTCTTTTCACTACTTCAGGATCTTCTTGACACATCAGTAATTAATGGTTGGTACAGTGGCAACTTCAGTTATGTGTCCCTGTCTATATTGATGACTAAGCCCTGAAAATGGTACTGTATTCAGCAGAGCACTATATAGCAACCCTAACACCTCAGCCACCTCACCCTCACAATGAGAAGTTAACATTTTGAATGTTAATGTGTTTTCCCTGAGTCCTATTGGCAGCACAAGAGATGGGGTGTCTCCGCCCCTGTGAACCCATGGACAAGGGAATATTTTAATGAGTTAAAATCAAAAACTCCACCCCCTCTAGTATAACTAGCCCCCTCATGCATCCGCCCCCCTGAGTAAATTTTTAAAGTACATTATAGGGAGGGAGTCTTGTGCTGCCAATAGGACTCAGGGAAAACACATTAACATTCAAAATGTTAACTTCCCTATGGTCCTAATTGGCAGCACAACAGATGGGGATTTAGCAAGAAACACCCCCATAGGGAGGGCTCTGTGCCGAAACAGAACTTGGCACAGATCTAGCAAACAATGTTTGCCTAGAAATTAAATAATTAATTTTATAATGTTTTATGAAGGTGAGTGGAGATGACCATGTCGCAGAATTGCATATTTGGTCTAAAGGAACGGAACACCTTTGCGCCCATGAAGTGGACACAGCTCTCGTAGAGTGTGCCCTGGTAAATTCTGGAGGTTGTTCTCCCGCCGCTGAATAGCTTGAATTAATACATTCGCATATCCAGCGGGATATGGAGGGCTTTGACACCTTCTTGCCCTTGTTACGTCCGTGGAAAAGAACTAGTAAATTCTCTTCTTTCCTGAAGGAGAAAGTCCTTAATAGATACACTTTTAGTGCTCTAACTATGTCAAGGGTTGAAAAGTCTTCTCCATCCTCCAAAGACTCTGAAGCAAATTGTGGTAGCACAATGGAATGATTTATATTGGAGAAGGAAGAGTACTTCGGACGGAAATCTGGTAGATACCTCAAATTCACCCTT
Organism: Dendropsophus ebraccatus; assembly: GCF_027789765.1. Lineage (NCBI taxonomy): Eukaryota > Metazoa > Chordata > Amphibia > Anura > Hylidae > Dendropsophus > Dendropsophus ebraccatus. Next base: position 41,840,373 of record NC_091454.1, on the reverse strand, counting down.
CCTTCCAAAAAGGTAGTGTATGGCTCTTTAGCTGCTAGTGCTTGCAGCTCCCCTACTCTCTTGGCTGTAGTCACTGCCAAGAGAAAGGCCACCTTTAACGTTAGGTACTTAACCTCTACTGAGTCCAGAGGCTCGAATGGTGGTTTACATAATTGCTTCAGGACCAACCCGAGGTCCCAGGCAGGCACAGGTTTAACAACAATAGGACACAGTCTGGATATTGCCCTTGTGAAGTCCTTCACCTCCTTTATCTGAAGAAGTCTTCTATTAAGGAAGGATGACAGAGCTGCTATTTGAACCCGGATGGAATTGGGTTTAAGTCCTTTGTCAAACCCATCTTGAAGGAAATCCAGAATGTGCGCCACTGTAGGATTCTCTGGATTAATCTGCTTTGCGTTAGCCCAGTTTTGGAATATTTTAGCGATCCTTCTATACGACTTATTGGTCGCCTCACTCCTAGAGTGAGTAAGCATTTCCAATACTTTTTGAGATAGCCCACCGGCTCTCAGTATGGTCCTATTAGTCTCCAGGCTGTCAGATTGAATGCCCTGAGACTCTGGCAGAGCTGGTTGCCCTGGGACACTAGGTCCCTCCTCACCAGTAATTTCCAGTATGTCCCTCTGCTCATGTTCAGGAGCTGTGGAAACCAGCATCTCTTTGGCCAGAAGGGGATGACTGCTATGACATTCGTCTGGTCCTGACGAATTTTGGCTAATACCCTCGGTATTAGGGGGATTGGTGGGAATACATACGCTAGCTGAAAGTCCTAGGTAATTGACAGGGCGTCCACCGCCATTGGACTGTCCTCCTTGTAAAGGGAGCAGAACCTGTTGAGTTTGGAGTTCTGCCTGGTCGCCATAAGGTCCACTTGTGGCAGACCCCACCGATCCACTAGCTGTCTTAACACAGCCTCGTTCAGTGACCATTCCCCTGGCACAGTGAGTCCCCGGCTCAGCCGGTCCACTATCACATTGTGCGAGCCTTTGACATGGACTGCAGATAACCTTGTTATCCTCTCTTCTGCCCATATGAAGATCCTCTCCACTTCTCTCAGAAGTGTTTGGGACCTCGTGTCTCCCTGTTTGTTGATGTAACAAACACACGCAATGTTGTCTGAACTGACTTTTACCGCCTTGCGATAAAGTATGTCCTTGAAATGAGTTAGTGCCTTGATGATGGCTCTTAACTCCCTTACGTTTGAGGAGAACTCTTTCTTCTTGTGTCCAGGAGCCTGAAACTTTCATCTGCCGAAGATGGGCTCCCCAGCCTGTCCCTGAAGCGTCTGTAGTTAGGATTTCGTAGATCGGATCTTGGAGATCCATTCTATCCTTCACCTTCCACCACCATCTGAGAGACAGTCTTGTGTTCACAGACAGGACATGTATGTTGTCTAGTGTGGCCAGATCCCTGTTCCACACTCTGAGAGTTTCCTGCTGAAGTCTTCTTAGGTGCCACAGCGCCCATGGCACTGCTTCTGCTGTTGACGATAGGTGCCCTAAGAACTTCATCAGGGTCCGTAAAGACACCTGGCGTGGAGGAGATAGAAATTGACAGCCCTGTTGGATCTTGTTCTTCCTCAGAGGAGAAATAAAGAGTTTCATCTGGGTCGTATCTACTACAAATCCCACTAAAGCCTTGACTGTTGCAGGCACCAAGTCCGACTTGTCTTGATTTACCACCCAGCCTAGCTGATGGAGGAAATCTAAAACTATGTTGGTCTGCGTGTTTAGGAGGTTGGCTGTTGGTGCCATAATGAGCCAATCGTCTAGATAAGGGACTATCCTTATCCCCTGAAGTCTCAGTACTGCCACTACTGACGAGATTATTTTGGTAAAGATGAAAGGCGCTGTGCTTATTCCGAAGGGCAGTACCTTAAACTGCAGGTGTCTGATCTGTCCCATTTCCCGGATGTTTTTGGAACCGAAAAAATAGGGGAATATACTCCTTTCCCCCTTTCTAGTGGAGGAACTTCCTCCAGGACGGCTATGGAAATTAAATGTAGGACTTGGTGCTCCAGAATTTCTCCTCTGTCGCCATCCAGTCATTTTGAAATTAAAAACCTTCTTAAGGGAAGGGGTTCTAACTGAAGAGAATATTCATACCGGAAAGTATTTATAACCCAGGGATCCTGAGTTGTGGATGCCCAGGTTTCCCAAAAATTTGTAAGCCGCCCTCCAACTGGAATTTTTTTCTTTTTGTAGTCAAAAATCGAGCTTTTTTGTGCCCTCCTTTGCCACCTGTCTGGAGGTGCCTCTTCTACTGGAGAAAGTGCCTCTGCCTCTATTGAAATATCTGGATTGCCGCCCCCTCTGTGGGGATCTCCCTCTTTTAAACTGCCTCCGAGCTGTAGGTAATTGAGGAAGGGATTTCCCCTTTTTATCCGACAGCTTCTCCATGAGGGAATCCATCTCTGCACCGAACAACCTCCCTGGGTGATACTCAAGGTTGCAGAGATGGTACTTGGATGGGTTGTCACCTGTCCAAGGTTTTAACCATAAAGCCCTTCTACCAGCGGTAGAAAGGGCCATTGTTCTGGATGCCAACCTAATCTGTTGGGAGGAGGCATCACATAGGAAATCAATTGCTAAATTGATCTTCTTAAATTGAGAGAGAATATCATCTCTCTTTACTCTCTTCTCTATGTCTTCTTGAGACTTAGCTAGCCACCTTCTTAGAGACCTAGCTACTTCAAAGGAGGACACTGAAACCGACATCTGAGCTGCAGCAACTGAGTATGATCTTTTCAAGGCCACTTCCACTCTTCTGTCCATTGGGTCCTTTAAACTGGACCCATCCTCTGCTGGTACTATGGTGCATTTTGAAAGTTTTGCTATGGCCACATCTACTTTAGGCGGAGCCATCCAGTCCTTGGCCGGCTCCTCCCTTACATTATACATCATCTTGAATCTCTTACTGAGGGCCGCCGATTTCTCCGGCTTCCTCCATTCTGCCCGGATCACTTCCATAATTTTGTCCTCCAAGTAGAAAGCTCTGCCCCTGGAGGTGGATGGTGCTTCTGCATTTTCAGCGGGATTAATTTCCGCCAATACAGCCTTCACCAGCTTCTGAATCCTGTCAACCAGAAAATAATTATTTTCCGGTCTGACCTCCTCCTCTTCTGAGGATGCAGAATTTAAATCGGATGATGCATCAGCTTCATCAATTATAACAAGTTCCTGATCAGAATGTGACTCCAGAGGAGAAGAAAGGCTTCTACGGGCTCTCTTCCTTGGTCTACCCTTCAGGGAGTCCTTCAACTCCCCAATGGACTGCCGAACGAAGTCTTTCACCCAGACCACAACATCTTGAATGGAGGGCTCATCCCTGCTTGGCAGGCTGCTGCGACAATCCTGGCACAACATTGAATCACCACCATCCAGAAGGGGTGTATCTATGGTAAAAACACATTACATTGTGGCTACCTATAGACCCAACCTGATATACTACTGCGAGGTATAAACCTAGACTAAATTCTTGCTTTTAGAAGAGGTTTTGCGCCCAAGAGAACCTCTGCCAGATTCCAAGGAAGACATCTATAATACACATGTAGCATTAAAATATACTGTCAAGAATCTCCCCAGCATGTCCATCAGAAAGTCATTTACCTTTGTTTGCAGAATTTCCACTGCCAGAAAAGGAATTCAGCAAAGAGCTGCGGCACAGCATGCAATGCAGCCACTAGGAACGCCAGACAGCACCTCCCCAGTGAAACACCTGGTTTAAATGGCCGCTTTTGGCGCCCTTGGAGCAGACTCCGCCTCCTACCCCCACCCCCCGAGGCACCTCGCACCTCTGACACGGGCTCACTATACTGCTGGGTAATCGGTCACAATTCCGGTGAGGCAGCACTGCTGCCGACATTCTCATACCTCTTTCTGGCAGTCCTGCGCCTCGCGCTGTCTGCGATGTGCCATAGAAGCCTCCGTTCCGAGTAACGGAGAAACCGGAAGTCGTCCTCTGACCCTGTGACGTCACTTTCGTCTATACGGCACAATGAATATGGCGCCGCCACTCTAGCAAACCACGCAGCGCGCACGATCCTCGCAACACACCTGTAAAGGAAAAGCATCCCAGTTGATAAGTAAGTTACAGCCTGGGAGCGTAAATATTTTGGGGGGAAATGCCAAAACGACAGTCTCCACCCCCAGAGTTGTTTTCTAATCCTGAGCACAGCATAAAGCTGCTGTGCACCCATATCCATGGAACACAGGACAAGAAAAAAACTCAGGGGGGCGGATGCGGATGAAGGGGCTAGTTATACTAGAGGGGGTGGAGTTTTTGATTTTAACTCATTAAAATATTACCTTGTCCATGGGTTCACAGGGGCGGAGACACCCCATCTGTTGTGCTGCCAATTAGGACGATAGGGAATGTCATCTAGGTAATTCCAAAAATCTGCCTCCACTGTGTGGCCTTCTAGTTTCTGAAGTTCAGAAGTTTCTGGTAATTAAGGGGTTATGCAGCATACCATAGCTACTCTCTTCCAAAAACAGCATCACGCTTGTACTCAAGTAATGTGTGGTACTAAAATTCTATTCGCTTCAGTGAAACTGAGTTGCAATACCACAAACAAACTGGAACAAGCATGTTTTTTCTAATGTTGGACTACCCCTTTATTATTAGACAATCGGTGAAGGTGGCCTTGGGCTTTTTCATACCAAGTGTGTTAAAGGAATTGTCCCTTATTTTGCATGCCTTTCTTTACCAGTGTCATCCATGTCTTAAACAAGAAAGAAAGAAAGAAAGAAAGAAAGAGAGAAAGAAAGAGAGAAAGAAAGAAAGAAAGAAAGAAAGAAAGAAAGAGAGAAAGAGAGAGAGAAAGAGAGAAAGAAAGAAAGAAAGAAAGAAAGAAAGAAAGAAAGAAAGAAAGAGAGAGAGAGAGAGAGAGAGAGAGAGAGAAAAAAGAAAGAAAGAAAGAGAGAAAGAAAGAAAGAAAGAAAGAAAGAGAGAGAGAGAGAGAGAGAGAGAGAGAGAGAAAAAGAAAGAAAGAAAGAAAGAAAGAAAGAAAGAAAGAAAGAAAGAAAGAAAGAAAGAAAGAAAGAAAGAAAGAAAGAAAGAAAGAAAGAAAGAAAGAGCTGTGACAAAAACATAAAGCTGGTTTATCAATCGTAAACAAATGAGCTCACCTAAGTGGGTCATATATTGTACACAACTTGAATGATGTTATAACATACAGATTCAAGAGAGACACAGCTTATCACCTTCTGGATATTCTTCAAGGGTATATTCCTAATCAGGAAGCTGGAAAGGATGCTGGAAAAGCTTGATTAAATCCTGGGACACTGCCCCCAGTATCCCAGGATTGGATCAAGCTTTTCCCCAGCACCCGGGGTGGAACAGCAGGGAGTGGAGCAGCAGAGCAGCAGGCAGGCTGCTTGACGAGGGAATCGCTAATGAAACAAAGAGCATTAAGGCCAAAACAGGTTGCAAGGGTTCGACCAAATTTCTTCAGATTTCATAGTTTAAGGGTACAAACACACACACCGTATACGCAGCAGATACGCAGCAGATCTGCAGCAGATTTAATGGTGAAGATTAGATGCTGTGTTAAGTTATTTAGATCTAATCTGCTGTGTATTTGTTGCATATTTGCTGCGTATCGCAGCAGTAAATACGCTGTGTATACGTTGTGTGTGTTTATACCCTAAAGCATCTATTTGATACAGGGTAGTGTATTTGGTTGAATTTAGGGCTCTACATGTCAGTAACATCATTATCTCAAAGTCAATTTTTTATCTCAAAGTCAATATTCACCATTACAGGGTCTATGCAGGAAAAAGGTCACAAATGCAGTGAAGGAGCAGCAGTAGTCTTTGGAGGCCAGTGGAGGCCCAGCAATAGTAATCTGAGGCCAGTACAGAAGCAACAGTAGTCATTGGAGGCCAGGGGAGGTCCAGCAATTGTCATTTGAGGCCAGTACAGGAGCAGCAGTAGTTAACATGGAGGCCAGTACAGGAGCAGCAGTAGTCAACATGGAGGCCAGACAGGAGCAACAGTAGCCAACTTGGAGGCAAGGCAAGAGCAGCAGTAGCCAACATGGAGGCCAGGCAGGAGCAACAGTAGTCAACATGGAGGCCAGGCAGGAGCAACAGTAGACAACACGGAGGCCAGGCAGAAGCAGCAGTAGCCAACATGGAGGCCAGGCAGGTGCAACAGTAGTCAACATGGAGGCCAGGCAAGAGCAGCAGTAGCTAACATGAAGGCCAGGAAGGATCAGCAGTAATCAACATGGAGGCCAGGCAGGAGCAACAGTAGTCAACATGGAGGCCAGGCAGGAGCAAAAGTAGCCAACATGGAGGCCAGGCAGGAGCAGCAATAGGCAACATGGAGGCCAGGCAGGATCAACAGTAGTCAACATGGAGGCCAGGCAGGAGCAACAGTAGACAACACGGAGGCCAGGCAGAAGCAGCAGTAGCCAACATGGAGGCCAGGCAGGTGCAACAGTAGTCAACATGGAGGCCAGGCAGAAGCAACAGTAGTCAACATGGAGGCCAGGAACGAGCAGCAGTAGCCAACATGGAGGCCAGGCAGGAGCAGCAGTAGCCGACAAGGAGACCAGTACAGGAGCAGCAGTATCCAACATGGAGGCAAGGGCAGGCACAGCAGTAGTCAACATGCAGGCCAGTGAAGGCCCAGCAGTAGTCAACATAGAGGCCAGTTAAGGCTCAGCAGTAGCAAACATGGAGGCCAGGGCAGGAGCAGCAGTAGTCAACATAGAGGCCAGTACAGGAGCGGCTGTAGTCAACATAGAGTCCAGTGAAGGCCCTATCAGTAGTCAACATGGAGACGAGTACAGGAGCGGCAGTAGCCAACATGGAGGCCAGGGCAGGAGCGGCTGTAGTCAACACAGAGGCCAGTTAAGGCCCAGCAGCAGCCAACATGGAGGCAAGGGCAGGCACAGCAGTAGTCAACATGCAGGCCAGTGAAGGCCCAGCAGTAGTCAACATAGAGGCCAGTTAAGGCTCAGCAGTAGCCAACATGGAGGCAAGGGCAGGCACAGCAGTAGTCAATGTGAAGGCAAGGGCAGGCACAACAGTAGTCAACATGCAGGCCAGTAAAGGCCAAGCAGTAGCCAACATGGAGGCAAGGGCAGGCACAGCAGTAGTCAACATGGAGACAAAGGCAGGCACAGCAGTAGTCAACATGCAGGCCAGTGAAGGCCCAGCAGTAGTCAACATGGAGGCCAGTCAAGGCCCAGCAGTAGCAAACATGGAGGCCAGGGCAGGAGCAGCAGTAGTCAACATAGAGGCCAGTACAGGAGCGTCTGTAGTCAACATAGAGTCCAGTGAAGGCCCTATCAGTAGTCAACATGGAGACGAGTACAGGAGCGGCAGTAGCCAACATGGAGGCCAGGGCAGGAGCGGCAGTAGTCAACATGGAGACCAGTGAAAGCCCAGCAGTAGCCAACATGGAGGCTAGGGCAGGAGCAACAGTAGCCAACATGGAGGCCAGGGCAGGAGTAGCAGTTGTAATGGGGTGACATGAGCAGCGGAAGCAGAATAATGAGGTCCATGGACAGGCGAGAGGTAGCAGGGCAGCAGAAGCAGGAATGGTGGAATGACCAGTAAGGTCTAGTTCACATATAGGCCATAATAGAAGCAGAAAAGGTCCTACATCTTGGTGACAACAGGACCAAATCGTACTCTGTGGTATCAGGAGCAGGTGTCACAAAGTCCTTATCTATCCATGTGGCTTTCATTTTGATGAAAGTCAGATGCTCCACATTATCACAGGACAATCTGGTTCTCCTGGGACTGACAATATGACCTGCTGAAAACTCGCTCGGATGACACACTGCTGGCCGGACAGGTGAGTTTGTGCAAAGCAAATTCAGCGAGTTGTGGGCAGACATCAAATTTTTTCCACCCAGTAGTCCAGGGGTTTGGGGACGTTAGGTGGCAATGTAGAGTCCAAAAACACCTAGACTTGCTGTTTGAGGTGTGCTGCCATGTCCTGCTGCTGTGCGGGTGCTCCTGTTACCCCGGCCTGTGGCTGCATGAAAGCATGCATAATGGACATCAGGCTCATACTGGTGCCGCTGCTCATGCCACCCAAGCTGCTAGATTAGGATGTGGAGGAGGTAGCGCTGCTGGTGTGGCCCTGGTGGGAATGGCGTGAATGAGAGCGCCGTGTTCCAAAGGCTGAAACTAACTGTGCACCCAGCTCCTCTCTATAATAATTCCTTTTTTCCTCCCTATTGGAAGGGTGAATGAATTCACACAGCTTGTTGCGATATCGTGGGTCCAGTAGTGTGGCCAGCCAGAACTTGTCCCGTTTATGAATCCTTTGCAAGCGTGGGTCAGCCTGAAAGCATATCAACATGCGCTTAGCCATTTCCACCAGGGAGTGGGAAGGAGTCCTCGCCTCCGTCTCCACAACATACTGCCAATGGGTACTGCCTCCATCCTCCTCATCCTCCTCATAGCCCTGCATATCCTCCTCTGGACCCTCTCTGGTCTGGCAGGAAGGCTCATCTCCTTCTCCTCCACCCGTCTCCCCAAAGAGTTCCAGTGCGTTCAGGTCCTCCTCCTCCTCTTAAACTTCCTTTCTTTCTCCTCTGCCAAGCCTTCCTCCAGTGACCCAGGCTGCGACAGTGGCAAGACCTGTTTGCCCTCGCCACAGTCGCATCAGCATCATCTCCAGTACATGAAGCATGGGTATGATGGCGTTCAGTCCTGTGTCTTGCCCACTGACCACAAAGGGTCCTCAAAGGGTCGTAGAAAGCATCAGGTGTCACGCATGAGCTGCCACTGTACGAGCTATAGGTTAAACAGGGGGGTCGCGGTGTCCCCCTGCAGCAAGAGGAAATCAGTCAAGGCCTTCCTCTGCTCATACAGCCGGTCCAGCATGTGGAGGGTGGAGTTACACAGCATGGCTACATCGCAAATGAGATGATGGTTGGGAAGACCATTCCTCCGCTGCAGGTCGAGGAGGATGTGGTGAGAGCGACTTGAATGGCTGAAACGGTTACACAGCTTTCGAACAATTGACAGCACAGTCTGAAAATGGGATGAAGACTTTAGAAAGTGTGTAACTATTAGGTTTAAAACATGTGCCATACACGGGGCGTGCCTCATACCTCCTCGATGCAGCGTGAAGAGAATGTTGTTCCCATTGTCACTCACCACCGTCCAAACTTTCAGATGGCGAGGAGTCAGCCACGAGAGGATTTCCATGTCGAGCAGGTGGTGCAGCTCTTTCTTTGTGTGTCTCCTTTCCCCCAGGCAGGCTAGGTGCTGCACAGCATGACACCTCCATGCTACACCCAAGTGGTACAAGGGAAGACCACTGGCGATTGAGGAGGCTTTGCGCCTACTGGAGGAGGTGGAGGAGGACCGTGACACAGGAACCCTGCTTTGACAACGGGGTGGTGTCATCGCCCTTCCCTGGCCAAGTTGCTGGGGGTCCGCCGGCCATATTACATTTACCCACTGAGGAATAATGGACATATACTGCCCTTGCCCGTAATTATAGCTCCAGATGTCTGTGGTTAAATGTACATGTCTGCTTACTGAATGACTCAGCGAGTGAGCAACCTTTTCGCAATCATACCTATACATGGCCGGCACAGCTGTGTTGGAAAAGTAGTGTTGACTCCTTCCACCGTGGCTCCGCACACAACATCAGTTCACGGAAAGGTGCCGATTCCACCACTTTAAACGGCAGAGCCTAGAGCACCAGCAACTTGGCCAGGTGGGCATTCAGCTTGACTGCCGCAGGATTGCTGGATGCATATGTCTGCCTCCAGTATAGGGACTCCATGATGACAGGCTGTATACTGCTAGCAACACAAGGGCCACTAGCTGAAGAAGGGAGTGAAGCCACACTCCCTTCCACAGAGGAGGTCTGACTTTGTGAAAGGCCCCCCTGACTACTGCTGCTGATGACCTTGGGTCTGCCTGGGCCTGCTGTGACCCACTATCACCCCATTTCTCCCAGGCAGAAAGGTGGTGGCGCTTCATGTGTGCAGCCATGGCGCTGGTGCCAGGATGTCAACTCTTGCCTCTTTTAATGTGCCTGTCGCACAGGCGACAGATGACCACATGGGTATCCTCCGGGCACTTTTTAAAAAACTGCCATACAGGTGAGGTGTAGAGTCTAGGACCGACAGGCTGTTAGGATGGGAGGGCACTGCCGATACTAGGGCCTGCAGTGGAGGAGGTTTCCCAGTGGTCATTTGCTTGTCCCGGCTACGCTTCCGACTTATTTGACTACTGCTGCCTGTCTGCTTCTTAGTTGTGGCGGGCCTGCTGGTAGACGGATTTCCGGTTGACAAATCCGTCAAATAAGCCAACTCCTGACGTGGATCCCATGTAACATCCGATGTAGCATCATCCAGTTCCAGAATGATGGTATCATCCTCATCAGGCTCCTGCCCAGCCCTTTCTCGTCTACTGCCTACTGCTCTCCTGCCAGGCCTATCATGGGTCTGCTCTGATATGGCCTCCGACACAGCTATGCCCTCCACTTGATTGTCCCGTGTCTTCCCCCATGTGCTCATTGTCATCAAAGAGCAGTTGGCTGCTAATAGACGCCAACAGTTCCCTTGCAGGCAGCGGTTCAAGAGTTAGCGGGCTGTTGCTAATGATGTCAGATGGAGGAGGTGGGGGAATTGCTGCACGCCCGTGCCAAGTCAGGGTCGTGTCCGAGGTACCCACAGATACCTGGCTGGCTGTCTTACTACTAATCCTTGTGGACGTCGAAGTGTGAGCCAGACACTCCAGGACTCTGGAATTAGACGTGTGGACACGACCCTGGTGTGACAAAGGAAGCTCAGGCCTGCCACTGGACCCTCTTCCTAAGCTACTTCCTCTTCTGCCCCTTGAGCCAGACTCTCTGCCCGGCCCTCTGCCTAAAATGCTTTGTGAGGTTTCCTGCTGCCGCTGTGCCATTCAATTTATGATTTCTACACTTGGTAGATGAGAACAGTATTTTCTGTAATACAGTCTAGCAGGCGTCCCACTTTAGTACAAGTATATCTGTATAGCAGTTCTTTTTTTAGTTTTATTCTACACACTTGCACAAGGTATATTTGTGTCTTAGGATAACACGTATCTCATATACACTCTCACAAGGATCCAACTATTGTACTTGGAATATCTGTAGAGCACTTTTTTTAGAGTTTTATTCTACACAAATGCACGAGGTATATTTGTGTCTTAGGATAACACGTATGTCATATACACTCTCACAAGGATCTAACTATTGTACTTGAAATATCTGTAGAGCACTTTTTTGTGTTTTAATCTACACAAATGCACAAGGTATATTTGTGTCTTAGGATAACATGTATGTCATATACACTCTCACAAGGATCCAACTATTGTACTTGGAATGGATATCTGTAGAGCACTTTTTTTAGAGTTTTATTCTACACACATGCACAAGGTATATTTGTGCCTCAGGATAACACCTATGTCATACACACTCTCGCAAAGGTGACAGTATAGTACTTATATATCTGTATGGCATGTTTTTGTTCTGTGCACCCTTTGCTCTCCTATGCCTAATCTATCTTTCGCCCTCTCTATTATTCTCTCTCAATCACTATATGTTTCTCCTTTTGTACGATATCTTCTGACTAGTCAGTACAGCAGCAGCAGCGTTTTGTCACTGACGAGCTCCGTGCACTGCTAACAGTCTCCTTTCTCTCTGCAGACTGCGTCGTGCGGTCATGTGACCGCTCCTTTTAAAGCAGTACCGACGTTACACAGAGGGTGGGCTATTGCAAGATCCCTGCTGATTGGATGTGTTCCGGGCATCATGGGAAAGCGCTTTTCCTGCCCGGAACACTTCCTGCTTTCTAAAACGCCGGCTGCCATTTCAGAAAGCAAGAAAAAAAATTGGAGCGGACTTCCAAAAATCTGAATCCAATCTGACTCGGACTTTTGGAAAAATCTGAACCGGCTCCCATACCGGCCGAACTGGCTCGCTCATCTCTACTGATAAACACTGGAAGAGTTAAGATTTCTAAATAGAAGTAATTTATAAATCTGTATGACTCTCTGACACCACTTGATTTGATTCTCGTCGAGTACCCCTTTAACGCTATGTTTACACTATGGAATAGTTAGAAAAGGTAGGGGTGCACTCCAGTAGCAATTAAAATCTGTAAGCAGATATTTCATATCCAAGGTTAAAACATGCTGCAGGATAACACCGACGCGTTTCGTCCTAGTCCTGGTATAATACACACCTGGTACAACACATGATTAAAAACAAAAAAGCAGCCTATCAAGTGGAGGCCCATAGAGCCTACTATACAGGTGAAAAAGCAACCCAACATAATTAGTTACGGGAAGAATACAGCAGTGTAAGGGCAAATACACACAAGAGGGACGGACCAAAGGCAAAGATGTGTGAAAAACTAAATAAATAATAATATTATTAATCCGAAGCATATAATACCAGTGCCAAAGTATAAGCAAAAATGAAAAATGAATTAAATATGCAATAAGCATGAATTGTAATAAATACTACATAAATATAAAGATATGTACGCACAAAAAATAATCATAAAAAAAAAAAAAAATGAAAATAATGCAGATAAGTAACACATAATGTAAGTATGAGAATGTAAATATAGCAATGTAGGAAACACAATAAGTAAGAGAAAACGTGGATATATAATAGTGTTGCTCTGCAAATCAATATGTATAGTGGTATAATAAATCATTTTTCAAATTTAATCCATTCGGATGACGAGTATTCAACTTAAAGATATACTCTGCTTCTTTATGCAATAAGAGCTGTTGTTTGTTGCCACCTCTCATGGTGGCTTGCACCGTTTTAATGCCGTAAAATGTGAATGAGGAATGATTGCCATGATGTTTGTCGAGAAAGTGTTTTGCCGCACCCGATGATCTTGTGGTATGTCCCTTCTTGATATCCTTGATATCACTAATTCTCTTTTTTGATTTACGTATGGTGCAGCCCACATATTTAAGTTGGCATGATCTGCATTCTATGACATAAATGACATGGTGACTTTCACAACTGATGTTGTCCGTGATTCTGTAAATGTGTGTATTTTCACTGTTGGTGTAGGTTTTTGTTTGGAGCATGTACTTGCACATATTACATCTGGGAATTCCGCATTTGTGACTACCTAATATAGTGTGGGAAGAGTGTGAATGGAGGGGTGGTAGTGTGCTGGGGGAGAGCTGATCTCCCAATGTACACCCCCTGCGTGCCGCATCGTATGCCTCCATCAATGATATTACTTATGATAGCATCCTGTCGTAAAATGTTTAAGTTCCTGGTTAGAATATCGGAAATGTTTTTATATTCAGTGGAATAGCGTGTGGAGAAGGTAACCGGTGTGTGTTCATTGTTGTTAGAATGATTGGATTTTTTATTATTATTCTCCTTCAATAGTATGGTTCTAGATTTTTGAGGAACCTTTCTAAGTTCCCTGTTTATGTGGGTACGTTTATAACCCCGATCAATCATGCGCTGGCATGTTTCTATGCTTTGTGTTTTAAATGTGGTGGGGGAAGAACAGGCACGCTTAACCCGTGTCAGCTCCCCCACTGGTATTGATCTAACAGTATGGGCTGGGTGGCTGCTAGACGCATGCAGAAATGTGTTGCCCGCAGATGGTTTTCTGTAAAGTGATGTGTCTACTCTTCCTGTGTTGAAGTTGGCTGTCAATGTAATATCCAAAAATGGAATGGACTCAGGATGGAACTGGTGGGTAAATGATAAATTATTATTATTATTGTTATTGATATATTGTATAAACTTGCTGATGTCTTCCTTGTTTCCCTGCCACACGATGAGGACGTCAGCAATATAATGTCCGTACCACCGTATGGCAGGGGGGAAGGGATTGGAATGACAAAAAACATACCTTTACTCCCACCATGCCATGAACAGGCCCGCCAAAGTAGGTGAGAATTTAGCTCCCATAGGAGCACCTCTTATCTGCAAAAAAAATTATTAAATGTGAAATAATTATGTTTTAATAGATAGGAAGTGAAATCCAAAATAAATTCCCTTAATTCGTAACTGTAAGTGCTATAACAATATAAATGATATGCGAGGGCTTGTAGGGCCTGTTCGTGGGGGATGGAGGAGTATAGGGCAGAGATATCACAACTGAGCCATAAAAAATCTTGTTGCCAATTAAAATGCTCAAATGCTCGTAGGACACTGCTACTGTCCTTGAGATAACGGGGTACCCTGGTAACAAGGGGCTGGAGTAGCCCATCCACCCAAACGCAAAGTTTATCCCCAAGGGATCCAACTCCCGATATGATGGGACGTAGGGGTGGAGGGGATATCCCCTTGTTGACCTTGGGGAGGCCATAGAAAACAGCTGTTAAAGGAAAATCAGGGATTAGGTTAGTGGCATCTTTTTCATTTAATATCCCAAGGGAAATGCCCTCCTCCACAAGGGTGCATAATCCAGGTTTGAAGGTGGGAGTAGGATCCTCAGATAGTTTCTTATATGTCTCTTCATCTTGGAGAATATTATTGGCCAGTTGGATATACAGCTCTCTGTCCATAAGGACTATTTTGCCGCCTTTATCTGCCATCTTTATTATGAGCTGAGGATTGCTACTTAATTTTTTGATGGCCTCTCGTTCTTTAAGGCTAGGTTCACACTATGTATCTGTGCGGCTGTATTGCGGGCGGTAATCATCGGACGGATTTTTCCGGTTAATGCGTACGCTGGAAAGTATACGATATACGGCTGCACAGTGCACACTATGTATGAACCTACGGCCCTATCGTAAACGGACCCGTAAGAAATTAACAAGACCATTGTTTGAGGCTGGAACTGTGCGAATTCACGGCCGTGGATTGACAGGCGGTCCGTACGAAGTACTTCAAAAATAGCCAGCAATAATGCCAAATGCCGATGCCTCTAATAGTTAATATATTAAATTAATAAAACACATTTTCTTTGTAATAAAGTCCCTTTCGTTGTTCAATAATTTAATTCTAACGAATCCATCATTGTGCAATTACATATACTGTTAAAGTAAATATAAATATATATATATATATATATATATATATATATATATATATATATATAAATGTATATTTATATATATATATATATATATATATATATATATATATATATATATATATTTATTTTTTGACAGTATATTTAATTGCACAATGATGGATTCGTTTAAATTGAATTATTGAACAACGAAACTGATTTTATTACAACGAAAATGTGTTTTATTAATTAAATATTAATTAGTACAGGAGGCTCCATGAAGCCGTTAATTCATATTCCCGGTAATAGAGCATTCTGTACTAATCATCACTTTACTTTAATGAAAACATCAAATGTTTCTTCAAGTTATGTTATCACAATAGCATTATTAGAAGAAACATTTTGAATTATATGTGCGCTCAGCTGATTGGCTGATCAGCTGAGCGCACATATAAAGAGCCGGTCCGCAGCACAGTGACTTCAGTGTGCTGCGGACCAGCGAAGAGACAACATCGGGGTGAGTATACAGATCTCCCCACCCCCTCCCCAGCACTGCACCCCTCCCAGCAAGGAAGGGGGGTCAGTTAACCCCTTCCTTGCTGGGATGGGTGCAGTCTGACATCAGTCTGGCCCCCAAGGGGTTAAGGGGGATGCAATACATCCTCCCTTAACCCCTTGGGGGCCAGACTGTAAGCAGCGATCTGTAAAGATGCTGCATACTGTAAGGTGCACAACACCGCTCACAATGATGGGTGTTGTGCTCCTGTTTGTGTGTTTCTCCCTTTTTGTTTTTCAGACATCGGTATCCTGTGGATTACGTCGGATTCGGTGGACTACGACAATGACCAGCGTTTGTTTGGTGTTTTTTTTTTTTATAAAATGGTCAATGTTGGGGTGTTTTTATTTGAATAAAAAAAAAATTTCACTTGTGTGTTGTCTTTATTTCTTTACTTTATAGACTTAGTAGTGTAAGCCGTCTAATAGATGGAATCCATTACTAAGTCGGGGCCTAGTGATAGCCGGTATAAAATGGCTAACACTAACCCCCCATTATTACCCCAGTACCCAATGCCACCAGGGGTACTGGGAAGAGCCGGGTGCCAGTGATCCCGAAGCGTCAAAATTGGCGCTCTTGGACTGGGCGGCAGCAGGCTGGTAAGATTTAGGCTGGGGAGGGCCTAAAACAATGGCTCTTCCCACCCTGGTGTTACCAGGCTGCTGTCGTTTGGTTTTTAACTCGGCTGGTTATGAAAATAGGGGGGACCCTATGCGGGTTTTTTTTTAAATAAATAAATAATAAAAAAAAACTCATAGGGTCCCCACTATTTTTATAACCAGCCGGGTTAAAAACCAAACGACAGCAGCCTGGTAACACCAGGGTGGGAAGAGCCATTGGTTTAGGCCCTCCCCAGCCTAAATCTTACCAGCCTGCTGCCGCCCAGTCTAGGAGCGCCAATTTTGACGCTCCGGGACCACTGGCACCCGACTCTTCCCAGTACCCCTGGTGGCATTGGGTACTGGGGTAATAATGGGGGGTTAGTGAAAGCCATTTTATACCGGCTTACACTAGGCCCCGACTTAGTAATGGATTCCGTCTATTAGACGGCTTCCACTACTAAGTCTATAAAGTAAAGAAATAAAGACAACACACAAGTGAAATTTTTTTTTATTCAAATAAAAACACCATTGACCATTTTATAAAAAAAAAACACCAAACGCTGGTCATCGACGTAGTCCACCGAATCCGACGTAATCCACAGGATACCGATATCTGAAAAACAAAAAGGGAGAAACACACAAAAAACACACAAACAGGAGCACAACACCCATCATTCTGAGCGGTGTTGTGCTCCTTACAGTATGCAGCATCTTTACAGATCGCTGCTTACAGTCTGGCCCCCAAGGTGTTAAGGGAGGATGTATTGCATCCCCCTTAACCCCTTGGGGGCCAGACTGATGTCAGACTGCACCCATCCCAGCAAGGAAGGGGTTAACTGACCCCCCTTCCTTGCTGGGAGGGGTGCAGTGCTGGGGAGGGGGTGGGGAGATCTGTATACTCACCCCGATGTTGTCTCTTCGCTGGTCCGCAGCACACTGAAGTCACTGTGCTGCGGACCGGCTCTTTATATGTGCGCTCAGCTGATTAGCCAATCAGCTGAGCGCACATATAATTCAAAATGTTTCTTCTAATAATGCTATTGTGATAACATAACTTGAAGAAACATTTGATGTTTTCATTAAAGTAAAGTGATGATTAGTACAGAATGCTCTATTGCCGTCAATATGAATTAACGGCTTAATGGAGCTTCCTGTACTAATTAATATTTAATTAATAAAAACACATTATCGTTGTAATAAAATCAGTTTCGTTGTTCAATTATTTAATTTAAACGAATCCATTATTGTGCAATTAAATATATTGTTAAAAAATTAATATATATATAAATATACATTTATATATATATATATATATATATATATATATATATATTTATTTTAACAGTATATTTAATTGCAAAATGATGGATTCGTTTAAATTTAATTATTGAACAACGAAAGGGACTTTATTACAACGAAAATGTGTTTTACTATTTAAATATATTAACCATGAGAGGCATCGGCATTACTGCAGAGGATCGCAAACCCCTGTAATAGCAATTCCTGTAAACTGTGTTCCCTGCTTTCCCAGATGCATCCAGAGGTGTTTGCATCACTTTCTAAAGATTTTATTTGTTATTTTTAGTTGAACCAGATTTCCAAGTAAATGACCGTATGTTTTCAGTCGCATGTCTATTTTTTTCCCACGGCCGTAGTTTCAGCCGCACATGTGCAGCCGCATAAAAAATACAGCCGCACAGATACATAGTGTGAATATAGCCTAAAGGTGACATTAGACATAGTGGGCAGAGTTTGTGTGACATCAAAGAGTTTCCGAAGGTTCCATTGCGAATTGAAAATTATCCAGCGCTTCTACCCTAGATTTATACGGATAATAAGCTGGATTAGTATGCGTGGCTTAGACACTATGTATCGTCTCCTAACGTTCCACTTGCGTATTGTAAATCTAGTAATTCCACCAGGTTCACTTGTTCACAGAACAGTAAGTCTCCAAATCCGTTGGTGGTGTCCATGCATGGTTGTAATACAGACTTGGAAGTATGATCTTGCATGTAAAAATTACGTTTTATGGTGAGTAATCTGGCTAGCTTGTTAATGTCCATCAGTGTATCAAATAGGTCGAAATGGCATGTGGGCACAAAGGATAAGCCTTTGGATAATATTTTAATGTCCTCCTCTGTGAGTAATACTAAGGACAGAATAATCACATTGTTTTTAGGGTCATCCTTTGGTTCTTGTGGATGCAGTGTGTAGTTTAGCGTTTCTTTTATTTGTTTTTTTTTTCTTCGTTTTTACGCCATTCGCCCTGGGGTAAAACTGAGTTGTTATATACAGTATATTCCTCAAGTTGTTATGATTACAACGATATGTAACATGTATAACTTTCATTGTATCTGATGGCCCGTAAAAAATTCAAACCCTTGTTAACAAATACAGTATATGTTTCTAAAAATCGCTCCATTCCCAGGCTTATAGTGCTTTTATCCTTTGGTCTATGGGGCTGTGTGAGGTGTCATTTTTTTTGCGCCATGAAGTGTTCTTTCTATCGGTACCTTGATTACACATATGCAACTTTTTGATCGATTTTTATTACAATTTTTCTGGATTTGATGCGACCAAAAATGTGCAATTTTGCAGGATTTTTTTGCGCTTACGCCATTTAGTGTGCGAGATTGTGAATGTGATTAATTAATAGTTTGGGCAATTACGCACGCGGCGATACCAAACATGTTTATTTATTTATTTATTTTATTTATAACATGGGAAAACGGGACTGATTCAAACTTTTATTAGGGTAGGGGGCTTTTTATTAATAACACTTTTATTTGTACTTTTACACTTATACTAGAAGCCCCCCTGGGCTTTTTTGCACCATGATCTATAGTTTTTATTGGTAACATATTGGTACCGTTACTGGTCCCTCTGCCTGTCATTCATCCCACCAAACACGCTGACAGAGAACAGTGACTACACGAGTGGGGAGCTGCCCAGATCACTACCTGCCCACCTCTGCCTTCTGCGCGCCCAGGGATTAAAACTTCATTTTATCAAGTATAAAGTTGCTGCTGCAGCTGTGACCAATACGTGCCACGGGCTGCACAGGAGTTTTACACAGTGCTCCAGGGAACCATATCGGCCCAATTGGGCTGACATGGTTCCCTTTAAGCCCAATGTATACTAGCTATATGGGGTAGCTTGTCTCGTACTCTGCCAGTGATGTTTTGTTGTTATTCGTGACGCCAGTACTTTAGTAGTACACAGGTGTGATGTTGGTACCTGTTTTGGTCAGTACGTTGTCCCCAAATGATCAGTAACCTCCGGGAGTGTTGTGGGTCCCTTGGGTATTTGTCACGGGATGTTGGTACCACCACCCACAGACAAGGGGAAAAATAACCCAAGGTTGACAGTGATGTGTGTGGGTAGGTGCAGGTGCAGATATATCAGAAAGAGACCCATGCATTTCGTACAAAAATAGAACACTTTACTGAATAATGATGCAGGTGAACAGTACACTCTATACAGGTAGTGCAAATTTTGACAAAGGTGGTTGCTCATAGTAGAATAAACCAGTGCTTTTAGAAGTAGGTGCTTGTTGGAAGTAAATGCTTGGTGAAGAGAATGGAGAGGAGAGGAATTGCCAGAGGAGCACTGCCCAATGTACAATCTGTACTCTGCCGGAACTGAAGTGTAGATAAGGAGAAGTAAGTGATACTCGTACTTACATTTAGACTATAGTCTGACCATCTTGTGCCCCCTAGTTGTGTAAAACCTGTCCTAGGTGGTTAGCATGAACCCCAGTCATCGTTTATCTGGGTGTAGCAGACTTCCAAGATTACCAGGTCATCCTATTCTGGTAGCTTTGTCCTACTGGGGTCAGTTCCTCTTGTTTCAGGAGACCCCCTTGCAAATTTTTGATGGGTTCCTGGCATGAGCTAGGATTATCCTAGGTGGCTTCTCTCCCCTAAGGTGAACTTAGCACTGCATAGCTGTGGTAGTTGCTTGCATATAGGAAGTCTCTCTTGGAGCTAGCTTCTCACACATCCGTCCACATGGAAAACCTCTGAACTCTCTCTGGTCCCTTTCAGAGGCCTGACCAAAGCCAGGCCCTGGCTTGACTTCTGCAGAAACTACTTTTGATGTGTCCTCTCTGACTGAAAAGTGACTCACTTCCTCCACCAATTGAAATCCTCCTACAGGGGTGAATCTAAATCCTTCTGTAAGTGGTGGGGATGAGTGTGGGTGAGAGAGAAGAAGGATAGGATAGGATAGGCTAAGAAGAAAGAGCACCTGACTGGTCAGCATACAACACATGGTATAACAGTTAACCCTTTTGACTCTACGGCCATGCATAAAAGACACAAAAACAGTAGTGACACCTAGTGGGAAAAATAAGGTACTTAATCTCCCACTGGTTAACCTGAGAGAAAACTTTGCCAAGGAAATACACCACTGGTGGGACACCACACATACATTGTTGAGAGCACCAGGACAAGCATTTGTTTTTGACAACTAACAAATAATTCAGTTATACCTCAGTTTGGATATTTAGAAAGTAGTAAGGAGCAATGGATTTAATAAGAAAACATTTTCTGCACATTCATATCAAATTAAAATGTATTACCTGTCTTTTACCAATTTAGTTTTTTCTTCACTGTAACACTTTTCATATGGAATAGTAATTAGGTAGACCAACTGTTCAGGGTTTGCATGACCAGTCTCACACTTCATTGTCTTTTCTTCTGGGAAACTTACCAAGAAACAGCAATGAAAGACAGGGAAAAAAACACTTAAGTTATTAACAGTTATAACTTATGACTGGGGCATTACACTGTTTGTGCCATAAGATGAATATCTTATAAATGTAAACCTGCTGTTGTTGCTGCTTTACCCTTACTAAATTCTATTTATAAATGCTATGTAATCATCAGATTTATGTTAATACTTTAACATATAAAGAATATGACTAACATTAACATTTAAACAACATGCCTAACATATGACATGGACTGACTTAAAGGGAAACTATCAGCAGATTATAAGTACAGTATATAACCTGCTAATATCTCCCTATTGCCCATGGGGTGCAAAGGAGGAAGGTAAATTCATTACCCTGATTCTCTGTGTTGTTTCTGTGATAATAGAAGTTTAATCTCTATGCTAATATGTCTTGGTGGACTAGGGCGAGACTACCATCCCTGTTTTACTGATCTGGCCCAGGCTAGCTAACCTCTCCTAATAAATATCAGCAAAGCGGGTCAGCCAGGGGCAGATAGGAGCACCTAATCAACTTATTAACATAGGGATTAGTGATGAGCGAACATGCTCGTCCGAGCTTGGTACTCGTTTGAGTACTCGTTACTCGGACAAGCATCTTGCGATACTCGAGAAAATCTCATCATCCGTTTCCTGTAAGTTTGGGCACTATTTCTCAGCCAATAAACATGCAGGAGACTCTTTGGTACATCCTGCGATCACGTGGGACCCATACATGTCGATAGCAGCGATTGGTTGGCCTGATCAGATGACCCTGCCATATAAAAAATTGCGGCCAGTAGTGCTTGCTTCAGCTGATGCTGGAAGAGATTAAGGACAGAGCTGCTGCTGGTCAGGGAGAGCATTAGGGAGGGAATTAGCATTCCAGTAGGCAGGGAATACTAGCAAAACAACCAAACAGCCCTTATAAGGGCTTCAAATTGTTTTTAAATTGTATTACTACAGACTGCTGGCTGGGACTTGCAGTGCAGCCACCACGATTTTAGCAGCACACTGTGGTGATCAGCTGCTGGCAGAAAGGGGACATTAGGTGTTGCACACAGACCCCTAAGAAGTGCTCAGTACTATTTTATTGGGTCCTCTACTATATTTTCTGATTTCTGTATTTCTTACACAAGGCATATCTAAGTTCACTACTACTTCCACAGTGTAAAAGGGGTGTCACAGAGTGTATATAGGTGCAGCCACCAACAGATTTTATCATCGGGATCACTGGTATATTTCCAGATTTCTGTCTTACTTACTTTTTGACTTGGAGGTGCTGGGCTGCCCTGCCCCTAGTGTGTTGTCAGAGTGGGTCTTCAGTGCAACTGGTGGCATCATCAGTCACTAATAAGCGCACCGGCCTGTCAACTGAAAGCGCTTGACAGGTTGATGTTTATTTATTTATTTTATTTATTTATTTCTTATTGAAGCCATATCCAAGCTCACTGCTAATTACCCTGTGTAATTAGCAGTGAGCTTGGTTGTGTGTGACAAGGGGCGGAAACTGTCATATTACAGGTGTCCTCTGTCGTCCTTTCACCAGTACCTTGTACCTTTTTTGATGCTGTAGCCGTTTTGAAGGCAGGATTGACCAGGTCTTTTTAATAGACAGGCTACCGCACTTGCCCTCTCTTAGAGACTCTTTAAAGGATTGAAAGTGTATTTATTCGATCAAATCAAATTCCGAGGCCTCTTATGAAGACTGTATTGTTATTCTTCGTCCCTACCTCCAAAGATATGCCTCTCACGCACAACTGCATGAGGGGATGAGGCTAAATTTAGACATAATCCGGCTATTTTAGTTTTAAGCGCAGCAGTGTCGTTTGTAAGCGCCAACAGGCGGTGCTTAAACTGCTGAACAACACCCTCTACCTTCCTTGGATGTTTTAGCCGTTTTGAAGGCAGGATTGAGCAAGCCTTTCACCAGTAGCTTCTATCCTTCCTTAATGTTGTATTAGCCTTTTTGAAAGTAGGATTGACCAGGCCTTTCACCAGTAGCTTCTATCCTTTCTTGGATGTTGTTGTAGCCTTTTTGAAGGCAGGATTGACCAGGCCTTTTAATAGTAGCTTCTATCCTTTCTTGGATTTTGTATTAGCCGTTTTGAAGGCAGGATTGACCAGGTCTTTTACTAGTAGCTTCTATAATTCCTTGGATGTTGTAGTAGCCTTTTTGAAGGCAGGATTGACCAGGTCTTTTTAATAGACAGGCTACCGCACTTGCCCTCTCTTAGAGACTCTTTTAAAGGATTGAAAGTGTATTCATTCGATCAAATCAAATTCCGGGGCCTCTTAAGAAGACTGTATTGTTATTCTTCATCCCTACCACCAAAGATATGTCTCTCACGCACAACTGCATGAGGGGGTGAGGCTAAATCTAGCCATAATCCGGCTATTTTTATTGGATGATTGTTTTGTCCATCTTGGTCAGGGTCTGTGATGTCAGACTAAGTTTTTGGGTGGTTCATATGCTACCTCTGTTTTTAATGGTTCTCTGTGTCCTCACCGCCATGCTGTGTCTGGCCTAATTTTTGGGAGGCTTACTTGCTACCTTACTCACTTTTAATGGTTCTCTGTGTCCTGACTGCCATGCTCTGACGTCACTACGTCTGCGGAGGAGAGGGACTGGTTGCTGGGGGCCCGCCGATCGTGTCCCCGGCAACCAGCCAGCTGTGTTATCTTTTTTTTGTGTAGCCGCGGCCAGGGCCTCACCACCCCCGGTCGATCGGCATGAGGTGTACTCTTGATGGTGACTGACAATTAATTGTCAGCACCTTGGTTTGTGTCCACTATAAATCCCAACCCCTGGCCTCACTCCAATTTTTTGGGAGGCTCACTTGCTTCCTCACTCACTTTTAATGTTTCTCTGTGTGCTCACTGCCATGCTGTGTCTGGCCTAATTTTTGGGAGGCTCACTGGCTACCGCTTCTACCTTGGTCACTCTGTCCTCACCCCCATGCTGTCTCAGGCTAAATTTTGGGGTGGTTCATATGCTACCTCTGTTTTTAATGGTTCTCTTTGTATTCACAGCCATGCAGTGTCAGGCAAAGTTTTTGGGTGGTTCATCATATGCTACCTCTGTTTTTTTTTTTTTAAATATATATTTATTCGGTTTTCCAAACAAAATTAAGAAAAAGAACACAAAAGCAGAATAGAACAAACAAATTGCTGGACATAGAGCAAAGTAAATACATTCCCCACATCCAGGTCCTTGCCGGATCCCAAGTCCAAATATAACATATCATGGAGCTGGAAGTCGCAAGGGGCCTAGGGACCCAGCTAGGTCTGCTTTGCAGTACCACTCCGTGCATCTAAACGGCTTGACTATGTCTACTATAGCAGAGTGGTCAAAATGCGTGACAATGAAGGTTTTCCATTTTTGAAAAAAAATTTTTGCTGATTTTTCTTTGTGTCTTTCTGTGTCGACTCTGTCAACGCCTAAATAAATCTTCATCTGCTCGATCACCATGGGTAGGTCAGGAGGGGAGGATGATAACCAGTTAAAGAGGAGACAACGGAGAGCCACCACAAGCACCACATGGACCAACTGGGGGGTGTAACATATTACCTCACTGTTGTCAGGGGGCCTGGGCTGGTGGAACAGGAGTGCCTGCGGGGTGAGGGGAAGCCTGACCTTCCAGTGAGTGTGAATGTAATCGGCTACCTGCTGCCAGAAATGTGCTGTGGATGGGCAATTCCATATACCATGCCATAAGTTGGTCAGGGGACGTTGACACTTGGGACAGGCAGTGATTCTGTCTGGGAAGGAGGGGGAAGGTAAGATGTCAAATCCATAAAGGGCGCAGTGGGCAAGTTTGAAATAAGATTCTCTCCACCTCTCATTGATGATGCATTTCCGAACTGTAGCCCATCCCGCCAGAATAGTGTCTGCAATGTCAGGGTCTTGAGTCCACCTCGCCCAGGTTTTAAAAAGTGAAGTTTTGTCAGGTCTCGTAGCCTGCGTTTCATTCCGAATCGCGTTGTATAAGGAAGATATAGACGCTTTACGCGGCTCCGCGCCAATAATGTCATCAAGAGAATGAGAGCTGGCTTCTTTGGAGAGATCTAATAGTCTCTTTTTGCAGAAATTGTAGACTTGCCCTGCGAACAGAGACCATTCAGGGGGGAAACTGTATTTGGTGCTAAGTTCCGCCGTAGTCAGCCACCTACGGTGTTCTCTGTCCATGAGATCCCCCGCCACTCTAGGACCCTGGCACACCTCCCGTCGCAACCATGGAAGCGATTGTCCCTGCGGAAACTCCGGGTGATGCGTCAGGGGCATACGTTTAGACAAGAGAAAAAGGAGACCAAAGGCTTTGCTTATTTCCTTCCATGACACAATAGTGTCCCTCAGAAGGGCAGAGTGCTTGACGGCTGGGGGCAATTTGGCATAAGATGTGTGAAGAAGGGCCTTAACGTCCCACGGCCGTGCAAAGGCCTGCTCCAAGAGGGTGTTGGAAAAAAAGGAGGTGCCATGTATCCAGTCTAACACAGTACGGAAAAGGCAGGCTAGGTTGTAGCCCCGTATATTCGGGAAATTGAGGCCTCTTTCTGCCTTGCAGAGCATTAGCTTCATAAGGGAAATTCGAGGGCGCCTTCCCCTCCAGAGAAACCGTGTAAATGATTTGTTTAAGGCAGATACATCCTTATGTTTGAGTAGGAGGGGAAGCGTCTGGAGGGGGTACAATAGACGGGAGAAACTGATCATCTTTATCAGATGGCTGCGTCCTGAGAGGGATAAGGGCAAGGTCTCCCAGTTTTTCAGCTCAGAAAATATTTTCTTAAAAAGAGGGGCATAGTTCATAGTGTATAATGTGTCCGTCGTTTTACCTATATGCAGTCCCAAATACTTCACGGAGGAGGAGGCAACAGCAACTCCCTGCCGCCGGGCATGTTCTAGCCAATCTGGCCTGGCCGTGCCTATAGGGAGAATCTCGCTCTTTTTTACATTAATTTTATAGCCAGAGAAGCTGCCAAAGTAACCCAAAAAGTCCAGGATCCCCGGGAGGTGTGCATCCGGTTTGCCCAAGAAAAGTAAAAGGTCATCAGCAAACATGGTAAGCTTGACCTCCTGGGCACCGACATGTATCCCCTCAAAGACCGTCGACTGAGTGAGGTATCTTGCGAGTGGCTCGATGGCGAGATCGAAAAGGAGAGGAGACAGGGGGCAACCCTGTCTCGTCCCCTTCTCCAGCTTGATGGGAGGTGACAAGAGGCCCCTGTTGTGGATGCGTGCGGTGAGGTTTGAGTACAGGCCCCCCAAGAAGGTGCGGAATGCCCCAGTGATGCCAAAACCGTCAAGCACCGAGCCCAGCCAGTCCCAGCGCACGTTATCAAATGCCTTCTCGGCGTCTAAAGTGAAAATAGCTGGGCGTTCACCTGGCCGGGGTTGCTGCTGGACACGGTCAAGCACCAGGACCACCTTCCTAATGTTTGTTACTGCCAATCTAGTTCTCACAAAACCCACTTGATGGTCACCTATCAGGTTTGGCAACAGGTCAGCCAGTCTATCTGCCAGGATTTTTGATATAAGTTTGACATCCTGGTTGATGAGAGATATCGGTCTATATGAGCCGGGGTCTAAGGGGTCCTTCCCTGGTTTTGGAAGAACCTTAATATGGGCCACTTTGGCGGTATTTGGAATAACACCAGTGCGCAATATGCCCGTATAGTAGTCCGCCAGTACTGGGGAGATTTGTGTAGTTAGAATTTTATAAAATTCACTCGGATACCCATCCGGGCCCGGGGATTTGCCATTATGCAGGGCCTTAATGGTCGCAGCTACCTCCGCCTCAGTGATATCTGCATTCAGGACATCCCTCTGCTCCTGAGCCAGGGTCGGAAGGGACAATTTATCTAAAAATCGGACGCCCTCTGAGCAATCTGTCGTTTCAGAGCGATAGAGCTTCTTATAAAAGTCTTCAAGTATATCAACGATTTCCTGAGGTTGTTTGTGAGTCGCCCCAGTGGGGCCTCGGAGTGCCAAAACATGGGTGGGGGGGACCCTGCCCTTAGCCAGTCCGGCTAGCAGCCTGCCCGCCTTATTGCCTTGCCTGAATAAATCTGTGTCATAATAGCTGCGATGCATGCGCTCCCTCCTGTCGATCCATAGCTCAAAAGCCGAACGAGCACTCTGCCATTTGAGTTTAGCAGCTGAGGAAGGAGATTTTACGAAGTCAGAATACGTCTCGCGCAGCTGCTGGCTAGCCTTGACATATTCATGGTGGACCTTTTTTTTTAGAGAGGTGTGGTAAGCTAACAATTTACCTCTGAGAACAGCCTTAGCTGTCTCCCAATATAAGGGTAGGTCATTTCTGTGTTCCCTGTTGTCAGACGCATACTCTAACCACCACCCTCTAAGCAGTTCGTGAAATGCATCATCTTTTGTCAGGTAGGTGGGGAATCTCCAAAGAAAGTGATCAGTTTTAGGGGAGGATGTGCGGAATTCTATGACAACTGGAGCATGGTCGGAAATGACTAAGTCCTTAATGTCTGCTGCAAGCAATCTGTCACAAATTTGTGGACTGGCTAACAGATAGTCTATCCGTGACCAGGAAGAGTGTGCGTGAGAAAAATGGGTAAAGTCCTGGTCATCTGGATGCATAAAGCGCCAGCAATCATGTACAGCAGTAGCGGTCAGGACGTGTGGCAGGATCTTATCTCTGGGTCTTGGTGTCCCAGTCGAGGGTACATGGCTACGTCTATCCACAGTCAAATCTAGCGTGGTGTTAAGATCACCCCCAATCACCTTCCAAGGTATTGCATCTGCCTGGAGTTTGATGATTACCCCGTCGAAGAAGGTTTTGTTCTCACCATTAGGGGCATAAACGTTGTAAATGCTATAGGTGTCTCCATTGTGGTCTAAAACCAGGTGGGATAGTCTCCCTTCCTCGTCACTGGAGTGAGAAAGTAGGGAAAAGGAAAATGATCTATGTATGAGAGTGATAACACCAGCTTTGCCGTTTAGAGCAGAAGACCCGAAGATGTGCCCAACCCACATTTTGCGCAACCTGAAGTAATCCTCAGTAGAGAGGTGCGTCTCCTGCAAAAGGGTAATGTCCGGCTGCAGGCGTTTAAGATGACGCAATACCTTAACGCGCTTCTGCGGTGATTTAAGACCTTTTACATTCCAAGTCAGGATCTTTATGGATCCAGAAGTCATCTGGGCAGTGTTAGTAGCGGTGAATCTAGCAGGGGAACCACATAGGTTGGAAAGCAAGGTTGGCAAAATAGCGGGGTAGGCACATCACTTTGGGATAGGACACAATATCCACCACGAATCGGGAAATGGAAAGCCGGACGAACCGGTGAGATGCTAACATGTTCAGCAACACTCATGACAATAGAACATAACAGTTTCAACAACAATAGTAACAGAAACGGATGAAATAACCCCCCCCCCCTCCCCCACAGAGTGTCAGAGATGACCTTAGCATAACACTCAGTAATAGGGTTAGGAACCTCCTTTTTTCAGGGATATAGTACAGGAGATCCACCACACCCCACCCGGCGTATGTTAAAAAGCGGCAGTCTCAGGGTATACAGGCCCCCGGTAAGGTCCTCCATCAGCTATGCCCTGGAATTAAGGTTTGAGACAGTAACATTTGATTGTGTAGCTATCAGCACGAGTGTAGAACGTGGTTAACTCAAATTAAGACTACAAAAGAGGGTGATGAAGAGGCGACAAACATTCTATAACAAAGAGGGTTTCTTATATACTCCCCTCTACCAATAGTGGGACTGGAGACCCCTCCCTCCCTGTTAAACAAGAGAAATACGCCATCCCCATTGTCACCCCTGGGGTAGAAAAAACAGAGTGCATAGTCCCTGGGAAGTAGGCATACATTACTCTGGATCTCAGTCAGGAGACGGTGATCTCTCGCTGTCCGTGCGGCGAGTGAAGGATCGTCTGCGTTTCTTTCGGTCAAGCTGCGACCTAGGGTTGTTAAACCGGTCTCTGCTGCGGGTTGTGGACGCGCGGGCCTCCATCGGCGATATTGAGCGGCTGCGTTGCTGTCGCTGTGAAGAACGAGGCGTGTCTGGGTCCAGGTGCAGGGCTGAGGCTGCTTCCTCCGGGGTCACATAGGTCGAGGTGGAGCCATCGTTATGGAAGATTCGTAGTGTCGCTGGGTACTGTAGCTGGAACCGTTTGTTGGCCTTGTAGAGAGATGAGCAAATGGTGCTGAAGGCCCTCCTTCGCTTAGTGACATCCGCAGAGAAGTCTTCAAAAAGGAGGATGCGCATTCAGTGCAAGGTGAACGGTTCGCGCCGTTTACGAAAAGCTCGCAATAATTCTGTTTTGTCATTAAAGTCCAGTAATCTGAAGATCACTTGCCTCGGTCTCTGTGGTGTGTTATCACGCTGCGTTGGATCTTGTGAGGGCCCCAGCCTATGTGCCCTTTCCACCCTACACGGGTGTTGGAGACCCAGCGCTTTGGGGAGATCGCGCTCACAGAAGCGCTGCAGTTCCGCAGGCAGTATTTTTTCACTGACTCCCACCAGCCTTAGGTTGTTGCGGCGGGAGCGATTTTCTAAGTCTTCAAGTTTATCTCCTGTTTTGTGTACATCCGCCTCTAAAGCCACAAGCCTGTCCTCCATATCCTTTTTATCATTTTCCAGGGAGAGGACTCTGGTCTCCAGTTCAGTTATACGTGTGGTGTGGTCAGAGAGCTCCGACTGCAAGTGGTGCAGTGTAGCTTTAATGGCAGTTTCCACTGACTTCTGGATTTCCGGCGCCATTAGCCGGGCCACCTCCATGGCTAGCTGCCTGTGATCAAAAACCCCTGCAGAAGAGATGGGAGGCTGATCAGGGGGTACTGGCTGAGTGCCTGCAGCATGCGGGGCACCTGTCACGTCTCTGCTACTTACAGGCTGGGAGCAGGGTACAGCGTCCTGTGTGAGCGGAGCTTGAGTGTCCATAGCCGGATCAGCGGGCGCCATATTTGCAGCGGCGTGCCGCGCGTCCCCCTGTCCTGTCGCCGAGGATTGCTGGCGGGGAATACCTTTCTGGACAAACTTGTCCATTTTCCGTGGCAGCGGGGATCCGGTGCTATAGCGGAGGCTGCCGGTCAGTCGTCCCAGAGGGACGGTTATCGCTGTTCGGGTCGGCGTGTGCGGGAGCTCCTGCCTGGCGCTGCTTACATCCCCGCGCAGGAACCGGAAGCCGCTACCTCTGTTTTAATGGTTCCCTGTGTTCTCATTGCCATGCTGTGTCAGGCTGAGTTTTTGGGTGGTTCATATGCCTACCTCTGTTTTAACCAGGCTGTTGCCCAGAATTTGGCATAATGGTGCAATAAGCCAGCCTCATAGGCATCCATACTTTCTGCCCCTGTTGTTTCCTGTGCATTTCCGTTGTGTTTTCATCATTTTCTGAGGTTGACAGGTGTTCACACGACCTTCCCTCTACCGAACTTGGGTCCCCTGCAAAAATTCTCGAGTTTGCAATTGACTTCAATGGGGTTCGTTACTCAAAACGAGCACTCGAGTATTGGGAGATATTCGTCTCAAGTAACAAGCACCCGAGCATTTTAGTACTCGCTCATCACTAATAGGGATTAAACTCCTAATATCATGGAAATTGTGTTGAGGATACAGTCATCCTCAGTGCTCCGGGTTTTATAGGGAGACATCAGAAGGGTCGCATATACGCAACCTAGGTATCCAAAGAAAGAACAGATAATGTTGCAAAAAAGTGACACCTCACATTGCCCCATAGACCAATAAATAAAAGCGTTATAAGGATAGTATGTCTCTTTTCAAAGAGAAATGCCTTTCTCCCCTTAATAGGCTCCTTCTAGCTGCTCCCCCACTACCAGAAGCGCCTATTCGTTATTAACCCTGAAAAACAGCTGAAGTACGTCTTGTATTTTTGAATTCTTAAGATTAGGTTGCATGTCATTGTTTGAAAATAATCATGCATTTAGGTTGGATTGGGACCATTATCTACATGAATGCTCTAGGGGCATGTTAATCCAGCTATTAGATAAGCATTCAACACTGGCAAATGAATTTAATGAACAGAATAATGAAACGATTGTTGAGATGAATGCATTTAAAGTACATGTCAGCTCTGTTCTATCTATGCCTCCCTAGCAGAAAGATAAATTTAACCATACTTTTAGCCAGAGTAGCATGCCTCTTCCTGCCCCTTGCTTTCACTGATAGACTGATCAAGAAAAAAGTGGAAGGAAAAAAAAGTTAGAAATATAAAACAGGAGATAAAATGCTACCCATGCAGAGAATTATAGTAGCAGTACTTAAAATCTAGAAAGGTGGGAGAAAATTTAGATTAGAAAACATATTGGTTGTAATAAAAGACTGATCATCTATTATTGGTAGAAGAGGTAGGGGAACTACCAAAGATTGGGGGTCTGACCAGGGCAGTTTGTATCCTATTTAGCCAATAGGGTGTATCTCAACCATCCCCGCCCACACACACACACACACACACACACACACACACACAAGCATTCAAATAATACTAATTAAGATTGATGAAGACCAATTATTTCTGCTCTTATAATCAAATTTACTAATTGCCCTATGAATCAGTGTGACGATCACTACTCTCAGGTCACGTGACTGGGGTGATTAACACTATTGAGCTTACCAATCTACCACATAAATTCATAAACAATCCCCTCTGGATGTTAGAATTATGCTAGATCACTCACATAGGTTTCCAGCATCCCAATATCTCTTACCACTATTCGCTGCCACCACCTATACTTATCAGGCAATAGGGGCCTACTATGGATATCTCACTATATTTCAATACTTAAACTAATCCCAGTATAACACAATGGTACAGCTAATCTCCATATAACACACTGGTAACATTTTATTCCATTCGAGGATATAAATTCTATAAGACAAGGAAGATCTTATTAATTTTTAAAGCTTAATACACGATTGTGCAATGCAATACAAAAGATATTGCCAGATTAAAAAAAAAAAAAAAATACAAAAAACACATACATACAAACAATGCAAACAGTTCTAGGGTAGCTTCACACGTACTGTATCGCAGCAGATTTTTTGCTATGGATATGCAGCAAAATTTGACTAAATGAATGAAAATAGCATTAAATCTGCACTGTCAAATCCGCTGCAGATCTGTTGCGGATCCGCAGCAGATTTGATGGTGCAGATTTCATGCTGTGTTCATTCATTTAGTTAAATCTGCTGCAATACGGTACGTGTGAAGCTATCCTTAAAAATAAAAGGATAAACAGAATAGTATCTTACTGGCGAACAGAAGTAGTATCCTGGCTGTAGGGTACAGCAAAGAAACATGGACAGCCCCTCCAATCGTGATGTGGATCCCCCAAAGACTGACAGTGATCCTTGTTTGTGCATGGATTTTATGTACACATTTTCCCTCCAGAATTCTGGCGGGTGATGTCACTGATAGGAGGCAAGTCACATTGTAATAAAGGGGCACTCCTCTTCTTATAAATTTAGTTTGTGGTGTATCTGTTAGGATCCGGACGGCAGGACAAGACAAGACAGTGAGCCCTAAGCTCAGCCCCGCCCACTGTCCTCTACCTACTTGCCACAATCCGCCCTAAGATGGCGGTGAGCAACTTGGCGGCGGTCCCTGCACTGGCTAGGTGGGACACAAAGACAAGACAAACAGACAGACAGACAAACACAATGAAAAATAGTAAACAGTCCGGGTCACAACAATCGGGCAGCAAAAGTACAACATCACAATCCAATAAACGTAGTCAAAGTCCAGGCAATATGGTCAAGGGCAGGCGGCAAGCAAGGGAAGTCAAGGAATAAGGCAAAGATCAGGAATAGCAAATACACAGAAGATACAAGCAGGCAGAGACTAAGTCAATAACCAGCAATGATCTCCAAGACTGAGGTAGTTATATAGGAGGCCAGGGTTCTGATCCAGAACATCATTGGACCATCCCCCTGATCTCCAAGCACAGACAGCTGAGAACAAAACAGATCCACTGGCAGGAAGACCTGTCAGTCACAGCAGAACCAAAACACAGATTAACCCTGACATGGCCAGACAGAACTCAGCAGGTGAAGTCGGGTGTGTCTCCCAACCCAGGTGAGCAATAAACCAGAGTTCACACAAAGCAAAACAAAACACAGAAACAGGATACAAGAAAATCAGTGCCTTCTCGGCCGAACAGCACGAACAGAGGGGCGCATAATGCTCCGCAGAGATACCATCCTGACAGTATCAATCCGACATCAATCACTAGTTTAGAGGATAGGGACCTCCTATAAATATGACTTAACCATTAATCATCCAGGCATATCCCAAGCAACCTTTAATACCAAACATAAAAGCGTATGGTCCACAATATCAGACAATATCTAATATTACCTGGTTGCCCTGGGCATATCGCCATGATTTAAACATATGTATGGAGGTGCCTTTCCCCAACCAAAAATACTAAATTTGGTAGCTTCAACTATGAATTATGACAAAGATTCCTTTGTTATAATATTTACACTTTGAACTCTCTTTGTTCCATCTTTGTCAAGTCATAGTTAGCTCAGGAATGTGGATGAGGGTCTGAGGTGTGAATCTTTGTCCCTAGTGTAGGTGTGACTATTATCTTGTGTCACACAGTGTTTACATGAGAGGAGCTGTATTTAAAGATTTGGGAGTTAGGTCTAACACCTTGAAAGAGGCCAATTGTTTCCCCTACAAGGGTTAGAAACAGGTCAATTAATAACTCCCCTTGCCACTAGGCTGCCTGTAATATAACAATCAGACTATAAAAAAAATCTAAATCTAAAATCTATATCATTTTTTTTATATATGTCCAGAACTGTCTAAAGACAACCAATATTTTTTAAACAACCCATTTTTACCTCCATTCTAAACTTGCTTTTTAAGGATAACATTTTGTTCACGTCTTTGTCCAGTGCACCTCCAGTAATGATATTTGTCATCAGAAAATGTTATATGGTTTAAAATAAGTTTTTACAGTAAAAAAAAACTTTATGAATTTTTGATGCAGTTTTTTTTTCTAATTTTACATTTTACTACCTACGTATAATTGAAAAAACTAATTATGAAATCTTGTAGTTTTTACTCTGGTCATTAGGCCTAAAGCAAAGGGCCCTATTACACAAAGTGATTACCAACCACATTTGGCTGATTTTCGGCCATTACGGCCGATAATGACTTTGTGTAATCAAAGGCAATGATCCGCTGACATGCACAATGTCAACTGATTGTCTTTTTACCTGCTGCCCCAAGACTAATGACGAGGATAGCAACGATCTGCTATCGCTGTCCCGTGTAATAGGAGGGGTGGCAGCAGACCACCGCTATCGCCTTTGGGCTCAGAGCCCCTGACAGGTCGGCACTCGCTTGCTCCCACTAATCGCCCCATGTAATCAAGGCTTAAATAGGACTGCACATATAATTTCCCACTAGTCTCATTTTAAATAAACACAGTGAAAGACAACATCAGTATATAGAAAATAGAGGTAACTGACAATAGCTTTTGCTTACAACTCAACATACCCATAAAACTCTCACACTCATCTGAATGGGACAGGTCCTATGGTCCACATTTTTCTAAATGCTGTCAAAATAGCTCAGGCAAGATGAAATCCCCCATAATGGTGTGCAAAACAAAATTAAATGAAAAGCTACAAATTTAAAAAAAAAAATAGAAAAAGATTAGAAAATATGTTTCAGCTGTAATTAAAAAAAAGGGGTGGGAAACATTCACAATTTTGCTATGTGTTGTTAAACAATGATATGGTCTACCTAAATAAATGTAAAGTATTTTCAGCCGATTTATAACTTTAGAATACTTTGTTTCAACCTTTATTGCTTGAACCTCTATCCTGTCCACAATTTTTTACATTTGCTTTTTAATTCCACAAATAGAGAAGCATGACATCATTTCTTATCCATAGATGACACTTGCATGTTTGGCCTTCTACTCCAAGGAAGATACTGCATTATTCCAGACATTCCCTGTGGCCATGTGTCTCTTCAACCTCTACTAATAGTTCTTTACTTTTAACCTCATTAACCACCAGCCATGCCCATGACCTATGGATAACATACAAAAATTGAGAATGGCAAAAGCAATAGAAACCAGTCAAATACTTTGTTCATAAACCCAAAATAATTAACAGCCCAGACTAGCAAGAGCACATTGATAGTAAAAAAAAGTTGAGAAACACTTGAGAAAACAAAGAGAAGGGCATAATAGAGGCATACCTTAGGATCCATTTACACAGAAGGATTATCTGACAGATAATCTGCCAAAGATTTGAAGCCAAAGCCAGGAATGGATTTAAAAAGAGGAGAAATCTCAGGCTCTCTTTTATAACCTAATCTCTGTTTATAGTCTGTTCCTGCCTTTGGCTTCAAATCTTTGGCAGATAATCTGTCAGATAATCTTTCTGTGTAAATGGACCCTTAGGGCCCTATTCCACCGGACGATTATCGTTCAAATAATTGTTAACGATTAATGATCTCAAACGACCGCTATTGCGCAAGACCTGAAAACGTTCACTCATTTCCATGGAACGATAATTGTTACTTGTGATCGTATTTGCGATCGTTTCTTCTTCACTATTTCTTCGCTATTGCGTTCATGTCTACTGCAAACGACCAAACGACGTCTTATTCAATGCAACAACTTGCGAACGTTTTGCGAACGAGCAACATTAAAAATAGGTCCAGGTCTTATAAAGCGATCAACGATTTCTTGTTCGGTCGTTAATCATTAACTGCATTTCAACCAAATGATTATCGTTTAGATTCGAACGATTTAACGATAATCTGAACGATAATTGTCCGGTGGAATAGAGCCCTTAGGAAAAAGAAGGGGGGGAACAGAACATCCAGTGGGTGACTGGGTTTATTTATCTATTGTGACAATCTGGGGGTTACTCACTTGCTGGGATCGCCATCTCCTGGGCCTGAGACGGTTGGCACATCACAAATTGCAGTCCAGTCAGTGCTGTATGCTTTATACTGACCTCAGTCAGCTTTATTTATCTGTTCAAATAACACAAGACATAGGCAACACTGCCAATAAAATAAAACCTGGGCTGTCTAGCCACTAACTACACATTGCAGCTTCCCTAGCTGACTTTCTGAGCCTACTGCTCCACTTGACAGGTACACTGGTCTCACCCAGACTTCTTGTCTGCAGCTCCCACAGGCCTAGCACTGCCTGTGTTCTCCCACCCTGGGAGTCTTCACCTGGGAGCCCTCACCTGGGAAGCTCTGGAGTCTCTAATAGAGCTCCACCAGGTGGTTTCAGAGCCTCATTAGCTCTAAGACTGGAGTGGAGTATCTGGACCAGGAGCTTCACCTGAACTCCAATTCCCACTCCAGAGGCATAGAGCTGCCTCTTAAAGCCCCACCATGCCACACTATTTTTATTTATAAATTTGGAAAGGGGGGGGGGGTGATTCAGACTATTATAGGGAAGGGGATTTTTTACTATTAAGAAAACTTTTTTTTTTTACATGCTAACTAGAAGTCCCCCTAGCTAAGTGTCCTCATTCCATTGAGCCATCCTCAGGATACCTCCACCAAAGGGAGACTCCAGTTATGAGTTATGATTGCAAGATAAAGGGCCCTGCGTCACCTTTGGCCTTAGACAGAAGAAAGAATAGATGCCCCCCACCCCCAAAGTATGATGGTATATGTATCTTCTCAAATCCATTCTTGGCTTTGGCTTCAAAAGTCAGTCACATCTGTTTGTGTAAATGGACCCTTAACTCGGTAGTGCCTTTTCACAGCATTTGTATCAGAAGTCTCTGTGCCACTGAAGCGATCTCATATGGCTATGTGGGAAAAAATAAAAACGCTGCGACGCTTGGAAGGCGACAGTGCACCTTCTAGTTTCCTAGCCTCTTCACCCAGTATTTTCTGTGCTTTTTTTAGTGGGAAAGTGAAAATAAAATGCTGTCACAAGTTAAGTGAATTAATAGATATGGATAGATTAGATACAATTCACTTTTTGTAAATCCCAGCTCTAAACTATCTGTATATGCTACATACATTTATTTATTTAATTAGTCATTACGTATTTCTTCCTGCCTTATATATTTTCAATATAGACTTTTGTCTGAAGGAAAAATGTATCAAGTAAAAAATAAAAGTTATATGAGTAGCATAGGTTGCGAAGGCAATAAAGTAAATATAAACAAAATTGTAAAAAAATAGTAATGACAATAAATATTGGAGTGTATAGTTTACAAATTTACAGGAAAATTTAGCTGTAGATATATCTAAAAAATATACATCATGAAATTAATGGTAGTGTAGTGTGGCACTACACCACATTTTAAATTATTATTTTTAAAAAATTCTCTGATTTTTCTAAATCAGTGAAAATGATAGTATATTGTCACGTCCTTATGACGAGCTCTCCTTAAGGAGAGTAACTACCCCTTTAACCCACGTCGATAGACCTCTCACTAGCCAGCCAACACCCTGCTGTGCACTGATGAGCGGCAAAAACCCCGAAATAGCTATCTGCAGATGGGAAATCTTACATTTTGGAGAGATTGCTTGGCATAAAATCCCCAGTCAATGTTCTAAGGCTCCTTGACTGAGCGAGACTTGACATGAAGGGACATCTCTTTACTCAAGAGGTGTGAGAGCCATTATGCATAACTTTTTTTCCCAGAATTCTCAGTGTAGCAGCAATGGTCTGTAAGTCTCCACACATCTTCATGACGAGCTCTCCTTAACCCTTTCCCGCACGAGGTCGTAACTGTACGTCCTCGCGCGGGTGCCGGCGTTTAGAGAGGGGCCGCGCGGCAACCCCGCTCTGAACCGGCGCGGTCCCGGGTGCCTCATGTAGCCCGGGGCTGTGGCTATTAGCGGGCACGGTCCGATCGCCGTGCCCACTAATAAGGTAATCAGATGCAGCTGTCAAAGATGACAGCTGCATTTGTTTACCGAATCCAGCGCTTCCCTGGTGTCTAGTGGCGGAGATCGCTCCCCCGGGACATTGTCCCGGAGGAGCGATCTCCGTCTGTGGTGCCGGCCGGGGTCTCCGCCAAGATCGTTTGTTTTCGGCTGCAGCAGCCGAAAGCAAATGATTGCCTATCTCATCGATCTTTGCTGTATAAGTATATACAGCATAGATCAATGAGTGATCAGTGCACTTATACTAGACGTACCCCAGGGGTCTTCTAGTATAAGTGTAAAAGTTTTTAAAAAAGTGTTGTTAATAATAAAAAAAAAACCTCCCCTAATAAAGGTCAAAATCACCCCCCTTTTCCCATGTTATAAATTAAAATAAATAAATAAATAAATAAACATGTTTGGTATCGCCGCATGCATAATCGCCCAAACTATTAATTTATCACATTCCTGATCTCGCACAGTAAACGGCTTAAGCGCAAAAAAATTCCAAAGTGCAAAATTGCGCATTTTTAGTCGCATCAAATCCAGAAAAATTGTAATAAAAAGGGATCATCCATATACGCGATCAAGGTACCGATAGAAAGAACACATCATGGCGCAAAAATGACACCTCACTCAGCCCCATAGACCAAAGGATAAAAGCACTAGAGGCCTGGGAATGGAGCGATTATAAGCAGTGGCGGTCTTTGGCACCAAGCACCCCAAGCGATCGCTTGGGGCCCCCAACATCCAGGGGGGGCCCCCACGCCCCACTCTTGTGCTCAAGACCGCTGAACAGGGCCGCTGCCCGTCTCGCTGCTGCCATCTGAACTGTATCTATGAGCACTCGTAATGAGCGCTCATAGTTACATGCAGCAGCACTGACAGGGTGAGAGACATTGGCCCCCTTCCTGTCAGTCACTCTTGTGGCCGCAGGAAGTGTTTTCCCTGTGGTCACAAGTGGCAGCTCTGTCCTTGTGGTGCCGGCGCTCCAGTGACATCACTGGAGCATTGGCGCCAGGACAAGGGGAGTGCGGCCTCTTGTGATCGCAGGGAAAACACTTCCTGCGGCCACAAGAGTGAAGAGAAGAGGAGACCCAGGTGAGTATAAGTGTTTGTTTTATTGTGTTATATACTATATGGGAGGGGGAGCACACAGGGGTCTGTTTAACTGGGGAGCGCACATCGGGGGTCTATATAAATGGGGGAACACAGAGGGGGGCTATATAACAGGGGGAGCACACAGGGGGGCTATAGACTACTGGGGCTTCACAGAGGGGTCTATATACTACTGGGGGCAGCACACAGGGGGTCTATATACTACTTGAGGCAGCAGAATGGGGTCTATATACAACTTGGAAAGCACACAGGAGGTCTATATCCAAGTGGGGGAGCACACAGGGGGGCTATATACTACTGGGGGAGTACACAGGGGTCTATATACTACTGGTGGGGCACACAGGGGGTCTATATACTACTGGGAGAACATACAGGGGGTCTATATACTACTTGTGAGGCACACAGGTGGTCTATATATAACTGGGGGAGCACACAGGGGTCTGTATACTACTGGGGCAGCACACAAGGGGTCTATATAATACTGGTGGGGCACACAGGGGGTCTATATACTACTGGGGGAACCACACAGGGGGTTTATATACTACTGAAGGAGCACACAGGGGTCTATATCCAAGTGGGGGAGCACACAGGAGGTCTATATCCAAGTGGGGGAGCACACAGGGAGGCTAAATACCCCTGAGAGAGCACACAGGGGGCCTATATACTTGTGGGGGAGCACACAGGGGGTATATACAACTGGGGGCAGCACACATGGGGTCTATATACAACTGGGGCAGCACACAGGAGGTCTATATACTTCTGGGGGAGTACACGGGGGGCTATATATAACTGGGGGAACACACAGGGGTCTATATACTACTGGGGGAAGCAAACAAGGGGTATATACTACTGGGGGCAACACACAGCGGTCTATTGTTTTGGAACGCGTGTCGAGGGGGGGGCCCAGACATAACTTCGCTTGGGGCCCCAGAAATGCCTAGACCGCCCCTGATTATAAGGAACATATATTTGTTAACAATACAAGTTATACATGTTACATATCGTTGTAATCATAACGACTTGAGAAAAATATATATAACATGTCAGTTTTTCCATAGGACACACAGCGGAAAAAACGAACCACCCCCCCCCCCCCCCCAAAGAGAAAGAATTGTTGTTGTTTTTTTTCAATTTCACTGCACATATAATTTTTTTCTGGTTTCGCAGCATAATTTATGCAAAAGTTCAGCCTGTCATTGCAAATCACAATTAGTGACGCAAAAAATAAGGGCTCATGTGGGTCTGTAGGTGTAAAAATGCAAGTGCCATGGCCTTTTAAGCACAAGGAGGAAAAGATGAAAACGCAAAAAATGAAAAATAGCCAGGTCCTGAAGGGGTTAAGGAGAGTAACTACCCCTTTGACCCACGTCGATAGACCCTCACTAGCCAGCCAACACCCTGCTCTGCACTGATGAGGGGCAAACCCCCCGAAATAGCTAGTACCATCTCTCTTGAACGTGGACTACAAGATCCTCGCCAAGGTGCTGGCCAACCGGCTGAAGACTGGACCAGACCTGTGGCATCCCTGGCCGCAGGATCGCAGACAGCCTCGCCCTAGTAAGGGACACGGTCCATTACATCCAAAGCCGCCATTCACACGCGGCCCTGGTTAGCCTTGATCAGGAGAAGGCTTTCGACCGGGTCTTTCATGAGTTTATGGGCAGGGCACTGCGTAGGTTAGGACTTGGTGATATGTTTTGTCGTTTTGTTAACGTTATGTATTTTGATATTTTCAGCAGGGTACTGGTGAGCGGCTGGAAGACTGACCCCTTTCCCGTTCTTTCTGGGGTCAGACAAGGCTGCCCTCTTTCACCTCTCCATTTTGTTTGTGTTATAGAATCCTTCGCGGAGGCTATCCAACAGAATGGAGAGATCAGAGGGATCACCGTACCCGGACCCAATCAACACAAGGTTAAGTGCTCGCTGTACATGGACGACGTGACTGTCTTATGAGCTGATCAGCGTTCGGTGACTGCACTCGTCCAGGCCTGCAAGAAGTTCAGAAAGGCTTCATAGGCAAAGGTCAACTGTGGAAAGTCGGAGGCGATGCTCTTCGGGGAGTGGCACCTGGCTTCCTCCGTCATCTTCCCATTTACCATCAAACAGGACTTCATCAAGATCCTTGGAGTCTGGTTCGGAAAGGAAGGCGCGGCCCTCAAGTCCTGGGAAGGGCGATTGGCCAAGGTCAACAGCACGATCGGACTGTGGAGCCTCAGACACCTCACCATTGAGGGTAAAACACTGGTCCTGAGGAACGAAGTTTTGCCTGTGCTCCAATAAACCGCACAGGCCTTGCCCCCTCTTGCCACTGTCTGCAGGGCCATCACCAGTACCGTGTTTTGTATCATTTGGGGCTCCAAAATGGACAGAGTGAAGTGCTCTGTTATGTACAAGGAACCCCGCAAGGGCGGAAAAGGTGTTCTGGATATCCCTACCTTGCTAAGAGCAGCCTTTATATGTGACTGTGTGCGGAGGACTCTGCAATAGAAGAAAGGCTCTGCGGGCAGGTCCATGTCTCACCTGTCCATGTCTCACCATGTCCCACCTGAGCTGGGACAAGTGGGACAGCTCCATCCCTTACAACTGGCACACTCCCTGGTTCTACTGAGATGTCGTCAGGTTCGTGAGGGAACACCAGCACATCTTTGCACCTCTTTTGGCAGTGTCCATTTGCCCAGGGCCTGTTGGACACCCTGGAACTTGAACTCAGTGACAGTGTGCCCAGGAACAGGCTAACGCACAGCGTGGTGCTGTTCAGTCTGTTCCCTGGGAATTTCGTCGATGAGGCAACCCGGGAGGCCTGGCGCCTTATGAACTGTTTTAAGGACGCTATATGGCTTGCCAGGAACCGCCTAATTTTGAAGAAGGAGAGAATGTCCTTTCTGGACTGCCGCAGGCTGGTCCACAGCCTGCTCATAGACTATTCCATCATGGACAGATCGGACCAGGAAGAAGAGGATTGATACCCCTCTTCTTCCCCCTCTTCCCTTGTGTTGTGTTGTCTTTCAATAAAGCTTCGGGCCTGTGATTTCCACCCCCTTACCCCATCACTTGTCTGTATTGCTGTATTGTTTGTTGTTATTAGGATGTTTAGGTATGCGGGAATGTTAGTATAGCGTTTGGTATGATTTATAGCCTGGCGAACCTGTGCTGTATGTTGTATTAGTGTGCTGTGGGTATATTGTCTTATTTATTTGGGCTGCGCTTTGTCGCAGTTTATGTATGCTTGACGACTGATTGTAATAAAGATATTTTCAATCAAAAAAGAAATAGCTATCTGCAGATGGGAAATCTTTCCTTTTGGAGAGATTGTTTGGCTTGGCATAAAATCCCCAGTCAATGTTCTAAGGCTCCTTGACTGAGCGAGTCTTAACTTGAAGGGACATCTCTTTACTCAAGAGGTGTGAGAGCTATTTTGAATATCCTTTCTTCCCAGAATTCTCAGTGGAGCAGCAATGGTCTGTAAGTCTCCACACATCTTCATGATGAGCTCTCCTTAAGGAGAGTAACTACCCCTTTGACCCACATCGATAGACCTTTCACCCTGCTCTGCACTGATGAGGGCTGCACTGATGTGAGAGCTATTTTGCATATCCTTTCTTCCCAGTATATTGTCAAGTCATGAACTGCTACATCAAATTTTATTTTTAAAATAATTTCCCAATGCAAACTATTTTTGGCATAAATTAATTCTGTTGACAACACAGTACAAGCATGCTTGTTCTGATGTTGTCAACAGTCTATACACAATAGCTCACGGCTACTATGAGCAGCCAGGGACAGTGGCTCCTACCCAACATGGCCTGATCAGCCATGCCAGCCAATTAACCATTTAGATGCCACTGTCAAAACTTATGGCAGCATTTAAATGGCCTGTAAATGCCTTCATTGGTGGTATGGTGATCCAATTGGTAATCGGTAATATAATTGCTATAATCCTCTAGTAGGACTATAAATAAGTGTTTAAAGAAAAGATTTGATATATAAAAAATCCCTTCCTATGTTAAAAGTTGAAATCACCCCCCTTTTCCCATTTTTTTTTAAATAAAAATTCAATGAAAAATAATCTATTTTGCTGCATGTGGAATCACCCAAACTATTAGATAATCACACTCCTGATCTCACACGGTGAATAGCATAAACACAAAGATCACCAAAGCCCAAAATTAATCATTTTTAGACACATCACAAGTGATCAAAAAGTAACATATACAAGTGAGGTACTGATAAAGACAACCACCCACCCCAAATGTAACATTTTTTAAATAGTTTTAGGCTTTGTTCACACTGCGTATCTTTCCGGCAGTAGTGCGAACCGCGAATATACGCACGTAGTTTTGAGGTTGATGTGTTCGCTTGAAAGTATACGATATACGCCCGCACAATGCACACTACGTATGAGCTTACGGCCAGATCGTATGCGACACCGTGAAAAATGAACAAGACCATTGTTTGAGGACGGAAATGTTCCAACTCACGGCCGTGGATTTCCATGCGGTCCCGTAAAGAGTACTTATTTCAGCCAAATTGAACTTGATTTTTCGATCCAAAAGGTTCTGTGAGTTTTATTGGGCTGGGCGAAGATTTCCAAGTAAATGACCTGTTTCAGATCGCTTCGAATCAAGATAGGGAAGCATAACTTTCAGCTGCACGTGTACGGCGGCGTACGAAATGCGGCCGGACTCATACGCAGTGTGAACATAGCCTTAAAGTTGTAACATTGTATAGTTTTCACACCTCATTTTTTTTTCTATACATGTAATTCTATTCACACTAAATTTTTTTGACTACCATTAGTGATGAGCGAATAGTGAGATATTCGAATATTCGATATTCGTAAGAATATCCCGCGAATATTTGAATATTCGATCGCATATTCGATCCCATTAAATTCTATGGGAACAAGTATTCGATTAGTGAAAAACATCTATTTGACCATTTGGAGGGTGAAACCGGAAGCTGGGGGATTTGAACGCGTATCGAATATTTATTGAATATTCGCGGGATATTCTTACGAATATCGAATATTCGAATATCTCACTATTCGATCGAATATCTATTCGATCGAACAGTATTCACTCATCACTAACTACCATCTTTTATACTAAAAACAGCCATTATTTAGATTTTTACAAAAGACAGCCAAGAAATGTCTCACATCGAACTTATTACAAATTAAAGGGGATATCCGGGTAACAAAAACAATATTCTAAACAATCCTCTTTCCTAATATCACACA
This sequence comes from Dendropsophus ebraccatus, assembly GCF_027789765.1. Classification (NCBI taxonomy): domain Eukaryota; kingdom Metazoa; phylum Chordata; class Amphibia; order Anura; family Hylidae; genus Dendropsophus; species Dendropsophus ebraccatus. Next base: position 41,796,309 of record NC_091454.1, on the reverse strand, counting down.
ATGTCTTATATACATGCATAGCCTATCTTGCACCCTTTGGCTATGTTCACACAGTGTAAAAGTACTTTGTACGCCTAGGAACGCCGCATGCTCTTCTAAAGGATCCCAGCCGGAGTGTATACACATAGTATACGCTCTGGCCGGGATCCCATAAGGCGCTGCAAAAGACTGACATGTCAGTTTTCTGCGGCCGCAATTAAGTGAATTGCGGCCGCAGAAAGCTCAATCAGTTCACACAATGAAGCGAGCTGCTCTGGCCATAAGCTTCCTTGTGTGCTGTGAGGAGTTCTGATGCAGGCGCACGCTGATGCAGTACCGGCCAGGATGATCTTTTCAGAGACTGGCCGCTCCATGACCCGGCCGGTCCTATACGCCATGTAAACATGGCCTTTCCCTGTTTTTTCCCTTAAATAATAAACTCTGGATGTCTAAAGTCATCTTCTCTGTGTCCACTCTGATAAAACGGTGCTCCCTTTTCCCCCCTCCCTTAGTAGAAACAGGACATGTGATCTCCTTTCAGGGGGCCGGGTTAGCTGTCTATTGACTTGCACCTTTTTACTGGTAGTGGAAGTGCTGCTTCCATAGACTTACATGTTTCGCTGAGCCTAGGTTTCTGTAATATTAAATGTTATAGTTCTATCTCTGCTTGCTCTCAGTGATGGCAGGCATATGAACCTGTCTTTGTGTCTCAACTCTGCATATTGTAAGTCATCAGAGATCTAAACCTACACTACACCCCACACCCCCTGGTAAACAGATGCCCATTATGCCAAGTCGGTACACCATGCGCTCGTCAGCTCTGCTACATCATGCACCAGTTCTGCAAAATCAGTGCAAAAAACAGTCCTGTGTTTACTGTGCAACAGTAATCACAGCAGTGGACAGAAAAGAAAGCTAAGGGGGCAATCAGGAAAATGCATGATGGGAAATGTATTTTCCTATCTTGGATACAGATTGGCTTTAAGAAAATCTTGTAATTGTAGAAAATACTTAGGGGGACTTGGTAAGTATGACAGTTCATGGTTTTTTTTCCAGTCTTAAAAATACCCTTTTCGTTACTTAAGTTTTCTTCCTGCAAGTTAAAGTTTTTCTCTATTGCTAACATGATTTTTTACACATTCCTAAGTACTTGGTGCCAGGAAAGAATACCCAATGGGCTTTACAGTCTAATTTCTCTGCCACTGTCATACACTCTACAGTATGTTCAAGTTAAATAGCATCAATTAACCTGTCAGTATGCTATTTTCACCTGCCAATAAAGAAATAAGGAACTAGAGCCTTGAGGTAACTCACACGAACACAGAGAGAAACTTTACACAGATGGTGAAATGGTTTCAGTTGAGCCTCTTGAGTCCTTGACTTTGTGCGGTAAAACATAATGATCATGAAGTAACACGTGACCAGGAATAGAAAAATAGATTTGATAAATAACATGGGTACACTTTACACAAAAATGTCCTTATAAAGCATAATAAAATGTAAAGTGTCTATAATTCAGATATTTGCATATGATTCTTTCTTGGATGTTTAAGCATTCAGCAAGGACTGTGTGGTAAGTATAAGACAACATGGATGAATGTGTCTCAGTAACTAATGTTCACGCATTAAAAAAACTGAGAATGTGAGTTGAACAGCAGCGGTTGTTAAAGTTTTCAGAGCATAGGACAAAAAGCGCAGAGCCTGTAGTGGTAAATGGATATTAGATGCTGGAGCTAAACAATGAGTTATTATGTATATAGACTGTAACACCATGTCACCATTTGCCAGCGGGCTACACATACACAAATACAGGTTTGCCCCTTTGGAAATATACATCAAAGATCCAAGTGTGTATATAGCCTGTTTTATGATGAAAACATTTTTCATTCAGAATTTGGCTTATTCAGAATGTTCTGATATGTTTTCATTTTAGGCAGCTTTTTGAGCCATAAACAGCTGAAAAATTCACCAATAGCCAAAAAAAAAAACCTTGATACCTTGATGTTATAGTTGAAAATTACAAGCTATAACTGCATTAGCACATCATTTATACAAATATAGTGAATACAGCTGTGAATTATGCGAATATATTATAGAGGTCACCATGTTTCTCCTCAAACATAATTTTTTCATTTTTGACCATGTGTTCTATTTACAAGTCCAGGGAGCCCCGATGGGTGCTAAGTTCTCCCCAACTTTGGCCGGTCTTTATGTTGCGTGGTGGGAAGAATGCTACATCTTTAATTCCTGTAATCCATTTACCACCAACATAAGATGGTACGGCCGTTTTATAGATGACGTTCTGATTGTGTGGCAGGGCGACCGAGAAACTATCAACAAGTTTCTAGAGTACATCAACAACAACAATAACAACCTTGTGTTTACAGCAAATGTACAAAGTGAATCAATTGCTTTTTTGGATCTTAATTTGCATTCCTCAACGACAACTGGCAGAATCACAACCTCTTTGTACAGGAAGCCCACTGCTGGCAATACAATCTTACATGCCAGCAGCAATCACCCATACCACACTATTAAATCTATCCCTGTTGGAGAACTAACTCGTACTAAACGTTCTTGTTCAGATCCGGAGGAATACGAAACACAATGCAAACAGGTGTCTAAACGCCTAAAACAAAGAGGCTATAAAATGTCTATAATTAATAGAGCCATTAACATCACACAACAAAAAGAAAGACAGACACTATTAAAGGAAAAAACAAAACTTACTACAACTACTAACAGGGGTGATAACCCTCTCACCTTCTCCACTCAGTATTCAGTAGAGTACCAGGAAATTACCAAAATATTGAACAGAAACTTACCCATTCTCAGACAGGACCCTATACTCGCTGAAATTCTGGAACAGGGACACCGCTGTGTGGCACGCAAGGGTCGCTCCCTCAGGGATCTGCTATCACCGAGCATGCTACAGGATAACATTCAGATCACTAAGTGCCGCAATATAGGAAACTATATGTGCGGTGCCAACAGGTGCCAAATTTGTAAATACATCAATACCTGTAATGTTTACACGGACAGCAGCAACAAAAATTCATATAAAATCCAGGATTTCATCAACTGCAACTCCCATCATGTAATATATGTAATCGAGTGTATATCATGCCATTTGAAATATGTAGGCTGTACTATCAGACCACTGAAAACTCGTATTGGAGAACATCTCCTTAACATCAGTAAAAGTATGGGACCCAGCTCATCGGGAGCTGCAAAACACTTTATTGAACATCATGGCAGAAACACCTCCTCCTTTTCCTGCTACGGCATTAAAAAAGTCCATAAACCACAACGTGGGGGTGATTGGAGGAAAAGACTTCTACATAAAGAGGCGGAATTCATTTTTAAGTTGAACACTAGAGTACCACATGGTCTAAATTATAAAAATGACTTGCTTTACCATTATAGATGAGCTCATGGGTACTCTCGTGTGAACTGGGTTCAACCTAATATGTGCGGTATATTTTGCATGCATTAATTTAATTTTTCCATTATTTTCTTTTCATTTGTTAGATACTCACCTATATGTATAATGATTATCTTATTTATTTATATTCACAGAAGTGCACAGTGTATACTTACCTTCACTGGTATATTATCTATTATCATATGGGTTTGAGTTACCGCCCCGTATGCATACGAACATATCGTCACGTGAATTCCACACCGGCCCAACCAATTTGATTGATTTATTTTGCAGGCTGTGACGTATGCTGGGCGGATTGGTTTACAATAGCTTTTAACCTCACTAGTTTTCCTCTATCTTTGCATACAACCATGATTAAGCGCGACAGCGCGAAACGCGTTGGTTTTAACTAATTTTTACTATTAAAAGTTATGTTTTAATTTCATCCCTCTTGCCCTGGGAGTGCCGGCCTATTTGCAACTTCTCTACTATTCCTTTGAATCCAGCGTCTAGCACACGCCAGGACTCGTGCACCCCGCCTAGTACTCTTCATTCACCTGGAGCAACTCGGCAACTTCGCTTGGGTGAGCTGATCCATATCTCCACTAACTCTTGTTCACAAGTTGAAAATTACAGCTACAAAACATCATTTAATATGAATTACCAGCTGTTTTTTCATTACATTGTTTTTTAATTAAACTTAATCATCATCAATGACCATTTTGACATTTTTGTTTTATTCCTCAAACTTGCTCCGCAATATAGCCTCACAGTGATTGAGTTTTTCTCCAGTAAACATTATGATTTTGTTCCCACTGAAGCCTAGTAGACATAGATGACTACTTTCAGCCCAATAAAAAATCAACATGGCAGGATGGATTTTGAAAGTTATAACGACAGTGACACTTTAACCCCTTAGCGACCCATGACGTATCTGATACGTCATGGTGCCGCTCGGGGTGTTCAGAGCGAGGTCCCGCCGGGACCCCGCTCTGAACGGCGCTGATCCCGGCTGACACGCGGGTCCCGTTGCCGCACCGGCTAATTAAGCCTCTAAGTGCAGCTGTCAAACCTGACAGCTGCACTTAGATGCTGTGCTCTCCGTGTCCCTGGCGTCTAGTGGGACGGATCTCCCCCCCGCGATGCGATCGCGGGGGGGAGATCCGTTCTTCTGCCCGTGCCGGGCCTCAGCGTCGGAATGACGCTGATCCCGGCTCGGCAATAGATTGCTATGGCCTGCAGCAGGCCATAGTAATCTATGACCGATCTAATCGATCTTTGCTGTGTATACACACCATTGATCTCTATGAGAGATCAGTGCTGTCTATATACAAGTCCCCCAGGGGGGCTTCTAGTTACAGTAAAAAAAAAAAGTAAAAAAGTGTTTTTATTAATAAAAAATCCCCTCCCCTAATAAAAGTCCAAATCACCCCCCTTTTCCCATTTTATAAATATAAATTAATAAATAAATAAATAAACATATTTAGTATCGCCGCGCGCGTAATCGCCCGAACTATTAATTAATCACATTCCTGATCTCGCACGGTAAACGGCGTCAGCGCAAAAAAATTCCAAAGTGCAAAATTGCGCATTTTTGGTCGCATCAAATCCAGAAAAAATGTAATAAAAAACGATCAAAAAGTCGTATATGCGCAATCAAGGTACCGATAGAAAGAACACATCATGGCACAAAAACTGACACCTCACACAGCCCCATAGACCAAAGGATAAAAGTGCTATAAGCCTGGGAATGGAGCGATTTTAAGGAACGTATATTTGTTAACAATGGTTTGAATTTTTTACAGGCCATCAGATACAATATAAGTTATACATGTTATATATCATAGTAATCGTAACGACTTGAGGAACATGCATAACAAGTCAGTTTTACCATAGGACGGACGGCGTAAATGCAAAACTCCCCGAAATCAAAACAAATTCGTTTTTTTTTCAATTTGACAGCGCAAATGATTTTTTTCCGGTTTCGCAGCATATGTTATGGAAAAATCATGCCTGTCATTGCAAAGTACAATTGGTTTCGCAAAAAATAAGCGCTCGTATACGTCTCTAGGTGAAAAAATGCAAGCGCTATGGAATTTTAAACTTAAAATGGAATAAGCAAAAGCGCAAAAACGAAAATAGGCTTTGACCTTAAGGGGTTAAATTAATGGAGTACTCCCAGAAAAAGAATTCTAACTGGTGTTAGAAGTAAATAAAAAAAATCTATATAATTTTCTATTTAAAAATCTCAAGTCTTCCCATACTGATCAGCTGCTGTATATCCTGCAGGAAGTGGTGTATTCTTTCAAGTCTCACACAGTGCTCTCTGCTGCCACCTCTGTCCTTGAAAAGAACTGTTTAGAGCAGGAGAGGTTTTCTATGGGGATTTGCTACTGCTCTGGACAGTTCCTGGACAGAGGTGGCAGCAAGAGAACACTTTGTCAGACTGGAAAGAATACACCGCTTCTTGCAAGACATAAACTGATAGACTTGGGAAGACTTGGGATTTTTAAATAGAAGTAAATTACAAGTCTATATAATATATGGAATATTAAGGAAGATACAGGTGCCGGCACTGTGTGAATACTGCTCAAACAGTGGCTGTGCGCTGGAGTCGGATAAGGGGCTTAAGAAGGTGCACTGATCAATGACCGGGGTGCTCAAACAGAGAGGGCAGTACGATGTGTATAGGTAGAAAAAAGTCCAAACACTCACCGGATGAAATGATCTCTTTGTGCGTTTATTCAGACATCACAGGGAGGGAGCGGTGACAGGGGTGCGGGAGTGTGTAGCAGACAACTGTTTCGTGCCTCATCACTTTGTCAAGTCTTACATCACTACCGGGGGAGGGTAGTTTAAATAGTTTACATCATGCATATGCAAATAATATTCAAAATAAGTGAAAAAAGGGAAAAATAAACTGGTACAAATTAACTCACAAGAAAACACTCCAATCATTCCTCTCATTGAGGCCATTAGGGCCAGTCGTATCTAGAGTGGCAATCCATGTTGCTTCTCTCCTGAGGAGGTACTGATGTCTGTCTCCTCCCCTATCAGGTTGATCCACCTTCTCTAAACCCAGAAACCGCAATGAGCTTGTATCACCTGTGTGAACAGTGTTCATATGTTCAATAAGGCGGGGAACACCTTTCCCTGTCCTTACTGAATAAGCATGTTCTTTGTATCTAGTCCACATTGGACGTTTTGTCTTTCCAATGTAGAAGCGGTGACATGAGCACACAAGCGCATAAACAATATAGGGAGTTCTACAGGTAATAAGGCTATTAATGTAGCAGTCTACTCCATTGAGGTTAATGTATGTTGTGGGAATAAGCTGTAGGTAACCTGATAGGGGAGGAGACAGACATCAGTATCTCCTCAGGAGAGAAGCAACATGGATTGCCACTCTAGAACACTCTGAATGTTTGGAGTGTTTTCTTGTGAGTTAATTTGTACTTGTTTATTTTTCACTTTTTTCACTTATTTTGCATATTACATATTACATATTATCACATATTATTACATATTATTTGCATAAGCATGATGTAAACTATTTAAACTACCCTCCCCCGGTAGTGATGTAAGACTTGACAAAGCGCTGAGGTGCGAAACAGTTGTCTGCTACACGCTCCTGCACCCCTTTCACCGCTCCCTCCCTGTAATGTCTGAATAAACGCACAGAGATCATTTCATCCGGTGAGTGCTTGGACTTTTTTCTACCTATACACAAATCTATATAACATTCTGACACCACTTGATATGAAAAAATCAATTCACCTATAGTCAGACAGGTGAAAGGTCATGGCATTCAGCTTCAAAGGCAGGTTACACAATCCGTGAAGACAAAAGGAGAGGCATATGATACAGAAAAGGGGTCAGACAGAAAGCACAATCTGGAGAACAGGCAAATGTCAGAATACAGAAATGCACCTTCCCTTAGAGTGAACAAATGCATCAATGCTCAAGCAGAAAAGAAGAGGGGAAGCTTGTTCAAATAGGTGTAGATGGCTCTTGATTGGCAGAAGGCGCCGGCAGGGGGAGACAAGCTGTCTTTATAAATCCGAAGCATGTGGCCTTATTCACATCCTAATGGCCCCTTGTGTTATTGCAGTAGGGACCAAGAGTAGAAAGATGATGCCGGAAGAAAGCGAGCAGGCCCAGGATAAGCACGGAGCACAGCAAAGCCTGGACAGGAGCAGAATCAGGGCGCCACCTCCAAAATTAAGTAGCAGACCACTGCTGGGTGGTGTCCAGCAGCGTTACACGATCTTTCATGAAATAATATGACCATTGTGTGTCGTTCCCAAAACTTTTGACATGCCACAGAGACATGTCAAAAGTCCTGATTGGTTCGGGTCTGAGTCAGTGGCGTAGCTACCATGAAGGCAGGGAAGGCGACTGCTATAGGGCCCTTGCAAGAAGGGGGCCCCAGAAAGCCCTGCTCTGCCTTCATGTTAGGTATGCTACTGACAGCCGACCACAGTGTAGGGCAGGGTGAGCGGGCTGCACATCAAAAGGAGAGGGGCAGAGGAGCAGGACCTGCCAGGTCCTGTACGGCACAGAAGGAGAGGAATGAAGGACCTTATCACATGACCCAGAGGTCCTCACTACCTCTGTGTAAGGATCAGCCTACTACAGAAGGAGGAGGGGGGAAGCCTGGGAGCTGTAAGTGCTGTGTATGTGTGTCAGTGTGTGTACATATGTATCTGAGATATATGTATATATCAGAGAGTGTATGTATGTATCTGTGGGTATATGTATATGTCAGTGTGTGCATGTATCTGTGGCTATATATGTATATACTGTAGTGTCTGTAGCACTGGTATATATGTGTGTAAGTGTGTGTGTATGTGTTTTTGTATGTCAGCAGTGTCTCAAATGATTAACAGGTTTGCTCCCACAGATGTTCTGCAGCAGTTTCTATTAATGCTGGGCTCTAATAAAAGAACCCACCACTAAAAAGAAAATGCTGCAGATATTATTTCTGGTTCTTATTACACTTGGGAGATGATTTCCCTCTATATGGTCTATTCATGGTGTATACGTTATCACTAGTGTAATCACATTCCAGTGTAAATGTGTATATATGTCAGCGGTGTATTTGTATATGTGTTAATGTTGCCTCTGTGTGTGTGTATATATGTGCGTCATTGTGTGTGTTTGAGAGTTGGCTATCTATGGGGGGTGGGGACGTACAGGATTTATGGGCCACATACAGTTTTCTGCTATGGGGCCCCATGAATCCTAGCTACGCCCCTGGTCTGAGAGACCTGAACCTATTTTTATCGTTACTCGTTCGTAAGTCGTTCATTGTAATAAAAAATCGCTTGGTCGCTGCTTGGTCTTTAGTGGGTGTGTTCAACAGCAACAGCTTAATAGTGCAAATACTATTGGCTAAACACATTGATTGACATGGACCATACTTCCTTTAAAACGTTTTACATTTTCTATTAATTATTCTATTAATTAATTATTAATTTATTTGTATTCATTAAAAAGATAGTTGTGGATTGACGGACATCACTAAATAGCTAAATAAGTGCAGTCCTCTCTTGGCTCTGTGTCACGTAATCAGTCAGACTTATCAGTCCTGCTCCGTAGGACACTCAGACCCAGACCGATGAAAACTTTTGAAATGTCTTTGTAACATGTCAAAAGTTTTGTGAAATGAAAGTGACACTAGGTTTATAATAAATTTTACCTGCAAGCCAAATATCCCTAACTTTTTGTAATGCTGCAAGATAAGACTGTTCAACTTCTGACAAAGCACGGTAGTATGAAACATGTGTCAGGCGGTTCCAGGGTCACCAGGGATGCTGGTGGAGTAAAGCAGCAGTAGTGTGTATTTTACTTTATACATTTTTTTCTCCAAGAATTTCCGTTCTGGTTTCCCTATACTTTTTTTTTTTTCTCTTTCTCTGGCCTTATATTGCTTCATTGTTGCTGTTTTTTTCTGTGATATATGTGTAAATGCAATAGACTGTCACAGCATAATGCTGCGTTTACATGGAACGATTATCGTGCGAATTTGCACGATAACGATCAAATTCGAACGATAATCGTACGTGTAAATGCAGCGAACGATCAAGCGACGAGCGAGAAATCGTTCATTTTGATCTTACAACATGTTCTAAAATCGTTGTTCGCAAAAAAAATTTCAGATCGTTCCGTGTAAACAGTCGTTCACTGATTTTACTGTGCGAGATAGGCTTAAGCGATCGCAAAACGATTTTTCCGTACGATATATTGTTCCGGCTAAACGCTGATCGTTTAAAAAAAAAAAAATGTTACTTTGAAATCGTTAATAGTACAATCAGGTGAATTATCGTTCCGTGTAAACGCAGCATAAGATAAAGCAATTTATTAATTCCTTCATGCATGGAGCCAGAATACTATATGAGACACCACTATCTTTCTTTATGTTAGAACATTGTATGTGGATAATTTTGATGCCTGGCTTCCCCCTGTGTTTCCCCCTGGTTCCTCTCTTCTTTGTGTAGATTTGGACATCAATAGCATATTTTGTATAATATATTAGAGGGTGTTCCAGCTTTTGGGGTGTTTACGATAAGAATATTTTCCAGAAAAAGAAGTGCTAAAAGGTTTCGTTTTTTTTTTTACAATTAACAAAATGCAAAAGTTAAATCTAAATCAATTAAATATTTGGAGTCACCACCGATTACCTGCAAGATAGCATCAATTCTTCTTGGTCTCTTCTTTCATAGACTTGCAGCTCGGTTCCACTAAAGTTAATTGAGCCAAGTTGTCATACTGTATTGCACACAACCCAAGAACAGGTGGCATTACTTTTTTAGAAGAAAGCATTCTTGTTTTTCTAATTCAGCATAACCCCTTTTATAAAGTTACACAGAGCCCTGAAAGATTATGGTGCAGTAGAAATACCAAAGGAAAAGGGATGACACTGAGGTGAAGATCTATTCATCTGCAGAAGTGCACTGTGAGCAAACTGCATAGCTTATTTTAGATTGCTTTCTTACTCTATTCTGTTATCTATTGGTGTAGAATACTTATGTTAGCATTACTAATTGATCTCTAACATTTGCTAATGTATTCCACAGTTGGAGATTTCCCATATAGGCTATGTTTCCACATTGGGAACGTAGCGGGGAAAGGCAGCTGTCTCGTTATTATCATGGACCCAAATACTGATCGTGATTACAATGACACGGCAACCTTTTCCCGCTATTTTTCCAAGGTGGGAACTTAGCCATAGTATACACGAAACCTTTTCACTGAAATTCTAATATGCACAAGTCATTTCAAGGTTCCTACAGTATAGATTAGCGACATAAACATGCCATTTACCCTCTTAAGTCCACAAAAGTACTACTGTCTTTTTTTTTAAGTGGATATTCAATTAACAAAAAGCAATTAAGATAAATACAGGGAAAACAAGACAATAAAAGGAAAGTTTAATGCACGTCCAGAAGAAAATAGAGTTTTAAAGTTAAACTTCTAATTAATTCAATTTAATCAGCAAATGACCTGAAATTATATCTGACAGTACGTCTGACTCAAAGAATTCCATTGCTCGCTGTAGAATTTTATTATCTACAAATCAATAACAAAGCTTCACAACACTTGTACCATCAAACAATCAAGACAGCGATAACACTGTAATCAGTTACATTCACAAAGTGTGCGTTATTGACTCCTAATAGCAAAGCACGTTATCTGAGATTCACAGGACCAAGTCAATTGAAGAGGTCAGTGGTTGCAATCAATACTTTTCTATCATTCAGAAAGACTAAGAGCATGCACTGATGTAAAATAATATGTGGTCTACATAGTTTCATTGCACTCCTAAGAAATCTTTCAAATAGCACAATAAGCTTGCAAATGAGAATGAACTATTAAAGTTGATGATTTCTATAGGGCTCAGGGCAATTTTATCAATTTCTTTTTAGAACAAAATGTAAATCAACATTTGTTTAACCTAATCTTCACAAACCTTTGCTATGCTGTCAAGTTAGATCCAACTGAATCACATTCTAACACATCCTTTTTCAGAATATCCCATTACTTACTACATAGGACTATGAATCCTTAATTATGGTATTGAGCAACACTGCTTTGTTGTTTAGGGGTGCTAGGCTCGTGTCATGATCATTATTTTGACATCCATGCAGACAATGATCATCATTTATTACACTGTGTGCTTTGGGCGGCCATCATTCCATTGACTTCAATGCAGTGCATTGAGGTCAATTAAAATGCAACAATAACAGATGTCTTTTTAAAAAAGAAAGAGCAAATGCCTTTCTCTCTCTCTCTCTGTCTCTCTGTCTCTCTCTCTCGTCTTTTACTAAGGGTGAAGAAAGCCTTGGGCAGAAGCTTACTTTGGTCAGTCATCTTGCCCTCACAGCCTAAACTTTTCTTTATACCTCTTCCTCCTGTGCTCAAACTTAGCACTTGCCCTGATTGTGTCCTATTAGATACTCCACTGTTAGGCTGGGTTCACGCTACGTTTTTGCAATCCGTTTTTTTTTTTTTTGCAAAAAAACGGATGGAAAAAATGGATGCATGTGTGTGTATCCGTTTTGATCCGTTTTTCCATTGAATTCAAAATGGACCTTTTTTTTTTTAACGGACACAAAAATGATGTTGACTAGGTTTTTGTGTACATTAAAAAATGGATCAGTTTTTATCCGTTTTTTTATAATGGAATTCAATGGAAAAACGGATCAAACTGGATGCACACACATGCATCTGTTTTTTTCCATCCGTTTTTTGCAAAAAATGGATGGAAAAAACATATTGCAAAAACGTAGTGTGAACCCAGCCTTAGGCTATGTTACCACACCGTTTTTTTGCTCAGTATTTTGCAAACAAAACCAGGAGTGAAAATAAAGGCTATGTTCACACACACTGTTGAAACTGATCAGATGGCCATCATTTAATGGCAAATAATTACTGTTAAGGCTGTTGTTTTAAAATAATGGTAATTATTTGCCATTAAATGGCAGCCATCCACTCAGTTTCAACAGTGTGTGAACATAGCCTTTCTATGTTTTCAATCCACTCCTGGCTTTGGTTGCAAAATACTGAGCAAAAATACTAATCAAAAATACTGTGGGGGAACATAGCCTTAGGGTCCTATTCCACCGGACACTTATCGATCAGATTATCGGTAAAGTGACACTGTCACCCCCTTTGTGCATTCTGACATCTCTACACAGGTGTAAAGGGCAAATTTAGCGTTTTTCATACTTTATTTCATATCATACGTCATGGTGTTTTCATCAAGTAAAAAGTGTCCTTTTATCAACTGCAGATTGTATTAAGTGGGCATATTGTTAGACCTTTCGGCCAGCCTGTTCCAATGGCCGGCAAGGGGAGCGGGGCCAACTGTGGCGTTGTGGGCGGGGCTAAGTGGCGCTAATGCCACTTAACACAATCTGCAGTTGACTTTTTACTTGAACAAGCACCATGATGTATGACATAAAATAAGGTATGAAAACCGCTAAATTTACCCTTTACATCTGTGTAGAGATGTCAGAATGAACAAAGGAGGTGACAGTGTCACTTTAAGTGGTTCGAATTTAAGCGATAATCGTTCGGTTGAATAGCAGTTAACGATTAATGACTGAACGAGAAATCATTGATCGTTTAATAATACCGGGACCTATTTTTATCGTTGCTCCTTCGCAAATCGTTCGGTCGTTCGCAGTAGTGATGAACGCAATAACGACGACAAGACGTCTGCAAGAACGATCATAAGTAACGATTATTGTTCCATGTACATGGGTGAACGATTTCAGGTCTTTCGCAATAGCGGTCGTTTGGATCGTTTATCGTTAACGATTATGCAAATGATAATTGTCCCGTGGAATAGGGCCCTTAGGCTTTAATCACACACTGTACAAAACAATGGGCGTTCCTTGGCACAGCCATTGTTTGCAGTGTCAAAAGGCCGACATTGCATTATTGGCCAGATGAACAATATACTCTGGCTGCCCTATGGGTGTAACCAAGAATCCATTAAGCATTGATTCTCAGTCACACTACAGCTGCAAGACAGCCGCTGTTTGGAAACGTTCAGAAATAATTAACAGGTCAATTATTTCCACGGCCGTTGTTCAATACAGTGAGTGGACAACAGCCGTTGCTTCAAGCGAATTTACTGATGTTCATTTTTTTATGACAAGAGCGACCATTTTTCATCTGCAACTTTTTAAACTGTTTTCTCTTTTTTCCATTTTGGAAGCTTTTTATTGTCTGTTACATAAGTACAACCTGAATTCATATGCTATGCATTGATCAGTTCAACTGGCGATCTGTGCTTAGAGTCTTAGAACAGACTCTATGCACAGATCGCCAATCCGAAAGAACGAAGGTAAGTGGATTACCCCCGCCGGTCAGTGTAAGTGATCCCATCCCATCGTCAGTGTAAAAGCCCCATAACTGCACGACTATATATATACTTTTCTTCTGCACGGGGCATGTGCCACAGGAAGTATATATACATTGTGGATATGAAGGGGTTAATGTACATAGATTTAGCTTTTATCCAAGTTAGGTTTTTGCTTGCAGTTTATTAAATGGGTTTTCTGATTTATACAACTAGACCCACATTACTGTACTACTATAATCTGTCAATTTTGTGCAAAATTGTGTCACAAATGGGATTTTACACAAAATTGAGAAATGTTGGTATGTTCAACAGTGGGAAACAAATGCTGGACACAGGGAGCAAAACAATTGCTATTGCTCTGGACAGTTCCTGACATGGGCAGAGGTGGCAGCAGAGAGCACTGTGTCACACTGGAGAGAATACACCAAAACTGGAGATTGACAAGTACTGGAAATTAAAGAAAATCAATTGATAAAGTAAAAAATTACAAATCTCTGGCACATTTTTGCACCAGTTGAATTGAAAGAGAAAAACATTTTCTTGAACAATGCCTTTACTGACACACGGCATACTTTTAGGCCACTATCTGCAGGGGCTTTTTAAGCAGTTCAGTTCAGGAACTGAACTCGCTTCATAGAGGGTGAGGACTGGCTGCTATCAGCAGCTGGGTCCTCACAGTTAATGACCGGAAGCAGTGGTTTTGCTTCCACCCTTTCAGTGTCCCCAGTGATCGTAGCATTTAAATGTCAGTGACCAGGGGCTTAACTAAAAATGGCTGGGCCCCATAGCAAACTTTTGATTGGGCCCCCCCCCCCTTCCCGACTGACCACTAAACGGTCAAGTGAAGTCATAACTACATAACTGCTAGCTCTGGTCAGAAGTGCTTACAGTTAAAGGGACATTTGCAAAACCCAGGAGACCAGCAGGGCCACCCGGTGCTGCAAATGATGATGGCTCAGGGGGCCCAGTGTATTGCAGGAGCAGGCCATGGGGCCCCCTGATGCGGCGGGCCCCATAGCAGCCGCTATGGCTGCTATAGTGGTAGTTACGCCCCTGTCAGTGACAGCAGCTGTGCTCCTGACACTGTCAATCAGGACCCTTGCAGTGTGACTGCAGTGGTTACGATCATTGTCCCTGACTGCCAGAGGAGAAACGCTTACCTCAGTGTAAGTCAGCTGGGAAATCTTTACATACAGTAAATATAGCATTGACCAGTGTATGCAATCTAGTGATTGTATGTAATAATCCCCTAGGGGGACTTAAAGTGGGAATTTTTTAAGTTTAATATGACATAGCCCCTCCCCCAATAAAAGTTAAAATTTTTAGTGCATGCAATTGTCTTAGCTATTAAGCTATAACAATAGTATTTCTGTGAAGTTATTAAACAGAAAAAATATATAAAAAGAAAAAGATTTTAAAATAAGAAAAAATATGATACTAATATAAGATATAAGCCAGAGACTGTGGCACAAATGATGCCCCAACCAGCCATGTGGGTGATAAAATCAAAGCGCTATAACTCTTAGGCCATGGTCACACGCACAAATTGCTTCTCTTATAAAGACAACATGAGCCCAACCACACTCTAATTAGGTTTTTGTATCTTTTCCTTACTATTAACCTTGAGACCTGTAACATCCTCTTCACATAATTTTTTTAAAAAATATCTGGCTTTTCCTGCCATAGATTTTCGGATCGCTAATCTGTCAAATCTGGCTTCTTCAGCAGATTTTCGGTCTGTGTAATAAAGTCAACGATTGGCTGATTGTGCAATTTAATCCAGCCTACAAATTATGTAATAGCTATGCATGGAAGACAGCTGATAAATGTGTTAAAAAAATAAATAAATGTTATACAGACCTGTCCACATTTCTGATGTCCTGCTAGCTTCTGCTGTCCTGCAGCCACCACTGAATTGCATGAGCCAGTGTCTGAAGTGACAGGCCGCTCAGCCAATCACTGGCCGATATGCGACAGTGCTGTGGCCAGTGAGTGGCTGCACAGTCACTGCAGAGACCGGCTCAGAAGTTCCAGCAGTGGCTGTGGGGAGAGGGCAGAAACTAGGAGGACACTAGAAACGTGGAGAGGTATGTATAGAGTTTATTATTTTACACTAATAATGTCTAGTGCACCGTGTAATAGACTCAGTAAGCGAGGGCCAATCTAGCAGAAGGGGTTTTCCCAAGCAAAATGTACTGATTGGCAAGGTGCCCACACCCGGAACCTTCACTGTGTAGCGGTGGCAATGTGCAACTGAAGCTCAGATCCTATTTACTTGAACATGACATGAGCTGAGGTTACACATCACCACCACTACACATTAAACAAACTCCATTGACTATGTAGTATAGTGTAGAACAGCTGATTGGCGTGGGAGCAAAAACCCTGCCGAGAAGTGACTTATGAGCTATCCCGTGGAGAGCTCATCAGTGCATTGTGCCTGGAGAAACCCTTTAACAAATCGTCAGGAATGGAAGAGTTTTACCACAGACCAATCAGGATTTTGGAGCAAAACAGAGCTGTATCTAGGTAAACATGTTATAGATAACTGTTATGCTCTCTATAAGAACCATTTGTCTCGACCCCATTCCTCATAGTCTGTAAGCTCTTCCGAGCACGGCCCTCACTTCTCATGTATGATAATTGATAATTACATGTGTATGGCTAGGTTCACACAACGTTTAACAGTGACTTTTGCATAGCAACGGATGCTGTTAAACAGCCGGCCATCGGGCTGCACTCAGCCCGTTTCTGCAGCAGATACCTCTATATCGGCTGCAGGCATGTTCTTTTTTCACAATTGATTTGCGGGCACTCACTCCATTGCAATTGCGTCCATTCACTCCAATGCAATTGCGTTGTGTGAACAGCTGATGTTTCCGGACACTGTTCAGTGAACAGCGTCTGGAAGAAATTGACAGGCACATTATTCTAACGCCTGTTCTAAAGATCGGGCGTTAGAATAACGATGTGAAAACACAGTGGGCGGCATTGCATTGACTTCAATGCAATGCCGCCCCTGCAGTAAAGAACGAAAGCTGAGGCAATTGCAATCAGCGTCCGTTCTTTACCTAAAAAGAACGTTGTGTGAATATAGCCTATCTCTGTAATGTCTGATTTTTGTCTATGTATGTATCTCCAGAATTGTAAAGTGCTGCAGAATCTGTTGGCACTATATAAATAAATAAAAATATTACTATTATATAGCTATTTTTTTCTTCTTTTTTTTTTTTTTTTAATATATTCATTTAATAGAATAGAATTTATTATATGTTTTAAACTGTGGTAGTGGGTAGCTCTGATTATATAGAAACAATTAAATATATACTAATCTTTTCTTTCAGTTGATTATGTACTGGGCTAAAATGAGGAACAGAAGACTATAGTGGTGTGTAGCACTGGACATGCAGAGAAACAAAATTAAATATTTGCTTTCTTCTAAAAAAAAACTCCTTATTTATAATTATCAGGTAGGAAATACGCTGTGTAAACTTTATTTTAATACCCAAAAGGTAATTCTTTGTTGTGGACATTGATTGTAGATTCATGTGGAAATGTGGGAACAACAATTAATCCTGTAGATTACATTCTTATTAATTATGGGAAAAACGAACCCTAATCAATAAACCAGGGAAGGTTACAAGAGACTTTTAAGAGTCAAGAAAGAACAGGTAGATGAAGACATGTTTGTATAAACAAGATAAGGTTCATCAATAAAAATAAACATATTGATCTAAGGAATTTCAATTATCTTGATATTGACTGTGATGAGAATTGTGCAACATACAGGAGGAAGCACCTGTTCAATGAGGTGGCAGTGAAAATGTTGCTTTAACAAAACCAAAAAGATCAAAGGCTATTAACGATAAGAATCTTGCAGCAGAAGGCATTTGGCTGCCAAAGACAACTGCCCTTGAAAAAGATATGATGACTTTAAAAATGCATTGCAACAACTCATTATTAATATGCCTGCTCAAAGACAAGCCTCAGTCTCTCCAATTTATATATATACTCTACCAAGTTCTTTTTTTTTCTATCTTAATATTAATCATCTTTGGCAAACATTAAATTTGAGGTCATCAGACAAGACAATGCAGTAGAGATGAGCGAACTTTACAAAAGTTCGGTTCGGCAAGTTCACGAACCTTAGATGAAATTTTGCGTTTGTCCAAACCAAACCACACTAAAACTATGGCAGCTACAAAAGTGGGGCAATAGGGGTTCTTAAGTCAAGAAAAATGCATCAAAAAACAGGTTTTATTGCAGAAAAAAGTTCTTCAGAATGCACCATTGATTTAAACGGGAGAAGTGGCTCTTTGGAGCATTTGTGCTTGCAGTTTTGCGGCTGAAAAAGCATCAAAACCTGTGGCAGAAAACCGTGATGAACAACAATAAGCAGCCTAGTCTCCTGTGTTTTCACCCCTGGGGAGCTGCGTGTCTGGCCCTGTATGAAAGTAAAAGTAGACTTAAAGAAAGTATGGCAAGCAGTATGCAGCATGGTGCAGGTGCTCCTGAACAAGCTAGCTACCCAGAGTCAGACTTTCCACCAATGCTTTTCACAATGGTTCAGGTGAGCAAATCAGGATACCGGCCACCGCAAAACCACAATCAGACCACGGAGCAGACGGTCAAGTGTGAACAGCGGGCAGCCAGGGAAAATAATATTAAAAGTATTTATTTGTGTCAACGTGTTTCTGCCCTCAAATACTGGAGGGTTAATTCCAATGCCATGAAGATCGTTGCATTTATATACCTACAGTATATGCTGGCCAGGAGGGGGGATTAGATACATTGGTGATCTTTCTCCCAGAGCAAAGTACCCACCTGTTATTCTACCACAAGCCCACTTTTCGACAACAAAGTAGTTCTGAGGACAACTCACTGTTTTATTTACCTTAACCTTAGGAGATAGTGTTATAGGAACTGGTCTGTGAGAAGACTTCAACATGCTCTCCCCTTATTAACAGGGTTAACTTAACCCAGAAGAGTTGTGGACATTGGTGAATCACTGGCCTACGTGTCCTAGTGTTTCAGTAATGCACCATTGTCCACAGCTTTCATGGATGAAGTTAAGCCCGTGAAACACCTGCCAGGTTACACCAGGTTACAACAGGTAAAACTGTTTCTTACAACAAAATGAGTCATTAAAACTCACCTCGGAGAGCAGTGGACACCCTGTACTGACACACAAAGTACCAGGACAGGAGCAATTTCACATCTATGCAACTACCTTCAAACTATCCTCTACCTTGTACCTAATTAAACTTCTCTAACCTTGCCTCTACCCATCTATACAGGAGCTGGCTTAGTTCCATATATACAGTGAAAGAGAAAGTTTCATTTCAGGGCTCTAACAGCCAGTTGCCTAGCTGCAAGGGATTATGGATAACCCATTGCACCTGGGCTTTTGATGGTATGTAAAATAATGTACAATGTGTGGCCATTTTGGACAAGGTTGATATGAACTTTTCAATTTTGTGCAATTCATAACAAATCTTAGTTTGGAAAGTTTGTTTTTCTCATCTCTACAAAGCAGTATTTCCAATTAAAGGGATGTTTTAATTAAGGACAATATGTAACACTTTTCAATAATTTGCTTTCTTTAGGACATCAATGTGTGATTATAAAAGGTTGGGATCTCCACCAATCAACTTACTACAGGAACATTACAACCTCTTCCCTGTTTTAACAGACACAACCCTTTGATACTGGAGCAGATTTCCCATTAAGAAAAAATGGTAAAGTCAAATGTGTACAACATACATGAAGTAATAGAGTACACATGTGCTGTTAACTTCCAACAATCACTGTACTCTTCTTCCTTATGGCAGGGGCGTAGCGAGGGGGGGCAGCTGCCCCAGGCGCAGAGACCCAGGCGCCATCACAGGGAGCAGAGAGAGAAGGATCACAGTGGATGAGGCAGCCTGGAAGCGTCCTGCCCTCTGTCAGTGTGGGAAGGCAGGGGACGATTTTTACTTGATCAAAAGTTTTTTCCCATACTTTATTGTCTCCTGGCTGCTGTTTAGCTATGATTGCTGCATTTTTACTGATATTTTGTGCAAATCAGGGCTAACCAGCAGCCAGAAGACAGTACACTAAAGTTACTGTGTAGATGGTGAAGGACCTTGACATGTGACTATGATGTCACCGCAGGTCCTGTATGTACACTGCACTATGGAGGAGGAAGAAAGAAAATACAGGTGTGCGGAAAGGGGAGGAAAATCAGGGGAGTCTGGGGAGGGGGGTGAAGGGTGCCCAGTCTGGGGAGGAGGGTGAAGGGTGCCCAGTCTGGGGAGGGTAGTAAAAGGTGCCCAATCTGGGGAGGGGGTTGAAGGGTGCCCAGTCTGTAGTGGGGAGGAGGACAGGGGTGTACAGGGTGACACCAGTCTGGGATGGGGGAGACACACAAGAGAGTGTCCAGTGTCTATTTAGGGGTCTGGTCTGGTTGTACATTATTCTATACTTAACCCCTTAATAACTGCCCTCTCCAAATATATATCCCATTAATATAAACCTTACCTACTATCTGTAGGGGTAAGGAACCTTGGCTTTCCAGCTGTTGCAGAACTACTATTCCCATCATGTCTGGACAGCAAAGCTTTAGCTTTGACTGTCCATGTATGATAGGAGTTGTAGTTTTGTAACAGCTGGAGAGCCAAGGTTCCCTACGCCAATCTATAAAGCACCTGTATCTGTATATACAGTGACCATGATACAAGAGTCATTTTTCTAAATTATTTCTATTTTGAATTTGGTGACGGAATACCTTACTGGAGGTATTGCTGCTGTTGTTTCCGCTGCTAAGTGGCGTGGATCGAACCTCACGAACCTGCCACATTAGATTACTGGTGCCTTCCTGGTCCGTGGGGAAGGAGGAAAGTGACCAAGTACCACCTGGAATTCAGGGATACAACCTAGGTAATAGGCTGAATCTCGAAATTTCAATTGGTACATGGGCACTCTTCTCCTTCCCCACGGACCGGAAAGGCATCAGCAATCTAATGCGGCAGGTTCGTGAATGTTCGATCGAACCTAGGATTTTCCGAGGTTCGATCGACTCTACTGCTGAGCATACCTGTGCATTAGGAGACGGCACCGTAGAACAACATTACACTGGATGTCACACTGGAGATAGATCAGGAAGCTTCGCCTCCTAATTTACAGACTGCAGGGAGCCGAGACAACGGCGCCTCCTCAGGTACAGACAGCAGGGAGCGGAGGTAACGGCGCCTCCTCAGGAACAGACTGTAGGGAGCCGAGACAACGGCGCCTCCGTTAAGGTACTTAATAATAACATTTTTAATTGGAGAAATGGAAGTACTTTAAAAAATGTTGATTGAGCCCAGGGCTGCCTGATAATCATTCTTAAAAAAAACATTCCAGGTACACAGTAAAATTGACATTATGTATCCCATATTGTGAACACCACACTAGTGCTGCCAGTAGAGATGAGCGAATTGCTCATCTAAACTTCATAAAAAAAAGAAAATTTAATATATATATATATATATATATATATATATATATATATATATATATGTGTGTGTATGTAGACAGATGTAACCTAGGGCAAAGGGTAAAAAAACAAAGTAAACACATGGAAATAAGTCTACATGACGCAAAAAGATTTATCAACAGATGTCGAAGAAATTGGTGTAGGGTGCATGCAGCAACCAATCCCAGCTCAATTTTCAGCTCCTGTAAAATGAAAGCTGAACAGTGATTGGTTGCTGTGGGCAGTATACAGTACACCAGTTTATAACTTACACAATATGCTAAATGTAGGTCACTATGTTTAATTTCACATTTTGCTGCTGTTTAGACCTATTTATTTTACCTAAAAATTACTGGTGGCTATTAAATGCATGACTTCTAATGCTTCTTCCAGAAATATGTCTGGCTTAGAGCACATTTTTTCAACACCATATACTGAAGTTCATAGAACAAAAAAATAAACGTTAGAAATGCCAGTGCCTAACATACAGTACATTCAAAAGTCAATAGATTTCTTAGGTTAAAGAGAATACAAATACCCAGGTAGCCAGAAACAAAAGGCGGAATTGATTCCGCCTATCAATTGATTGCAGGGATCTAATGTAAACAGGGTCTGCCAAGACAAAGGGTACTATTACACAAAGCAATTTTTCGACGATCAACGATTAACGATAAATAAACTCAAATGACTGCTATGGTGAATTACCTGAAATCGTTCACCCAATTACACGGAAGGATTATAGTTACTTACTTTAAATGTTGTCTGCTATTACACTAAACAATTATCGTTAAAATCTTAACAATTTAACAATTTTTCAAAGAATAATCGTTCCATGTAATACCACCCTAAGCCTTTCAAATAGAAGCATAGATAGAATATTTATAACAAACAACATAGACTGCTGCAATATAAAGTTTTTTTTCTGAAGAAAAGTCTCAAAACTAATGCTTGACGCTTTCATCATGCAACTTTATGATAGACATAAAAAGTATTAAACTTCTATATAGAAAAATATGCAAACAGAATATTTTCTGGGTTTTTTTTAACCCCAATGGAGGACAATATATATATAGTGATGTACAAATGTTAAGAAATTGCTCTCTTTCGGCGCAAACTTTATACAAAGGTTTCTGCAAAAGAGTTTTAGTGTATTTTTGGGAAAGGAAATACTCCGCTATGCTAAACAGAATCTTTTAGCTGCAATTCACGTTCTAAACTGCTGACACTGTTAGATAGATGTTTGAGCCAAGAGAAACGTTATCTTTCATACATCTCTCAATGCTTCCATAACTTAGAAAAATGCTTTTATTATATAGGAATGAGAGTCAGAGAGGCTTTCCTGAGCTCCTGAAGTGCAGCAAGCTGTACTACCACCTTACTCCCTCTCCCATACCTGACCCTGCTTGGGACTAAGCTTCCCGGAGACAAGCCGGGAGAGGGTGGAGAGGATGCATTCCAGCTTGCAGCACATCAGGAGCTCAGAAAAGTCTTTGACTATATATGCCAGAGAATAAATTCATTTTTGTATGTCCTGGAAGCACATACAAATATAAAAGAGGTATCACGTGTCTCCTTAACACGTATGTCATATGTCTCATTAACTGTACAACTACTGTTTGACTGTTTATATAAAGTATTATGTAATTTATAGAACTTATAGAAGACGGCTCAATGCCCAGGTGCTTTATTGAGGTCATGACTTGATGTCCTCATACACCTTATACTATTGTTGGCCATACCTGCCATCTGTGGTGGTCTCAGCTGTTGGCATAAGTTGTATGAGGCTTTCCATTTTTGTATCCAGTTTGGGTGAGGCTTTGTAGCTCCCATTATACTTACCATTCAGCAGGGATCTCTGGTACATAATATAAAATTTCATAAAATAAATCCCCCATCTAATAAACAAAACTTTTTCCCTTTCCTTCTATTTAGAACATAAACAAATAAATAAAAATGTACATGTAGGTATTACTGCATCAGTTATGACAGTAGATGCGGACAAAAAAATTATAAAAAAAAATGCAACAATTCCTTTATTTTGTTATTCTGCCCCCCCAAAACTTTAAAATTAAAAAAAACTAAAAAATTTAAAAAGTCCTCGATTTTTGCAAAATGGTACTGATTAAAAGTACAACTATGTCAATGGAAAAATTAAAAGGTTATACCAGAAGACCATGGAAAAGCAGAAAAATTTACTTGGGCCTTAAGGCCCAGAATGCCTGATGGGGGGAAGGGGTTTTTCCAGCATTAATGTACACACACCATTTACTTGAACAGGAGCTGAGCTGCTGTTATAGGTCGTCACAGTACTACACAGTAAATGAGACTGGTTGGCAGCTCATCAGTGGCTGACGACCTGTCTTGTGGATAGCAAATTTGTCCTCTCCCCTACCAAAAAGTAGTAACAGCTAAAGTAGTAACAGTATCAATAACTGACAATGATTCTGTACTATTGTCATGAGAGAAGCTCATGGTTTATAACATGGTCTGGGTTTAGGTGATTGCATTAGCACTATCCTTTCTGCTGTGCTTTTTTTTTTTTTATTATTATTTTGTAATAAACTTTATTGTCAGCAATGCATAATAACAATGAGGACACATAAACTATGGCATGTAAAAGCTGCTCACTTTAACTTGAAAATGATAATAATAATAATAATAATAATAATAATAATAATAATAATAATAATAATTTGTATAGCGCTAACAAATTCCGAAGCATGAATGATGCAGCACAGCAAAGGACACTGGACAATATTTACTTCTATCCAGAGGTTGAACAATTGTCTCCTCTGCTCACACATCAGGTGGTTCTGTTACAATGTGTCAGGGTACAAAATCCTCTTAAACCTAGAAGCTGTGTGAGCAGGAATGTTTCCAGTCACTGACAGCAAGCAGAGATCTGGAAATGGTGAACAATTTTATTTCACTTGCTGGTCTTTGTGCTTATGCAATCTTAAGTGCAAGATAAAAATAGGAAACAAGGAAAAAAGATTACCTCTCATTATAATATATGTATAGGCTCTTCTATTGGAAAGCACTATTTTATGTCTATGATCTGCTGTTTTGGAATAAATTGTCTTTGATCCTATTGGTGAGTGGCCGCTACTTTCTTCTCTTTTTGTGGATTGCTAATCTACTAATTTAGCTGAGCACCACCTGCGATCTGATGAGCTGTCAGCTCCGCGTGCTGGAGATCTACTGTGTGCAGTGGAGGGACCGGAGTGCCCGTCTTTCTACTACCTGGTTAGTGAAATATTATATATATATATATATATACATACACTAGAAAATGTACCCAGCGCTGCCTGGGTATAAAGTGTCAGTGTGTTAATTAGATTTGTTATAAGGTGCCCAGGAGGCCAAGCTAAAGGTATTGTTTCATCTGAGTTAATCAGTGGAATTAGTGTATACCTGTAGTGCATAGTTGGAGGGGTTCTGTATACCCACAATGTATAGTTTTTAGGGGTCTCGCATATCTGTAGTGCATAGTTGGGGGGGGGCTGTATACCTATAGTGTATAGTTGGGGGGGGGTCCTGTATACCTGTAGTGTATAGTTGGGGGGGTTCTGTATACCTGTAGTGTGTAGTTGGGGGGGCTGTATACCTGTAGTGTATAGTTGAGGGAGGTCCTGTATACCTACAGTGTACAGTTGGTGAAGGTCCTGTATACCTGTACTGTATAGTTCGGGGGTCCTGTATACCTGTAATGTATAGTTGGTGGAGGTCTTGTATACCTGTAGTTTATAGTTTGAGCGTCCTGGATACCTATAGTGTATAATTGGTGGAGGTCTTGTATACCTGTAGTATAGAGTTGGTGGAGGTCCTGTATACCTGTAATGTATAGTTTGGGGTCCTATATACCTGTAGTATATAGCTGGTGGAGTTCCTATATACCTGTAGTATATTTGGGGTCCTGTATACTTGTAGTATAGAGTTGGTGAAGGTGCTGTATACCTGTATTATAGAGTTGGTGTAGGTCCTGTATACCTGTAGTGTATAGTTTTGAGGTCCTGTATACCTGTAGTGTATAGTTTGGGGTCCTTTATACTTGTAGTATAGTTGGTGCTGTATAGTTGGGTCCTATATACCTGTAGTATATAGTTGGTGCTGTATACCTATAATGTATAGTTGGTGGAGGTCTTGTATACCTGTAGTTTATAGTTTGAGGGTCCTGGATACCTGTAGTGTATAATTGGTGGAGGTCTTGTATACCTGTAGTATATAGTTCAGGAGTCCTGTATACCTGTAGTGAATAGTTTGTGGGTCCTGTATAACTATAGTATAGAGTTGGTGGAGGTCCTGTATACCTGTAGTGTATAGTTTGTATAGTCCTATATACCTGTAGCATATAGCTGGTGGAGTTCCTGTATACCTGTAGTATATTTGGGGTCCTGTATACTTGTAGTATAGAGTTGGTGAAGGTGCTGTATACCTGTATTATAGAGTTGGTGTAGGTCCTGTATACCTGTAGTGTATAGTTTTGAGGTCCCGTATACCTGTAGTGTATAGTTTGGGGTCCTATATACCTGTAGTATATAGTTGGTGGAGTTCCTGTATACCTGTAGTGTATAGTTTTGGGGTCCTGTATACCTGTAGTGTATAGTTTGGGGTCCTGTATACCTGTAGTATATAGTTGGTGGAGGTCCTGTATACCTGAATTATATAGTTCGTGGAGGTCCTGTATACCTGTAGTGTATAGTTTTGGGGTCCTTTATACCTGTAGTGTAAAGTTTTGGGTCCTGTATACCTGTAGTATATAGTTTTGTGGAGGTCCCGCGCACCTGTAGTGTATAGTTTTGGGGTCCTGTATACCTATTGTTAGGACTAGGAATAAACGCTCAGGCCGGTTGCTGGGGGCGCGACGACGGCGTCCATAGCAGCCGGTCTGCTGTGCATGTTTTTCACTAACTCTGCTCTGCTACTCCTTGTTGAAGCAGTGGCCAGGGTGCTCTCCCCTGGCTGATCAGCATAAGCTGTAGTAGGTTTCACTACCCAGCTGAAGTAGGTTGCACCTGGGTAGGACCTGGAGTCTCAGCCCCTATCACTCCTGGGGGCTGGGACTACAGGTTGCATAAGTATCCTCCTCTGTCTTCCACCCCCTGCCTGTGAAAGTGCCTAGTTCGCTAATGTATCTGGATCAAGTGTTTTCCCTGCTTTGTATTTCTGGTAACTTGACTTCTGGCTTCTGACTTATCGACTACCCCTTGGACACGTTTTGTACTGCACTGTTCGACTGTTACTGACCCGGATTCCTGACCTTGCTCTCATTGTGTTTTGTCTGTCTTGTTTCGTTTAGTGTTGCACTTTAGTAGATCAGGGACTGCCGTCCAGTTGTCCGTTTGCCACCTAGGGCATCTGAGGCAAGCAGGTAGGGGCAGCGGGGTGGGTGCCAGCTTTAGGGCTCACCTGTCCTTGTGTCTCCCTGTCCCTATCCTAACACCTATAGTGTCCTGTATACCTGCAGGGTTGTATTTACACGTATGGCAGTGTTATTCAGTCACAGTGTGTCGGTATTGGTCATGTCTGGTATGGCGGTGTTATCCAGTCACAGTATGGCGGTATTGGTCAGGTCTGGTTTGGCGGTGTTACCCAGTCACAGTTTGCCAGTATTGGTCAGGTCTGGTATGGCAGTGTTATCCAGTCACAGTATGGCGGTATTAGTCAGGTCTGGTATAGCAGTGTTATCCAGTCACAGTATGGCGGTATTGGTCAGGTCTGGTATGGCAGTGTTATCCAGTCACAGTATGGCGGTATTGGTCAGGTCTGGTATGGCAGTGTTATCCAGTCACAGTATGGCGGTATTGGTCAGGTCTGGTATGACAGTGTTATCCAGCACAGTATAGCGGTATTGGTCAAGTCTGGTGTGGCGGTGTTATCCATTCACAGTATGGCGGTATTGGTCAGGTCTGATATGACAGTGTTATCCAGTCACAGTATGGTGGTATTGGTCAGGTCTGGTATGACAGTGTTATCCAGCACAGTATGGCGGTATTGGTCAGGTCTGGTGTGGCAGTGTTACCCAGTCACAGTTTGGTATACCTGTAGTGCCCTATATATACATGTACTGTATAGATGGAGTAGGGGGACCTGTATACATGTACAGTATAGGTGAAGTAGGGGGTCCTGTATATACATGTACAGTATAGATGGAGTAGGGGGTCCTGTATACATGTACAGTATAGGTGGAGTAGGGGGTCCTGTATATACATGTACTGTATAGATGGAGTAGGGGGTCCTGTATATACATGTACTGTATAGATGGAGTAGGGGGTCTACCAGTTATTACTGTGGATGTTGTGAGGCAGCTTCCCTAGCAACCATTGCTCCCTGTGAAAATGAAAGCAGTAATCCTATTGGTTGCTAAGGCTCCAACTGCCGTGCATGCTGCAGCTAATTATATCACCTGTGTTTGCAGTGAGGAGATATTCCCATTCATCTCTATGGGGCGCTCTTCCCCCTCCCCCTCCCCTCCTGTACATCTGGCGGGGACGGGAACTTCGCAATAACCTTCCCGGGCACCCTATGTATCTGTGTGCCAAATTTGGGGTCAAACGGTTCAGGCGTTTGGAAGTCTATAGAGGACAGACAGACAGACTTTCATTTTTATGATATACTAGAAAATGTACCCGGCGCTGCCCGGGTATGAAGTGTCAGTGTCCTGTATACCTGCAGGGTCGTATTTACCATTAGGCACCCATGGTCTGGTGTGTAGGGTAGCACCTTGCAGAGGGGCAGTACCCTCCTGTTCAGACTTGCCAGAAAATCTGGTGTCTTTTCGAGGGGGGTATGGCGGTATTGGTCTGGTATAGCGGTGTTTTCCAGTCACAGTATGGCGGTATTGGTCAGGTCTGGTATGGCAGTGTTATCCAGTCACAGTGTGGCGGTATTGGTCAGGTCTGGTATGGAGGTGTTACCCAGTCACAGTGTGGCGGTATTGGTCAGGTCTGGTATGGCAGTGTTATCCAGTCACAGTATGGCGGTATTGGTCAGGTCTGGTGTGGCGGTGTTACCCAGTCACAGTTTGGTATACCTGTCCTGTAGTGCCCTGTATATACATGTACTGTATAGATGGAGTAGGAGGTCCTGTATACATGTACTGTATAGATGGAGTAGGGGGTCCTGTATATACATGTACTGTATAGATGGAGTAGGGGGTTCTGTATATATATGTACTATATAGATGGAGTAGGGGGTTCTGTATATATATGTACTGTATACATGGAGTAGGGGGTCCTGTATATATATGTACTGTATAGATGGAGTAGGGGGCCCTGTACATACATGTACTGTATAGTTGGCGTAGGGGATCCTGTATATACATGTACTGTATAGATGGAGTAGGGGGTCCTGTATATACATGTACTGTATAGATGGAGTAGGGGGTCCTGTATATACATGTACTGTATAGATGGAGTAGGGGGTCCTGTATACATGTACTGTATAGATGGAGTAGGGGGTCCTGTATACATGTACTGTATAGATGGAGTAGGGGGTCCTGTATACATGTACTGTATAGATGGAGTAGGGGGTCTACCAGTTATTAATGTGGATGTTGTGAGGCAGCTTCCCTAGCAACCATTGCTCCCTGTGAAAATGAAAGCAGTAATCCTATTGGTTGCTAAGGCTCCAACTGCCGTGTCTGCTGCAGCTAATTATATCACCTGTGTTTGCAGTGAGGAGATTTTCCCATTCATCTCTTTGGAGCGCCTCTTTCCCCTCCCCCTCCCCTCCTGTACATCTGGCGGGGACGGGACCTTCGCAATAACCTTCCCGGGCACCCAATGTATCTGTGTGCCAAATTTGGGGTCAAACGGTTCAGGCGTTTGGAAGTCTATAGAGGACAGAAGGACAGACAGACAGACTTTGATTTTTATGATTATATATATATATATATATATATATATATATATATATATATATATAAAATAGTGCTCTAGTGCAAAAATTCATAACAATTGTTACCTTGTAGAAAAGAAGCAGATAGGAAAACAGAACAGTAACAGGTGTCAGGGATACGATAGTAGGACCCCTTGCCTAATTTAGTAAGTACTCTGCTGGGATGAGGTGAAGTGTGTATAATGACTTGAAGAAATCCTTGTACTCATGTATAGATAAGTCCTAGTTATCTTATCTGACCACTTTCTGCCTCTCAGTGTGAATTTTCCATCCTGATTGCTAGTACAAGTCCCAGGCCTTTGTCTCTGGGTGTAGCTAGCTAGTAGTTTCCTTCCTACTCAGCCAAGCAAAGTTCAGTAGAGAGTATCTATCTTGCACTGTGCTCTACTGGGACTGGTCAGTCTTACTTTCCTCTCCTTCTTTTGGAGGTAAGAAAAGGATCAACGGCATAAGCAAGAAGGTTTGCTCCCTTATCTCCGGCTACCCTGGGTTTAGGTCTAGCAAAGCATAGCTGCGGTGGTGACTAATGTGGAACTAAACTCTGCACATCCTGCTTGGCCTAGATCCAGGCTCCAACACATCCTTAGTGGCCTAGAGCCAGGCTGCAACTCTCTGACTTCAGGAAGTGTCTAGTGTGTAAGTGTGTGTGACACTGCAGCTATGCCCTGAAGGAGTGTGACACCTAGTGGTTGAAGTAGTGCACAGCAAACTATATACTTTAGCTGTGACACTTGAAAGATCTGCTTTTACCTGGGTATGTACTGTAAGAAAACCCATAGTGGGACACTATGTGTGTGTGTGTGTGTGTGTGGGGGGGGGGGTCAGGTGGTGTGTGTGTGTGTATGTGTGTGTGGTGGTGGTGGACTACAAAGTCATCAGCAAAACCAAGTGGCCCAATGTACATCTTGTGCGATGTATGCAATCCTTGATCAAGGGGGCATACACCCCGATCGAGGGTGCATACCATTGTGGGAGATGTGTGCATGTTGCTGGTTTGGAATCCCAGATCCTGGATCTAAATGAGCAGCTGCGACAATTGAGATGCATTAGCAAACTGGAAAGGGGTCTGCTGCTCACAGAGCAAGCGCTCCAAGGGGTAGATGGGGGAGAGAGTGATAGCATGGAGGTGCAAGAGGAAGAGGCAACTAGTTGGGTCACAGTTAGAAAACGGGGTAGAGGGAAGAGTGTGAGGAAGGCTAGTCCTGATCTGGCACACCCCAACAAGTTTGCAAATTGGCGGATGAGGGGGATGTTGATTCAGGGGGGGCATTGCTGCAGCAGGACACTGCCTCTGAAAGCCAGGGGGGTGTCTGCTCCAGTAAGGTGGGAAACAGGAGTTCAGGGCAGGCCAGGCAGGTACTGGTAGTGGGGGACTCAATTATTAGGATGACAGACAGGGCAATCTGTCACAAAGACCGGGATTGTCGAACAGTGTGTTGCCTTCCTGGCGCTCGAGTTCATCACATTGCGGATCGGGCTGACAGATTACTGGGAGGGGCTGGCGATGACCCAGCAGTCATGGTGCACATTGGCACCAATGATAAAGTTAGAGGTAGGTGGCGGATCCTTAAAAACGATTTCAGGGACTTAGGCAGGAAGCTTAAAACTAGGACCTCCAAGGTGATATTTTCCGAAATATTACCTGTACCACAAGCCACACCTGAGAGACAGTGGGAGATTAGGGAGGTAAATAGGTGGCTCAAAAGCTGGTGTAGGGTAGAGGGCTTTGGGTTCATGAAGAACTGGGCCGACTTCTCGGTCGGTTACAGGCTCTACGGTAGGGACGGGCTGCATCTCAATGGGGAGGGTGCAGCCGTGCTGGGGGAGAAAATGGCTAAGAGGTTGGAAGAATGTTTAAACTAGGCACTGGGGGGAGGTCAACTACAATATAGTAAATGAAGACAGAATTGACGGAAAGCGGGCCTAGAATATGGAACTGGGGGTGGAGCGGCAGGTGAGGATAGAACCAGTATTGGATCATAATAGGGGCATTTCGGGCGGCAGCCCGGGGCCCTGAGCTCCTGGGGGGGCCCATGACACCGAAAAAGACTTATACTTTCAGTGGTGTACTGTCTCCTGGCTACACTTCCGCCATGATTTGCAAAAAAATCAGTTTTTTTATGACAATTTTGCACAAATAAGGACATCATGACATTATCTGTCCTGTACTATGCACGCCAGGCTAGTGCTGCCATAGTTACAGTGGGGTGGGGGGGGGGGCAGGCTTGGTGAACAGCCCGGGGCCTATGGGAAAGTTAATCTGCCCCTGGATAGAACAGTCACTAGTGACAAGAGGAAAGGGAATATGGACAAACATATTAAATGTATGTATACTAATGCTCAAAGCCTCACTAATAAAGCTGAGGAAATAGAATAATGGTGGAAGAGAAATATGATATAGTGAGGATAAGCGAGACATGGCTTGATGAGAGCTATGACTGGGCTGTTAATATCCAGGGTTATAGTCTATTCAGAAATG
The DNA here is from genome assembly GCF_027789765.1 of Dendropsophus ebraccatus. Taxonomy (NCBI): domain Eukaryota; kingdom Metazoa; phylum Chordata; class Amphibia; order Anura; family Hylidae; genus Dendropsophus; species Dendropsophus ebraccatus. The sequence continues at coordinate 41,764,658 of NC_091454.1, read as the reverse complement.
ACCGTAAAAATAAGAAAGTCGGAGGGGTCTGTCTATATGTTAAATCCTGCCTTAAGCCCATTCTTCGGGAGGATATAAGTGATAATAATGTGCAGTCTCTTTAAGTAGAAATAAGGGGAGGGACGAAGAATAATAAAATTCTTATAGGAGTGAGTTATAAACCTCCAAGTATAGTGGAAGAATCAGAAATTCTTATAAGACAAATAGATATTGCAGCGAAGCAGGGTGATGTCATTATGGGGGACTTCAACTACCCAAATATAAACTGGAAAACAGAAACCTGCAGCTCCAGGAAGGGAAGCAGGTTTTTGGAAATAGTAAAAGATAATTACCTTTCCCAACTAGTACAGGAATCAACAAGGGGGGGGGGGGGGCACTCCTGGACCTAATCTTAACCAGTAGGCCAGACAGAATATCAAAAATAGAGGTGGGGGGTCACCTAGGTAATAGTGACCATAACATAGTAAGTTTTCAATTATCCTTCAATAAAATTATTAGTAGAAGGGCTACAAAAACATTAAAGTTCAGGAAGGCTAATTTCCAAAAACTAAGAGAGGACCTTGGGGACATAGACTGGGACAATGCCTTCAGAAATAAAAGTACACAAGAGAAATGGGACATATTTAAGAGCATCCTGGGTAAATCATGTGAACGACACATATCTGTCAGGAACCGGTGACACCAGACACACAGAGACAGTGAGCCCTGAGCTCAGCCCCGCCCACTGACTCTACCTACTTGCCCCCCTAGGCTAAACCCTAGGGCAGCAACTGGGCGGCGGTCCCTGTACTGGCTTGGTGGGACAAAAAGACAAGACAGACAGACAAAACACAATAAAGAATGGTCAACAGTCCGGGTCACAACAATCTGGCAGCAAAAGTACAAAATCGGATCCAAAAGCGTAGTCAGAAAACAGGCAATGAGGTCAGGGGCAGGCGGCAAACAAGGGAGGTCAAAAATACTAAGCAGGAGTCAGGAGAAACCAGAAAACAGAACACACAAGCAGGCAGAGACAAGTCAATAACCAGCAAGGCACAGGCAGAAGCTGAAATCTTAAATAGGACACCAGGAACCAAGTCCAGAAGATGATAGGAGGGACCAGCTGTCAATCACTGAGGCAAGGCAGGTTAACTGTTCCATGACTAGAGGAAACTTAGCAGCACAGACACGGGTGGGGCAGGGAAAACAATTAGCAGACCAGAAGAAATAAGACACAGTTCAGACAGGGCAAAAACAAAACACAGAATAAATGGAAGATTATGGCCAAAATCGCAGTCTTTGGCGCAGAGGTCGAATCTTCGCAGCAGAGGGTGGCACTGATACCTTTTCAGGCGCGATCATAACATTACCCCCCCTTTTATGAGGGGCCTCTGGACCCTCACCAGACCTAGGAGGGAAAGGACCTCTTACAATGCATGTCTCGATGTCACTGGAAATGTCATCGTCCGTCTCCCACTCATCAGAATCAGACTCCAAGAGATATGTAACCGGTCTGACAGATCTCCCATAACTGCTCAAATCAATACCAGACACAGATCCAAATTCTGCCTTACATGAGGACACAGACCTAGTACCATCACCAGGACATACAGAGCCAATTTCCACCTTACACAAATTAGCAGACATGGTATCCTCGGCGGGACACACAGAGCCAACTTCCACATTGCCCGAACTTACTGACTTGTTATCAGCGGGACAATGCACCACAACTACACCCACCTGGGCGCCCAGATGACCCTCCTGGTAGTCATCTGGACGCTGATGATCTGGCCTTGAAGTACGCTTGGCACAAAAGCTGATGAAGTGTCCACTTTCACTGCAATAAAAACATAGTCCGTTCAGTCTTCTGTGTTCTTTACGGGCCAGGGATCTTTTAATTTTGCCCAGTTCTGAAGGTTTCTCTATGGTGACCAGAGGACGAGACATAGTAGGCAGAGGTTTGAAGGGGACAGAAGTAGGAACATTAATGACACAGGGGTGGTCTAGGCGTGGTCTTAGCATACGATCAATGGTAATCGCCAGGGAAATGGCCTCTTCAAGTGAGCTAGGGGTGGGGTGACTGACCCAAGCATCTCTGAACGTCACATATGTGTTCAGGTCCCCAGAACACTTGTCAGGCTCCTTGAGTGTGACCACTGGGGTGGCAGGAGTGGTAGCTGGTAGCTGCTGGGCCAATAGCTGGACCTGTTTGGCCAGCTCAAAAACGAGGTTAGCAAGACCCTCAAAACGGACAGATAACTCCTGTGCTGAGTCCATTACTGGCCACAGGTAAAGAGTAAAAAAAAAATATTGTAGGGCCAGTTATTATGTCAGGAACCGATGACACCAGACACACAGAGACAGTGAGCCCTGAGCTCAGCCCCGCCCACTGACTCTACCTACTTGCCCCCCTAGGCTAAACCCTAGGGCAGCAACTGGGCGGCGGTCCCTGTACTGGCTTGGTGGGACAAAAAGACAAGACAGACAGACAAAACACAATAAAGAATGGTCGACAGTCCGGGTCACAACAATCTGGCAGCAAAAGTACAAAATCGGATCCAAAAGCGTAGTCAGAAAACAGGCAATGAGGTCAGGGGCAGGCGGCACACAAGGGAGGTCAAAAATACTAAGCAGGAGTCAGGAGAAACCAGAAAACAGAACACACAAGCAGGCAGAGACAAGTCAATAACCAGCAAGGCACAGGCAGAAGCTGCAATCTTAAATAGGACACCAGGAACCAAGTCCAGAAGATGATAGGAGGGACCAGCTGTCAATCACTGAGGCAAGGCAGGTTAACTGTTCCATGACCAGAGGAAACTTTGCAGCACAGACACGGGTGGGGCAGGGAAAACAATTAGCAGACCAGAAGAAATAAGACACAGTTCAGACAGGGCAAAAACAAAACACAGAATAAATGGAAGATTATGGCCAAAATCGCAGTCTTTGGCGCAGAGGTCGAATCTTCACAGCAGAGGGTGGCACTGATGCCTTTTCAGGCGCGATCATGACAATATCATTTGGGAATAAAAGTAGTAGAAATAGGAGAAATCCAATGTAGTTAACTTCAGCTGTAAGGGGTGCAATAAATGATAAGAAACAAGCATTAAGACTACTAAAACAAGAAGGTAGTGGGGAAGCATTGAGCAACTATAGACAGAAGAATAGAATGTGTAAAAAGCAAATAAAAGAAGCAAAAATAGCAACAGAAAAAAGGATAGCCATAGAAAGTCAAACGAATCCCAAAATGTTCTTCACATATATAAACAACAAAAGACTTAAAACCGAAAATGTTGGTCCCCTCAAAAATAATCTGGGTGTAATGGTGGAGGGGGAAGAGGAAAAGGCCAATCTATTAAATACATTCTTCTCTACTGTATTCACAGAGGAGAATTCCATAACAGATGACATGACTAGGGATAATATAAATCCTCCCATAAATCTCACCTGCCTAACACAACAAGAAGTGGGGAGACGCCTTAAAAACATTAAAATACATAAGTCACCGGCCCCAGAAGGTATCCATCCTAGACTTTTGCAAGAATTAAATACTGTGTTAGACAGACCGTTATTCCTATTATTTAAAGATTCTGTAACGACAGGGATTGTTCCACAGGACTGGCGCATAGCTAATGTGGTACCAATATTTAAAAAGGGGTCAACGTGTGATCCTGGAAACTATAGGCCCCTAAGTCTAACATCTATAGTAGGTAAAGTATTTGAGGGGTCTGTAAGAGATGCTATACTAGAGTATCTTAATGAAAATAATCTTATGACGCAGCACCAGCATGGATTTATGAGGGATCGGTCCTGTTAGACTAATCTGATTGGCTTCTATGAAGAGGTACATTATAGACTGGACCAGGGGGAGGCTGTGAATGTTGTGTATCTGGACTTTTCAAAGGCATTTGATACTGTGCCGCATGAAAGGTTGGTGGATGCTTGAACTTGGGGAAAACATATGCAAATGGGTAAGTAACTGGTTGTGTGATAGAAAAAAGAGGGTGGTCATTGATGGAACATATTCAGATTGGGTTTTAGTTGCTAGTGGGGTACCACAGGGGTCAGTGTTGGGTCCACTTCTTTTTAATATTTTTATTTATGATCTTGTAGAGGGGCTACAGAGTAGAATCTCCATTTTTGCAGATGATACTAAACTGGGTAGAGTAATCAGCACAGAGGAGATTTGGAGAAGGCTTGGGCAATGAAATGGCAAATGAAGTTTAATGTGGATAAATATAAGTTTATGCACTTGGGCCGTAGAAATAATAAGTACAGTTATGTGCTAAATAATAAAACACTGGGTAAAACTACTTCCAAAAAGGACCTGGGGGTATTGGTGGACAGTAAACTCAACCTTAGTGATCAGTGCCAGGCAGCAGCTGCCAAGGCTAATAAAATAATGGGATGCATCAAAAGAGGTATAGATGCTAAAGATGAGAACATATTTTTGCTCTTTATAAATCACTGGTCAGACCACACATGGAATACTGTGTACAGTTTTGGCACCGGTATATAGGAAGGACACAGCTGAACTGGAGTGGGTGGAGAGGAGGGCGAAAAGGTCATTAACCCCTAGACAACCCTGGACGTAGGGTTACGTCATGGAAGTCTGTCCCCAGACGACCCATGACGTAACCTTACGTCCTGGGTGTTTCTCCACCTATGAAGCGTGCTCCGGAGCGGAGCGTGCTTCATAGCAGTTGCAAACAGCAGCCGGGACCTCGCCGGTAATGACACGCTGCAGCGATCGCGCTGCCGTGTGTCATTAACCCCTTAAACGCCGCGATCGCGGCGCGACCGCGGCGTTTAAATGTAAGTGACAGGGGGAGTCCCCTGTCACTTACCGATCGGGACCCCCGCAGTGTGAATGCGGGGGGTCCCGATCGTTGAAACGGACTGCCGGAGGTCTCTTACCTGCCTCCGTGCGGTCCGATCGGCGATCTGCTACACTGAGCCTGCACAGGCAGGCTCAATGAGCAGATCGCCGATAACACTGATCAATGCTATGCCTATAGCATAGCAATGATCAGTGTATAAATCAAAGTAGTGTATGTAAAAGTCCCCCAAAGGGACTTCAAATGTGTAAAAAAAAAAAAAGTTCAAAACACTATTACACTACCCCAAAACCCCTCCCCCAATGAAAGTTGAAATCACCCCCCTTTCCCATTATATAAATAAAACATATAAAATTAAATAAATAGATAAACATATAATATACCGTAGCGTGCGTAATTGTCCGATCTATTAAAATATAACAAGCGTCATTGTGATCGGTAAACGGCGTACACGAAAAGAGGGGAAAAAGTGCGCAGATTACCGATTTTATGTTACATTATATATTAAAAAAAATCAATAAAAAGTGATCAAAACGTCCGATCTTCACAAATATGGTATTAATAAAAACTAGAGATCATGGCGGAAAAAATGACACCCCATACAGCCCCGTAGGTGAAAAAATAAAACCGTTATAAGCGTCACAATAGGCCCATTTTATTAATATTTAATTGCCAAAAAAAAGGATTTCATAAAAAAATACATATATAACATTAGAGAATCTGTGTAACCTGCATATGGTTGTGTTCGGACTGACCTATTGAATAATAGTGTCTTATCGCTGTTACCATATAGTGCATTACGTAGACACAGGAACCCCCCAAACGTTACCATATTGCATTCTTATTTACGATTTCACCTATTTATATCTTCATAAATAATATATTTGGAATTACGTCATATATGTTATGGTAAAATGAATGATGCCATTACACAGTACAACTATTCCTGTAAAAAACAAGCACTTACATGGCTTGTAGATAGAAAACTGAGAGTGCTAGAGCTCTTAAAAGGGGAGGAGGGAAAAACGAAAACACTAAGATCAAAATTTGCGCGGTCCACTGGGTCATTTTGGGCCTGGTCCTCAAAGGGTTAAGGGAATGGGTGGGTTACAGTACCAGGACAGGTTATCAAGCTTGCGGTTATTTATGCTACAAAAAAGACGTCTTAGGGGCGATGTGATCACAATTAGGGATGAGCGAACCAAACCGTAACGAACCAGATTCGTAACGAACTTTGTAAAAAGTTTGGTTCGTCACCGAACCGTACTTTGAGAAAGTTCGTAACGAATCTGGTTAAAATAACAATAACAAATAAAATCAAAGACATCCTTAAAAAGTGATGCAAACACCTCTGGAATGCATCTGGGAAAGCAGGGAAACAGTATTAGAGGAATCGGCATTACGGGATCCTATGCAGTAATGCCGATGCCTCTAATGGTTAGTATATTTAATTAATAAAACATATTTTCGTTATAATAAAGTCACTTTCGTTCTTCAATAATTTAAATAAATGATTCCATCATTGTGCAATTAAATATACTGTTAAAATAAATATATATATAAATAAATGTATATTTATATATATATATATATATATATATATATATATTTATTTTTTTACAGTATATTTAATTGCACAAGTATGGATTCGTTTAAATTAAATTATTGAACAATGAAATTAATTTTATTACAACGAAAATGTGTTTTATTAATTCAATATTAATTATTACAGGAAGCTCTATTAAGCCGTTAATTCATATACCCGGTAATAGAGCAAACTGTAATAATTAATACTTTACTTTAATTAAAACATCAAATGTTTCTTCTAATTATGTTATCACAATAGCATTATTAAAAGAAACATTTTGAAACGTATGTGCGCTCAGCTAATCGGCTGAGCGCACATATAATTAACGGGTCCGCAGCACAGTGACTTCATTGTGCTGCGGACCAGCGAAGAGGACACATGGGGACATCGGATGGTGAGTATAAAGCTCTCCCCACCCCCTCCCCAGCACTGCACCCATCCCAGTAAGGAAGGGGGGTCACTTAACCCCTTCCTTGCTGGTATGGGTGTATTCTGACATCGGTCTGGCCCCCAAGGGGTTAAGGGGGTTGCAATACATCCTCCCTTAACCCCTTGGGGGCCAGACTGTAAGCAGTGATCTGTAAAGATGCTGCATACTGTAAGGTGCACAACACCGCTCACAATGATGGGTGTTGTGCTCCTGTTTGTGTGTTCTTTGTGTGTTTCTCCCTTTTTGTTTTTCAGATATTGGTATCCTGTGGATTACGTCGGATTCAGTGGACTACGTCGATAACCAGCGGTTGTTTGGATTTTTTTTTTAAATAAAATGGTCAATGGTGTGGGGGTGTTTTTATTTGAATAAAAAAAAATTTCACTTGTGTCTTGTCTTTATTTCTTTACTTTATAGACTTAGTAGTGGAAGCCATCTAATAGACAGAATCCATTACTAAGTCGGGGCCTAGTGTTAGCTGGTATAAAATGGCTAACACTAACCCCCCATTATAACCCCAGTACCCAATGCCACCAGGGGTACTGGGAAGAGCCGGGTGCCAGTGGTCCTGGAGCATCAAAATTGGCGCTCCCGGACTGGGGCGGCAGCAGGCTGGTAATATTTAGGCTGGGGAGGGCCTAAACCAATGTCTCTTCCCACCCTGGTGTTACCAGGCTGCTGTCGCTTGGTTTTTAACCCGGCTGGTTATGAAAATAGGGGGAACCCTACACGTTTTTTTTTATTATTTATTTATTTAAAAAAAAAACAAGTAGGGTTCCCCCTATTTTCATAACCAGCCGGATTAAAAACCAAGCGACAGCAGCCTGGTAACACCAGGGTGGGAAGAGCTATTGGTTTAGGCCCTCCCCAGCCTAATATTACCAGCCTGCTGCCGCCCCAGTCCGGGAGCGCCAATTTTGATGCTCCGGGACCACTGGCACACGGCTCTTCCCAGTACCCCTGGTGGCATTGGGTACTGGGTTAAAATGGGGGGTTAGTGTTAGCCATTTTATACCGGCTAACACTAGGCCTCGACTTAGTAATGGATTCCGTCTATTAGACGGCTTCCACTACTAAGTCTATAAAGTAAAGAAATAAAGACAAGACACAAGTGAAATTTTTTTTTATTCAAATAAAAACACCCCCACACCCCTCATTGACCATTTTATTTAAAAAAAAAAAAAATCCAAACAACCGCTGGTCATCGACGTAGTCCATCGAATCCGACGTAATCCACAGGATACCGATATCTGAAAAACAAAAAGGGAGAAACACACAAAAAACACACAAACAGGAGCACAACACCCATCATTGTGAGCGGTATTGTGCACCTTACAGTATGCAGCGTCTTTACAGATCGCTGCTTACAGTCTTGCCCCCAATGGGTTAAGGGAGGATGCATTGCATCCCCCTTAACCCCTTGGGGGCCAGAACGATGTCAGAATACACCCATACCAGCAAGGAAGGGGTTAAGTGACCCCCCTTCCTTGCTGGGATGGGTGCAGTGCTGGGGAGGGGGTGGGGAGAGCTTTATACTCACTATCGGATGTCCCCATGTGTCCTCTTCGCTGGTCCAAAGCACAATGAAGTCACTGTGCTGCGGACCCGCTAATATATGTGCGCTCAGCCGATTAGCTGATCAGCTGAGCGCACATATGATTCAAAATGTTTCTTTTAATAATGCTAATGTGATAACAATTAGAAAAAACATTTGATATTTTAATTAAAGTATTGATTATTACAGTTTGCTCTATTACCGGGTATATGAATTAACGGCTGTAATAATTAATATTTAATTAATAAAACACATTTTAGTTGTAATAAAATTAATTTCGTTGTTCAATAATTTAATTTAAACGAATCCATACTTGTGCAATTAAATATACTGTAAAAAAATAAATATATATATATATATATATATATATATATAAATATACATACATATATATATATATATATATATATATATAACAGTATATTTAATTGCACAATGATGGAATCGTTTTAATAAAATTATTGAACAACGAAAGTGACTTTATTACAACGAAAATATGTTCTATTAATTAAATATATTAACCATTAGGGGAGTCGGCTCGGCATTATTGCCGATTTGCCGGCTTTTTTTTTTTTTTTCACTATTTTTGCACTTTGATTTTTTCCACTTTTTTCATTGTAATAGCAACTGCAACTACACAAAACTATACCTTATCACACTCCCACTATTGTAGCTGCAATTATTCAGCCGTTATTGCAAGGTTCGTTTTTGGTTCGGTTCGTCAGAACCCGAACTTCAGGAAAGTTCGGGGGATCGAACAGAACCGAACTTTTCAAAAGTTCGCTCATCCCTAATCACAATGTACAAATATATGAATGGACAGTACAGAGATCTTTGTAGTGGTCTTTTTACTCATAGTTCTTTAACCATGACAAGGGGGCATCCTCTACGTCTAGAGGAAAGAAGATTTCATCATCAGCATTGACGCGGGTTCTTTACTGTACGAGCGGAAAGACTGTGGAACTCTCTGCCACATGATGTTGTCATGGCCGATTCATTAAATAAGTTTAAGGGAGGCCTGGATGCTTTTCTTGAACAATTTAATATTACAAGTTATGGGCATTAGATTTCCGGTGATACGTTGATCCAGGGATTGTTCTGGTTGCAATTGGAGCCGGGAGGGAGTTTTCTCCCTGTGATGGAGCAATTGTCGTCTGCCTCATAGGGGTTTTTGCCTTCTCTGGATCAACACAGTAGGATTTCCCTAGGTTGAACCTGATGGACTCTTCTCTTTTTTCAACCTTATTTACTATGTTACTATGTTACTAAGCGGCACCAGAAGTCACATTAATGGTAAGAAGTACTTTATTCTTCATTGGTAGCAGCAGCATAATAACGTTGTTCAGAGACTTATTGTTCTTTAAAGGTGTTGGTCTTACTTAAAATGCACACTTTTAATTTATTATAAACATATTGAATGGCTCTTGAATTACATTTTTAAATGTTTGTTTTTTTTTAAATTGGCGTTCATGGCTCTGTCAGCCAAAAAGGTTCCCTACCTCTGTGTTAGATGTAATGGTACACCCTATGTGGAGTAATGAACAGCAAAAATGGATATACAGTTACAACCACACATCTGAAGAAGTTTATAAGCCAACCAATTTAGTGTTTGTTACATGACCAGAACTTTCACCTAAAATAAACACAAAGATTCCTATTCACTGTCTATTTAAAATCAAGAAAACTGGAATTGAAACAAAGTATCATAGAATACAAATTAAACATTAAATATAATGAGCAGTCATCCAAAAATGCTCAAACTAATGAGCAGCTAACGCAACCCAATGACCCATTCGCTTGCTTCTAATGAAAGAGTAGTATGGTAAAACAAAAAGTAATCACTCAAGCTCCTGAAATGTCACTGATGTAATAATATTGTTTTACTTAAACCGTGATAAAAAAATAAATAAAATAATAATAATAATAATAATAATAATATCATGTGAAAATAAAATGTATTACTGGGAGGCACGAAATGAGAGTTGGTAAGTGCACACCTGCCTGTCTCATTGTGAGGTCTTGTGTGCCTCCACTCTCCTCTCAAAGAACTGACATCTTGATGCTTCGAGTGGAGAGCAACAGCGGGAGACCTTACAATGAGACAGACAGGCGGGATTCCGAGCGGGGTCCACACGGAATTTCCACGTGTTTTGCTTAGTGTGAATGGGCCCTCACACAGGCAAATGGTGAGTCTACACAGGCATTTCTAGGACTCAAAATATTCTATTCCCCAGTCTTCAGTTGCCCCATCCCCTTATGTTCTCTGCTAGCTACCCAGGCACAACTATTTTAATTTTTGTGCACATTTTAAAAAAAAAGTTTATTTTGCATTTGTGAGTAAAACATTATTATATCATACAGGAACTGTACAAATGACAGTTTATTATAATGGCAAAAATGATACAATGCCTATGCATTTCATATTTTCTAAAAGCATAATTCCTCTTTTAATTTATGAAAACAGTTACATACTTTCTTCCAATTTCTCTTCCTCGCATCATAATAAAACCCCTAAAAGGTAACATTGTAGGGTAATCAAATTCTTCCTCATTTTTCTGTATTTACTCTACCATGAAGATATTAAATACTTCCCTCCGCATTCACTGGTTGGTTCTTGAAGCATTATTGCTAAACCTATTTAAACTGTTATTTCTTACACAACACATTGTGAATATGTTGAAAGCGACTCTGTACCCACAATCTAACCAGCCCCCCCCCCCCAAACCGCTTGTACCTTCAGATAGCTGCTTTTAATCCAAGATCTGTCCTGACGTTCGTTCGGCAGGTGATGCAGTTATTGTCCTAAAAAACATGCAGTATGCATTAGGCTGGCACACCCTTTCTGTCCCTTCTCCCCACCCTCCTCATCATTAGGAATACTCCAGGCAAATTGTCTCCTATTCATCAGCTGTGTGAATACTGAACATGGGCTGGATCGTAAAGGCACCTGTGCAATGTTCAGACAGGAGAAAATGTTCCAGAGGCATTCCTAATGATGAAGAGGGTGGGGAGGAGGGATGGAGGGGTGGTGCAAAGTTAGGGCACAGATACTCTAAGCCCCTCCCCTACATAGCACTCTCTTGTCTCCCATAGCCTCGACAGCATCGCCGAATTTAAATTTATCCCGGACGACCCCTTTAATGAGCAGAATGAATGTATTAATAATTGTAATCACAAAAAGTTTTAATTTAATGTATCCCACATGTTCATATAAGGTGAGATAATACACGTTTAATGAAAAATGCCCTTATAACACAGCACAGCATCGAATTGTCTCGTCATTCTACTCTGATCAGCTTCAATGAAGATCACGTTTACCAATCCAACAGACCCCGGGCCTGGGCAATAAAGCCCCCTTGGAGACCTGACCAAAATTTCATTTTTATTGAAATGTTGATAAAATACTATTTTCAATAGATAAAATGAACGGTATAAAAACACAGCTCCTCTATGTTCAATATAATACTGTGAATGTGCTAGTTCACCCAGTTGAATTTACTGGTTTATATTGTCTTGACAGCAAAATCTTATTCTTGCCCTCAAGACAATATAAACCATTGAATTCAACTGGTGAACATACTAGGTCCTTCACACTATTTTATGAGGATAGGGGAGCTTTGTATTTAAACCTTTAGTTTTGTCTATCGAATATAGTATTTTATCAACATTATGCAATAAAAGTGAAGTTTTAGTCAGGTCCCTAGAAGTACTTTATACCCCGGGCCCCACGTCTAGAGGGGTTTTAACTTCTATGAGGATGTCTGTTGTGGACCTGTGTGAGACAGCAGATATTGTGTATCTGGACTTTTCAAAGGTATTTGATACTGTTCCACATAAAAGCTTGAAAGCTGTGTAAAAATGTCAATAAAATGAGTTATCTGTGTAAATGGAAAAGTTACTGGCTCTGTGATAGAAAACAGGGGGTGGTTATTGATCTTATTATTTCTCTTTGAATTCCGTATGGCATGATGATAACCTTGTAGTGTGATTCATACTGGGAGGGGTACCATATTATATCATTAGTCTCCATGTGGCTATTTTTCATACATGTGGTAGTTTGTAAATGTTTTTAGCTACATTAAGTCTCTATTTACTAATAAAGTATTTTGTTCATATCACCTTAGTTGGTGTACTATATTTCTTTGTTTTCATAGTGGCTATTGATGGAACATACTCAGATTGGGTCACAGCTACATGTTGGGGACTGCAGGGCTCAGTATTGGGTCTACATAATAAGATGTGATCCAGTTGTCTGTTTCATTTTACTCATGGTTTAGGCAGCATGAACCCACTAATAGGTTTCCTCTACAATGCATTGCAAGAATGATAAAAATGGTGGAACATGTACCCTTAAAGGGAATCTGTCACCCCCGGTGCCGGGGTGAAGGCCGCCCGACCCCCTACTAGAACCCTGTCTCCATTCATTCTATATGGGTGTCGGACTCATCTCAGCAATGCACGCCGGGCTTCAGACGGGAATATCTCTGTTTCGGGACTGGCTCCAGGAACGGGACTTGGCGAGATGGGGTAAGTATCCAGGGCTCTAGCGGGGGATCAGGCGGCCTTCACCCCGGCACAGGGGTGACAGGTTCCCTTTAACATGCAGCCATTACTTGCGGTTACCATCATCATGCCATGATATCATAACCAAAAGCTAAATAAATGGCTTTATTATATTTATAATGTTAACATAAATGTATAAAAGTTTAAAGGAAAAAAAGTTTTATTTTGACTAAAGTAACAAGCCTAATTTTGTGGTACTGTTACTGTGGCACTGTGGTAAGTTTTACTGTTAAAGGGGTACTCCGGCGCCGATAAAAAAAAAAAATCAATCAATCATAATCATAGTTTTCACATTTACCATCCCTCCTGAGTCTGTCTCTGTTTGAATTTCACGCTGTTTGCAGATCCCTGAAGCTCCAGTTGTTGTCTTCATTATTTCTTTGCTTCCTGGTTTGGGGTTCCCCATGGTGCACTTTGTCTCCTGTGATGTCTAACTGACTCTGTAAAACTGATAGATGGCTTACATCTTGCTCAGCCAATCAGAGCTGAGCAACCTCAGTCATTTGCCAAAAGGAGGCTGTCCTAACAGGGCTTAGACCTGCCTCCCTGTTGATGATGTTATTGTCACAAAATGGCTGCCACAGAGCAGCCTGGGGTCAACAGTAATTAGGTAAGAATGAGTTTACTTCACTTCCTGGGGGGGGGGTTATAGGAAAGGGGGGCAGATAGGTTATTGAATTACATTACAAAGTTATATAACTTTGTAATATGCTTCACTTACTGGATAAAAGCTTTTTTGCTGGAGTACCCCTTTAACCCTTTAAGGACAGGGCCGATTTTCGTTTTTGCGTTTTCAGTTTTTCCTCCTTGTGTTTAAAAGGCCATAGCACTTGAAACCCATATGAGCCCTTATTTTTTGCGTCACTAATTGTACTTTGCAATGACAGGCTGAATTTTTGCATAAAGTACACTGCGAAACCAGAAAAAAATTCAAAGTGTGGTGAAATTGAAAAAAAAAAAAAAAAACGCATTTCTTTTATTTGAGGGGAATGTGCTTTTACGCCATTCGCCCTGGGGTAAAACTGACTTGTTATGCATGTTCCTCAAGTCATTACGATTAAAACAATATATAACATGTATAACTTTTCCTGTATCTGATGGCCTGTAAAAATTCAAACCATTGTTAACAAATATACGTTCCTTGAAACCGCTCTATTCCCAGGCTTATAGCACTTTTATCCTTTGGTCTATGGGGCTGTATGAGGTGTCATTTTTTGTGCCATGATGTTTACTTTCTATCGGTACCTTGATTGCACATATACGACTTTTTGATCGCTTTTTATTAAATTTTTTCTGGATTTGATGCGACCAAAAATGCGCAATTTTGCACTTTGGGATTTTTTTGTGCTGACGCTGTTTACTGTGCGAGATCAGGAATGTGATTAATTAATAGTTTGAGCGATTACGCACGCGGCAATAGCAAACATGTTTATTTATTTACTTTTATTTAAAACTTGGGAAAAGGGGGGTGATTCAGACTTTTATTAGGGGAGGGGGCTTTTTACTAATAACAATACTTTTTTTTTTTTACACATATACTAGAAGCCCCCCTGGGGGACTTCTAGTATATACACTTTGATCTCTCATTGAGATCTTTGCTGTATACTTATACAGCAAAGATCAATGAGATCGGCACTCATTTGCTTTCGGCTGCTGCAGCCGAAAACAAACGAGTGCCGAGCCGGGGATGACGCCATCTTGGAGCGGTCCCCGGCCGGCAGCAGTAACGGAGATCGCTCCTCTGGGACAGCGTTCCAGCGTTTGACAGTGGTCCCGGGCTACAAGCGGCACCCGGGACCGCGGTGGTTCAGAGCGGGGTCGCCGCGCGGCCCCGCTCTGAACACCTCTTACGGGCGCATGACGTACCGGTACATCATGCGTCCTTAAGAGGTTAAAGTTGGCAATGGAAATTTAGCTGTTTGGCATGTTTTATTGGTGATGTGGAGGGTGGTTGGTTTGGCTCAGTGCTAAGCTGTGAAATTGTTATGGCTCGCCCAGGCATGACTTACGATGTTATTAGTATTCTCAGTGTTGTTAACTGTTCTCACTTTATTCTGCCCAGCAACATTGATGTATTAAGTAGAGATGAGCGAACTGCTCGGACTTTTGCGCTCACGGGCATATGCGGCCAGGATATTCCAGGGAATCCCTGTTGAATTCCCTGGAATATCCTGGCCGCATATTCGTGGGAGCGCAAGTATGCAGCCGGGATCAAAGGCATGATGAGAGAGCGCCGATGCTGTCGGACCAAAAGTCTCATCTCTAGTATTAAGGGAGGAGGAGGTGAGCTAGGAGAGATGAGACGCTAGACAGGAAGCCATTGTTTAAGCATGGAATAAAGTGTTCTGATCCAGCAGATCATTATCACATATTGGACTTATTTCAGGTTACCTGCACCCTCACTACAACACCACAGATGCCACCTGTGATCCTCTCTTACAGCCTGCCATAGTAACATATCACAGATCAATCAATTCAATGCAATGCAATCGCATGTAAATTAAATTGCATAAGCAAATGAATGATTGGTGATACAAGTACCCTATTCAAATCAAAATCTATTCATCTCCCTAGTAAAAAAAACATATTTGATATTACTCTAGCACAGTGATTTTCAACCTTTTTTGAGCCGTGGCACACTTTTTATACTTAAAAAATCCCGGGGCACACCACCAACCAAAATGGCACAAAATGACACTAAAACAGTACATATTATACATATAGTTAATAATATAGATTCTAAATGTATTTATACTCACTCAGTGTGAAACCTGGGCCTGTTTTCTTCTCCCCCCTGTGCTTCTCTCCTGTGCTGCTCTCCCCCATGCTTCTCTCCACCATACTTCTCCCCCCTACTTCTCTCCTGTGCTTCTCTCCACCATGCTTCTCTCCACCATACTTCCCCCCCTACTTCTCTCCTGTGCTTCTCTCCCCCATGCTTCTCTCCACCATACTTCTCTCCCCCTGCTTCTCTCGACCATACTTCTCTCCCCCTGCTTCTCTCCTGTGCTTCTCTCCCCCATGCGTCTCTCCTGTGCTCCTCTCCACCATACTTCTCCCCCCTGCTTCTCTCCACCATACTTCTCTCCCCCTGCTTCTCTCCACCATACTTCTCTCCCCCTGCTTCTCTCCTGTGCTTCTCTCCACCATACTTCTCTCCACCAAACTTTTCTCTCAGCTGTTTCTCTCCCCCATCCCCATGCTTCTCTCCCCCATCCCCAGGTTTCTCTCCCCCCCCCCCCTTCCTCTTCACCTCCTCTGAGATAGTCGCCGCTGCTGTCCGCATCACCTAATGGCTGCCTGTAAGGCCCGGACGTGCTCCTCCAATCAGCGGAGACCGGGAGCGTGGTGCACCGCAGCGCACCATGCTCCCGGTCTCCGCTGATTGGATAGGAGGAGCACATCTGGGCGCTACAGGCGGCCAGTAGGTGATGCGGACAGCAGCAGTGGGGCAATCTGCAGGGGCACCATAGTTTGGGGAACTTTCTCCGCGGCACACCCGACCATGTGTCGCGGCACACTAGTGTGCCACAGCACACTGGTTGAAAATCACTGCTCTAGCAGAAATATTCAGACCATTAAAGTATAAAATAAATGTATGCACAACACGACTGATTTAAAAATCATGGTACAATAAATGAGCCCTTGCACTGTTCTGTAGATGGGGAAAAAAATGTAGACGGTCAGAATATGATGATGCGTGAGACTTTTTTGAGAGGTAAATGGGGTATTTATGGAGTGGATTTGAGTGGTGCGGGCATTGTTTTCTTTTTTCTTTTTAATTTTTTTGTACCACAAATTTGGAAAGAAATCCATGTCATATTGATTTACTGCTTTCAGCTGGGTTTACCCACTGTAAAATAAAACAAACCAACTGCAATAAAATTGGTATTAAAGGCATCCAATATTGGTATTAGAGCAGGTTTTTATAGTATTTTTCTATAGAACACATTAGATTAAAAAGCCAACTTTTTTAAAGACTTTGACAGATTTTAAAAAGCAAAAGGCAGGAACAGACTATAACCAGGGAACAGGTCATAAAGGAAAGAGATTGTGCCTCTTTTCAAATCCATTCCTGGCTTTGGCTTCAAAAATCTGTCAGATAAATCTGTGTGTGTAAAAGACAAGCCTACTTGCAATTTCACTGCCACTTTATCCAAATCGGTGCCTAACCTAAATGACATGGTGCCAGGCCAGACCACCATCACTGCATCAATCATCCCCAAGAGGGGAGCAACCCTTTGGTCCAAAAGCACAAGCAGCTAAGAAGTTATGCACCTCTACATAATCCATCCTCCCGATGAATTAGCGGGGGGTTACTTAAGACTGCTGTCTGAGATGCCAGTCTTGATAAATCATCCCTATTGAGCACAAGCTAGACTGAGAAGAGAAGCAGTTCCAAACTGGCTCTATCTTCTCCTCAGTTTAACTGACAACTTTAAATCATTGTCTCTACCTAATAAATAAGCAGTGTGTGTTTCCAAATATTACTGCTCTGCTGCATGCCATGGCTGTTATACCAAAATTATATTCCCGTTAATTAAGATTTAAACAACATGTAGGCATTAAACATTTCCAAAATGTTTTTTCATAGTAATGAAACATGCCATAAATATATAAATTAGTTTTAAAATTTTACTCATTATAGTACAAGCTTTAGACTTTCCACCGTACATTTTTGCAAGCTATTTCTCTATCTCTGTGCAGCATATTTAGTGGTTGGCAACTCTCCCGGTTCATCTCAAAAGCTCTTGATTCACTAGGGAGGTTCCTTAAATCGTATTGCATTGAATAATCTTTTATTTGAAATATTTGTTTAAAGATAAATTAGTGTTCTAACTTAAAAACTGATGTTTTTAATAAATTATGCATATCAGCAGATGAAATATACAAGCGGCAAAGGGTCCATTTACACAGAAAGATTATCTGCCAAAGATTTAACCCTTTGAGGACCAGGCCCAAAATGACCCAGTGGACCGCGCAAATTTTGATCTTAGTGTTTTCGTTTTTCCCTCCTCCCCTTCTAAGAGCTCTAGCAATCTCAGTTTTCTATTTACAAGCCATGTAATACATACATACAAATGTATGTAAAAGTCCCCCAAAGGGACTTCAAATGTGTAAAAAAAAAAGTTAAAAACACTATTACACTACCCCAAAGCCCCTCCCCCAATAAAAGTTAAAATCACCACCCCATCCCATCATATAAATAAAACATATAAAAATAAATAAACATATAATATATCGTAGCGTGCGTAATTGTCCAATCTATTAAAATATTACAAGCTTCATTGTGAACGGTGAACGGCGTACACAAAAAGTGGGAAAAATGTGTGCGGATTACCGATTTTATGTTACATTATATATATATAAAAAAAATTATAAAAAGTGATCAAAACGTCCTATCTTCACAAATATGGTATTAGTAAAAACTAGAGATCGTGGCGGAAAAAATGACACCCCATACAGCCCCACAGGTGAAAAATAAAACCGTTATAAGCGTCACAATAGGCCCATTTTATTAATAATTAATTGCCAAAAAAAAGGATTCCTAAAAAAATATATATATTACATTAGAGAATCTGTGTAACCTGCATATGGTTGTGTTCAGACTGACCTATAGAATAATGTTATCATTTCGCCTTTACCATATAGTGCATTACGTAGACACAGGAACCCCCCAAAAGTTACCATATTGCATTCTATTTTACAATTTCACTTATTTATATCTTCATAAATAATATATTTGGGATTCTATCATACATGTTATGGTAGAATGAAAGACGCCATTAGAAAGTACAACTATTCCTGTAAAAAACAACCCCTTACATGGCTCTGTAGATAGAAAACTGAAAGTGCTGGAGCTCTTAGAAGGGGAGGAGGGAAAAACGAAAGCGCAAAGATCAAAATTTGCGCGGCCCACTGGGTCATTTTGGGCTTGGTCCTTAAAGGGTTAATTAAAAAAAAAAGTCACTGTCTAAACCATAAATATAACTAAGCTGCTTGTATATCTCATCTGCTGATATACATAATTGATTAAAAATATCATTTTTAAATTAGAACACTAATTTATCTTAAAACAAATATTTCAAATTAAGGATTCTTCAATGCAATACAATTTAAGGAACCTCCCTAGTGAATCAAGAGCGTTTGAAATGGACTGGGAGAGATGCCAAGCACTAAATATGCTGCACAGAGAAAAAGAAATAGCTTGCAACAATGTACAGTGGGAAGTCTAAAGCTTGTGCTGTTGGAAAGCCATTAGGAAACTATACAGAATTCACTTCTGTCAAGCCAAGTACTTACTGTTCTGGAACTAAGGACCCTTTTATACATAGTGATTTGTCAACCACAGGAGCCACAAATGAGCTCCGATCAGCAAGATTGGCACTTATTTGCAGTGCCTTTACATGGCACGGTAAATAGAAGGGCTTAGGCTGCATGAACGATCTTTGTATTGTTTGTGCAGCCCAAGAAACTGACAGCACAGCTATGTGTATAACTGTGCTGTCAGTTTAAACATAAGCAGTGTATACTTACCATCTGTGTTGCTTATGATCTGACACACCTCTTCCAGTCCGGCCGCTGGCTGTACAGCATGTTCAGGCACTACCTCCTCCACTGTAAAGCATTCTTGAGGAGGTGGGGCCTGAAGATACAGCCGATGGTCGGAATGGAGGAGACGTGCCAGATCACAAGCAGCGCAAAGGTACGTATGGACTGCTGCTTATGATCTTAAAACTGCCATATATACATATATGTGCTGTCCAGTTTTCTTTTATCTTTATTGGGCTTTCACCCCTTGTTTACACAGAAAGATGTATGCCTGACAAGGATAAACTGAAAAGCCTATTCTACAGACCCTATCGGCCAAGGATCGAGCCTTTTTACCCATCCGCGACCGCAGTACCATTTCTTTTCTTGACCTTCCTTCCCTAAAGGCAGACAAATCAAGTTATCTGAACAATTGAAGGTTAAGCATATCATACACTTGGATCAGAAGGAAATATGACCTTGGGAACAAGAAAAAGATCAGTCCAGGAAAGATACCTCATCACATATAGTAATATTTCCAGTCGTGCAGTTTCTTTGTAGCCTTAGTACAAGACATATCTAAGCAGTGAAATATGACAATTGGTGAGATAGAGAGATAAGACACACTATCAAAGATCTATAGAACTATTAAGTATTACATCTTGGAAGGATAGCTTATAATGTATTTACAAAATATGAGGCTCTCAATGTCAGTGATATTCAGGACATGATCTTGAATAAAGATGAGCATTTTCGCTCACTTCTAATTTTGACAGTCATCCATCTTGGTCATGTAAGCTTTAACCAATAATACAAAAGTGTTTTCTAAGGACCCTGATCAGCAATTGTGGACAGACTGCCGACCCATTAATTTTTATAGTCCCATACATACATCCATAGTTGTTACGGATCTGTGATACATCCCAAATGTGTAAAGGGTGTATGGAGTGGGTTTCAGGGTCGCTGCCAAAAGCTGGCTTGTCAGGTACTTAACCATTTAAAGGGGTTCTCTAATAAGGCCGATCTAGTTCAACATCGATGCGTCACACTCAGGGCCGACCTTTGGGGTGTGCGACCTGTGTGCTTGCACAGGGTGCATCATTCCTGGCCAGCTGGGGGGCGCTCAGGCAGAAAGACAGCCCAGCAGAGCACGCACCAGTGTCCTCAGAGTGAGCCGACGGCTTTGTACTTCCTGCACAGGGAGCTCTTGTTAGAGACGCTCCCTATGCCGGAAGTCCCGACCCCACACTGAGCTCATTGGTGTGTGCGCTGCCATCTGTAAGAGGGACATCTATAAGGAAGCAGCATAAGGAGGTAATCTATAAGGGGGCATCCACTGGGGGTGACACTGCAGAGACGCGCAGGGGAGCGCGTTAGGTGAGTTGTGTTTTTTTTTTTTTTAATCTGCACAGAGGGGGGGAACTGTAAGAGGGACATCTATAAGGAGGCTGCATAAGGAGGTAATCTATAACAGGGCATCTATATGGGGGCAGTATAAGGAGGGCATTCTATAAGGGGGCAGCATAAGGGGGTAATCTATAAGGTTGACATAAGGGGCAATCTATAAGGGGGCACAACATATGGGGGCCACCTGTAAGGGGGGTAGACAACACAGGGGGCCATCTATAAGGGGGATGGACAACACAAAGGGCCACCTATAAGGGTGAAAATACTGGGGCCACCTATAAGGGGTTGGGCACACAGGGGCCATTTTTAGGGGGTACATCTATAAGAGGGGCAGAAGGGACAACAAGGGGGCATCTGTAAGGGGGCTGTAAGGTATGGCTGAGTGAGGTAGTAGTTGTGTATGGCTGGGGGAGGTAGTAGTTGTGTGTATGGCTGGGGAGGTAGTAGTTGTGTGTATGGCTGGGGAGGTAGTAGTTGTGTGTATGGTTGGAGGGGGAAGTAGTAGTTGTGTGTATGGCTGGAGGGGTAGTAATAGTTGTGTGTATGGCTGGAGGGTGTAGTAGTAGTTGTGTATATGGCTGGAGGGGGTAGTAGTTGTGCATATGGCTGGAGGGGGTAGTAGTCACTGTGTGTATGGCTGGAGGGGGTAGTAGTAGTTTTGTGTACGGCTGGAGGGAGTAGTAGTAGTTGTGTGTATGGCTGGGAGGGTCGGTTTATGGGTGTTGGATGTCGTCTGGAGGAGTGGGAGGCTGTAGGAGCTTTATGTCACCTTAAGGGGGTCTCAGTAGAGGTCCTGGGGTGGAGGGCACCGAAAAAAGTTTTGCACAGGGTGCCATCTACCTTAAGGCCGGCCCTGGTCGCACGACTATTATTTGTTTGTCTTTTTTTTTTGGGGGGGGGGGGGGGGGAAGGGGGGGGTTAAGGTTGGGATACACTCACAGAGTGGACAGCAGTTGTCATAACCAAAGCTGTCAACACAAGATACTGAGTACAGGGGACTGCCACAAAAGTAAACAATTTTGCTAACAAAAAGCATTTGCCAAATAGCTTACTTTTGCACTAATAATTAAAGATTTAGGAGGGGAAAATACCCCTTTAAAAACAGCTGCCAAAGCTAACAACAGCAGTCAAATGGCATAGCTGCACACATCAGTAGAGCAGTGATTCAGATCAGCTCCCTGTGCACAAGAGCAGATTTAAAGTCACTGCAGCTTGAGGCCTTTGGTGCTGTGTCTGAGCTTTTTACAGTACAAAGCTGATCTAATGGATTAGTGCCATGCATTTATCTGCATTTATCTGTATGAGCAATAGTGATTGCTCATGCAGGTCCCCCCTAGGGGAACTAAGAAAAAGCGTATTTTAAAAACAATCCCATTCCATAACAAAAATTTGAATAATCCACTTTTTGCATTTTCTAAATTAAAAAAATGTAAACAGGAAAGAAAAATGAGCTCCCCTTCAGCTCTGTAGACAAAGTAATATGGAGACAGAAAATGGCAACTTAAAGCGAACAATCGTGCTGATATGGTTGACAGCTGTACAGTATACATCTACCAGCCATGTAGATGTGGTGGAAGCTTTACAAGGAGTAAAAAGGAGTTTTATTGTGGTAGGAGAGCCCAGGAGAGGGCAGTAACTAGTTATCTGGGTGGGGAGCCACCTGTGACTAGTCATGGCTCTCGGCCTGTCAGTGCACTATAAGAGATGAGCGAAATTTTCAAAAGTTCATTCCGACCGGACTTTCGGATTTTTTCAGAAAGTTTGGTTCGACCGAATTTCGGATTTCTTCGGATTTCATAGTTTAAAGCATCTATATGATACAGGGTAGTGTATTTGGTTTAATTTAGGGCTCTACATGTCAGTAACATCATTATCTTTTTAATATATTTTCAAAATTATTATTTTTTTTCAGACTTCAATATTCACCATTACAGGGTCTATGCAGGAAATTCACCATTACTGGGTCTATGCAGGAAAAAGGTCACAAATGCAGTGAAGGATCAGCAGTAGTCATTGGAGGCCAGTGAAGTTCCAGCAATAGTCATTTGAGGCCAGTACCAGGGCAGCAGTAGTCAGCATGGAGGACAGGCATCAGCAACAGTAGTCAACATGTAGGATAGGCAGGAGCAGCAGTAGCCAACATGGAGGCCAGGCAGGAGCAGCAGTAGCCAACATAGAGGCCAGGCAGGAGCAACAGTAGTCAACATGGAGGTCAGGCAGGAGCAGCAGTAGTCAACATGGAGGTAAGGGCAGGCACACCAGTAGTCAACCTGGATGCCAGTTAAGGCCCAGCAGTAGCCAACATGGAGGCAAGGGCAGAAGCAACAGTAGTCAACATGGAGGCCAGGAAGGAGCAGCAGTAGCCAACATGGAGGCCAGGCTGGAGCAGCAGTAGCCAACACGGAGGCCAGTACAGGAGCAGCAGTAGTCAACATGGAGGCAAGGGCAGGCACACCAGTAGTTAACCTGGATGCCAGTTAAGGCCCAGCAGTAGCTAACATGGAGGCGAGGGCAGGCACACCAGTAGTCAACCTGGATGCCAGTTAGACTTTTATGCTATACACCTGCACCAGGTATTTGTGGTATTTCTCTCAGGATAAGACGGATGTGATATACACACTATCAGAAGGGTCCAAGTATAGAAATTGTCTATATGTATAGCACTTTTTTAAAGACTTTTATGCTATACACCTGCACCAAGTATTTTTGTCTGTCAAGATAAGACGGATGTGATATACACACTATCAGAAGGGTCCAAGTATAGAAATTCTCTATATGTATAGCACTTTTTTAAAGACTTTTATGCTATACACCTGCACCAGGTATTTTTGTCTCTCAGGATAAGACAGATGTGATATACACACTCTCAGAAGTATAGGACTTGTATATCTGTACAGCACGTTTTTGTTCCGTGCACCCTTTGCTGTCCTATGCCTAATCTATCTATCGTTTGCCCTCTCTATATTTCTCTCTCAATTACTAGATGTTTCTCCTCTCCGCTTTTCTATTCTTTCCTTACCTTTCCTACAATATCTACTCAGTAGTCTGTAGTACACAACAGCAGCAGCAGCACCAGCAGCGTTTTGATAATCACGAGCTGTGTGCATTGCAGCCAGTAACAACCTCCTTCCTCTCCTCTTAAAGCAATACCGACGTCACACAGGGGGTGGGCTAGTGCAAGATCCCTGCTGATTGGATGTGTTCCGGGCATCATGGGAAAGCACTTTTCCCGCCCGGAACACTTCCTGCTTTCTAGAATGGCGGTTGCCATTTTAGAAAGCAAGGGGAAAAAAAATGGAGTGGATTTCCAAAAATCCGAATCCGATCAGACTCGGATTTTTGAAAAAATACGAACCGGATCCCATACCGGGTTAACCGGTTTTCTCATCTCTATGCGCTATCTCTGCCTATCAATCATCCCAGCAAAATGCGCTGACAGGTAGAAAGACGTGACTTGTCCTCCCTGCCGAGATGACTAGTTGCTGCCTCTCTCCTGTCCTCTTGCGCCAGAATAAAACTCCTTTTTCTCACCATATAAAGTTACAGCTGGAGACACGGCCAGTAGATGTGTACAGTGCAGCTGAGAACCATATTAGTGCTGACTGGTTCCCTTTAAGAGTGGGTTCACACACAACAGATCTGCGGTGGATTTCACACTGCAAATTCACAGGGAAATCTGCTGTAATGCTGTAATTTTCAATGAGGATCCCTGCAGTGGGATTGTGAGTTAAGGATCCACAGCGGATTTGTGTGAACCCATCCTAAAGAAATTTTCTTTCAAAAAAGTCTTTATTTTATGAAAACATAAAAAAAAAACTATACAAGGAATACTAAGTATCATAATTGTATTGACCCAAACAATACTTTAATAAGTTTTACTTAATGGCGAATAGTGTAAAAACAACTCTCAAACTTTTTTCTCCATTTTTGCAGTATCTGTTATGGTAAAATGTAGGATGTCATTACAAAGCTTAATGCCTGGAGGTTTAGAATGGGATGTCCTAAAATCTTGTGTAGGTGACATAGTGCTTTAGTCCATATAGTTTAAAGAAGTAATAGGAAATAAATTAGGCAATTAATCGTTTCAACATCAAAATAGTCTTGCCTTTTTATAGCTATATTTCAGCCATTATATCAAAACCATATTGTATTTTATGGCCATGTTTAATCATATTTGCCTGTTTGCTCATATTTTTTCAGACTGGGCATAAAATGTGCCCCCACGTAAGCATAGAAATTTTCTTAGGCTGCGTTCACACTACGTATATTTCAGTCAGTATATTTCAGTCAGTATTGCAACCAAAACCAGGAGTGGATTAAAAACACAGAAAGGATCTGTTCACACAATGTTGAAATTGGGTGGACTGCCGCCATTTAATGGCAAATATTTGCTGTTATTTTAAAACAACGGCTGTTATATTGAAATAATGGCAGTTATTTACTGTTATATGGCGGCCATCCACTCAATTTCACCATTGTGTGAACAGATCCTTTCTGTGTTTTTAATCCACTCCTGGTTTTGGTTGCAATACTGACTGAAATATACTGACTGAAATATACGTAGTGTGAACGCAGCCTAACCTGAGGCCAGGTTCAGACTATGTACCTGTGCGGCTGTATTTGCGGCTGTAATTGTGCGGCGGTATTTTTGGTGGTTCATGCGTACGCTGGAAAGTATAGGATATACGGCTGCACAGTGCACACTATGTATGAATCTACGGCCCGATCGTAAACGGACCCGTAAAAAATGAACAAGACCATTGTTTGCGGCTGGAAACGCGGCCGTGGATTGACAGGCGGTACGTACGGAGTACTTCAAAAATAGCCAGCAATGATGCCGAATGCCGATGCCTCTAATAGTTAATATATTAAATTAATAAAACACATTTTCTTTGTAATAAAGTCCCTTTCGTTGTTCAATAATTTAATTCTAACGAATCCATCATTTTGCAATTAAATATACTGTTAAAATAAATATATATATAAATAAATGTATATTTATATATATGTTTATTTTTTGACAGTATATTTAATTGCACAATGATGGATTCGTTAGAATTAAATTATTGAACAACGAAACTGAATTTATTTAATCGAAAATGTCTTTTATTAATTAAATATTAATTAGTACAGGAAGCTCCATAAGCCGTTAATTCATATTGCCGGCAATAGAGCTTTCTGTACTAATCATCACTTTACTGTAATGAAAACATCAAATGTTTCTTCTAATTATGTTATCACAATAGCATTATTAGAAGAAACATTTAGAATTATATGTGCGCTCAGCTGATTGGCTGATCGGCTGAGCGCACATATAATTAGCGGGTCCGCAGCACAGTGACTTCATTGTGCTGCGGACCAGCGAAGAGGCAACATCGGGGTGAGTATAGAGCTCTCCCCACCCCCTCCCCAGCACTGCACCCCTCCCAGCAAGGAAGGAGGGGTCAGTTAACCCCTTCCTTGCTGGGATGGGTGCGGGCTGACATCAGTCTGGCCCCCAAGGGGTTAAGGGGGATGCAATACATCCTCCCTTAACCCCTTGGGGGCCAGACTGTAAGCAGCGATCTGTAAAGATGCTGCATACTGTAAGGTGCACAACACCGCTCACAATGATGGGTGTTGTGCTCCTGTTTGTGTGTTTTTTGTGTGTTTCTCCCTTTTTGTTTTTCAGATATTGGTATCCTGTGGATTACGTCGGATTTTTTTTAATAAAATGGTCAATGAGGGGTGTGGGGGTGTTTTTATTTAAATAAAAAAATTTTTTAACTTGTGTCTTGTCTTTATTTCTTTACTTTATAGACTTAGTAGTGGAAGCCGTCTAATAGACGGAATCCATTACTAAGTCGGGGCCTAGTGTTAGCCGGTATAAAATGGCTAACACTAACCCCCTATTATTACCCCAGTACCCAATGCCACCAGGGGTACTGGGAAGAGCCGGGTGCCAGTGGTCCCGGAGCGTCAAAATTGGCGCTCCTGGACTGGGCGGCAGCAGGCTGGTAAGATTTAGGCTGGGGAGGGCCTAAACCAATGGCTCTTCCCACCCTGGTGTTACCAGGCTGCTGTCGTTTGGTTTTTAACCCGGCTGGTTATAAAAATAGGGGGGACCCTATGCGTTTTTTTTTATTATTTATTTATTTAAAAAAAAACGCATAGGGTCCCCCCTGATGTCAGACTGCACCCATCCCAGCAAGGAAGGGGTTAACTGACCCCCCCTTCCTTGCTGGGAGGGGTGCAGTGCTGGGGAGGGGGTGGGGAGAGCTCTATACTCACCCCAATGTGTCCTCTTCGCTGGTCCGCAGCACAATGAAGTCACTGTACTGCGGACCGGCTCTTTATATGTGCGCTCAGCCGATCAGCCAATCAGCTGAGCGCACATATAATTCTAAATGTTTCTTCTAATAATGCTATTGTGATAACATAATTAGAAGAAACATTTGATGTTTTCATTAAAGTAAAGTGATGATTAGTACAGAATGCTCTTTTGCCGGCAATATGAATTAACGGCTTATGGAGCTTCCTGTTCTAATTAATATTTAATTAATAAAACACATTTTCGATGAAATAAATTCAGTTTCGTTGTTCAAAAATTTAATTCTAACGAATCCATCATTGTGCAATTAAATATACTGTCAAAAAATAAATATATATATAAATATACATTTATTCATATATATATTTATTTTAACAGTATATTTAATTGCAAAATGATGGATTAGTTTAAATTTAATTATTGAACAACGATAGGCACTTTATTACAACGAAAATGTGTTTTATTATTTTAATAAATTAACCATGAGAGACATCGGCATTAGTGCAGAGGATCGCAAACCCCTGTAATAGCAATTAATGTAAACTGTTTCCCTGCTTTCCCAGATGCATCCAGAGGTGTTTGCATCACTTTCTTAAGATTTTATTTGTTATTTTTAGTTGAACCAGATTTCCAAGTAAATGACCGTATGTTTTGAGCCGCATGTCTATTTTTTCCCACGGCCGTAGTTTCATCCGCACATTTACAGCCGCATAAAAAACTACAGCCGCACAGTTACATAGTGTGAACCTAGCCCCCAGGTGTAAAATCAAAACAAAAAAAACACAATCAGTATCAGATATATTTCTATAGGTGCTACTAAAACACAAATAGCTGTGCCTGGGAGTGAGACAAGTTTCTGACATTACACATCTGTACAGATGAAATAGACTTTCTCTTAGTTAAGTGGATTTTAATGTCTGCACATACGGCATGGATACATTATAGATCCAATGCATAGTTGATTTCTACAAGACATATTGATAACTAGGGATGAGCGAACTTTTGAAAAGTTCGGTTCGGTTCAATCCGGCGAACTTTCGTGAAGTTCGGATTCGTACCAACCAAACCTAAAACAAACCTTGCTAATAGTGATGAACAAGTAGTGAAATATTCGAATATTGGATATTCGTACGCATATCTCCTGATATTCGAATATTCTATTGAATACTCAATCCCATTGAAGTTTATGGAAACAAGTATTCGATTATTGAAAAACATCTATTCGACCACTTGGAGGTCCCCAAGTCCACAATGACACCTGAGGAAATGATGGCAACACCACTGGAATGCAACTGGGACAGCAGGGGAAGCATCTGACACCCTAAAATCGCCGGTAATAAAGTCACAAGTTGATGTTATACAGGTGAGTTACCTGGTTATTAGAGATTAGTGAATAGTGAAATATTCGATTCAATTGGATTAGATTCAAATAGCTCCCAATATTCGACTATTCGAACAAATATTAAATCCCATTATAGTCTATGGGAGAAAAATCCTTGGGACCTGGAAATCAATATTCGACAAATTGGAGGTCACCAAGTGCACAATGAAACCTCAGGAAATGATGCCAGCACCTCTGGATGCATATGGGACAGGAGGGGAAGCATGCATGGATGCCTCTGAGGCTGCCTAATCGCACCATTACGCCACATTCTGGGCAACAGCATGGCAGTGATCACACAGTGAACCATTAAAACAGAGGTAGCATACAAACCATACCAAAATTGGTGACGACAAGCAAGGTTACTGTGTGTTTCCATTCAGTGACAGCAAACAAGGCTACTGGGTGTTTCCATTCATTGACAGTAAACAAGAGTACTGGGTGTTTCCATTCATTGCAGCAAACAAGGACACTGGGTGTTTCCATTCATTGACAGCAAACAAGGTTACTGGGTGTTTCCATTCAGTGACATCAAACAAGGCTACTCGGTGTTTTCATTCAGTGACAGCAAACAAGGTCGCTGGGTGTTTCCACTCAGTGACAGCAAACAAGGTCGCTGGGTGTTTCCACTCAGTGACAGCAAACAAGGTCACTGGGTGGTTCCACTCAGTGACAGCAAACAAGGTTACTTGGTGTTTCCATTCATTGACAGCAAACAAGAGTACTGGGTGTTTTCGCTCAGTGACAGCAAACAAGGATACTGGGTGTTTCCACTCAGTGTCAGCAAACAAGGTCACTGGGTAGTTCCACTGAGTGACAGCAAGCACGGTTACTGTGTGTTTCCATTCAGTGACAGCAAACAAGGCTACAGGGTGTTTTCAATCAGTGACAGCAAACAAGGTTACTGGGTGTTTCCACTCAGTGACAGCAAACAAGGTCACTGAGTGGTTCCACTCAGTGACAGCAAACAAGGTTACTGGGTGTTTCCATTCATTGATAGCAAACAAGGTTACTGGGTGTTTCCATTCATTGACAGCAAACAAGAGTACTGGGTGTTTCCATTCATTGAAAGCAAACAAAGTTACTGGGTTTTTCCATTCAGTGACCGCAAACAAGGTCGCTGGGTGTTTCCACTCAGTGACAGCAAACAAGGTCGCTGGGTGTTTCCAGTCAGTCACAGCAAACAAGGACACTGGGTGTTTCCATTAATTGACAGCAAACAAGAGTACTGGGTGTTTCCATTCATTGACGGCAAACAAGGCTACTGGGTGTTTCCATTCATTGACAGCAAACAGGGTTACTGGGGTTTTCCATTCAGTGAAAGCAAACAAGGTCGCTGGGTGTTTCCACTCAGTCACAGCAAACAAGGACACTGGGTGTTTCCATTAATTGACAGCAAACAAGGCTAATGGATGTTTCCATTCATTGACAGCAAACAATAGTACTGGGTTTTTCCATTCACTGACAGCAAACAAGGCTACTGGGTGTTTCCATTCATTGACAGCAAACAAGGCTACTGGGTGTTTTCATTCAAATATATAGTAGCAAATCTACAAAGGGTAGTGCAAGCACTCTGATGACCAAGTTCTTTGTGCTGCTGATACGTGCTAGACTGCTTGATCTAAAAAGTAGTACGTGTGTTCATCCAGCGCTACGTGCTGCTACATCATACATAAATACTCAGGGTGGTACAAGCAGGCTGCTGTGCTACTATAAGGCACTCTGTTTACCAAGTGCTACGTGCTACATAATACAGCCGTCCAGCTGTACCTATAAAATATTCATACACCCTTTAATAACCAGGTAATTCACCTGTATAACGTTGACTTTACAGATTCGTTACGAACTTTCTCAAAGTTTCGGTTCAGTGACGAACCAAACTTTTTGCGAAGTTCGTAACGAATCTGGTTCGTTACAGTTCGGTTTGCTCATACCTAGTGATAACCTCAAAACATAACCTACAGTATAAATTGCATTCGATTTTTAATTTAACTGAATTACAAAATATTTGTCTGTCCATAATAGGAGACTATCTGAATTTTTTATTATTTTTATATACAGGTGTACTCGGTAGGTCAACTGCACTATGACTGTAAGTGTATGTTCCCACTATGAAACACACATGGAAATTTCAAGCGAAGGCTGTGTGGCTTAATCCGCTCAATGTCAATTCTTTGGGTGGCTCAATATTGATTCTTTGGGTGTACGGAGGATTGAGCTTGAGAATATAAATGAGTAAATGGGACAGGCAGAACTTAAAGCAGAATCCGCCGCATGGCCCCCACTTGGAATTTCCATGCGTGTTCCATACTGGGAACATAACCTATTAATGTAAAGGGGCAGTGAACAGTTATGTGGTGCCTCTCAGCCAAATAGCTGCACATTATGGAGCGCAAACTGGTCGTACTAGTGATAAACCTAAGCTTGCAATGAAATTTTGTAGCAACTGTTCATGGATGCTCTTTAACCATTTAGAGGCAGAGCCTAAAATGGCCTTAAGGACCAAGCCAAATTTTATGAATATGACGAGTATGTGCACACAGGGGAATCCAGGCAGATACCCTGTCGTGGATTTTGCAGCTCGGTGCCCGTGCTTGTGCTCCATTCTATGCACCCCATCCAAAGAATGAACAGGCAAGCTGTTCCAGAGAGTTTTTTCTATCACAGAAATAAAAGTTAAAGCGACTCTGTACCCACAATCTGCCCCCCCCCCCCACCACCACTTGTACCTGTGGATAGCTGCTTTTAATCCAAGATCTGTCCTGGGGCCCGTTCGACAGGGGATGCAGTTATTGTCCTAAAAACAACATTTAATCCTACAGCGCTGTGTCTAACGGCCGGGGCTTACATTTGTATATGCATTAGGCTGGCACCACCTCTCCGTCCTTCCTCCCCACCCTCCTCATCATTAGGAATGATCCAGGAACATTTACTGCTGTTTGAGCTTTGCACAGGTGTATTAACGATCCAGCCCATGTGCCGGGCCGCCACAGGTGGGAAATAGGAAGCAATCTGCCTGAAGTATTCCTAATGATGAGGAGGGCGGGGAGGAAGGACAGAGAGATTGTGCCAGCCTAATGCATATACAAATGTAAGCCCCGGCCGTTAGACACAGAGCTGCCAAATTAAAAGTTGTTTTTATGACAATAACTACATCCCCTGCCGAGGACAGATTTTGGATTAAAAGCAGCTATCTGAAGGTACAAGTGGTTTGGGGGGTCAGATTGTGGGTACAGAGTCGCTATAAGGCTCGGTTCACACGTTGTAACAGTGCGGCTGTATTTGCGGCTGTAATTGTGCGGCGGTATTTTTGGTGGTTCGTGTGTATGCTTGGAAGTATAGGATATGCGGCTGCACAGTGCACACTATGTCTGAATCTACGGCCCTATCGTAAACGGACCCGTAAAAAATGAACAAGACCATTGTTTGCGGCTGAACATGCGGCCGAGGATTGACAGGCGGTCCGTACGGAGTACTTCAAAAATAGCCGGCAATAATGCCTAATGCCGATGCCTCTAATAGTTAATATATTAAATTACTAAAACACATTTTCTTTGTAATCAAGACACTTTCGTTGGTCAATAATTTATTTCTAACGAATCCATCATTTTGCAAATAAATATACTGTTAAAAAAAATAGATATATAAATAAATGTATATTTATCTATATATTTATTTTTTGACAGTATATTGAATTGCACAATGATGGATTCGTTAGAATTAAATTATTGACCAACGAAACAGAATTTATTTCCACGAAAATGTGTTTTATTCATTAAATATTAATTAGTACAGGAAGCTCTATAAGCCGTTAATTCATATTACCGGCAATAGAGCATTCTGTACTAATCATCACTTTACTTTAATGAAAACATCAAATGTTTCTTCTAATTATGTTGTGACAATAGCATTATTAGAAGAAACATTTAGAATTATATGTGCGCTCAGCTGATTGGCTGTTCGGCTGAGCGCACATATAATGAGCCGGTCCGCAGTACAGTGACTTCATTGTGCTGCGGACCAGCGAAGAGACAACATCGGGACATCGGGGTGAGTATAGAGCTCTCCCCACCCCCTCCCCGGCACTGCACCCCTCCCAGCAAGGAAGGGGGGGTCAGTTAACCCCTTCCTTGCTGGGATGGGTGCAGTCTGACATCAGTCTGGCCCCCAGGGGGTTAAGGTGGATGCAATACATCCTCCCTTAACCCCTTGGGGGTCAGACTGTAAGCAGCGATCTGTAAAGATGCTGCATACTGTAAGGAGCACAACACCGCTCACAATGATGGGTGTTGTGCTCCTGTTTGTGTGTTTTTTGTGTGTTTCTCCCTTTTTGTTTTTCAGATATCGGTATCCTGGGGATTACGTCGGATTCCATGGACTACGTCGATGACCAGCAGTTGTTCTTTGAATTTTTTTAATAAAATGGTCAATGAGGGGTGTGGGGGTGTTTTTATTTAAATAAAAAAATATTTTAAACTTGTGTCTTGTCTTTATTTCTTTACTTTATAGACTTAGTAGTGGAAGCCGTCTAATAGACGGAATCCATTACTAAGTTGGGGCCTAGTGTTAGCCGGTATAAAATGGCTAACACTAACCCCCTATTATTACCCCAGTACCCAATGCCACCAGGGGTACTGGGAAGAGCCGGGTGCCAGTGGTCCCGGAGCGTCAATATTGGCGCTCCTGGACCGGGTGGCAGCAGGCTGGTAAGATTTAGGCTGGGGAGGGCCTAAACCAATGGCTCTTCCCACCCTGGTGTTACCAGGCTGCTGTCGTTTGGTTTTTAACCCGGCTGGTTATAAAAATAGGGGGGACCCTATGCGGTTTTTTTTTTTAATAAATAAATAATTAAAAAAAAACGCATAGGGTATATTGAATTGCACAATGGAAGCCGTCTATTAGACGGCTTCCACTACTAAGTCTATAAAGTAAAGAAATAAAGACAAGACACAAGTTAAAATTTTTTTTTATTTAAATAAAAACACCCCCACACCCCTCATTGACCATTTTATTAAAAAAAAAAAACAAAAAAAAAACGCTGGTCATCGACGTAGTCCACGGAATCCGACGTAATCCACAGGATACCAATATCTGAAAAACAAAAAGGGAGAAACACACAAAAAACACACAAACAGGAGCACAACACCCATCATTGTGAGCGGTGTTGTGCACCTTACAGTATGCAGCATCTTTACAGATCGCTGCTTACAGTCTGGCCCCCAAGGGGTTAAGGGAGGATGTATTGCGTTTTTTTTTTTTTATAAATAAATAATTAAAAAAAAACGCATAGGGTCCCCCCTATTTTTATAACCAGCCGGGTTAAAAACCAAACGACAGCAGCCTGGTAACACCAGGGTGGGAAGAGCCATTGGTTTAGGCCCTCCCCAGCCTAAATCTTACCAGCCTGCTGCCGCCCGGTCCAGGAGCGCCAATACTGGCACCCGGCTCTTCCCAGTACCCCTGGTGGCATTGGGTACTGGGGTAATAATAGGGGGTTAGTGTTAGCCATTTTATACCGGCTAACACTAGGCCCCAACTTAGTAATGGATTCCGTCTATTAGATGGCTTCCACTACTAAGTCTATAAATAAAGAAATAAAGACAAGACACAAGTTTAAAATATTTTTTTATTCAAATAAAAACACCCCCACACCCCTCATTGACCATTTTATTAAAAAAATTCAAAGAACAACCGCTGGTCATCGACGTAGTCCATGGAATCCGACGTAATCCCCAGGATACCGATATCTGAAAAACAAAAAGGGAGAAACACACAAAAAACACACAAACAGGAGCACAACACCCATCATTGTGAGCGGTGTTGTGCTCCTTACAGTATGCAGCATCTTTACAGATCGCTGCTTACAGTCTGACCCCCAAGGGGTTAAGGGAGGATGTATTGCATACCCCTTAACCCCCTGGGGGCCAGACTGATGTCAGACTGCACCCATCCCAGCAAGGAAGGGGTTAACTGACCCTCCCTTCCTTGCTGGGAGGGGTGCAGTGCCGGGGAGGGGGTGGGGAGAGCTCTATACTCACCCCGATGTCCCGATGTTGTCTCTTCGCTGGTCCGCAGCACAATGAAGTCACTGTACTGCGGACCGGCTCATTATATGTGCGCTCAGCCGAACAGCCAATCAGCTGAGCGCACATATAATTCTAAATGTTTCTTCTAATAATGCTATTGTCACAACATAATTAGAAGAAACATTTGATGTTTTCATTAAAGTAAAGTGATGATTAGTACAGAATGCTCTATTGCCGGCATATGAATTAACGGCTTATGGAGCTTCCTGTACTAATTAATATTTAATTAATAAAACACATTTTCGTTGAAATAAATACAGTTTCTTTGTTCAATAATTTAATTCTAACGAATCCATCATTGTGCAATTAAATATACTGTCAAAAAATAAATATATATATAAATATACATTTATTTATATATATATTTATTTTAACAGTATATTTAATTGCAAAATGATGGAATCGTTTACATTTAATTATTGAACAATAAAAGGGACTTTATTAGACAGAAAATGTGTTTTATTAATTCAATATATTAACCATGAGAGACATCGGCTATAGTGCAGAGGATCGCAAACCCCGGTAATAGCGATTCATGTAAACTGTGTTCCCTGCTTTCCCAGATGCATCCAGAGGTGTTTGCATCACTTTCTTAACATTTTATTTGTTATTTTTAGTTGAACCATATTTCCAAGTAAATGACCGTATGTTTTGAGCCGCATGTCTATTTTTTCCCACGGCCGGAGTTTCACCCGCACATTTACAGCCGCATAAAAAATACAGCCGCACAGTTACAGCGTGTGAACCCAGCCTAAGTGTGTAAGAAAACTGAAAATTTAAATTTTCTGTGCAGAAATTATATTTTAATCTAATATCTCTCATAATAGAAAATATATTACCAGAGAAATGCACCACAAAATGTATTGCCCTTTTTCTACAGTTTATAAAAATGTCCCACATGTGGCCCTATTGCGCTATTTGATTCAACCACAAGCATCAGATATATATGAACTCCTTGTGAATTTAAAAGCCTCAATTACAATTGGCCATTTTTCACAGTACCATGTAAGATTGGCAGAGGCTCCTAGGTGCCAAAACATAACAAAGACCCGTAATGGCATACCATTTAGGAAACTACATCCCTCTAAGATTGTAACAAAAAAATGACTAAAACATTGGTTTAGCCTTGAATTTTTCCTTTTCACAAGGGCTTAAAAGAAAAAAAAATGACAAAACATGTAGCGCAAAAAAAAGAACCCACAGAAGGTACGCACACAGGGGGATCAGCCCGACAATTAAGTGCTACTGGATATATACTCCCTGTAATATATGCAAATTTACTTATGCAGACCTGGGGGGTGCACACAAATTTTTGTAATTTAAAAAAAATATATATCTTCCTTAGGGTATGTTCACACTGAGCAAAACAGGCATAAATTCTGAGCGGAACACCCACCAACATGTCAATTCTTTGAGCAAAGAGCGGAGGCGTGCAACACATTACATTGAGACAAGAGGCAGGCAGGTTTCCAAGCGTAACCCCCACAGCGGACTCTGCTCAGAATCCCTAAATTCCACCTGCTTTTCTCAGTGTGAATGGACCCTTACTGACAAATGAGCAGTCGGCAGCAGTCCAGACGACCGTCCAACCACACAGAACTAAACAGTTGCTGGTGGCAGAGACTATGATCCTGAAATTATTTTAAAATCTGCTGTAAAAAAACCACAACAGACTGAAAAACAGTGAACGGCAGTCCAAAGTACCATCCAGCCACAAAGAAAAAAAAAGTGGGCATCAGGTACAGGAGGCACAGGTAAGGAGGAGGGCTGGAGAGGCTGGCACAGATTTTTTTTCTTTCCTTTTGTGGAGTTAAGTGTGTAATGGCGGGAGGCTTTAAACTTTGGCATAAGTAATCAATCGAATACAAGAAATCAGACGGATGGAATACCTGGCAGCTCTCCATGATAAATTTCGAAAAATCTGGGATCAATGGGATGCCTACTATGAGGTTTCTCACTCACTCCGAGTTACTGCTCAGCCACCCCCAACCCCTGTTCGTCTCCTTAACCCCCTGTGTTGTCTTGGTCTTGTCCGTGTCACTGTGTTTGTCTTTTTGATTGAAGGTTCTAATGTTTGTATCTTATGCCTATTAGGGTAGTCCATATTATGAGAACTACATGCTAGATGACCTGTGCTTCTTTCCGGATGTCCCATTTGGGATACATCATCCTTAGACTAGCTATATTTTTGTGACTGAAATCCCTCCTGTTGGAGATTTGTGAAAGATGCTCTATGATGTATGTAAACTGAGTTAAAAAATTTAATAAAATAGACAATTTTTTTAAAAAAACAAAAAACTAAAACTTTGGCATAAGTGGTACCTGAATTTTCTGTGACAGACATAGTTTGTCAGTGTGGCATGCCTTCTCCTGTACGACATGTTAAAGTTAATGTAAATGACACAACAGCTTTAAAGTGTCAGAAGTTTTTTTTTTATATATATATATATATACCTTTCATACCATGGAATTTTTGATGTGATGACTAGGCCTGGCCTGAAACCTTTTCTTTGCTCTCAATTGCTGGCACTCTTGATAAGTAACATGAAACCCCTTGAATTAGGACTAGTACTCCACTAAGCTTGTCCAATGAGACCCAGGATCCTGACTCCTCCATCCGACATTGTGCTGTACTGCACTGACTCCTCCTACTTTTCAACAGGATATCACCCCTCAGCTAATGAAGGGACTGGAGACTGATCAAGTATTGTCCACTTTCTAGGGCCTTCCATGCCAGTATAGGTGTCTAAGGTGGTCTGACAATATTGTTGAGCAGAAATGTTCATACTACATAAATTATAGATCAGCATGACTAATGGCAGACTGCAAAGTACAAACATCACAAAAGTGCATCAACGATAACATGAAATTTAGTGATTACTTGTATAAGAATCACATTGCACTTGGAAACAAATCCAATGAAACTGCATTACAAAGAACAAGCTAACTTACCAGTTTATAGTGATCATTTTGCAAGCTTCTATTTTTGTTTAAGCCTCAGGGTGGCTACAAAACGCATTATTTTCTGCTTTCTTGCTTCTACTTTATGAAGACTAAACTTTTTTTTTTAAATGACTTAAATGATAATTACAATTATTGCTACTTCTGTTAATTTGCACCTACACATAACTGTGAATTAAGACAAATCTCATGTTACTTATTTTTGTAGAGTGTGATAACACTATGTCACAAGAAGATTTCTTCAACTTCTAGGTTATCAATTACCTATGCTAATACTGTTTAAAATTGTATTATTGTAAATACCCATTTTAGTTTTTATCTTAGATACAAATGTTAGATTTGAGCTGTACTGGACAAATGTTATTTCCAGAAATACTTGATATGTCAGAGACATCCAAGAAAAACAGGGGGGTCCAGAGCACAAATTCCTTGGAAGGGAAGGGAAAGTAGGATGCATGTTTCAGTAGTGTCTCCTACTTACCACCTAGTCCATGTAGGTTGTAGCAAAGAAACACCCTCCAAAAAGTAGACTGGGGTCTAAATGTTCAAAAAAATCAAGAGCAGCATGTAAACACTGCTAATGTGCATTGATGGTTTTTATACAGATGCTTTTATTTGTATAGCAACAACTAATTCCACAGTACTATACATAGTTTGTGAATTTTGGTTCCTGTCCCCATTTAGGGTGTGTTTGCTACAGTGGGACATATCTGCTCCCCAGGGGATGATCACAGAGGACCACTCCATTGTCACAGCAGACCAAAGCCTTACTAGGTCCCCTTGGCTGATCATGACGGATTATGGCTGATAATGGCTGATCATGCCTACAGCCTTTGATGGATCAATGTAATAAAGCAATATAAAATTGATCCATATGAGCAATTAAGCACATTGAGCACATTGCTGATAGGCTGAATAGACAATATAATACAAACATGGAGAGAAAGGAGCTGCTGCACCTCACACCTATGGCTGACACTAATAACTCTCGGCTACATTTAAAACCTATGCCATGATGTTGGTATATGATTTGATCAAACCATATTGCCTCATGTACCCCTGGCTCACATGAGTCCTTACACTAAATGAACACTGTGTCGGTCAGCCCCCGAATAGCACTGCAACCCCAATGTCACAGAACCAAACCCACTGGCCCTCCCACACCCTGCAGGCACCGCCGGCAGAGAAAGCGGCCACCAAGCAACACAAGTGTGAACAAGAGTGAACACCGCCGGCAGAGAAAGCGGCCACCAAGCAACACAAGTGTGAACAAGAGTGAACACCGCCGGCGGAGAAAGCGGACACCAAGCAACACAAGTGTGAATACTTGTGTTGCTTGGCGGCTGCCCTCTTTGCCGGCGGTGCCTGCGGGGTGTGTCGCTTGCTTTGCGCTTGCTTGCTGTTGTTGCTTGTTTTGCGGGGTTGGCGGTCGCTGACCGACACAGTGTTAGTTAAGTGTAGGGACTCATGTAGGCCAAGGGACCTGCATGTTGTAAATGAGGCAATATGGTTTGATCAAATTATATACCAACATTCTGGCATTAGTTTTTAAATGTAGCCGAGAGGCATTAGTGTCAGCCATAGGTGTGAGCTACAGCAGCTCCTTTCTCTCCATGTCCAAACAATATAATAAACAAATCTAAACAAATTTAGTATTAATGTAATTGTACTAACCTGAAAAATCATGAATAAAGTTATTATAATGTAAGCTTGCCCACTGAGAGAAAAATGATAGTGTTATGGTATTTTAGAAGGTGCCGAGGAAAAACTGAAACTAGCATTGGCCTTAAAGGTGTATGCATACATTATTAATTCATTACTTTAATAAAGTTATAATATTTTGTAATATACCTCTTAACCCCTAGACGACCCTGGACGTACAGTTACGCCATGGAAGTCTGTCACCAAACGACCCAGGGCGTAACTGTACGTCCTGGGTGTTTCTGCTGCTATGAAGTGCGCTCCGGAGCGGAGCGCGCTTCATAGGAGGTGGGGGCCGGCTGCAGTGAGCAGCCAGCACCTCACCGTTAATGACAGGCTGCAGCGATCGCGCTGCAGCCTGTCATTAACTCCTTAAACGCGGCGTTTAAGTGTAAGTGACAGGGGCAGTCCCAATCATTGAAACGGAACGCCGGAGGTCTTTCACCTGCCTCCGTGTGGTCCGATCGGCGATCTGCTCACTGAGCCTGCACAGGCAGGCTCAATGAGCAGATCGACTATCACACTGATCAATGCTATGCCTATGGCATAGCAATGATCAGTGAAGAAATCAAACTAATGAATGTAAAAGTCCCCCAAAGGGACTTCAAATAAAAAGTTAAAAACACCAATACACTACCACAAAATAAATAAATAAACATATAATATACTGTAGCGTGTGTAATTGTCTGATCTATTAAAATATAACAAGTGTCATTGCGAACAGCGCACACGAAAAGAGGTAAAAAAGTGTGCGGATTACCGATTTGATGTTACATTATATATATATAAAAAAAAAAAATGAATAAAAAGTGATCAAAACATCCGATTGTCACAAATATGGTATTAATAAAAAAAACTAGAGATTATGGCGGAAAAAATTACATCCAATACAGCCCCATAGGTGAAAAAATAAAACCGTTACAAGCGTTACAATAGGCCCATTTTATTAATAATTAATTGCCCAAAAAAAAAAGGATTTCATAAAAAATATATATATATATATATATATATATATATATATATATATATAATATTAGAGAATCTGTGTAAATCTGCATATGGTTGTGTTCGGGCTGAGCTATAGAATAATATTATCATGTCGTTTTTACCATATAGTGCATTACGTAGACACAGGAACCCCCCAAACGTTACCATATTACATTCTTTTTTAAGATTTCACCAATTTACTGTATATCTTCATAAATAATAATTTTTGAATTTCATCCTACATGTTATAGTTAAATGAATGACGCCATTACACAGTACAACTATTCCTGTAAAAAAACAAGCACTTACATGGCCTTGTAGATAGAAAACGTGCTAGACCTCTTAGAAGGGGAGGAGGGAAAAACGAAAACACTAAGGTCAAAATTTGCGCAGTCCACTGGGTCATTTTGGGCCTGGTCCTCAAAGGGTTAAAAAAAATTGTAGTTTTTCATTTACATATAGACTTTTGGTGACTGGCTACCAGCAAACCCATCTCAGCCCTGTAGTTCCCAATCCCCTGCTCTGTTCTAGCATTGCCAAACAGTACTATGCAGAGAAGGGTCTTGTTCCCCCAGTGTACTGTATAATATTCTTATATATAATACAGAGGGTGTTAAAAGCTGGAAGCAGAGCAAACGGTGATAACAATCACCACTCACTATGCGGACACTGCCAAACTGTGCCCGATCGTGTCAGGCAATCTCCCCGTGGGTACTGTAAATTAGAATATACAGTACAAGGGGTACCAGTGCCAGAACAGACCAAGGGGTTTGGAACTGCAGGGTTTAGGGCCCTACTACACCAACATATCTGACAGATTATCTGGCAGATTTTTGCAGCCAAAGGCTGGGTTCACAATACATTTTCACAATCCTTTTTTTATCCGTTTTTGTAAAAAACGGATGGAAAAACGAATGCATTTGTGTGTCTCTGTTTTGCTCCGTTTTTCTATTGACTTCAATTATAAAAACCAGATCAAAACGCATCCTTTTTTTAATGTCCACAAATTTTTGTGTTTTGATCTTTTTTTTTTTTTTTTTTTTTTTTATAATGGAAGTCAATAGAAAAACCGATCAAGGCAGAGGGAAACAAATGCATTCATTTTTCCAATCCGTTTGGCTGGTTTCACACTATGTTTTTGCAAACTGTTTTTTTTTTTTTTTTTTTGAAAAAAACTGATTGCAAAAATGTAGAGTGAACCCAGCAAATCCAGGAACAGACTAAACAGGGAACCGGTCATAAAGGAAAGACTGAGATTTCTCCTCTCTTCAAATAGATTCCTGGCTTTGGCTGTAAAAATCTGTCAGTTATCTGTTGGTGTAATAGGGCCCTTAGATAGGGCTGCAGTTCTAGACACAAACGTCGGTGGCAGCAGTGGGGGCAGTCTATATGTGAAAAAATAAAAATCATTTCAATCATTCATATTGATTTCTTTTGAAAATTGATACTGTTCAGAATACTTCTGTATTGTAGTCACGTGCAATATTTCAATACATTTTTTATAAAATGATATTAATCTTTTTTTTCTGCTCAGGGAGTTCTTTTCCAGATGTAGGAAGCTAAAAAGTACATGAACAGATGTGCATTGCCTTTGGCAATTCTGATAGCACACTTTTTCTATGTTGGTGATGTGAGATAAATCACATAATTAGGATTATAAAGATGATAAATATCACAAAAATCTTTGAAAAAAATGGAACTTTAATAAACAAACCCAGTCATAATATAAAAATACATTTACCCTCGAGAAAGCATTTTTTAATACTCATGTTCAGTTGCTCAATTAAACTGCTGGGAAGACATGTTCTAACTTATTTTTTAACACTGGAAATAAAAAAAAAAATTGTGTTAAAAGCTGTGGTAAAGATAAAGTAGCATGGCTTGGGCAAACCTGGCTTTAAAACTAGAAAATAGGCTTACTTATATATATCTTTTGTTCATAGTTTATATAAAACAGAAAAAAAGTGTTTGTTGTTTTTCCCAATGTGATTTTTGCACTTCCTGTATTCCTTCTAAAATAAATTGATCTTCTGGCTTCTGAACTTGTATATCCAGTAACCTCTATCTTTTGACAGTTTGCTTATCTCTCAGTGGGCCAGGCTTATGGTTCAAATCTGCACGATAACGATCACATTTGAGCAATTATTTCCTGGTGTAAACATGTTCTCAAAACGTCGCTGGTCGCTCGCTGATAATTCGCACAGTAGATGAGCCCCACACGTGTGTTCTGTGGAGAAAGGCTTGTGGCATTATACAAACAAGAAACCTAACTAACTAACTACTTGTAGACCATGGCTCAGTCTCTCATAGGTTGGCGTGCACGCTACTGTTCCAGGTCTGTTTTACATGAACATTCGCTCACTGTGTCCAGATGAGAAGCTCCTCTGCCAACATCCAGTCCCACGATGGCGACCACCGTTCGCAGCAGCACGATCCAGTTCGACTAGTAATGTGCTCCCGCAGCCACAGTCCAGGAGTTGAATCTCTCTCACAGAGGATCAAATCGCCAGCAACAACAGCTGAGCTGTACCGCAATTAGAAGTCCCAGCAAACCGATTTCCAGCTTGGATGGATCAGGATCTTCAACAACAGCTCAAGGGAAAATAGCTTCCCTCCTTGACAACTGAAAGACCGTTAGTGATGTCACAGACATGTGACCAGTCACATGTACTTAATGCTAATGCTCAACAGTGGCATCTTGTGGCCAAAATAAAGAATTGCAGGTACAGTTACAATAACATCTCATACACTTGTTCAAGGAAAAAGTGATCTTTTATCAACTGCAGATTGTGCTAAGTGGGTGGGGCTTCACGGCAATAGCGCCACTTAGCACCACCAGCAACATCACACAGCTATTAGGGTGTGGAACCAGTGATTAATTTTGTTCTTTAGTGTTCAACAGCATGTACAATATTTTTAAATGTTCTTTTTCTCAGCAAAAAGAAAACTTCCCTTCCTTTTCCTGCCCTTCCATTAAAGCATACGTCCATCCAAAATGACAAATTCACTTCACACACAATCTATACTTACTTGTGCCAGTGCCTTGACAGCGCCGCCTTACCACTAATAGGCCAACGTCGGCCACCTGAAGCTCCCATGTGTGGAAAGTCAAGACCTGGCTTAGGAATGCCTGCTCAGCCAGTCAATGACGGAGGGAACACTGCTGCAGTCAGTGACTGGTTTAGCTGCCCTACCCCGGCAGGAAGTGATGAAATTGGAACCCAGGAGAAACTGGAGCCTGAATCATGAGAGCCAGCTTGTGACGCGGTGCTGCAGGGGCACAGGGATGGACTATAAAGTGGCAAAAGATTAGAGCAGCGTGATGCTGGCCCCAGCACTAGAGCTGGGGAGGTAAGTGGACATCATTGTTTTTATCCACCCGACTCCCCGGCCATACTAAAAACGCCTCCCCCCCCCCACACACACACACCTGGAGTACCCAAGAGACCATCAGTACCTATATACTGTATACTGACCACTACAACAGCAACAAAAAATAAACAACTGAGACAGGGTGTAATAACCCCAGAAAGAGCTGAGGGTTGGGATTCCTACATTATTTTTTCAGGTAGCACTCTTCTCCCGTTGTTCATCGGCTTCCAGGTTTGGAGATCTGACATGGCATGCCTGCTCTGCTAAACAGTGGCTGTAGCAGTGTCCCAACTCAGTCACTGAATAGCGGAGGGGGCCTGTTATGTCACATCCCCAGACCTGGAAGCTGCCGAAATACGAGAACTGGAGCAGGCTGGAGCAGTGGCAGAAGGGGATGTATTTTATCTTGACTTATCTTGACTTCTGAGTTGATAAAATTAGCAGAAAGCTGTGTCTGAGCTGAACGTAAGAAGGTGGAAGGGGCTTGTTAATTTGTCACTGGCAGCACACATTGTAGCTGCTTAGTTCTTCTGAAGCAAACCTAGGCTAGCTGAAATTCGCTGCAGCAAAATTCCCTTTTATATGGTGCCATGTGTTTCTCCCTGTGTGGGTCCAGGATTGGCTCCCCTTTACTCCCCCCCCCCTCCTCACAACTTTGCTTTAGACATACAGTGCTGGGGGAGGTGGGGGCCTCTGTAATTTGTTGGTAAGGGGTACATACAATCCTCTCTGAGGAGCTATGGAGAGGCTTTACAATGCTAGGGAGGGGGAGGGGGAGGTGGACTATTCAGTGCTGGGGGAAGGGTAGAGGGTTCCCCATATGAAGAGAGGGTAGGTATAGTGCTTTGGGGAGTGGA
This sequence comes from Dendropsophus ebraccatus, assembly GCF_027789765.1. Classification (NCBI taxonomy): domain Eukaryota; kingdom Metazoa; phylum Chordata; class Amphibia; order Anura; family Hylidae; genus Dendropsophus; species Dendropsophus ebraccatus. Next base: position 41,720,115 of record NC_091454.1, on the reverse strand, counting down.
CATCTATACAGTGTTTGGTTATGTAGCTAATGTGCAGCCGAAGAGGGTTGTGTCATTGAGTTACAACAGGATGGCTGGGAGGCATAAGATGATAGCAAGCACATATATTGTACCTGCTCTCATCTTCATAGTGTGCATGTTTTCATATCTTATTGTTCCCTGCAGTTTGCATTAAAGCCATGAATTAGAACTTCAGCCAGCTGCATTTAAACTTTGTGCTGCTCCGGGTGCCTGGAAAAGCCATATACAGTCTTTGGAAAAGTCTCTTAGGCCTGCATCCAGCTTTTCCAGGCACCTGAAGCAGCAAAGAGTTTAAAGGGAACCTGTCATCCCCCGTGCCGGGGTGACAGGCTCCCGACCCCCCGTTAGAGCCCCCTATACTCACCTAATCCCGCCGGGTCCCGCTTCAGGAGGTGGTCGGGTGACGGAGATCTCAGCCGCTGCAGCCCGGCGCGCACACTGAGAGATGAGTCCAACGCTCATAGAGAATGACGGAGCGCTGGAATCTCCTGTCATTCTCTATGGGTGTTGGACTCATCTCTCAGCGCGCGCGCCGGGCTGCAGCGGCTGAGATCTTCATCACCCAACCACCTCCAGAAGCGGGACCCGGCGGGATTAGGTGAGTATAGGGGGCTCTAACGGGGGGTCGGGAGCCTGTCACCCCGGCACGGGGGGGTGACAGGTTCCCTTTAAAGGCAGCTAGCTGACAAGCAGGCAGCCAAGTTTAGGGAAGCGCTTCACTAGTACTGTAAATTCGCCCCCTGTATTATGCCTGTTAAAGGGTAGTCCAGAAGAAAAATATTTTCAAATCAAGTAGTGCCAGAAAGTCAAGTCTTCCAGTTCTTATATCAGCTGTTCTATGCCCTACAGGAAGTGCCATATCCCCAAATCCCCATACTAAACCTTTTCTACTCCGGACAGATCCTGACAAGGACAGAGGTTGCAGCAAAGGACACTGTGTCAGACTGGAAAGAACATGCCACTTACTGTAGGGCCTAGAGCAGCTGCTAAGTACTGGAAGGCTTCAGATTTTTTTTTAAATGGAAGTCATATTCAAATCTTTGTAACTTTCTGGCACCAGATGACTCTTTTTTTCCTCTGAAACACCCCTTTACCACTAGGCTAGCTATGGCTAAACAAAGCCTAATAAACCTTTTTCTACTCTTTTATAGACCCCATCAGTTGGCATAGGAGCCGGCTGTGTATGACGGCCAGCTCCCACCCTAGATACCCATGTCCTCTAATGGGCATAGATTAATGCCAATTTCCTTATTCTGTGTGTCAGTACAACAATACCCATTGTATAGCTTTTGTTTCATTTTACTACTTAAAATGAAAACTTAATACAGTGGTACCTTGGTTTAAGAGTAACTTGGTTTAAGAGCGTTTTGGTTTAAGAGCTCACAGTTTTTAAAAATTGTGACTTGGTTTAAGAGCATTGTTTTGGTTTAAGAGCTCCCTGTACTAGGTGGGAGCGCGAGTTGGGGAGGGACATGGTCTATATAGCGGGGTATACAGCACTGTACTCTGACCCAGGAAGTCTCCCTTGCCTTCCGAATCATAGCAGATCCACTTCAGGCTGGGGCTTACATCAGGGGACAGGACTGTGGAGGTAATCTCTTCATAGCTGTAACCCCTCTCTCCCCGGACAGAGTGCTGCATGTATGTACCCACATCTGTAATGCTCAGTCCTTCATGCTCCCTGCAGTCTCTGTCAGTCCTGATGAGTCCATGCTGAGCACACACCCCTTCTTCATTGCTGTCATGTGACCACACAGATATCTGATGGCAGCCCTGCTTCTCTATTCTAGCATGTTGTACTAGGCTACTGCATTATAGGGATCTGCAGTTCCACCCGGTATCTACAAACTGCTGCTGTGTTTCAGGTTTATGCACCTATTATAAATTTTACTCCACATGCTGATTGCTATACTGCACAGTAACCTATAATATCACATATTCAGCTGTTTATAAATGTTTGTTTCATTTGTCTTACATGTTATTCAAAATATAAAATCATTATTTTTGGGGTGTGGAACCAATAGTCTGCATATCAGTGATTTCTTATGCGAAAATTTGCTTTGGTTTAAGAGTGGATTTGGATTACAAGCAAAGTCCCAGAACGAATTATGCTCGTAATCCAAGGCACCACTGTATCTAATTTACATATACATACATACACAAATATATTTTATACATATTTTATGACATGATGTGATGTATCTTTTTGATATTCCCAGGTGTGTTCCCTTGATGGCTGGGGGGGGGGGGGGGGGGGGGGGGGGGGGGTTGTCAGAGATGTCAGATGAAGCCTCTCAGGCCAACCCTTTCAAGTCTTACATAAAAGTTAGACCTAGGGAAGATGTGTCACATAGTTGGGGATCCAATCAAATTGGTTTGTGCACCATTTTCTAAGCCCAATCCACTGGAAAGGAAGAGCCTATACAAGGCATCTCTATCTAAGTATTAGAACTTTGTTATTTTATCCTTTTTGTTTTAATTGTTTGCAGTGATGATTTGTCTTGTACCCTAAACAAACCTAGTTGGCTCCGTGAAAAGTGCATGTGCGGTGTGTGACCGTATTTTGTATGACCGGGTGGCTTACTCTACCGTATGGGTGTGTCTGCCTGTGAGTGGAACAATTTTGGGGTTTCCTGTCTCCCCAGTAACGTAACAGATAGGGGGGTGGCAGCAAAGTTGTTTATGTATGTTGTGTTTTGGTGTCTGGCAGCAGCTGGTGGGTCATGTGTATGACAACAGCTGGTGGGTCCCAACATAGCAAATGTTTGTGTGTGTGCTTCGTGGGTGTGTGTCTGGCAGTGGGTAACGTGTATGACAGTGACTGGTGGGTCCAAACAGCGAAGATTTGTGTTGGTCATCGAACAGGGAGTGTTCGTGGCAAAGTGGGTGTCTGGTGTCTGGGCGTGCGGATGGCATCAGGTGTCAATTTATGCTCGATTTATGACCTGGGAATAGGGTGTAAAAGCATGAGTGTGTGAGGTGAATCGACCTGTAGGGCTCGTGCAACCCAGGGGAACCCAGAGCTCCCAAACTCCTTTCATCCATCTTTTCCCGTGTTTTGGTTAGGTTTTCCCTCCCCCTTGTCATGGGAAGGCCGGGCACGGCCCTCTGTGATGTCAGCAGCTCCCCCTCAACTTTGTTAGGTTCGTTAAGGAGGTGGCCAGTCAGCTGTGTGTGGAGAGCAGGATCGCAGCAGGATCGCAGCAGGCAGTTAGAGCAGAGCAGGGAGAGACTAACAGAGCTATTTAGGGACGTAGAGGAGAGGAAAGAAGAGGATAAGAGGGTTGACTGTGGGTGATGTCAGCACCTCCCCCTCAGCCTCTACATAAGGAGGTTCGTTAATGTAGGTGGCAAGTCGGCTCTGTGTGTGGAGGTGAGAGCAGGATTGCAGCAGGCAGTTAGAGAAGAGCAGGGAGAGACTAAAAGAGTGATATTGGGACAGAGAGGAGAGAAATTGCCGAAATTGGATGATTGACTGGCTGGTTGACTGGTTGATTGACTTTTTTTTTAATTGTGATTTTCCAATTTTTTACGCTTTTACAACAACATACTTTAACAAATTCACCATTCTGTAATAGTCCCAGTATTGTAGCTACTATAGTTTTGGCTGTTTTAATGGAATTCACATATCCAATCTTAATAAGTTTGACCGAAAATTAGCGAAGTTTGCTAAACAAATTTTCGCTTAACTCTAGTTACCACCATGGCTAACAGTACTACATCAGTATTTCCAAGAACAGGGTTAACAGTACCAGTTCAACCACCACCAACCCAGATAGACATTTAAAGGGGTTATCCAGCACTACAAAAACATGGCCACTTTTCCCCCTCTCTTGTCTCCAGATTGGTGGGGGTTTAAATTCAGTTCCATTGAAGTAAATGGAGCTTAATTGCAAACCACACCTGAACTGGAGTCAAGAGAGGGGGACAATTTGCCATGTTTTTGTAGCGCTGGATAACTCCTTTAAGTAATGACATCCTCCACCTTATCCTCCTTATCACAGTCAAATACTGGCTATTGCAACTCATCAACATGGTCACCATCTTAAATAGCTTTTGAAGGGTGCAGTGACAGACTTTTGAGAGTAAAAAACGAATGGTTTTCTCAGTAAGAAGCTGTGATGAAAAAGTTGCCAGAGAAGACACAACAACAACAACACAACAAATATTTTTCTAACAGTATCTTTAAATATCTGTAGGGGGGACTCCATCTCAAAGTCATGTTGTCAGAGGTATCCAGATTATCCAGCTGCTATCAAATCCATGAGGTCACTTAAAAAAAAAAAAAAAAAAATAATAATAATAATAATAATAATAATAATAATAATAATAATAATAATAATAATAATAATAATAATACCAGGGATGAACAATGCTGGCTGGCTACTATTAGCTGGATGACTATTGTTCCCAGTAACATTACTGCTATCAGCGTATGACAGGGTAGCACAAGTTTTTTTTTACTCCATCCCGTTAAAAAGCCTTTTTTTTGTAGTTTAACTCCTTAAAGTGACACTGTCACCACAGTTTTCATTTTTTCATAATTTTCAAGGTTTAATTTACTAATATTGCTGTGTCCATAGCTAATTTCAGACAAATTATCAAGTTGATTGTTCAAGAGAAAAATGAACTTTTATCACCTTGTTATTGCGCCACCTGGGCGGGGCTAGTCCACGAAGCGCCACATCGCCCCGCCCACTCCACCGCAATTGACCCCGCCCCCTTTGCTACGTCATTTCTTCAGGCCGCTCTGCTGCAGCGGCCTCCGTCTTTTTTGGCCCTCCCAGCCTGTGCAGGGACGTCGGGACGTGCGTGTTCACATCACCCAGAGCGTCATGCGCGTGCGTCCCCTTCATTTACCGCACAGGCTCACTGGGTAAGTGATCTTCTCCTGCACCAGCCAGCCTGGCTGTGCTTGCGTTCGCATAGCCCGCGGCTGTCAGGTGCAGGCATGGTGGGGCTGTGTGCAGTCCATCTGTGCCCTGTTGTCCCCCGGACCTCTCGCTGCTGGCTGTGCCGGCGTCTGCACAGCCAGCAGCGATCTGATGCGGTAGAGGCGCAGTGCGGCCGTCCTGCTTGCACTGTGCCGGTGGTGGCCAGTGTGTGACAGAGAAGAAAGCTGCGGGCGGCCAACAATTTTACTAGCTGTTCGGACTGCGCCTGTGCACTACTGCATCAGATTGCTGCTGGCGGTGCGGACGTCAGCACAGCCAGCAGCGAGAGGTCCGGGGGACAACAGGGCACAGATGGACTGCACACAGCCCCACCATGCCTGCACCTGACAGCCGCGGGCTATGCGAACGCAAGCACAGCCAGGCTGGTTGGTGCAGGAGAAGATCACGCTCTGGGTGATGTGAACGCGCATTTCCCAACGTCCCTGCACAGGCTGGGAGGGCCAAAAAAGACGGAGGCCGCTGCAGCAGAGCGGCCTGAAGAAATGACGTAGCAAAGGGGGCGTAGTAAACGGCGGTGGAGTGGGCGGAGCGATGTGGCGCTTCGTGGACTAGCCCCGCCCTGGTGGCGCAATAACAAGGTGATAAAAGTTCATTTTTCTCTTGAACAAGCAACTTGATCATTTGTCTGAAGTAAGCTATGAACACAGCAATATCAGTAAATTAAACCTTAAAAATTATGAAAAAATGAAAACTGTGGTGACAGTGTCACTTTAACGACCCATGACGGATCTTATACGTCATGGCGCCGTTAAGGGAGTTCAGAGAGGGGCCACGCTGCGACCCCCCTCTGAACCGACGCAATCCCGGCTGCTTTCTGCAGCCCAGGACAGCGGCTATTAGCGGGCTCAGGCGATCGTAGCGCCCACTAATAAGAGCATTTAAATTCAGCTGTCAGACATGACAGCTGCATTTAAATGCCCTGTGGTGCCTATCCGTGGTGGCCTAGTGGGGGGATGCAATTGCGGAGGGGGGATCCCTTCTCCTTACCGGGCTCGGTATTCTATGTATCTGGTCTGCAGCAGACCAGCATAAAAGAGCACCGATCTAATGGATCGGTGCTCTATTATAAACACGGTATATATAGACGGTATATAGACGATTTGATATTTATTTGGAATGGTAGTAGTGACAGTCTGATGGAGTTTGTGCAATACCTGAATACCAATGACTGGGGCTTGAGGTTTACACATACATATTGCAGTCCAGCATTGAATATCTGGATCTGATTTTATATGCTAATAATAATACTGTTTACGTGAAAACCTTTTTTAAGAAGGTGGATTGCAACAGTTTGTTAGACTTTAGGAGTTCCCACTATAAAAAGTGGAAAACTACAGTCCCCTTCGGACAATTCAAACGACTAAGACGAAATTGTACCGATGTGAAAGACTATAAGATCCAAAGTAGAGTCATGACCAAGCGTTTTAAAGAAAAACATTATCCCACACAAGTTATTAACAATGCATATCTAGCAGACCGGGATCTATCCCAAGATGTCTGCCTAACAGTGAACGAAGAGTCAACTCAGAGGAAAAAGAATGGGGTGGATTATAAAAATAACTTCATCACTACTTTTAAAGGGGTATTCCAGGGAAAATCAATAATTTAGCAAAGGAAAGGGTTAACCAAAGTTAACCCTTTCCTAATATACTTACCTGTTGTTTATTGGCCCCCCAAGGAGATCTCCGGTCCGGTCACGTGATCTTCCAGCTTGTGGCTCGGATCCTCTTCTCCTTCCGGTTCGGTGACGTCACCACCTGGCCGGCGTCGCTCTCCGTCTCATTAGCAGCAGAGCACTGAACCCTGACTGGCTTGGTAGCGTGCAGCCAATCAGGGTTCAGTGCTCTGCATCCCCACACGCTTCAGAGTGGGGGTCCCCCGAGGCTGCAGTAATTTATCAGGGGTCGTCGGGCTCAGTGCCGGTCACCAGTTACATGGGCCGGCACTGCACTACAGCAGGTGAATGCGGGGTCTGGCGTCAATCATCACTCCGCAGAACCCCCCCCCCGTGTCAGCGATGCCGACCGAGTCCCGGGAGGGGATGCGGCGGGCGGCATTACTTCATTCATAGCTACCAGACACCCGGCTGCCCGCCGCATCCCTTCCCCCCAGGGACTCAGGGTCGGCATCGGTGGGGAAGTAATGTGTATCGGCTGCTGATCCCCCCTGACCCCTCCTCCCTGTGTCCCTATCAGAGATCGCTCACCCCCGGAGCGTGCTGCTGGCCCCGATCTCTGCACTGGTCTGAAGCACCTGTACTCAGCTGACAGGCTCTGTGTGAGTGAGGCACAGGGCCAGTTTTAGACTACATGTGGCCCTGGGCAAAGTTGAAGGTGGGGCCCCAAATGCTGAAATATTTTAGCAACAATTTAAGGTCCCCATACATGTTACTCTTTTGTTGGTGGTACCTGTTGCTCCTGGTGGTTTTGGCCATCAGCGTAAGGTGTATGGTGCTCTCTGGACAGTCCTCTGACAGATGATATCAGTGGACATAGGGGGTCGAGCTTGATGGAAAATCAACGCCCAACCTCTTTGTTCTCAGAGAGATAAGCCGCCATCAGATCTGTATGGCTATGGCTTTCCCATAGAGAACACAGGAACACTCAGATGTGCCAAATTTCTGTGTATGGGGAGGACGGGACCGGATGGGACAGATAATTGTCAGCTGAAGGATTGTTCAGCCAGCAGTTATTGAAAGTGTACGGCCACTTTTAAGGCCATATTACACGGCCTGATATTCTGCAGAAGTGAGCGCCAATCGGGTAGAATGGAGCTCGCTTAGAGAGCCTACTACATGGCTCTTTTATGATGCAGCAAAAGCTATGGAGGAGATTTATCAAACTGGTGTGAAGAAGAATTGGCTCAGTTGCCCCTAGCAACCAATCAGATTCCACCATCTTAGAATGTGAGTAATGAATGGTGGAATCTGATTGGTTGCTATGGGCAACGGAGCCAGTTTCACTTTACACCATGTTTGATAAATCTCCCCCTATGTGTATATATACAGTATATCATTAGTGATGTGTGTGCAATCCTTGCTGTAAACAATAAAGATATATACTACCTGATCACGTTCCCCGGTGTCCTCAGGCCTTGTCTGTGATATATACTACCTGATCATGTTCCCCAGTGTCCTCACAGAGCGATAGCGTCCTGATTCGGACTATTTTCGCTCCATGTATTAGGCCCCTTACTCAGTTCAGAAGGTTACATGCCGGGACTGCCGCTATATGCCAGGACTGCCCCTACATGTCAGGACTGCCGCTATATGCCAGGACTGCCCCTACATGTCAGGACTACCCATACATTCTGGGACTGCCGCTACATGCCGGGACTGCCCCTACATGTCAGGACTGCCGCTACATTCTGGGACTGCCGCTACATGCCGGGACTGCTGCTACATGCCGGGACTGCCGCTACATGTCAGGACTGCCCCTACATTCTGGGACTGTCGCTACATGTCAGGACTGCCCCTAAATGCCAGGACTGCCACTACATTCTGGGACTGCCGCTACATTCTGGGACTGCCGCTACATGCCAGGACTGCCGCTAGTGGTGTAAACACAAGAACTTTTTATATGAATTGCTTTAAAAAAATAAAATTCAAAATAAAAATCACTATAATCAGGACCAAATATTACCTCCATACCGTTATTGAAGAAAACTTTACTATATATAGGCCAATATTACCACCATAAAGTGACCGCCCCATAATGACTCTATATATACACTATATACAGACCAATATTACCACCATAAAGTGACCGCCCCATAATGACTCTATATACACTATATACAGACCAATATTACTGCCATAGAGTGACCACCGCATGACTCTATATACACTATATACAGACCAATATTACCGCTATAGACTTTCCACTGTATAATGAATGACTCTTTATACACTGTATACAGACCAATATTATGTGGCTGTCACTCTATGGCTGTACTTTTGGTCTGTATATAGTGTATATATAGAGTCATTATGTGGTGGTCACTGTATGGCGGTAATATTGGTCTGTATATAGTGTCATTATGTGGTAGTCAATCTATGGCAGTAATGACTATATATACACTATATACAGAACAATATTAATGCCAAAGAGTGACCACTGCATAATGACACTTTATACAGACCAATATTACCGCCATAGAGTGACCGCCACATAACTCTATATACACACTATATACAGACCAATATTACAGCCATAGATTGACCACTGCATAATGACCCTGTATCCAGACCAATATTATGTGGCGATCACTCTATGGCTGTACTATTGGTCTGTATATAGTGTATATAGTCATTATGTGGTTGTCACTGTATGGCGGTAATATTGGTCTGTATATAGTGTCATTATGTGGCAGTCAATCTATGGCAGTAATGACTATATATACACTATATACAGACCAATTACCAGCATACAGTGACCACCACCTAAGGACTGAATACCACCTTATTATTTTTCTCAATAAAATACACCGTATTGCTTTATATACATAGGAGCTGCAGCCAATCAGTGGCCTCAGTGGTCACCGGCAGCAATTACATAGGACTGATGAGGCCAGAGAATGGCTGCAGCTCCTATACACAGTCTATTCACTTCTACAGCAGTGCTAATACACACACACTAATATATATATATATATATATATATATATATATATATATATATATACATACATACACTCACACATCCATGAAAACACATTATACAGATACAAACCATCCAGTCCATACACTATACACAGGACATGTAACACACACTACATTCATCCATTATACACTTACATTCATACACATTACACACTACATATACAGTATACTTACCCTGTCTAGCATGTTGGGTGTAGTGGTGAATCCCCCTCATGTACCATGCAGCAGGCTGTCATCCTCTCCTCCATCGTCCCGACAGCTCCACACCAGAGGAGGAAGTCACGTGCAGTAAGAGGAGCTGGAGGGAGGGGGAGCTACACACACACACGGAGCAGACACCAAGCAACGTCCTGCAGCCTCTGCGTGACCCCTGATAGCAGCAGCCAGGGATCACTGCCAGACGCTGCAGGACGCTCTCCTACTGGAACTGCGGTAGGGGGCCCCTGGGGGATGGGGGCCCTGGGCATTTGCCCTGCTTGCCCCCCCCTAACGCCGGCCCTGGTGAGGCAGGAGAGATTTCTTGCTCCGTACACAGAGCCTGTCAGCTGAGTACAGGTGCTTGAGACCAGTGCAGAGATCGGGGCCAGCAGCACGCTCCGGGGGTGGGGGTGAGAGATCTCTGACAGGGACACAGGAGGGGGGGGCGGGGGGGATCAGCAGACGATAAACATTACTTCCCCACCGATACCGACCCTGAGTCCCTGGGGGGAGGGGATGCGGCGGGCAGCCGGGTGTCTGGTAGCTATGAATGAAGTAATGCCGGATCCGAGGATCCGAGCCACAAGCTGGAAGATCACGTGACCGGACCGGAGATCTCCTTGGGGGGCCAATAAACAACAGGTAAGTATATTAGGAAAGGGTTAACCTTGGTTAACCCTTTCCTTTGCTAAATTATTGATTTTCCCTGGAATACCCCTTTAATCATTCTGCTAGAAACATCAGGAAAATTCTCTCTAAGCACTGGCACATATTGCATAATGACCCATATCTGAAGGAATTCCTCCCAAAAAATCCTGGTATTACGTATAGACGAGCCCGGACCCTTAGGAATCATATTGCTCCGAGCAAATTGAGAACGATTAATCGATTTACTAAGTCTGAACTAGGTTCAAAACCATGTGGTAGCTACAGATGTAATAACATGCGGTGTAAGTGTTGCTCCACTATAAAACATAACCGGGGCTCCACGGACTCCTGTTTTGCATATTTAAACCACTATAAAACATAACCAACATGCATTTCAGAGCAACATCACTGGAGATTCTTTTGAGATTAACCATTTTATGAACTGTGCCACTACATATGTCATATACTTACTGGAGTGTCCATGTGGGCTACAATACATAGGGAGGACACAGATGAGCTTACGTACTAGATTAAATAATCATAGATCTAATGTTATTAATAAGTTTGACAAACATAGCGTGTCATGTCACGCCAGTATTTGCCATAATGGGTCTTTTGACGGTTTTTCTATCGTGCCAATCGAATATGTTTCCCAGGAGCACAATAATCGTTTCGCTACGCTACGACGTAGAGAAATGTACTGGATATACAAAATCTCTTCACTTATCCCCTGGGGATTGAACGAAGCTATTGAGAGCAACATATAGGATTGGGCGAGTATGTAGATAGGAAGGTGGCACCTTATCATGTATACGCTTTTATGTCTTTTTTTATTATTAATCCTTGTTTTTTAACTTTTAGTCCTATGTTTGTATGTATTTATAGTAGCGTGGTGAATTCTACCTTATAGCTGACATTTTTCCTATATGTGTGTGTGTATATATATGTATTGTATACCCATATTTTGTATATATTTATTTATTTATCAATCCATCTACATTTATATATGCACCTTATGTGTGCAATCCATGTAGGATAGTCAGTGGGGATTGTAATATTCATCCATTTCATTACTACAAATTTTACTCCCCGGACTGTTAAAAGCTAATACGGGACGCTTATCTAACATCTAAGTGGATCATAGTAATATACAGGACTATATAGCGTTCCGTTTGAGTTCTTTTGGAACAATAGGGGTTAATCCAATTCCTTTCCATCCTTCTCCCTCTTCCGATTAACACACATAGGACCTATAGCGTCTCCGGTTGCCTAGGAGAGTAGGACCAGAGTACGCATGCGCCAAGGTCCTTGACCGACGCAGAGTCCCAGAGAGACGCTATGAGGGAGCGCATGGTGAGTCTATGAGATGTACTTTTATTTATTTATGTATTTATGCATTCTTAATCATGCGATATGTCACAGCTATACGATGCACATTTAGGTTATGTGACTGTAGTATAGTTTGTCATGCAATAGATTGTGATTGGACTGCCGTTGCGGCCTGCATGTGGGCAGGCCCGACATATGTATAAGGGTATTTATGGACTTTGATCTATGTATCGTTCTAATCATCCTGGAGGTATGATAAAGAGAGCATAAGACTCTCGAAACGCGTTACCTATGGATATTTATGCACCAATAAACTAAAGATTTCATATATGGTCTGCGCGAGGACAGTATCTCTTTTTTGTTTTTTGGATTTTGCTATTATAAACACAGCATTGATCTCAATGGGAGATCATTGCTGTGTATATAGAAGTCCCCCAGGAGGCTTCTAATTAATGTGAATGTTAAAAAAAAAAAAAGTGTTTTTAATAATAAAAAATACCCTCTCCTTAAAAAAAGTCCAAATCACCCCCTTTTCCCATTTAAGAAATAAAAATAAATAAACTACAGATCATGGTGCAAAAAAATGACACCTCACACAGCCCTGTAGACCAAAGGATAACAGTGTAATAAGCATGGGAATAGAGCATAATAAGTAACATTTAATTTCTTTTAAAAAGATTTTAATTTTTAAAAAGCTGTCAAATAAAATAAAAGTCATGCAAGTTGCATATTGTTGTAATTGTAATAACATGTGGAACATATACAATGTGACAGTTTTATGGCATAACCCCCCCCCCCCCCCCAAAAAAAAAAAATAAAAAAAAAAATTGTGTTTTGTTTTTATTTTTTAGTTCCGCAACATATTTTATGCCAAAATTAAGTGCTTGCTCACTGCTGTGGTTTGCTGACAAGTGGTTGCTGGTGATTCAGTGTGTTTGGAGTGACTGATATATTGTTGTTTTTGTGCAATTGTGTGGTGTGCATTGCTGCAGCGCAAAGATAGCTACTACCATAACTGCTAGTGAGGCTAGTGAGGGGGCGGGGCCAACAGTGGCGTTGTGGGTGGGGCTAAGTGGCGCTAATGCCACGAGGCCCCGCCCACTTAACATAATTTGCAGTTGATAACAGATGAATTTTTACTTGAACAAGCACCATGACGTATGATATAAGATAAGGTATGAAAACCGCTAAATTTACCCTTTACACCTGTGTAGAGATGTCAGAATGCACAAAGGGGGTGACAGTGTCACTTTAAATCCAGGCTCAGTACTCACTGTGTGTGCTTGCTCACTGCTGTAGTTTGCTGACAAGTGGTTTGGATAAGTGGAGTTTAAAGAGGAGTTGCTGGTGATTCAGTGGGTTTGGAGTGACTGATATATTGTTGTTTTTGTGCAATTGTGTGGTGTGCATTGCTGCAGCGCATAGATAGCTAGTACCATAACTGCATAATTAAACAGGTCCAAACATTTTTTTGTTTTTTTCCCTCTGCTCTGCACCTGGGGGTGGGGTTAATTGATCTCAGGTGCTTAAATTAAGGCTCAGTACTCACTGTGTGTGCTTGCTCACTGCTGTGGTTTGCTGACAAGTGGTTTGGATAAGTGTAGTTTAAAGAGGAGTTGCTGGTGATTCAATGGGTTTGGAGTGACTGATATATTGTTGTTTTTGTGCAATTGTGTGGTGTGCATTGCCGCAGCACATAGATAGCTAGTACCATAACAGCATAGCTAAACATGTCCAAACTGTTTTTTTTCCCTCTGATCTGCTCTGCACCAGGGGGTGGGGTTAATTCATCTCAGGTGCTTAAATCAAGGCTCAGTACTCACTGTGTGTGCTTGTTCACTGCTGTGGTTTGCTGACAAGTGGTTTGGATAAGTGGAGTTTAAAGAGGAGTTAAAAGAAGGAGTTAAAAATTCTGGTAAGTGCTAAATCTCTTTCTTTTTCACAGTTTTTTTTTTGCACTGAGGATGATGGCTAGTGAGATGGGTGGTCTCATTCGGTGCACAGTCTGCTGCATGTACGCACAACTGGAGCAGGAGTTCCAGGGTAATTACCACTGTGACAGATGTGAGCATGTTGCCCATCTAGAAGCTCGAGTTAGAGATCTGGAGAATTATATTGCAACAATGAGGAAAATTGACCACCTTGAGAAGGAACTTCTGCTCACTAAGCAGGAAGTTAGTGGGGTAGGGATGGAGGGTGGTGATATAGATCAGGAGGCCCAGGTAAGTAGCTGGGTTAATGTAGCTAGAGGGACCAGAAAGGGATCCAAGAAAAGGAAGGCCACTTCTCCTACTATATGCCCAAGCAAAATCGCCAAGTTACGTGATGATGCAAAATGGCAGCTCTAGTGGATCCTGTTCTCCCTAACAGCCAGGGGAACAGTCCAACTAGTAGTGGGCAGGATGGTATTGTAGGTAGGCCTAGACAGTTAGTGGTTTTAGGGGATTCTATATTCAAGAAGACGGATAGAGTAATTTGTCGCCAAGACTGCCTCAACTGAATGGTTTGCTGTCTCCCATGCCAGGGTTCGGCATGTGGTGGAAAGGGTGGATAAATTACTTGGGGGGGCTGGGGATGACTCAGCTGTCGTGGTCCATGTGGAAACCAATGACAGGATACAAGGTAGGTGGAGGTCTATTAAAAATCATTTTAGAGAACTAAGTGCTAAGTTGAAGGGAAGTACCTCCAAGGTTGTATTCTCTGGAATACTGCTTGTGCCATGGGCATCGCAGGAAAGACAGCGGGAGCTTAGGGAGTTAAATGCATTGCTCAAGTGGTGGTGTAGAGAAGAAGAGTTTGGGTTTTTAGAGCACTGGGCTAGAGGGGTTTTTAAACTAGGGATGTGGAGGGAGGACAATGTAGTGTGTAATATAGTGGCGGATAGGTTAGAAAGGGGTCAGAACATTGAGGTGGGAGGAGAAGGGTCCTGTGGGGGGAGCATAAGAGCAGTGGAAAGGGAGATCCATCTGTTGCAGATTAGCAGTGAGGATGATTGTAGCCACAGCACTGTAATAAATCCTATTTCTTATAATGAAGCGGGTAAACTCGATGGTAATATAAAGTGTATGGTTACTAATGCCAGAAGTCTAGCCAGCAAGATGGGGGAGCTAGAGGCCTTGGTTCTGGAGGAGTCCATTGATGTGGTTGGTGTGACTGAGACATGGCTGGGCTCCTCACATGACTGGGCTGTCAATATTCAGTGATTTGCGTTGTTCAGAAGGGACCGGGTGGGCAGAAGGGGAGGAGGAGTATGTCTGTATGTCAGAAATGATATTAAAGTGAGTGTAAAAGATGCAATAGTGGGCGATGACTGTGATGATGTGGAAGAATTGTGGGAAGAACTACAGAGGGAGGTAAAGAGTGAAAAAATTATTCTTGGTGTAATCTATAGACCCCCCAACATTACTGAGGAGGTAGATGGTTAGTTGAATAGACAAATAGAGCGGGCTGCCTGGGAGGGGACAGTAGTGGTAATGGGGGACTTCAACTACTCAGATATATATTGTGATCAAGGTTCAGCTAAAACTACAAAGGGGAGGGAATTTCATAGCCTATTGCAGGATAATTTTCTAGGCCAATTTGTGGAGGAGCCAACTAGAAGTGATGCCTTGTTGGATCTGGTTATTTCTAACAACGCTGAGCTGGTTGGGGATGTCACTGTTCATGAACACCTGGGTAATAGTGACCACAATATAGTGACTTTTATCTTAAAGTTAGGGATGAGCGAACTTTTGAAAAGTTCGGTTCGGCTCAATCCGGTGAACTTTCGTGAATTTCTGATCGGTCCGAACCGAAAACGAACCTTGCTCTAACAGCTGAATAATTGCAGCTACAATAGTGGGAGTGTGATAGGGTATAGTTTCGTTTAGTTGCTGTTGATATTACAATGAAAAAAAAGTGGGAAATTTTTTTTCCAAAAATAATGAGAATTTAAAAAAATAAATAAATAATAATAATAGGAATAAAATTAATATAGTGATTAAAAGTGCCAAAATAGTGACAAAAAATATTGAAAAACAAAAAGCTTGCAAGGAGGATGCGGCAGCACTTGATTGCACCCAGGCCAGTATTGTTGAGAAGAGACAAGTTGAGCAGCAGGAGGAGGCAGCAGTTAATTGATTCCAGTCCAGTATTATTGAGGAGGGGCTACTTGAGGAGGAGGCAGCAGTTGATCGATTACAGGCCAGGATAATTAAAAACAGACTACTAGTGATGATTATATTTCTATTTTTGTTCCTCGGCTTACAAAGTTCTGACAAACTAAATCTACTTACTTCTACGAAGCAGGCCTTGATACAATTGCATCTAGGGGGTCACGTGATTGTTTTGAGAAACAAATTTATCTTTTTTTGTTCCTATGTGTATATGCCAAGGTTATTTTGCCATTTTCTGTATTTTCACATCTGAAGAGTGAAAGCAATTCACTCAATTAGCTTATTTAGAACTGTGAAGGCAAATCGATGGAGGCAGATATGGTTATCGATAAATCACTCATCGACGTTTAAGGACTAATCTTAAAAGTAAGTATTTGATAACGCCTTGCCATTAATGAGTTAATAAATGTTGACATAGGTGGAGTTCTAACAGCTTACCGCTTTTTGGCTTATCATTGTGAGTCTGAGAAGCAATATGTGTGACAGTCACTTGATGTATTTTTTAGAGTTAGTGTCAAAATTAAATGTACAGGTCTGGTCTTCGAATATATCAGATATCTGTTCTCAATAATGCTTACATTCTGTCCCGGTACTTTACATTGCTTCATTTTATATATGTGTTGTTAAAGGCTTTTTCCTTCCTAATTTCTCAATTACAAGTTAGTCATGAATGATCTTTATTTATGACAAAGCTAAATGTTTATTATGGATTTTTGCCCCCACCTATTGCCCTGTGTGACTACTTTGGTCCCCATACATTGCTGATAGTAGTTCACGTCCCTACGAATGTGTGTAATTCCTTTGGCTTGCCCATAAGTGTTAGCTCTAAATTGCACTATACATTTATATTTGTTAGGGTACAAACACACACACCGTATACGCAGCAGATATGCAGCAAATACGCAGCAGATCTGCAGCAGATTTGGTGGTGCAGATTTGATGCTGTGTTCAGTTATTTAGATATAATCTGTTGCGTATTTGTTGCGTATTTGCTGCGTATCGCAGCAGTAAATAGGCTGTGTATACGGTGTGTATGTTTGTACCCTTAGGCTATGTGTCTGTGTGAAACATAATGCAATGTATTTCCTATTGTAGCCAATGTGCCGCTAATTATGTTTGATTCGCTATGTTTGTGTAATATCTCTTCCAGGAATTTTCTTTGTTTGATCACATGTTGCTGAGAAACGAGGGTGTGACTTGTGGTTTGTGTTAGCGAGCTGCCCGTGCAGCTAACTCACTCCCCCATCCCCCCTCCGGATTGTGGTGTCGAATTCACTATTACGTTATGTTTGAAATATTTGAGGCTTACACTATGACCACATGATGGGAGTAGTTTTGTACTGTGTATATGATATGGGACGGCAGCAGACATCATGGAGGGAGAGGGAGGAGGGAGGGAGTTAGCAGCACGGGAAGCTCCATAACCCACCCACATAAGTGACGTCATATTTAGTCAGCAACATTGCCTCTAACAAGGAAAAAGCCTCGACTAGCTATTACCTTACCAAGCGAGAATTGTTTGCAAGAGGTTTATATTATTTATTTATCTTTTTATTAAGGTCCATGCTCGGCCACTGCTATGGGACGGCCCTGCGCCTGGGTACACAAGCCGGCTAAGGCGGAGTACTGCATGGAGGGAGGTTGCCCGGATTGTGTACCCAGATTGGGACAAGCATAGTAGATTACAGAAGTTGATCATTGGTAAGTTATTTACCCACTATGTCAAACAAGAAACTCTACTGCTGGGTATAGAATCAATATACATAAAAGTCAACTTCTTTACCTAACTCCACATAAGAGGTCTACTTCGGGTCCTGCGGGGGTCTCCATCGCTAAATCCTATATTACTTATCTTGGAATCCAGATTGGCAGAACTCCCTCCTCACTATATTCCATGAACTATCGCCCTATAATTAAGAGAATAAAACAAGATCTCCAGAGATGGGAATCTCTACCATTGTCAATTCTAGGCCCTACCCACTTAATCAAAATGATGTGTTTTGGAAAACTGTTATATCCAATGCAAACAATACCCCTTTTACTCAAACATTCTGACGTTTCCCTACTCCAATCATATTTCACTAAATTTATTTGGCAATCAAAGAGACCTCGTATTGCCTATTCCACTCTCTGTCTCCCTACTTCTAAAGGTGGCGCTCAATGCCCAGATATTAGATTATATAATTTAGCCGCTCTCTTTCGCCATGCTAAAGATTGGATTATGGACACGTCATATTTCTCCAATATTTTAATTGAGAAAGCTGTAGCAGCACCTTGGCCTTTACCCACCCTGCTACATGCTAAATTACCAGAACTACCCCCAGAAATTAAGAGAAGTGTTAACTTTAAAGACACCATTGCCACATGGAAGGCGATACGAAAATTATATGGTTTACCCTTTTGCCTATCAAAAAGATTTCCTCTGTGGCATTCACCACTTTACCCACCTGACTCAGACAAATTAGACTACTCAGAGTGGCAGAGTGCACATGTTTCTTCTGTTGGGGATCTGCTGGATACTAATTCCAACACTTTCTTATCATGGGATATCGTCAGAACACGATTTAAATTGTCTTCATTTAATTTACCTCAATACGATTCTATAATTGAATTTCTTACTTCCAGAGTGCGGGACATAGCAGAAGCAGAAAGTGATATAGAATTTGATAATCTATTCCCAACACCACCGGTTTATAATTCTTTATCACATACATATGGAGAACTTACATCACGCTTTCAAAAGAATTTATCTAGACATTTTTTTTTTTCAAAAAATGGTCCTCCGTAATTTTTTCAGAGGATCTGACCCAACAAATATTGAGAGGATCTCAACTAGTGCATTCTGCCACTCCCAATGTGGTTCTACGTGAAATACATTTCCGCTTTATACACAAGGCTATATATGTCTTTAATATTCCTTTTTCCAACTCCCACACTGCTCACATAAACAGTTGCCCGAAATGTTCACTTCCTAAAGCAGACTTGTCTCATTGTGCCTGGGCCTACACACGAGTGCAGGAATTTTGGGACTCTGTGCGGCTCTATCTTTTGTCCACTTGGGGCCATGCCATACCACTTCTCCCTCTTAGTTATCTTTTTCATTTTATTGATATAGACTCTACCACTCCCTCTCCTAAATTACTTACTTCTAAAGGAATTCATTTAACTCTATTAGTTTCCCTGAAATGTTTATTAAGACACTGGATACTGGATACTCTACCAGACATTTCTGAGGTAATCTCCGCTCTGAAGGAGATCTTTCATTGGAAACTTTTGGATGTATTGCGCACCAAAGAAAAATCAACAAAAACATTTATGTCCAAATGGACACAATTTCTAATTCATGATTTTACTATAGAAGAGAGAGACTCTGTCATTAATCAATTTAAGGACACTGATTGGTATTGCATGGCCGCCCAAAAGGGAACTCTGGGAGCACTCCAAATATCTTAAGCTTTTCCCTTTCTCTGTTAAAGACAATTCTCTCCATTCTTTTGGTAGCATATTTGAATATCTGTCATCTATACCATGTTTTAAGGTGATATTATAAATTACTGTTTTTCTGCTTATGTTTTTGGTAAGACTATGTTGTATTGTATATGATAATATATCTTTTAAGGTTATTACAAAGGCTCATTGTATCTGTATAAGGCTATGTTCACACTTTTCGTTGTAATAAAGTCCCTTTCATTGTTCAATAATTAAATTTAAACGAATCCATCATTTTGCAATTAAATATACTGTTAAAAAAAATATATATATATATATATATATATATATATATATATATATATATATATATACATGTATATTTATATATATTTATTTTTTGACAGTATATTTAATTGCACAATAATGGATTTGTTTAAATTAAATTATTGAACAACGAAACTGATTTTATTACAACGAAAATGTGTTTTATTAATTAAATATTAATTAGTACAGGAAGCTCCAGTAAGCCGTTAATTCATATTGCCGGCAATAGAGCATTCTGTGCTAATCATCACTTTACTTTAATTAAAACATCAAATGTTTCTTCTAATTATGTTATCACAATAGCATTATTAGAAGAAACATTTAGAATTATATGTGCGCTCAGCTGATTGGCTGATCGGCTGAGCGCATATATAATTAGCGGGTCCGCAGCACAGTGACTTCATTGTGCTGCGGACCAGCGAAGAGGACACATCGGGGTGAGTATAAAGCTCTCCCCACCCCCTCCCCTGCACTGCACCCATACCAGTAAGGAAGTGGGGTCACTTAACCCCTTCCTTGCTGGGATGGGTGCAGTCTGACATTATTTATTTATTTAAAAAAAAAACGCATAGGGTCCCCCCTATTTTTATAACCAGCTGGGTTAAAAACCAAACGACAGCAGCATTGTAACACCAGGGTGGGAAGAGCCATTGTTTTAGGCCTTCCCCAGCCTAAATCTTACCAGCCTGCTGCCGCCTGGTCCATGAGCGCCAATTTAGACGCTCCGGGACCACTGGCACCTGGCTCTTCCCAGTACCGCTGGTGGCATTGGGTACTGGGGTAATAATGGGGGGTTAGTGTTAGCCATTTTATACCGGCTAACACTAGGCCTCGACTTAGTAATGGATTCCGTCTATTAGACGGCTTCCACTACTAAGTCCATAAAGTAAAGAAATAAAGACAAGACACAAGTTAAAAAATTTTTTTATTCAAATAAAAACACCCCCACACCCCTCATTGACCATTTTATTAAAAAAAAAACAACCGCTGGTCATCGACGTAGTCCACGGAATCCGACGTAATCCACAGGATACCGATATCTGAAAAACAAAAAAGGAGAAACACACAAAAAACACACAAACAGGAGCACAACACCCATCACTGTGAGCGGTGTTGTGCTCCTTACAGTATGCAGCATCTTTACAGATCGCTGCTTACAGTCTGGCCCCCAAGGGGTTAAGGGAGGATGTATTGCATCCCCCTTAACCCCTTGGGGGCCAGACTGATGTCAGACTGCACCCATCCCAGCAAGGAAGGGGTTAAGTGACCCCCCTTCCTTACTGGGATGGGTGCAGTGCTGGGGAGAGGGTGGGGAGAGCTCTATACTCACCCAGATGTGTCCTCTTCGCTGGTCCGCAGCACAATGAAGTCACTGTGCTGCGGACCCGCTAATTATATGTACGCTCAGCCGATCAGCCCATCAGCTGAGCGCACATATAATTCTAAATGTTTCTTCTAATAATGCTATTGTGATAACATAATTAGAAGAAACATTTGTTGTTTTAATTAAAGTAAAGTGATGATTAGTACAGAATGCTCTATTGCCGGCAATATGAATTAACGGCTTATGGAGCTTCCTGTACTAATTAATATTTAATTAATAAAACACATTAATTTCATTGAAATAAAATCAGTTTCGTTGTTCAATAATTTAATTTAAACGAATCCATCATTGTGCAATTAAATATACTGTCAAAAAATAAATATATATATATATAAATATACATTTATTTATATATATATTTATTTTAACAGTATATTTAATTGCACAATGATGGATTCGTTAGAATTAAATTATTGAACAACGAAAGGGACTTTATTACAAAGAAAATGTGTTTTATTAATTTTATATATTAACTATTAGAGGCATCGGCATTCGGCATCATTGCCGGCTATTTTTGAAGTACTCCATACGGACCGCCTGTCAATCCACGGCCGCATTTCCAGCCGCAAACAATGGTCTTTTTAATTTTTTACGGGTCCGTTTACGATAGGGCCGTAGATTCATACATAGTGTGCACTGTGCAGCCGTATATCGTATACTTTCCAGCGTACGCATGAACCGGAAAAATCCTGCCGATGATTTACCGCCCGCAATACAGCCGCACAGATACAGAGTGTGAACCTAGCCTGATATTGTAAACATACAATCCTTTGTTGCCTGTGAGCGACTTTCTTTTTGAATATGTCATGAATTTTCATATGCATGTTCAAATATTACATAAGCCACTAATAAAATATCGTTTAAAAAAAAAAAAAGAAACTCTACTGTTATGGTCGCCTGACGCTCATATATTTCTAATGTCTGTACGTTTTTGCTTTCAGCCAAACATGTGGAGACCAGGTGGTCCAGTGTGAGGGACAGATTCATCAGGGAGCGACGGCAGCTGATGAGGCGTGGGGCCTCACAAGAAGAACTCGGCTCTTTGCGTTTTGCCCCAATGCTGCGTTTCATTTTGAATGCCAGCAGATGGCGCCAGTAAGTGTGTGTCTTAATTGCATCTGTCCATGCTAGGGTCAGATGATGTCAGTATTAGTTCAGTCTGTTATGTGTGCAGACATATAAACGTGTTACGTAGACAGAGATTATATACATCGAGCTTCCGGCAGAGGGACCTATATATTTCTGGAACTGGATAATAATAAAGTTACTAACAATAATGCTCCCCCTGCTGTACACTCAATATTCTTTATAAATGCAGCGTGCCCTAACTGGATACTAAAAATTGTTTAATAAGTCGGTGATGTAAGACATAACTGGAGTTCGATTTAGCTACAAAGCACGGACAGGATAAATGTCAACAAATGTGCCCCAATGATTACATATGACCTAACAATGTCCCACTCATTTCTCAAGTGAGATTTTTAGAATTACTATTTCTTTGCAGTCATATTATTTTCCCTGAGCATCATTTTTGGGGAGCAGTGTGTGAATGTTGATCAATAGTCTAGATTATGCGCAAAGGTAAGGCTAACACATACTGGATAAAAAAGGACACAAAAAGCCTAAGTAAAATCCTGCATTGGATGCATATTGGTTCTTGAGAATTGTTACAATGTTGCTAACATGTTTGTAATAACAGATTTTGTCCACTGTTCAGCGGATGAAGAGAATAAAGAACCTCATCTGACAGAGGCACGCACCATGACTACACCACCAAGAGGCCAAGAGGGCCCTGTTGAGCCTGGGCAGGGAGACGAACATCTGGCTTGACGTTAAAGAATAAATTGTGGGCGGCCTGCACTACCTCTTATACTAAGGTTGTTGTTGGCATAAATGATTGTGATTAGTGGTCACACAGCCTCTGCCCCCCCCCCCCCCCTTCCCTCAACCACTATCCTGTGCTTTACACTATTTCGAGCATGTAATAAAGATATTTTGTGATATATCGGTGTTTGACTATATTCTGGATATCACAAGTTTTTTACTTCCTATCTCTGCCTATCTCTCCCTCTCTCTACCTCCCTGTAGCTATCTACTTGTTTGCCTATCTATGTGCTTTCCCTCCCTAACTAGCACGGAGCTCCTCTCTCTCTGCAGTCTAGACACACAATGAGAAAGAGCATGGACGCTCAGGCACTTCCTGTTCCTGGAGTGACGTCACACACCTTGATATTCACATAATAACAGTATAAAATGGATTATAGGAGTAATAATTCCTTATATCCTCTTCCATTCTGTGAAAACAATACAGTTTTGCGACGCTGTTGCGGTTTTAACGAACTTCGTCACAAACTTTTTGAAAGTTCGTAACGAATCTGGTTCGTACCGGTTCGGTTCTCTCATCCCTACTAAAAGTGTAGAAAAAAAAACATGTTTGTAGGGCAAAAACTTTTAATTTTAACAGGGTAAATTTTCCTGGGTTAAGGGCAGAACTTCAGGGCATAGACTGCGAGCGGCTGCTATCACATACTGATACAGCTAATAAATGTTAAATCTTCAAATCCGCATGAAATAACTGTACTGCCAAATATATTCCTATGGGTAACAAATATAAACTGTTAAAATCAAATCTCACATGGCTTACAACCAAGCTTAGAAGGGCTATAAATGACAAAAAAAGGGGCATTCAAAAAATACAAATCAGAGGGGTCAGCTATAGCATTTAAACATTGCAAAGAATTCAACAAAGCCTGTAAAAATATAATAAAAGCAGCAAAAATTCACAATGAAAGGCAGGTAGCCATAGATAGCAAAAGAAACCCCCCAAAAATCTTCAAATATATAAAAGCCAAAAAAAAACAAGGTCAGAGCATGTAGGACCCCTAAATAATGGTGACGGGGAGTTAATAACTGGGGATCAGGAGAAAGCTGAGTTACTTAAAGAGAACCAATCACCTAAAATTAACTGTCCCTATAATAAAAGTTTCTCTCTCCCTAAGTCTATTCCTGAAGATACAGACTGCATTTACAGTCTGTATCTTATACTGTACCCAATCCTGTATAGTAGTAAAAGTATTGCTGGGCGCCGCCATCTTGATGACGTCACTTGCGTTCCAGCGGTGCGTTCCAGCAGTGGAACGCAACTGACGTCATGAAGATGGCGGTGCCCGGGAATACTGCACCGCTATACAGGATTAGGTAAAGTATAAGATACAGACTGCAAAGGCAGTCTGTATCTCCATAAGGTCTACTTATAAAGATACAGACTGCCTGTGCAGTCTGTATCTTATACTTTACCTAATCCTATGTAGCAGTGTAGTGAGCCGGGCGCCATCTTGATGACTGGAACGCACCGCTGGAACGCAAATGACGTCATCAAGATGGCGCCCGGCATTACTGCACCGCTACAAAGGAGTAGGTAAAGTATAAGATACAGACTGCAAAGGCAGTCTGTATCTTTATAAGTAGACCTTATGGAGATACAGACTGCCTTTGCAGTCTGTATCTTATACTTTACCTACTCCTATGTAGCGGTGCAGTAATGGCGGGCGCCATCTTGATGACGTCATTTGCGTTCCAGCGGTGCGTTCCAGTCATCAAGATGGCGCCCGGCTTACTACACTGCTACATAGGATTAGGTAAAGTATAAGATACAGACTGCAAATGCAGTCTGTATCTTCATGAGAAAACTAATAGGTTTAATTAGGACAGATATACACAGCGATCTCGCGCTGTATAGCGCGAGATCGCTGTGTATTTACAGAGCGGCGGGCAAAGGCTCATGGGAGCTCTTCCTGCCGCTCTGCATGCCGGGAGCTTCCTGTCACGCGCCGGCTCTTTTGAAAAGAGCCGGCGCGTGACAGTGAAGAGAGACATGAATAAATTAAAAACGCGGACAGAAAATTCCTTAATTCTATTTACAAATATTAATAAAAAAGTAATTTAAATAGAATTAAGGAATAAAAAAAAAAAAAAATCTTCCGTGATTGGTTCTCTTTAATGGGTTTTTCAGTTCTGTATATACAAAAGAAGACGATGGAGCTGCGGTGGATTGGGCCAGTACTGAGGTGGGTGGGGCCAGTGCTGAGGTTGGTGGGGCCAGTGCTGCTAACACGTGTAATTTACTGAACTGGTTTACTATAGATATGGTCCAAGATAAATTAAATAAACTCAATGTAACCAAAGCTCCAGGGCCTGATGGATTACACCCCAGAGTTCTTAGGGAACTCAATTCTGTAATTTCTCTACCCTTGTATGAAATATTCAGTGATTCTTTGCTTACTGGTATTGTGCCGAGGGACTGACGTAAGGCAAATGTAGTGCTGATCTTCAAAAAGGGCTCTGGAACTTCCCCAGGTAACTATAGACCCGTAAGCTTAACGTCCATTGTGGGGAAACTACTTGAGGGGCTTATAAGGGACTACATCCAGGAATATGTAGTGGCTAATAGTATTATAATTGATAACCAGCATGGTTTTACTAAGGATAGAAGCTGTCAAACCAACCTAATATGTTTCTACGAAGAGATAAGTAGAAGCCTGGATGGGGGTGCGGCTGTGGATATCGTGTACCTGGATTTTGCAAAGCGTTTGACAAAGTTCCTCATGGACGTCTGATGGGTAAGTTAAAGTCTATCGGTTTGGAAAGTTTAATGTGTAACTGGATTGAAAACTGGCTTAATTATCGTACCCAGAGAGTACCCAGAGGAATGATTCCTACTCCGAATGGTCCCCGGTAATAAGTGGTGTACCCCAAGGGTCAGTACTGGGCCCCCTTCTGTTTAACTTGTTTATTAATGATATTGAAAATGGAATTAACAGCAATGTTTCTATCTTTGCAGATGACATCAAGCTTTGTAGTACAGTACAGTCTATGGAGGATGTGCAGATGTTACAGGATGACTTAGACACACTGAGTGTTTCGGCGTCCACTTGGCAAATAAGGTTCAATGTGGATAAATGTAAAGTTATGCACCTGGGTACTAATAACCCGCATGCATCATATGTCCTAGGGGGAGTTACTCTGGGAGAGTCGCTGATGGAGAAGGATCTGGATATACTTGTAGATAATAAATTACAGAACAGTACACAATGTCAGTCAGCTGCTTCTTAGGCCAGCCATTTCAACATTTTTCAGGCAGATTTGATGCTCTGATTTAGTACATTAGAGAATATTGTGCCACATTCAACAATGTAAGATGAAGTGTCGGATCCTCGGGGTAGGCGGGGACCGCAGGAGCCAGAATGACGGCGCTTCACGGCTTCAGGTTTAATGAAGTAAAACAATGAATTTTAATGGTCTCATAAACAACGCGTTTCGAGGCATAAATTGCCCCTTTGTTAAGTAGGAGAGACATAGGCTATGTCTCTCCTACTTGACAAAGGGGCAATTTATGCCTCGAAACGCGTTGTTTATGGGTCCATTAAAACTCATTGTTTTACTTTCATTAAACTTGAAGCTGTGAAGCGCCGTCATTCTGGCTCCTGTGATCCCCGCCTACCCTGAGGATCCGACACTTCATCTACCATTCTCCATTCCCTGATCTCCTGGCTTGGGATCTCGGCATCTACCCTTGGAGCCTGGCTGCTACGGCTACTACCTCTCTCTTCACTGATGCATACAGTGCATACAGGTGTTGTGTTCTTAGCACAACACCATCAGGTGAGCAGTTTTATTATCAACTTGTTCGACCTACAATCTGTTGTTTACGTTATCACCCTATGGCGCCCTTTCCACCATTTTTTTAGCCCCACATTTAACAATGTGAGACTCCTATACTCCCTCATGATTAGCTATCTTACAGGAAGGACTGACTGCAAGGCAAAAGGAGGAGGAAAAAGAGGAGGAAGTGGTGGCAGTTGTCATGAAATTGAGTGTTTTTTAAGGTTTCACCTAACACACACACAAAATGTTAACATAACATAAATATAAGTGTAAGACTTTACTGTGTATAATAGAACAAATAAATCCTTGGAGGACTGAATGTGTGAGGTTTGGCAATAAATTAGTGCCATAACATTTCTGGCCCTAAATAATGTTAGGTATAAAATAATGGTCAAGATTTAATAAGTTAAAAAAATCACAACAGTTTGAAGCACTTTGTCTCTGACAATCACTGTGATAGCTATGGGTGAGAGAAAGTTAAATGTAATCAAACAAACATTCTTTTGTTAAGCGTCTACCTTAGATAGAGCACGCAATTGTGCTTCATGCCTATCGGTAAAGAACAATATGTGAGAAATAGTATTAGTTCTTAACCCCTTAACGACATCGGGCGTAAATTTACGCCCTGATGCCGGTAAGGGAGTTCAGAGCGGGGCCGCGCAGCGACCCCGCTCTGAACCACGGCGGTCCCGGGTGCCACTTGTAGCCCGGGACCGCTGGTATTAGCGGGCACGGTCCGATCACCGTGCCCGCTAATACAGTAATCAGATGCAGCTGTCAAACATGACAGCTGCATCCTATTACCGGACGCAGCGTCATCCCTGGTGTCTAGTGGGGAGATCGCTCCTCGGGGATGTTATCCCGGAGGAGCGATCTCCGTAACTGAAGCCGGTCGGGGACCGCTCCAAGATGGCGCTGTCCCCGACTCGGCACTCATTTGTTTCCGGCTGCAGCAGCCGAAAGCAAACGAGTGCCGATCTCATGGATCTCTGCAGCATATCTATGCTGCAGAGATCTCAATGAGAGATCAAAGCACTTATACTAGAAGTCCCCCAGGGGGGCTTCTAGTATAAGTGTAAAAGTAAAAAAAAAAGTGTCATTATTAGTAAAAAGCCCCCTCCCCTAATAAAAGTCTGAATCACTCCCCTTTTCCCAGGTTATAAATAAAAGTAAATAAATAAATAAATAAATAAACATGTTTGCTATCGCCGCGTGCGTAATCGCCCGAACTATTAATTAATCACATTCCTGATCTCGCACGGTAAACGGCGTTAGCGCAAAAAAATCCCAAAGTGCAAAATTGCGCATTTTTGGTCGCATCAAATCCAGAAAAATTGTAATAAAAAGCGATCAAAAAGTCGTATATGCGCAATCAAGGTACCGATAGAAAGAACATATCATGGCGCAAAAAATGACACCTCACACAGCCCCATAGACCAAAGGATAAAAGCGCTATAAGCCTGGGAATGGAGCAGTTTTAAGTGACGTATATTTGTTGACAACGGTTTAAATTTTTTACAGGCCATCAGATACAATATAAGTTATAAGTGTATGTCACACTGCCTTCCCCCAGAAGGCCAGGAGACGCGCGGAGGCTGGGAGATTTTGCAGCAGAAGGGCTGCGGTTAGGAAGGGGTTAACATTTTCCGGCATATAAGGCAAACCATTGACAAACTTCTTAAAAGTCAGGGGTCGTCTTTTACACTACTGTAATGACTTTTCTTAGTGATTTATTTTTATGTCTAAACACAGCAATGAAGGAGGAGACAGCAGCCCTGCTGTGAGGCTATGCCGTAGCGACTTTCACACTCGGCGTTCTGGCCTTAGATCCCGCCACCTGGTATGATGTACCTACATTCCTCTTTTTGTTTACCAATTATTTTGCTATTCCAAACACTTGTTTGATTGGTGCCTTATTAACACTCTGTGTACACTATACGTCCATTGATCTTTTTTATTTCATGATCAACCTTATGTATTGTATGCACAATGTACATTGGGTTTGTGCTGCTGTAAATATTTATTTTTTTCTAACATTAAGGGTGCCTTCACACCTACCGGATTCACAGCGGATCTCACTTCTGCGGATTCGAAGCGAGAACCGCTGCGGATCCGGTATAAATTCATCCCTATGATAGCACATATTCGCAGCGGGATTAACATCCCGCTGTGAATATGTACTTTAACTCACTGGTGCCCGCAGCCCCGCCGTCGCATCCCCCATCCCCGGCGGCGGCACATCCCCTCCATCCCGGCCACATCCCCCCATCAGCCCATCTCCGGCCTGCCGCCGCGAGCATACATTACCTGCTCGGCGGCGCGGCTGCAGTGAGGCTCCCGGCTCCGGTCCCGCTCAGCTGATCTGAGCGGGAGCGGAGCCGGGAGCCTCACTGCAGCCACGCCGCCGAGCAGGTAATGTATGCTCTCGGCGGCGGGATGCGGGCGGCGGGCTGATGGGGGGATGTGGCCGGGATGGGGGGATGCGACGGGGATGCGACGGCGGGGCTGCGGGCACCAGTGAGTTAAAGCACATATTCACAGCGGGATGTCAATCCCGCTGCAAATATGTGCTATCATAGGGGTAAAGTGATACCGGATCCGCAGCTGTTCTCGCTTTGAATCCGCAGAAGTGAGATCCGCTGTGAATCCGTTAGATAAATTTGCTTAAGCGATCGTTTAGCGAACGACAAGCAAAGATTTTTTTCTTTTAAGGGTGCCTTCACACCTACCGTATCGCAGCAGAAAATCCGCTACGGATCCGCAGCAGATTTAAATAGATGAATGAACACAGCATTAAAAACGCACTGTCAAAACCGCTGCGGATCCGCAGCAGATTTGTAAGTGCGGATTTGATGCTGTGTTCATTCATTTAGTTACATCTGCTGAGGATCTGCTGCGGATCCGCAGCGGATTTTCTGCTGCGATACGGTAGGTGTGAAGGCACCCTTAAAAGAAAAAAATCTTTGCTTGTCGTTCGCTAAACGATCGCTTAAGCAAATTTATCTGTACATGTAAACATACCCTTGTTAGTGATGAGAGAGTAGTAAAATACTCGAAGGCTCGAAACCCGATTTGAATACTCCATAATGCTAGAAAATTTGATCGAATATCGAATCCCATTGAAGTTAATGGGAGTTGCATAGTTGTTTCTTGGAAACCTAAATTCGATCACTTGAAAGTCCACAATGACACCTCAAAAAATGATGCAAACGCCTCTGGAATGACATTGGGACAAGAAGGGGAAGCATGTCTGGATGCTTCTAACATGCCCAAATCGCAGTATTATGCCACTATCACAGGCTCTCAACAATAAACTCCATACACAACATTTAAAGTGGAGAAAATACAATGAAACCTTCTTTTCTCTACCTTAGCATGGACAGAAAGTCAAATTATAAGGGAAAATAAAAATCAGGTTGCCTATGACAACCACAGATGGCATAGCCGAGAGGGAAATGAAACAGCACCCACCGCTAACATTGTGTTTGTGTTTTTTGTGTGATGTGGTCAGACACGTACTACACATAAAATACACTATTTGAATCCCACAAAGAAAGTATGGGTAGGTAGGTGAGTAAGGTGGAGTATAGATAGGTCCCCTCATTAGGTAGGTTTGCTCCTATAGGTTAGTATGTCTCCTAGTAGTTAGGTATCACCCCTTAGTAAGTTGGTGGGTAACCCACATTAAGTAAGCATGACCCCTGTTGGTAAGTACAACCAAAAAATGTGGCCCTCCTGTAGATAGGCAATCTCCACTTAACATTAGAACACGCCCAGCAGGTAGGTAGGCAGTCCTCAGTAGGTAAGTCCCCCCAGGTAGAAAGTATAGTCCCACTAGAAAGTTGTTACCTCCCATAGGTAAGAAGTTCCCCTAGCAGGGAGGTAGTCTATTTTAATATGGTTATTAGTTCCCGCATTAGGTAAGCAGATCACCCAGTAGGCAAGAGGCCTTTTCCTTCATGCTCCACTGCTTCCTTCCATAATAACATTATTGTGAGCATAAGGACATAAAGATCCTGAGCCACCCAAGGCCGCGCAAAGATGCCTGCAGCCTGACAGGGCAAGTAGCCAATGGCTCCTTAACTATTAGTTTGTGTCTTCTTTTATAATACATATTTTTATTCATTTGATTCTCTCAGTTAAAAAAAAAAAGGGTCCCAAACACTACCCTAGATTTAAATACCCCCCCGAACGTTTCTTGTTTTTCAATGGCAAACATTTGGCCTCATTACATGAGAAGAGGTTGAGATTTAAACTCATTCTGTGAGACTACTGCATTTTTAACTCTCTTGACATTACAAGTTTTGAATTGTTTATTGAAGCTGCTGTTCTTTTCAGTAAACAATGTTTTATAAATTGGTTTTCTCATGGAACAGATGCAGTTTCTGCAAATGATTTACCCCTTAAAACCAACACATCCTTTAAGATCCTGTAAGATACAAGATAGAGTTTGCATGGACTAAACCTTTTTAACTATATTTCACAGATCGGTAACTTACTATCCGCACAGCATGTCAGAGGAAGTTCCGAAGATAACAGTGGCAGACAGCAGGTTGGCTGGAAACTGGCATCTGTGGCCCTCTGCAGATCCAGAAGTATCCGTAAATGGCCGCTTACACTGCACAACACCTTTAGTGCCAGAACTTAAAGTGACCCCCTATTTGCATTTTGACTGCTCTCCACAGGGGTTAAGGGTAAATGTACAGCTTTCATTACTTATTTTATATAACACCTCATGGTGCTTGTTCTGGTAAAAAGTCGCTTTTATCACCTGTGGATTGGTATATATGGACGGGGCCTCGCGGCCTATGTGCCACATCACTCTGTCCCTAGCGTCACTTAGCCCCAACCCCATCCGTGAAGTCATCGCCGCATAGGCCCCGCCCCCTCAGCGGCCATTGGTGTGGGACAATCTAGGGAGTGGGGCCTAGAGCTTTAGGCTGGCCCTTCCAATGGCTGCTGGGGGGGCGGGGCCTATGCGGCAATGATGTCACGGATGGGGGCGTGGCTAAGTCCACTAAGAGCGGAGCGATGTGGCACATAGGCCGCGAGGCCCCGTCTACATATACCAATCCACAGGTGATGAAAACAACTTTTTACCAGAACAAACACCATGAGCTGTGATATAAAATAAGTAATGAAAGCTGTAACATTTACCCTTTTTCACCTGTGGAGTGGAGTAAAAGTGTTGCTGACTACCGTCTAGAAAAATGTACCTGTGTCATTATTACAATTTACTTTGGGAATCATCATATTGTAGAGTTTCCCCTATGAAGTTGTGCAGGCACAGCTACATGCATAACAACTGGACACAACAAAAAGATACATAATGTAACATTATAGATGCTATTAGAATATGCAGATTAAATTTTTCGAAACCTGTTTGAATAAATAATTTTGCATTTCATTTTTTTTCTTTTTTAACATACTTTTGTAATCCGCATAGGTAACTTGTATAAGCAATCACTCGATCAATCATAGAGATCAATAGAGTATATATGTAGTACATTGATCCATTAAATTTGCACTCTACTTGTACAGCCTGCTGTAGGCAGGCTGTTTCAATGGTAAAGTCAGGCAGCCACAATTGCTTAGCAGAGGCCTCCGGCTGCCATGACAATGAATAGGCATCTTGTGATATAACCCTTGTTGTGGGGAGCTGATTCATGTCAACGCACCACCAATGACATTCTGTAAACTGCTATCACAAAGCTGGGAAAACCGAGTATGGAGTGGGCTAAAGTCCTGCGCCCTCTCTTTACCCTATAAATAGCCCCATGATAAAAATATTCATCATAGGTGGTTAAGGAGTCAAAGAGTCACAGTCATTAAAATACTTTTTGACATGAGGCTTGTTAAAAGTTATTGATTACAGTGAGTCTTACCGTCAATACCTGCTGAAATCAGGAGCTATTGCTGAGGAGAGAGTGTGGTTGTCGTTTGATCAACTCCCTGGCTGTATATACTTATTGGCTAATTCCGACAATATAAGTCTATGTGGCTGCATTGTTGAAACTGGCTTTTCATCCCATTGGGTCTAAGCAGTGAGACCCACTGCGACCCATAACTTTTGACTTGGCAACCTCAAGTATCAGGCCCAAATAAAAGCACTAAAATATGTAGTGATTTATGATATATTGCAAATATATTTACGTATGTAAAATTCAGACACATCAGCAAAATGTTTTCAAATAGAAGAAATTTAGTTAAAGGATTGTTTTTTTGTTTTTTGTTTTTTTTTTTAAATCATTTTGTATGCACATGAAAATACAGATCATTTTAAGGAATTCCTCAAGCTTTTCAAAACTGGTGCAGTGTTGCAAAATTGCAAATAATTCATGTCTGCAACCAATTAAATGAGTCAAAATATATTGATTTTCCAAATAGAATGCTAAAATCAATGTGCCCAATCGATAGAAGAAATGATGTATGGTACGGCTTCAGTAAATATTTTGTCAATATACAATATAAACAAACTCTTTATGTCAAGGTACTTTTTCAAAGTCTGAAATGGAAAAACAGAAAGAAGACTACATTATTTGAAAGCGAACATTAAACAGCAGATATCCCTCAGATAACATATACAAAAAGCCATTACAATATTGGGATTTATTCATAAAAATTGAAATGACTAAGAACAACCAGTTAGTAATGACGTTCAAATCCATCCAATAATCTAGAAAATCTTCTTCATATAAAGAATCAAATGCTCAACATAAAATTATTTACTAACTTTTGATCCAGCACAACAAATGAGTTTGTGCCATTTTCTGACTAGTTTAGAAAATGTAAAAGTAAAAAAAAAGGTTTAAAGGGAATCTGTCAGGTGCTGACAGTGTGCTGTAGCTGGCAGTACCCTAGTGCCTTTTGGTAATTTTCTGTGCGGAGTATTATGCACAATCTCAGGTCTTCTACTGTAATGAAGTGCTTGTGCCACACTCTGGCACTCCTCACCACTCCTCCCTCCTCCCTTTCCTTCATGATTAATCAATGCTGCCCGGCCTCCTGCTCACTCAGCTGTCAGCCAGTGTCTCTGATTATGTTGGAAATGTGTTGGAACTGAGGTCTAGGGGTAACTCCCATGTCTAAGCTGTCAGCAGTGGATTCCTTGGTTCAAATCCCCTGATGGAAATGTAATAGTGTATTTTTTTCTCATTATGATTTCTCAGTATGATTTTCTCAGTATGATTTTTAAGGCTTACAGTATTTTTGCTCAGTATTTTGGCCAGTATTTTGCAACCAAAACCAGGAGTGGATTGAAAACACAGAAAGACTATGTTCGCACACTGTTTAAATTTTGTGGATGGATGTCATCTACTGGCAAATAACAGTCAATGTTTTCAAATAACAGCAATTACTTGGCATTACTGTATATGGAGGCCATCCACTCAACAGTGCCAACAGTGTGTGAACACAACCTTGCTGTGTTTTCAATTCCCTCCTGATTTGGGTTGCAAAATACTGACCAAATGCTGAGCAAAAATACTGTGTGTGAACATAGCCTTAAAAATGATAAAATAATAAATTTCATTTCTATCAGGGGATTTGAACCAGAGAATAAACTGCTGGCAGGTCTCTAGACAGGTGAGTTACCCCTGGACTACAGCTTCAACACATTTGGATTCAATGATGCAACTATTTCTGGGTGTTTCTTTCAGACATAAACTGCCTACAGCGGACTGATCTGCAATCAGAGACACTGGCTGACAGCTGAGCGAGCAGGAGTCTGGGCAGCATTGATTATTCATAAAGAAGAGGGAGGAGGAAGGAGTGGTGAGGTGTGCCAGAGTGTGGCACAAACAACTCCTCTTTAACACTCCATTACAGTAGGAGACATAAGATTGTGCATAATAAACTGTATAGAAAATTACCAAAAGGCACCATGCTCACTAGGACTGCCAACTACAGTACACTGTCAGCACCTTAGGTAGGGTCCAGAAGCTGACAGATTCCCTTTAACAATCTTTGCTTTCTATATACCATGTAACCTGCTGCAAAAAAATGACAATATTTTTTATTGTGATTGTGATGGCTATTTTTCCTCAATATTAGTATTAGTATTTTCTCAAACTATAATTTGTTTTCTTTTGAAAATCTCAAGGATGTATGCATGCAAAGTAGTAGTATACACATCAACAAATTTCTACAAGAGAAACTAACCACAGAATTATATCTTTCTTGATGCTTTTAACTTTTTTTTCTAACTCTTTCTCCTTTCTCCTCATGGGAAGGTTCAGCTAATTGCTAAGATTTTCACTGCTTGAATATTTTGCTGCAGTATTTATTTTCGTCTTAAGATCTTGGTCACAAATTCATGAAGCCCGATTTACAAATTTTCCTTTCTGACCTTTATTTGTGGCTCAATATATTCCAATTGGTGTTTGACAAGATTAGCACCTTAGGGAAAAAAAACATGACTTGCATAAATGCTGTCGGGTGATTTAAGCTGGGGCATATGCAGGATTTTCCAAAGGGGGGGTTAAAAATTATAATTTTGCCACACTATGACCACATATCACCATACAGTTGGAAAAAAAAATCAAAGACTGTACACTGACCAAAACACCCATACAGAGTTGGATACCAGCTGTACACAGTCTCTGAAGACCATAAGTATTGTATTGTATATTGCGTTGCAGTTATATCCAGTGACTCACAGGTGACATCTCATCTTATTAATGGTGGGTCATTTTCCCTTTTGTGTAACCATCCATGCAAAACAATCTCTTTCAGCCACAAACATCTTAGGCTTTGTACTTTACTCCCATCTTTCTTATTCCCATCTTCTCCCATCTCTTGTTCTCCAAATAGTAATGATGCCCCTTAGATTCCTATGCAGTAAAGGGGTTAGGTAAATTGATTGGTGGGGAGGGGTAGGTCCCTCGAGTAGGTAGGCAGGTCCTCCCAGTTGACAGTATTCCCAGTACTGTTTAGGAAGCATGTGCCCCTTGAGGTATTTCCCCCAGTATATACTGTAGGTGCCTCGTAGGCAGATTTTCTTGTACATAGGTGTCACAGCATGTAGTTTCCCAGGTATATAGGGCCACAGTAAGTGGTTTTGCCTACTAGATAGATCCGAAAACAAACCAACACTTGGAAGGACTGAAACCAGTGACAAAATGCCACTACTGCTCTCATTGGGCAATGGACAGCGTTAAAGCGACTCTGTACCCACAACCTGACACCCCCCCCAAAAAAAAAAACCGCTTGTACCTTTGGATAGCTGCTTTAAATCCAAGATCTGTCCTGGGGTCCGTTCGGCAGGTTATGCAGTTATTGTCCTAAAAAACAACTTTTAAACTTTCAGCCCTGTGCCCAACGGCCGTGGCCTAGATTGTGTATGCATTAGGCTGGCACACCCTCTCTGTCCCTTCTCCCCACCCTCCTCATCATTAGGAATGCCCCAGGCAGATTGTCTCCTATTCATCAGCTGTGTCAGCACAGCACATGGGCTGAATCGTTAAGGCACCTGTGCAGTTTTCAGACAGGAGAAAATGTTCTAGGGGCATTCCTAATGATGAAGAGGGTGGGTAGGAGGGATGGAGAGGGTGTGCCAACCTACTGCATACACTATCAAGGCCACGGCCGTTTGACATAGGGCTGCAAGTTTAGTTTATTAGGACAATAACTGCATCACCTGTCGAACGGATCCCAGGACAGATTTTGGATTAAAAGCAGCTATCCGAAGGTGCAAGTGGTTTGGAGGGGACAGATTGTGGGTACAGAGTCGCTTTACATCTCCATTAGAATACAAGTCTCATTCAGAAACCTCCTTTGTTCTAGAAATACCTTTACTGACATCCTACTGTAGTATCTACATTGCATCACTCATCACAACTACATTCCATATTACATTATATTGTATAGTGTCCTAAATAATTCATTTTTTTGTCATCCTGTAAATACCAAAGTCAACTTTGGACCTCATTTTCCCTTGCCATCTTTGGTATGCTATGTCACCTATGGGCAACTGTGATGTTCTGTTAAGTTACAGTACTTGTCATGTGACCTATGTAGCACCTGTCTGATGTACAGTATGGGCCTGTATGGTGATAGAAAAAAGTATGTTTTTTAATACTTATGAATTGTTGGCAGTTTCATGAAGGTGCCCTCACACACACTTTTTGTGTTTTTTTCAGGCACCTTCCAAAAAAAGCCAATGCATCCCATGGTGTTTTTTTTTTCATGCATTTGCATTTTTTTCTGCCATTTTTCTAGTGTTTTTGACTTTGTGTGAATGATCTTTTTGTGGTTCTGGCGTTTTGGTGTGCTGAACTTTTATCCTCTGCCATCACATGACCTACTTGCTGGACCACAGGTGAAAACGTGACAAAAACACCAGAAGAAAAAAAAAAGTCATATGCACAGCAATGGCTTTAGGACAACCAGAACAATCCCACTGAAGTGTATGATAGAAAAAAACGCCACATTTTGCCGAAAAAATGCCACACCCTCAGCATGCTGTTTTTTGGAAAAAACTGCCAAAGAGCCCCAAAAACGACAGAAAGCAGAGAGATAAAAAGCCAAACCAAGAAAATGCCATGTGTGTAAGGCAGATCATAAACTTCCATTGACTTCAAGTGAACATTTTGCTGCGTTTCGGCAAAAAAAAAAAAAAAAGAAAAGCCATGGCATTTTTATTTATGTTTTTCCAAGATTTTAAGGCAGT
This sequence comes from Dendropsophus ebraccatus, assembly GCF_027789765.1. Lineage (NCBI taxonomy): Eukaryota > Metazoa > Chordata > Amphibia > Anura > Hylidae > Dendropsophus > Dendropsophus ebraccatus. The sequence continues at coordinate 41,682,677 of NC_091454.1, read as the reverse complement.
GTGAAACCAGCCTAAACACAGTATGTACTGTGCTAGAGTTGAGCAAGTAATAGCATGCTCAAGTGCTTGACTTGAGTAACTTGATATCAATGGGATGGCATTTTCCCAGGTGCCCTCTACTAGACAGAGCAAAGAGTGCCTGGAAAATAGGAAAAGTAATGGACGACAAATGATTGTTCAGAGTCATATTTAATTTTTTTGTTGTAAGTTATGTTTATTTCGTTCCATCAGGGGATATTTAATTAAAATATATAAATTTAAAAAAAATGAATAGTTTGCTGCAGAAGATCTTACTAATTAGGCACGGATTCGGGCAATTGATGGCAACAACCATTTGGCCATCAGTTACCCAAGCAGGATCAAAGCATGCTTACTCGACACTACTAGTACTATAAGTCGATGAATTGCAGAGCTTATGTATTCACACAAGACTACATCTGAGAAGCAAAACCTCTTTGTACTCAGTGATAGGATGCGTTTGAATTATGAAATAAATTATTAACTCATATCTATCGTTTTATGGTAACCCACACTGAAATGAAAGTCTTTTGTTTTATTTTGGAATCTTAGAAGGAGACTTTTTTGTCTTCTGCACTCTGCTGACTTTCTGTTTTTGTTAACAGATGTTTAATTAATGCGGCATAATTATTAAGCTGTGATGCTTTAAGCTCCTAATTTAAAAATAAGCTTCTAGCAGGTCTTGAATGACATGTCTGCAACCCATGACAAAAAACAAGGTCAAGATGACCTCACAACTTTAAAGGATTTGCTTTTATATTTGATTAGTGCATTAATAACAAGACAGTTAATTTGTAAAACACAATACATCAGAGGAAATCAATTGCAGCTATGAAACACAGATGTTCAGAGAAGCCTTGAATGGAATGCTTTACATAAAGCACATTTAATTTCCAATATTTGATACAATGCAGTAGTCTTAAACAGAAGTAGTGATATAAATTGATCCACTCTATAATCCTTTTAATTCTTTTGTTCTCAATTTTGAGTGTTTAAATCCTTTTAATTGATTTAAATTAACAACTTTAATGTTTATAATTTTACTTACTTCCTATGAAAATATTAGATTTTTTTTTTATCATTCTAATTTTTAACTTTTTAAGGCATAGTCAATGGTTCCTAATATTTTTCCCAAAGCTTAGGCTGAGGAATTAGAACTTAATTTCCTTAAGACTTGAGTCCTAGGTGAATATTACTGCAGAAACGTTGGAGGCTTGTGACACTGCCAAAGTGTTGTTTGAAACCTTCCATATGTTTGGGTGTCCTAAATGTGTCCTATTAAATTGTTCATGTTCTATCCATTGTGGAAGTTACTAACACAGCACAATCTATTTTCACAAATTGACCTTTAATCTTTTTGCAAAAGGAACTATGTTTAATTACAAATACAATGATGAATACAGACAGAAAACATAAAAGCTTTGTCTATTACAATGGTGCTCAGTAATTTGAAGTGTTAAAGCGCTAAAAGAGAGAATGTAACTATTTTTATGGCTTTAGGAATATACAGTGAGGAAAAAAGCATTTGATACACTGCAGATTTTAAGAGATTCCCCTCCTACAAAGAATGGAGAGAGGTGTAATTTCTATTGTAAGTATACTAACTGTGAGAGTCGAAGGGCCACGTTTATCATTTATCAAGAGCCAACTTTTTTTTTGTTGCACAGCACTCATTTATAACTTTACTAGGTTATAGCTATGTTCACACTTTGTAAGAGAAGTACAGTACTGTCCGGATGATCTTTCACGCCGCAAAGTCTGCAAACTCCGCAAACTCCTCACAGCGCACTATGAAGCTTGCAGACAGAGCCGCTCGTTTCATAGTGTGCACTGACATGGGTTTCTGCGGCAGCTATTCACTGAATAGCTGCCGCACAAAACTGACATGTCAGTTTTTTGCAAAAAAAGAAATATATAGGACGGGAGCTGCTATGTTTCTCTAAACAGGATGCTGCCTGTGTTCCAATCAAAGAACACATAAACTATAAAGACAGAAAAACACCAAAAGGCGCACCCACAAGTATATAACAAATCTAGTCTCAAATTTATCTTTATTATCACAAATAGTGTTTTTTTTTTTTTGCTTTATGTGATAATAAAGATACATTTGTCCCCCTATTCACGCCAGCAGAATATACTTTCTAGTGCTTTTTTTCAAAAGGGAACGGACAATTGCACTGTGTTTAACGGAGGATGGGGCCACATATTGTAAGGTTTTGGTCAACAACCTTCTTCACTCAATAAGAGCATTGAAGATGAGTAGTGGCTGGGTCTTTAAGCATGACAATGAACCATAACACACAGCCAGGGAAACTAAAGGGCTGCTTTGGAATTAGCATTTCAAGGTCCTGTAGTGGCTTAGCCAGTCTCCAGGCTGACCCCAATAGAAAATCTTTGGAGGAAAACTCAAGGTTGCCTCGATACCTGAAAGATTTGATGAAGATCTGTAAAAAGATGTGGGACAAACGCCCTTATGCAGTGTGTGCAACCATGGTCAAGGACTTCTGACCTCTGTAATTGAAAAGGTTTCAGAACCAAACATTAAGTTCAGTTTTTTCCATTTTATCAAATACTTATTTAAAGGATTACTCCGCCCCCCCCCCCAAAAAAAAAACATAGACACACGGCCGTGTCCCCGTTATCTTCATCCGCTGTTCTCACTTCCGGGTTGTAGAGCAGGGCTGAGCAAGCTGGAAGCCATGTGATACACTCCAGCCAATGAGAAGGCTGCTGGTGCGCAAGTGCAAACGGGGGGGGGGGGGGGGGGGGGGGGGGAATCAGACAGCTTATTAGCACACATTACAAAGTTATATAACTTTGTAATGTGTGTTTATTAAGCGTAGAAAGTACTACCCCTCTAATGCAATAAAATGCAGAATCATTATTTAGGAATCATACAATTTTTTTTTATAGATTATGTCTCTTCCAGTTAAAGTGTACCTACAAAAAAAAAAAATTACAGACCTTTCCATTATTTGTAGGTGGGAAAACTTGCAAAACGGCAGTGTATCAAATACTTATTTTACCAACAATATATAAACTATGGGGGACATTTATAAAGTATACATAAATCCCAATCGCACGGAGCCCGTCCGTGCGAATAATCTGAAACCTACATCAACTCAGAGCTGGCGTAGGTTTTAGTATAATTTTTCCCCTGGAGAAATGATAAATGCGGCGCACGCAGCAGCCACGCCCCCTTTGCATGCTGCTGCACCCCCCTAACGCCCCACTGGCGAAGGTGGCGCAGATCGGCCCAATGTGAATAAAATATTTGCAAAAAGACCTTTTCGATCGGCACCGAAAAAGGCATTTTCGCCTTTTAATACATGTCCCCCCTATGTATGCTTATTGCATATAATATTTATAAATAGGATACTGTATTTTATGAATTGCAGCTATCAATAAACAAATAATATTGTGTAATTAGGTTTGTCTAATTATAAGTATAATGTTGTGTAGTCTCCAAAAAGAGAAGAGAAGCTGAGGCACCATAACTGGATCTTCCAGCATAGGCATAGCTGCTAAAAGGTAGATACAGGAATGGAGGCAAGTTGGTGTCATTTGTGGCCATGCTCATAAACAAAGGACAAATGTGGACTGTGTTAAAGTAATGAATGATTTCTATATAGTTAGTTTGGGCATGATGTTTTTAGGATCAAAAAGGCATACTGTATACAGGTGACTTTACTTTTACTCATGGCTCAACATATCAATAAATGTCATGAAACAAGTAGCTAAAGAAAAAAAGAGAAACTGGTATTTAGTTTAACCACAACAGGGGCTGGGTGCACACACAGGTACAGTACATAAGCATTATATAAAGAAACAAAGCACTGGCCTGGGGCAGTCACAAACAGGATACATACCTGGTATAGAAAAGAACACAGCAGTGACCAGTGCAGTCATAGGCAGGATATGTAACTATTATAGTGGAGAAGACAGCACTGACTGTGTGCAGTGACAGCTAGGAAACATATCTATTGTAGAAGAGACCACAGCACTGACCAGGTGCAATCACGGGTGTGATATATATCTATTAGAGAGAAGACCAAGGCACAGACAGGGTGCAATCACAGTCAGGATACATAACTACTATAGAAGAAAAAACTACAGTGATGGAGTGCGGTCACAGATGGGATACATGATTCTAGAAGAGAACACAGCACTGACCTGGTGCAGTCACTCATATGATATGTATCCTATGAGAAGAGAACACAGCAGTTACCGGGTGCAACAACAGGCAGGATAAATACCTATAGTAGAAAAAAATACAGCACTGACTAGGAGCAGTTAGAGGCAAGATACAGAATAATTAGAGATGAAGCACTTTGTTTGATCTCCACTCTTCAAGCTGCTGGCCTTTCAGCGCTGCTCCGCTCCATGCCACTTCTCCCAGGATGTTGGGAAAAGCTGGATCAAATCCTGGGAGACTTCTCCCAGTTTTCCAGGATTGGATCCAGCTTTTCCCTGGCAACCGGAGTGGAGCAGCAGGGAGTGGAGCAGTGATAAATTCGGTAGCATGATAAGCGGAGCATAGATCAAACAAAGCATTTCACTTCGTTTAGATGAGCTATTCGCTCTAATAATTATACAGAATAAAACACTATAAAGCACTGACCAGGTGTACAGTCATGGCCAAAAGTTTTGAGAATGATACAAATATTAATTTTTACAAAGCCTACTGCTTCAGTTTGTAACCCCTTCACGTCAGTAACATGTATATTTACGTTCCTATTGCACATACCCCGTGCAGTAGGAATGTATATATACGTTCCTGACTTCAGGGGGTTTTATGATGAGAGCGGGATCGCTGCAGAGATAACGATCCCGCTCTCATCTGACTGCAGCCCTGGAGGTAAATAATGGGCTGGTGCCGCCGCTGTTTTTCATATTTGAAATAAGTGAAATAAGTGATATTTGAAATAAGTGAAATAAGTGAAATCAGACTCCAGATCAGCCCCCCTAGTGCCCCAGTATGTAACCCCCCTCCATGCGGTGGCCATCAGATCCAAGATGGCCACCGCCATCACTGTGAACAGACTAAGTCTGTTCACAGTGATCAAAAAGAAAAAATGAATGAAAGCCCCATGCTCTCTGCCACCGGAAGTAGCGGAGAGCATGGGGCAGTGATCAGGGACCCCCCTTTGGGGTCCCGGTACAAGCGATCAGCGGTATATACTATATACTGCTGATCGCTTGTGCCATGTGCCGCCGGCACTTTTTATCCCCTGTCACCATAAATGACTGGTGACAGGGGATAAAAAGTGATGTGTCCGTCCCCCCCAAGTCGCCCCCCCATCACCCCCCGTCCCCCAGTCACCCACCCTACCCCATATATTCACCTGATCCTGGGAGGTCCTTCCTCCTCGGCGTCCTGGCTGGTTATGAAGTGCACATGCGCTCCACAACCAGCCAACTCTGAAAATTTAAAGTGACAAAGACCAATTTGGTCTCTGTCACTGAACTATGATTACTGTGATAGAAAATATCACAGTAATCATGGTAATACAGTGAAAATGAATGTATAAAGTACAAAAAGTGACAAACATAAAAAAAAAAAAAACACACACTTTTTATTATAGTAATAATTGCAGTTTACTCCCAAATTACCCCTAACCCCCCCAGATTACCCGTAACCACCCCAGGTTGTCCATAATCACGACAGATTGCACGTAACCCCCCAGGTTACACGTAACCACCGCACATTGCCCGTAACCACTGCACGTTGCCCGTAACCACCGCACGTTGCCTCTAACCACCGCACGTTGCCTCTAACCACCGCACGTTGCCAGTGACCCCCTCCAGATTGCCTGTAACCACCCCAAATTACATGTACCCACCCCAGATTACCTATAAGCACTTCAGTTTATCCGTAACAATTCTAGCTAGTCTGTAACCACCCCAGCTTGCCCGTAATCATGCCAGATTACATGTAACCCCCCAGATTGCACGCAACCACCGCAGGTTGCCTCTGACCACCGCAGGTTGCCTCTGACCACCACACGTCGCCTCTGACCACCGCAACTTGCCTCTGACCACCGCACCTTGCATCTGTCCACCGCAGTTCACCTCTGACCACCGCAAGTCGCCTCTGACCACCGCACCTTGCCTCTGACCACCGCACGTCGCCTCTGACCACCGCACGTCACCTCTGACCACAGCACGTCGCCTCTGACCACCGCACCTTGCCTCTAATCACCGCACCTTGCCTATGACCACCCCAAATTGCCAATGACCCCCTCCAGATTGCCCGTAACCACGCCAGATTACAGGTACCCACCGCAGATTACCTATAAGGACTTCAGTTTATCCGTAACTACCCCAGATTGTCTGGTTGCCATTGGAGTCGGGGGGGAGTTTTCTCCCTGTGGTGGGGTGGTTGTCGTCTGCCTCGTGGGGAGTTTTGCCTTCCCTGGATCAACACAGTGGGGTTTCGCTAGGTTGAACCTGATGGACTCTTATCTTCTTTCAACCTTATTTACTATGTTACTATGTTACTATGTAACCACCCCAGATTGTCCGTAACCACAGCAGGTTGCCCGTGACCACTCCATATTGACCGTAACCACCTCCAGATTACCCGTAACCACCCCAGACTGTCTGTAACTACCCCGCATTACCAGTAATCTTATTTTTTTTTTTTTTTTTAGTAACTGCACTATTCTAATAACTATTACTAGCTGCGGTTTTGCTCCAGCAAATTGGCACTCCTTCCCTTCTGAGCCCCACTATGTGCCCATACAGTGGTTTATGCCTACATATGGGGTACCGTTGTACTCAGAAGAACATGCGTTACAGATTTTGTGGTACATTTTTTTCTCCTGTTCCTTGTGAAATTTTTAAATATCAAACTAAACCAACATTTTATTGGAAAAAAATCGAGTTTTTCATTATTACTGGCCAATTTTGAATACTTTCCTCTAATACCTTTGAGGTCAAAATGCTCATCCTACCCCAAGATGAATTCTTTGAGCGGTGTACTTTTCAAAATGGGGTAACTTTTTGGGAGGGTTCTATACTTTAGACATTACAGGGGCACTGCAAATGCACCCGGCGCTCAGAAACTTCTTCAGAAAAATCTGCACGGAAAATGCTAATTGTCGCTCCTTCCCTTCTGAGCCCCGCTGTCTCCCCATACAGTGGTTTATACCCACATATGGGGTACTGTCCTACTTAGAAGAACCTGCGTTACAGATTTTAAGTTGAATTTTCTCTCCTGTTCCTCGTGAAATTGAGAAATTTCAAACTAAATGAACATATTATTGGGAAAATTTGAGTTTTTCATTTTTACTGTCTACTTTTGAATACTTTCCTCTAATACCTGTGGGGTCAAAATGCTCAACACACCTCAAAATGAATTCCTTGAGGGGTGCACTTTCCAAAATGGGGTGACTTATGGCAAGACTTTACTCCGCTGGCACTACAGGGGCGCTGCAAACGCACCTGGCGCTCAGAAACTTCTTCAGCAAAATCTGCATTGAAAAAGCTAATTGGCGCTCCTTTCCTTCTGAGCCCTGCTGTGTGCCCATGCAGTGGTTTATGCCCACATATGAGGTACCTTTTTACTCAGGAGAACCTATGTTACAATTTTTTTGGTACTTTTTTTCTCTTGTTCCTCGTGAAATTGAGAAATTTCAAACTAAACGAACATATTATTTGAAAAATTCGAGTTTTTCATTTTTACTGTCTAATTTTGAATACTCTCCTCTAACACCTGTGGGGTCAAAATGCTCATCCTACCCCAAGATGAATTCCTTGAGGGGTGTATTTTCCAAAATGGGGTGACTTATGGAGTTTTTTCTCTCTGAATTTTTTCTCTACCAGGGCTCTGTAAACGCACCTGGCGCTCGGAAACTTTTCAGCAAAATGGAAAAGCTAATTGGCGCTTCCTTCCTTCTGAGCCCTGCTGTGTGCCCATACAGTGGTTTACGCCCACATATGGGGTACTGTAGTACTCAAGAGAACCTGCTTTACAAATTTTGGGGTTCCTTTTCTCTCATGTTCCTTTTGAAAATGAGAAACTTTAATTTAAATGTATATATTATTGGAACATTTTAATTTTTCAATTTTTTACGGCCTGATGGTGAATACTTTCCTCCAGCCCATGTAGGGTTAAAATGCTCATTATACCCCGAGATTAATTCTTTAAGGTGTGTAGTTTCCAAAATGGGGTCACTTATGGGGGTTTCCAGTAAACAAACCTCCTAAATCAACTTAAAATAAGAACTGGTCCCTAAAAAAAAAATCAGTTTTGGAAACTTTCACGAAAATGTGGTAATTTGCTGATAAATTTCTAAGTCCTGTAACACCCTAAAAAAGTTAAATATATTTATTAAATGAAGCCAGAATAAAGAGGACATATCGGTAATGTGACTTAGTAACTAATTTATGCGATACGACTTTCTTTTTTTAGAAGCAGAGAATTTCAAAGTTCATAAAATGCTAATTGTTTACAATTTTCATGATATTTTGATGTTTTTCACAAAAAAACACACAAAGTAGTGACCAAATTTTGCCACTTATTTAAAGTGCCATATGTGACGAAAAAAATCTCAGAATCGCTAGCATACGTTAAAGCATCACTGAGCTATAAGCGCATAAAGTGAGACAGGTCAGATTTTGAAAAATGAGCCTGGTCATTAAGGTGCAAATAGGCTTGGTCTTGAAAGGGTTAAAATGGCAATTTGCATATAGTCCAGAATGTTATGAAGAGTGATCAGCTTAACAGCAATTACTTGCAAAGTCAATATTTGCCTAGAAAATGAACTTTATCCCCCAAAACAAATTTCAACATCATTGCAGCCTTGCCTTAAAAGGACCAGCTAACATTGTTTCAGTGATTGCGCCATTAACACAGGTGTGGGTGTTGATGAGGACCGGGCTAGAGATCAAACTGTCTTGATTAAGTAAGAATGACACCACTGGACAATTTAAAAGGAGGCTGGTGCCTTGGCATCATTGTTTCTCTTCTGTTAACTATGGTTATCTCTAAAGAAACACGTGCAGTCATCATTGCACTGCACAAAAATGGCCGAACAGGGAAGAGTATCGCAGCTAGAAAGATTGCACCTCAGTCAACAATCTATCACATCATCAAGAAAATCAAGGAGAGAGGTTCCATTGTTGTCAAAAAGGCTCCAGGACGCCCAAGAAAGACCAGCAAGCGCCAGGACCGTCTCATAAAAGAGTTTCAGCTGCGGGGTTGGGCTACCAGCAGTGCAGAGCTTGCTCAGGAATGGCAGCAGGCCGGTGTGAGTGCATCTGCACGCACTGTGAGGCGGAGACTCTTGGAGGAAGGCCTGGTCTCAAGAAGGGCAGCAAAGAAGCTGCTTCTCTCCAGAAAAAACATCAGGGACAGACTGATATTCTGCAAAAGGTACAGGGAGTGGACTGCTGAGGACTGGGGTAGAGTCATTTTTACTGATGAATCCCCTTTCCGATTGTTTGGGACATCTGGAAAACAGCTTATTTGGAGAAGACGAGGTGATCGCTACCACTAGTCTTGTCCCATGCCAACTGTAAAGTTTCCTGAAACCATTCATGTGTGGTTGCTTCTCAGCCAAGGGAATCGGCTCTTTCACAGTCTTGCCTAAAAACACAGCCATATATAAAGAATGGTACCAGAATGTCCTCCAAGAGCAACTTATACCAACTGTCCAAGAGCAGTTTGGCGATCAACAATGCCTTTTCCAGCATGATGGAGCACCTTGCCATAAAGCAAAGGTGATAACTAAATGGCTCAGGGAACAAAACATAGAGATTTTGGGTCCATGGCCTGGAAACTCTCCAGATCTTAATCCCATTGAGAACTTGTGGTCAATCATCAAGAAACGGGTGGACAAACAAAAACCAACAAATTCTGACAAAATGCAAGCATTGATTGTGCAAGAATGAACTGCTATCAGGATTTGGTCCAGAAGTTAATTGAGAGCATGCCAGGGAGAATTGCAGAGGTCCTGAAGAAGAAGGGTCAACACAGCAAATATTGATTTGCTGCATTAACTCATTCTAACTGTCAATATAAGCTTTTGTTACTCATAATATAATTGCAATTATATTTCTGTATGTGATAAAAACATCTGACAAACACACATAAAAACCAGAGGGCAGCAGATCATGTGAAAATAAAATTTTTGTTTCATTCTCAAAACTTTTGGCCATGACTGTAGTCCCAGTCGGATACATAACTGTTATAGATGAGAACAAAGCACAGACTGGGTGCAGTCACAGAAGGATACTAAACTATTATAGAAAATATAGAAAATACTAAATTGACTGGTTGTAGTAAAAGGCAGGATACATGGTTACAGGGCCGTTTCTAGCTAATTTGAACCACAGGGCGAACCTTGCTAAAAGTGCCCCCCGCCCCATCAAGTGATGTTTGGGGGGGGGGGGGGAAGGTTACTAGGGAGAAGCAGTGTGGGTATTATGGCATGTAGAGGTGTTATTCAACCCTTATCAGCTGGGGTAGAAAAAAGTCATTCAGTGACTTACAGGTGACGTTGTGTTCTGAGGCGTCACTTTCCTTTTCCTCTCCTTCTGGCCCGGACCCCCATGATGATTTTTTGCAACTACAATTCGTCTCTTCTGAACCTGCCAGACAAACATCTTAGGCTCCGCACTTTTACAACTTCCACTTTTTGTGTCATGTGCATTATAGTCAGTAGGTATGTGGTTGCCCCTATTACTATATGGGGGCACTGTTGTGCCCCCATATAGTAATAATGCCTGCAGCTGTACCACTGTGCTACCCACATAGTAATGATCCCCTTGTGCTCTGCCCCATATTATAAATCCCCCCATGCTGTCCCCATAGCAATAATCCCCCTATGCTGTCCCCATAGCAATAATTCCCCCTATGCTGAACCCATATCAATAATCCCCCTATGATGACTCCATATCAATAATCCCCCCTGTGCTGCCCCCATATCAATAACCCCCCTGTGCTCTATCCTCATATTAATATTCCCCCCTGTGCTCTATCCCCATATAGTAATAATCCCCCCTGTGCTGCCCCCATATAGTAATAATCCCCCCTGTGCTGCCCTCATATTAATAATCCCCCCTCTGCTGCCGCCATATTAATTATCCACCTGTGGTCTGCTCCCCCCCATATGAATAACTCCCCCTGTGCTCCCCCCGATATCAATATCCCCCCTGTGCTCTCCCCCCCCAAATATTAATAATCCACCTGTGGTCTGCCCCCTATAGTAATAAACCCCCCTATGCTGTCCCCATAGTAAAAATTCCAACCCCCCCATGCTCTGCCCTATAGTAATAATCACCCCCTGTGCTGCCCCCATAATAACAATCCCACACAGTGCTCTGCCCCCCCCATGGCCTAACACACACACAAAAACAAACAAACATTATACTCACCTTAAAACATCCAGAGAGTCCCTCTCTCCTCTTCCAGCCCGCGAGTAGCAGGCCGCTGCCGCCGTACACATCTTCTCCCTCCAGCAGGCACAGTGATATGATGCCACTGCGCTTGCTAGAGGGAGAAGATGTGTGAGTGGGCGGCAGCGGCGACCTGACAGGTGATCGCCGCTCAGTTGCAGTATGGTCCGGGGGAGCTGCGGGCGTTCGGCTGGTCGGGCGTTCGGTCGTCAGGACAGGTGAGGAAGCTGCCAGGCGTGCGGTCCGGGGGGGAGGGGGGGTTGCGGGGTTCTGCTGGTTGGGCAGCCGCGCGACGGGACAGGTGAGGGGGCGGGCGTTCGGTCAGTCGGGAGGCCGGTCGAGGCAGGTGATGGGGCGGGCGGCTGGGGGGCCGCGGGGATGCCACCAAATTGAGGTCCGGGGGATGCCACCAGCGCCCCGTGCGGTCGCCCGGCCTGCCCGCCTATAGAAACGGCCATGCATGGTTATAATAGAAAAAGAAAATAAAAACAGTACCAACTGGGTGCAGTCACAGGCTTTACTTGCATAACTATTGAAGAGGAGACCACAGCAGTGACTAAGTGCAGTCACCAGCAGTTAAATACCGAGAATACCTAGATGAAGGAAACACAGCAACCACTGAGTGCAGTGGGGAACACAGAACTGATCAGAAGGGAACACAGCAGAGAGTGGTTGCAGTCTCGGGCAGGATATTTAACTATTGTATAGAAGAATAAAGCACTAACGGATTGCAGTGACAGGCATGCTACATACCTATAGTAAAATAGGACACGGCACTGAGCAGTCACAGTCAGGAGACATAGCTGATATCGAAGAGAGCACAGCAGTGGCCAGGTGCAGTCACAGGTAGGATTATTGTACAACAGAACATAGAGTGCAGTCACTGGAAGGATACATAGCTAGAGATTAGCGAATCTCAAAAAAAAAAAAAAAATGTTTTGCAATGTTTGTGAATTCTACCCCAATATTTTGCAACTTCACGCACCAAACCTTAACAAATCTACACCTGTCCATGCTCCCCTGGTGTCCTCTTTTGTGTCTTCAGTCACCTCCAGACCACTCAGGCAATCACTGACTAAGGGTGCCTTTGCCTTTTTTTTTAAACCAAAGCCCCTAGACTATAAGACATTAGAGTATAAGACAAAGACTTTTAACAGAGAACAGGTCATAAAGGAAAGATTGAGATTTCTCCTCTTTTCAAATCAGTTCCTGGCTTTGGCTTCAAAAATCTGTCAGATAAGTCTCTCAGTGTAAAGACACCCTTAAGGACAGCGCTGACACCAGTTGACTAAACAAATTCCACAGCATAAAGGGAACCAATCAACCAATCAGGGCTGATATGGTTCCCAGGAGCGCTGTATAAAGCTCCTGCAGCAGCCGCGGCACTGACCTCTCTGCCTGACAATCTTCACCTCGGAGCACACTGACAGGCAGAGTATGGTGACTAGAAACGAGCGGGGAGCCGCCCAGATGACCACTTCCCCACCCGTTCCTGCTGTGGCCACGGCCGGTATGAGCCGCGGCTGCTGCAGGAGCTTTGTACAGCGCTCCTGGGAACCATATTAGCCCAATTGGGCTGATTGGTTCCCGTTAAAATATTCTTAAGCCACCTCCACCTACTGTAGTATCCTGTCAATGATTTCTACATGGACCACTAAATGCTGTACTCTGGCACCAAGGAGACCGCTGTTATGAGACCCAAATACCCTAGGGTTGCCATTCAACCCCCCAATTATGTTAAGTGGCAATAGTGGCCTTCCTTTTCATGGACCCCTTTCTTTTTTTTTTGGGGGGGGGGGGGGAAATTCAGTATTTTATTATTTTTTTTTACCCCTTGATCACCACATCAAAAAGGATTAACAAAACCAAATAAAATGGTACATGTAACAATGTAACCAATGTGCCAATACATTCAGCAAATCATACATACAAATGCTGTTGCAATCTTCTTTCATAAGGTTCATTGTCACATTATACCAAATATTACTTAATCCCTTTATCCACCCCAAGCAACAATTCTGTGCAGTGGGATAGCAAGGAAAAAAAATAAAAATAAAAAATTATTATAAATTATAAGAAAATTTTAAGACTGTTGCCAACCTATATTGTGTCAAGCCATTTTCCCCATATTTTTTTATATCTTTTCTTCCATCTAATATTCTGTACATAAGAGATATTTTTCATTCTAGCAATCTTATTCACTAAGTTAAACCATTCTTGGACTGGGGGTGCTTCCGGTTTAATTCAATACCTCATCAGTACCACCCTTGCAATAAGTAGTAATATAGCAATTAGTATTTGACAATCTGATATTTGAATGGTGCATCCTCAAATAATATATAATGGATTATATGGAATCATTACTTTAAGACGGTCTTCTATATTATGTAATACCTTCCTCCAAAATTCTTGGATTCTACTGCATTCGCAGAGCATCACATTTCAAACACTTGGCATCTGATCTTATCCCCATTTTGTATAATACATAGGGAGAATATTATACCCTTTTAATAATTTTAAATTGGACCAGCCTGTGAGCATTATTGATCTTGCTTATTCCCATAGTGCTTATTCTTCCACTCCTTCAAAGTGATTGTGCCAATTTCTTGGTCCCATTTTTGTTTAATAAGTGAATGTGTTTTTCCTATACTAATATTATTAATAGTTTTGTATAGCATGCCCAATTCTCCTTTCTTAACGCCACATATATTTAATACGCAGCTAATCACCTCATGTGACTTAATCTTAAATATAGTTGGGTCTACCCAACTATATTGTGTGTGTGTGACAGCATAATACAGCTGCCAGTAATAAAAAACGTGGTGTGTTTCCAACCAGAATGTTTGTCTCAAAACTTATTAAAGGGGTTGTCCGGCGATAAAAAATTATTCACAGAATAACACACATTACAAAGTTATACAACTTTGTAATGTATGTTATGTCTGTGAATGGCCCCCTTCCCCGTGTCCCACCACCCCCACCCGTGTACCCGGAAGTGTGGTGCGCTATACTCACTTGTCACGTGCCGACCACGGTCTCCGATCCTCAGCAGTGACGTCTTCTTCGGGCGGGCGGCAGATCTTCCCGAGTGCTGGCCGCCCTCTGCAGCGTCATCCGAAGCTCAGCCGCGATTGGCTGAGCACAGTTATGCTCAGCCAATCGCGGCTGAGCTTCGGATGACGCTGCAGAGGGCGGCCGGCACTCGGGAAGATCCGCCGCCCGCCCGAAGAAGACGTCACTGCTGAGGATCGGAGACCGTGTTCGGCACGTGACAAGTGAGTATAGCGCACCACACTTCCGGGTACACGGGTAGGGGTGGTGGGACACGGGGAAGGGGGCCATTCACAGACATAACATACATTACAAAGTTGTATAACTTTGTAATGTGTTTTATTCTGGGAATTATTTTTTATCGCCGGACAACCCCTTTAACCTCCCATCCTCAAATTCCTGATATACCTCTGTGATATCTTTGTGAATCCAGAAACTAGTTTCTATTTTCATTAATTCCCCTAGATAGATATTCCCCCATAACGGTGTAACACAACTACTTCCCTCTATGTGGCAATTTTTCTCTATATTTTCTCTATATTGTACCAGACCTTCTCCCATGATTTTCGATACGTAATCCTCCCACCAGAATCTAATAAATTCAATATTCTTTTGTAGGCTTTCTGTCCCGGGCCCAAAATATATGGCCCTAATGACGTATTATTGTTTCCCTGAATATTTTGTATTTGTAATGCAAAAAAAAATAATATTTAAAATTAGGTAATGCAAATCCACCATTCTTATTCTGTCTTGTGAAGTGACTACACCGGATCGGAACATGTTTGTGTCCATAAATTAAACGATTTAATGATATTTCTATTAATTTAAACCACTTGCTAGAGATCCATATTGGAGAGGATCTCAACACATACATTATTTGCGGCTGTAGTATCAGTTAAATCAGTGCTAGCCAATCTACTTGTGAAAGGGGTAATTTTATCCAAATATCTATTTTCTAATTTATTTTCTTTAGTAATGGTTTTACATTTAAATCAATAAAGCTAGTTCGGTCAGATGAAATATTTATTCCCACATATTTAAAGCTTTGTTTACCTTCTATTCTTATCAGGCCACAGGAATATCAACCCCAGGGTCTAAAAGTACACATGAGGATTTTTCCCAGTTTACTTGGAGTCCTGACACTACTTCAAACTGGTCTAGATATTTCATACCTCTTGGTATGGAATTTGTTGGATCCTGGATTAACACTAGCATGTCATCTGCATAAAGAATTATCTTCTCTTGCTTACCTTTCAGACCGAAACCTTCTATACAGGGATTCTGTCTAATAGCTGCTGCTAGGGGTTCTACATAAATGGCATATAGGGTAGGTGATAAAGGACACCCCTGCCTCATCCCAAATGACAATATAAACCAATCAGACATGCCCCCATTAACCCCTTAAGGACAGAGGCAATTTCGATTTTTGCGTTTTTATTTTCTCTTCCTTGTGCTTAAAAGGTCATAGCATTTACATATTTCCTCCTAGAAATCCACATGAGCCCTTACTTTTATATATATATATATATATATATATATATATATGGAAATATCTTTACGGCAAATAAACATTCAATACAAGTGTTATTGTTCCAGTACTGTACTTTTTTTCAGAGATGATGACATGCTTTATAGGCATAGGATCAAGTGACCCAACATAAACCATGTTACCAGATGTCTGTCTTCCAGTGATTCTTATATTTCACTTGGGCTGTTATGATTATTATTCAGTACAATATGATGGACCAAATGGTAATGTTGCCTGATGCTTCTCGTGTGTTAGAGATTTATTGATACAACTATAGGAACCTTGCTCACTCTGTAAAACATGCCTATCGAGATTTATAATCTAGGATCTTTTTCTATCTACTTTTTTCAAATATTAACCCAATTGTAATAAACAAAATATTTTGTAGCTTGTGATACACATGTTAGAGAAGAACAGATAGAAGGCAGCTTACCTCGGATCTGGTTAGCAGCACAAGTGCACTGATCAAGAGCCTTAGCCAGCGGTAACCCTTGATAGATTTGAAAACCGTGGTATCAGATCAGCATTCCAAAAAATGTTTCAAGAAGTTGCTAAAGTATTTCAAGCTCTATTGTGTATCACAAAAATAAAAAGTCTCTATGATGGTAGCTAGTAACCAATGTGTTTGCCTCAGGTGCGTGTAAAGGGGTTATCCAGTGCTAGAACATGGCCACTCTTTTCCAAAGACCAACTGGAGACCAGAGCTTAGACCAACTGGAGACCAGAGTTGTGTCATCTCCAAAAGAAAGTGGCCATTTTTTTCTAACGCTGGATAATTCCTTAACGTTTTCATAACTGAGGTCATTGGTGCCCGACTGTCCAGGACAAATTAATGCAATGTTCCTCCTCCCCTTCTAAGAGCCATAGCGCTTTTATTTTTCCACCTACAGGGCTAGTTGGGATGTTGTTTTTTTGTGCCATGATCTCTACTTTTTATTGGTATCATATTGTTGTAAAAGAAAAATTATGATTTTTATATATTTTTTTCTAAATTAAATTAAAAAAAAAAATAATCCGCAATCCTGGATTATTATTATTATTTTTTTTTCACTTTTCATTTACGCTGTTCACTGTGCGGTATGTAAGATATGTCATATCTTTATTGTTATAATGGTAAAGGGGGTAATAAATCTTTATTGGGACATTTTTATTAGTGTCTTTTTTAATGTGTTAAAACTTTTTTTTAAATTTTTTTTTACACATTTTGCATTGTCTATATAAGTCCCTTAGGGGACTTATATAAGCAATGTTCTGATTGCATATACTGATAAATGCTGTGCCATAGCGTAGCAGTCATCAGTATTTTCGTCGATCTGTACATAGAGTTTGCTCTCAGGCAGACTCAATCTACAGATCGACGATCTTACAGGATGGAAGTAAGTGGCTTATCCCTGCCTGTCTGTACAAGTGATTGCCACCGCAGAAGTCCAAATCAGTCAGTGACAGGTTGTTGTGTTGTCATTGTCTACCTTAGGCTGTGTTTACACGCAACGATTATCGTGCAAATTTGCACGATAACGATCGAATTTGAAGGATAATCATATGTGTAAACGCAGCGAACGATCAAGCGACGAGCGAGAAATCGCTCATTTTGATCTTTGAACATGTTCTCAAATCGTTGTTGGTCATTCGCAAAAAATTTGCTGATCGTTCTGTGTAACCAGTCGTTCACTACTTTAACCTATGTGCGAGATAGGCTTAAGCATATCGTTCCGTCTAAACGCTGATCGTTATAAAAAAAAATTGTTACTTTGAAATCGTTAATCGTACGATCAGGCGAATTATAGCCTGATAGCTGTGCTGAGGGACATGATAATTTATTAATTGCATTCAGTAAAATTATCAGCTTAACTACCTATTTCATTTGTTAATTAGTTTCGTATAAATAATTCACGTTTCAAAGACTATTTTCATATTACTTACTAAATAAACATAGCCTCGGGCGACTTCTGACTCGTTCCTTTCATCATTCCCTGAAAGGGGTCAGGGGTTTCATGAAATCCCTGACTTTCTTCAGAGAAATGATGTAATGGTGTGGTCATTTCCTGGGATTTCATCAAATTTCTGGATTCTATCATTTCCCTGTATATATATATATATATATATATATATATATATATATACATACAGACTTTTCACATTTTGGCATGTAGATTCTATATTTCAACAAAATATTCTCTCCCCTAGAAGCAATGCTTCAAGGGAAATACAACATAATATAATCTGTGATGGAACATAACATATTTCAATCAAAAACTATACTGAAATTGCAGTAAGTAGGGACCTATGGAGTTGGATGACGTATAATACCAGGACTAACACACAGATATATGTCTGAGCCCTTCCTGACCTTTTTGCAAACATTAAATTACACTCATAACAACAGGGGCACCTGCTAAAGGAACCATTCACACATTAATACATCAAACAATATCAAAAGTTTACATAACTGATATATTGTAATTAGTTATCTAGTAACCTAAAATTAGAACACTTGTATATGCTGTGCACATTTGATTTTAATAACATACTATAAAATATGATTAAAATTGCCTCAAAAGGGAAATACTTGATACATGATATTAAGTTGAAGACATCACATGACAGCCCTCTTTTAGGCGGCGCTCTAAAAGTGCTGTTTTATGAATGAGACACGTAACTGTAAAAGTGTCAATTCTTAGAGTGAACGGCGGAATCTGCCTGAGCATAGAATGGAGCCTATGAGACAGGCAGAACTTTAAGCGGGGGCATGGTTGAATCTGCTTGAAGTTCTCCACTCGGAATCCATAGTGTGCACATACCCTAAGGCCCAGATCCATTCTGATCCACATCATTTCAGCAGAGTAGGGCAGTTTTGTTTCCTGCGGTAGCTTTTTATTAATTCATAAAGGCATAACTTACCACAACCTAACTGTGGATGTCTGCAGCTCAGCAAAAGAAGTAAAGCTGGCAGCAAAGGTTAATAAAATTTGCGTCAAAGTACAAAAAGTGCTGTGGTTTTTTTTGTTTTTTTTTTAGGTTAAATTACCTACAATTCCTAAAAAGTACATTGTCAGAAGTGCAAGAACATTTAAAATATGTAACACATTATCTAAGACCTATGATCCAAATTGGTAATAAAATATAGCTCCCCTTGCTTCACTTACTTTTTCATCTTTTATTTTACGTATCTTCAAACTAATGTTTATTTAGTAAGATATGGCATAGATCCCACTAACACTTTCCCAAGAAACAGGAGGTTTTGCTATGATAACAGAAAATTGAGTTAGTGAGATCTATTGTACTTCGAACCACTGTAAGACCGTATATCACACAGACTGTTGGCAGAATCATAAGAAGGTGAACATTTTCCTGTTAATTGCACTCATTTTTCTTCAGTATAGAGTCTGCAATTTTAAAGATTCAGGTAGTTCACTAACCAGACAGCTTGTCTTATTTCAAACCAGACACAGAAGTGGTGACAAAAATGAATAAATGTATTTTTTACCATTATACGTAAACGTAAATGAAAGCACCTATATGAAAAACCTTAAACCCAGTTACTGCTCTTACATTAAAGTGTCACTGTCATGAATTTTTTTTTTGCAGAAATCAATAGTCCAGGCGATTTTAAGAAACTTTGTAATTGGGTTTATTATCCGAAAAATGCATTTTTATCATGAAAAAGCAGTTTGAAGCTCTCCCCCCTGTCTTCATTGTTCTCCTATGGAGAGAGCTAAAGAAAAGACCAAAACAGGACAACAAAGAGTTAATCTACAAATCCCTCACCCGTTATCTGTTCTGACCATCACCAGTGACCTGTCTGAGCTCGGATTACAGCTGTCACCCAGCTCCGTGCCTGTAATCCTCTGTTATCTGCTTTCTGCTGCCGGCTAACTCCCTCCTTCCTCCTCCCCCCTCCCCTCTCCCTAGAGCAGACAGGGTATGTCTCCTGCAACAAGTCACAATTTTCAGATTTTTCAGAGTGGATGAAAAAGAGGAAGGAGGGGGGGACCTGGGAAAAGGCTTTTTACATGCAGATAATGGCAGATTTGGCTAATAAACCCAATTACAAAGTTTCTTAAAATCGCCTGGACTATTGATTTCTGCAAAAAAAAAAAAAATACGACAGTGACTCTTTAAGACTATAGTATAGAAGCAATATGCTCTGGTACATTTGAGGTGGAAATAATATTTTACTGCTGTCTCGTAAAATGCTGAACTCTCTGCATTTGATCCCCGGTGGCTGGAGAAGATGGATGTGACCCTAGGGCTGCATCCATCTTGTCCAGCCTAACTGTGCTGGTGGTGAAATCTTCTTTCCTCTAGACGTAGAGGATACCCCCTTGTCAAGGGTACAGGCCTAGATGTAAAATGATCTCCAGAAAGAGCTCTGTACTGTCTATTCATATATTTGTACAGTGTGATCAGATCGCCCCTAAGACGTCTTTCTTTGTAAACTAAATGGCCTCAAGGTTGATAATGTGTCTTGGTACTGTAACCCAACCATTCACTTAATGACCTTGGTTGCCCTCCTCTGCACCCGCCACAGTTCAGCTGTGTCCTTCTTATATACAGGTGCCCAAAACTGTACACAGTATTCCATGTGTGGTCTGATCAGTGATTTATAAAGAGGCAAAACTATGTTCTCATCTTTAGTATCTACGTATCTGGCACTGATCACCAAAGTTGAATTTACTGTCCGCCAATACACACTGAGATCCTTTTCAGAAGCAGTTTTACCCAATGTTTTATTATCTAGACTAGCACACAACTGTTCTTATTATTTTCATGGCCCAAATGCATAACTTTACATTCATCCACATTAAAAGTCATTTGCCATTTATCTGCCCAAGCATCCAGCTTCTCCAAATCCCTCTCTATTAATATATTTTCCTCCTCTGTGGTGATTACTTTAGCAGTTTATTATCATGTGCAAATATGGACATTCTACTCTGTAGCTTTTCTACAAGATTATTAATAAACATATTAAAAAGAAGTTGACAAAACACTGACCCTTGCAGTACCCCACTAGTAACTGTTACCCAATCAGGGTATGCCCCATCAATTATCACCCTCTGTTTCCCATCACTCAGCCAGTTACTTATCCATTTACATATATTTTCATCTAGTCCTAGCACCCTAAATTTATAGGTCAACCTTTCATGCAAAACAGTATCAAATGCCTTTGAAAGTCCAGATACACAATGTCCACAGCCTTCCCCAGGTCCAGTCTATAGCTGACCTCCTGATAGAAGCTGATCAGATTATTATGACAGGACCGATTCCTCATAAACCCATGCTGGTGCTGTGTAATAAGACTATTGTCACTATACTCCAGTGTAACATCCTCATCTTTACCCGCTGAGGCTGGGTTCACACTATGTATATTTGAGGCTGTATTTGTGAGGCTGTATAGCAACCAAAACCAGGAGTGGATTGAAAACACAGAAAGGCTCTGTTCACATAATGTTGTAATTGAGTGGATGGCCATCATTTAATGGCAAATATTTGCTGTTATTTTAAAACAACGGCTGTGGTATTGAAATAATGGCTGTTATTTACTGTTATATGGCGGCCATCCACTCAATTTCAACATTGTGTGAACAGATCCTTTCTGTGTTTTCAATCCACTCCTGGTTTTGGTTGCTATGAGGACCTGACATGAGGACCAAATACTGCCTGAAATATACATAGTGTGAACCCAGCTTATAACTGTTAGACCTACAGGCCTATAGTTTCCAGAATTACTTTTTGACCCATTCTTAAATATTGGTATGACATTAGCTATGTGCCAGTGATGTGGAATAATCCCTGTCATTATAGAATCTTTAAATATGAAAAATAAGAGCATAACAGGATACTTAATACCTGCAAAACTCTGGGATGGATAAATTCTGGGCGCAGTGATTTATTGATTTTAATGTTTTTACGGCGTCACCTCCCTTCTTGTTGTGTTAGGAAGGTGATATTCCCTAGTCATGTCAACTGTTACAGGATATTCCTCTTAATTAATATATTAATTAAGAACAACTATTTTAACAATTTGTATTTACCCCTATAATATTTACCCATATTCTGGTAGACTTACCTAATAATTAAATAAATGCCAGTTTTAATACTATAAAAAGTTTCCCACATCTCAAATGTTTGAAATGTCATTAACCCAATTTAATCTTACAGAAAAAAATGTCAACTATTTAATGCCAATATGGGGAGACATTTATCTTCCTTGTAGACAAAGCCATAAGTAAACGTATGGATGGCATTAATCATGTGAAGTAGAAATTTTATAATAACCTGTCTAAACCTGAACAAGAAGCAGTGCAGAGAAATAGAACAAATTATTGTTAAGTCAGAGCACTTGGGGAGACATTTTAGCTACAAAAGACAGTAAAAATTACTAATTAAAAACAATCAAAAGGTAATCTTTACCCTTCTGTTATAGGTAAAAGTAAATTATTCTTGAATTTTTAATGTTAATGGCAAATTAGGATTTTTACATGTTCAATCAGGTAAATCTAGCATTTCATAAACTAAAAAAAAAGTTTATTAAATAAAGATACTGTATAGGTATTTAATTTTCAGTGTAATATTTAGACCCCCAACATTACTGAGGTAATTGATGTTCAGCTGCAGACACAAATAGAGTGGGCTGCCAGGAAGGGGACAGTAGTGGTAATGGGTGATTTAAACTATCCAGAGATAGATTGGGGTCACGGTTCAGCTAAAACCACAAAGGGGAGAGAACTTCTTAATCTAGTGATAATTTTCTGGGCCAGTTTGTGGAAGAGCCAACAAGAAGTGATGCACTATTTGATCTAGTTATTTGTAACAATGCAGAGCTAATTTGGGGTGTCTCTGTCCATGAACACCTGGGTAAGAGTGACCACAATAGTAACATTTGGCTTGAAGTGTAGAAAACAAAGACATGCTGGGAGGGCAAAAACGTTTTATTTTAAAAAGGCCAATTTCCCTAGGTTAACCCCAAAAGGACAGAGTCCAAATTGACTTTAAGGACCGCACCAATTTTCAGTTTTTGTTTTTTCCTCCTCACCTTCTAAGAGTTATAACTCTTATTTAGCCATCTACAGGGCCATGTGAGGGCTTGTTTTTAAGGAACAAGTGTACTTTGTAATGGCTTCTTTCAATCTACCATAAAATTAATGACAAAACCCCCAAAATATCACTTATGAGGTGAAATTGGAAAAAAAAAATGTTTTTTGTTTGTTGGTTTTCTTTTTTTTTTTTGGGGGGGGGGGGGGGTCTGTATTCTTTAGGTCAGTCTCAATACAAGAATATGCATGTTTATATAGCTTTTCTAATGTTTTACTGTCCCCCATCCTCCAGCACAGCTACTGTAAATCCCCCCACCCCTGCTTAGATGCAGCCAATCCCAACTAAAGGCTCATGTATAATCATGGCACAAGCCCTATTCTTGTTTATATTTATATTTCATATAATTAAACACATTCAAAAGATAATGGAGGAAGGGAAGCTGTTCTTGTGCACCATTTCAGTACACTTTAAATGTTATTTAATCTGTGAATTTTCTCTGTGACTACATACAAGGACACCTTTCCCAGAGATATTTAATCCTTGGAATAATATAACTCCAAACCCAGAAGAAAAACTTTCCTTACTTTTTTTTTTTCTCACAAACTCAATAATGTATTCAGTGACATAATTCTAATCTCTTAAGATCAGAATCTTTGATTGTTTCACCAGTGTTGTTTTACAGCAACCTTTCAAGAAGTGTTTTCCTAACGATGAGAATATGCAGGTTTCCTTTTCAACAGTTTGCGTGTTATGAGTAGCAATATACAGATTTAAGGGCATAATTACCATGTACAAATGTGCCCAGCAGGACAACAGAAACAAATTCATTTTAGGATATATTGTTTAACCCTTTGAGGACCAGACCTATTTTCGTTCTTTCCTCATTCTTTAAAAACGCTTGCATTTTTTCACCTACAAACCCACATGAGCCCTTTTTTTTTTGTTGTGACGCCAATTGTACTTTGCAATGGTAAACTTTATTTTTCCATAAAACATGCAGCAAAACCGGAAAAAGTTTGCACAGTGAAATTGAAAAAAACAATTTTTTTTTTTTTTTTTTTTTTCCTTTCGGTAAAAGTATATCTATAATTGTTAACGAAAAATCTGGCGAAATGGCAAATGCAATGCAATAAGGAGTACTGTGGTCAGGAATTATCCCTTCTCCTGTACAGTAACAATTCATTTCTTATTACCTTTTCAGTTTCCCTACTGCTTTCTGCTGAAGACACACAAAGACACACTACTGTAAACAACTTCCCTGGCCAGATGTTTCTGCATTCTGTAATGCCGGGATGGTTAATCTAAGGTCAAGTTGCTTGTGACCTCACTGTGATTATCCATTTCGGGAGTGCAGAGATAGTCAGCGAGGGACACTGTTTACATGAGCTGTTTACATGAGGGAGGAGGGTGTTCAGAGCAGAGACCGAGTAAAAAGCTCACACTCAGTTGTGTGTTTTAAGCAAAAAGCAGCAAGCTCAGAACTGGGGGAAGGACACTGAAAAGATAATAAGTATTAGACAAATTATTAGTCTCTAGGAGGGTTGGATGATTCAACATGTATTTTACTTGACAGAAATACCTCTTTAAAATGGCTACAGTATGTTGACCTTAGACGTCAATGAACATCTCCTGTTCATAAGTTTCTAAGGAAGCTTACCTAGGCATGCTCTGTGACCTGTGTAAAGGTTATTTATCCCTTAACCCTTTGAGGACCAGGCCCAAAATGACCCAGTGCACCGCACAAATTTTGATCTTTGCGCTTTCGTTTTTCCCTCCTCCCCTTCTAAGAGCTCTAGCACTTTCAGTTTTCTATCTACAGGGCCATGTAAGTGCTTGTTTTTTACAGGAATAGTTGTACTTTGTAATGGCGTCTATCATTTTACCATAACATGTATGATGGAATTCCAAATATATTATTTATGAAGATATAAATAGGTGAAATCGTAAAAAAGAATGCAATATGGTAATGTTTGGTCGGTTCCTGTGTCTACGTAATGCACTATATGGTAAAAGCGACATGATACTATTACTCTATAGGTCAGTCCGAACACAAACATATGCAGGTTTACACAGATTTTCTAATGTTATATATATATTTTTTTAATGAAATCCTTTTTTTTGGCAATTAAATATTAATAAAATGGGCCTATTGTGACGCTTATAACGGTGTTAGTTTTTTACCAACAGGGCTGTATGGGGTGTCATTTTTTCCGCCATGATCTCTAGTTTTTATTAATACCATATTTGTGAAGATCGGACGTTTTGATCACTTTTTATAATTTTTTTTTATATATAATGTAACATAAAATTGGTAATCCGCGCACTTTCCCCCCTCTTTTCATGTACGCCGTTCGCAATGACGCTTGTTATAGTTTAATAGATCGGACAATTACGCAAGCTATGGTATATTATATGTTTATTTATTTATTTATTTTTATATGTTTTATTTATATAATGGGAAAGGGGGGTGATTTAGACTTTTATTGGGGGAGGGGTTTTGGGTTTGTGTGTTGGTGTTTTTAACTTTTTTTTTTATACATTTTAAGTCCCTTTGGGGGACTTGTACATACAGTACTTTGATTTTTACACTGATCATTGCTATGCCATAGGCATAGCATTGATCAGTGTTATCGGCGATCTGCTCATTGAGCCTGCCTGTGCAGGCTCAGTGTAGCAGATCGCCGATCGGACCGCACGGAGGCAGGTGAGAGACCTCCGGCGGTCCGTTTTACCGATCGGGACCCCCGCAGTCACACTGCGGGGGTCCCGATCGGGAAGTGACAGGGGACTCCCCCTGTCACTTACACTTAATCGCTGCAGCCGCGGCGTTTAAGGGGTTATTGACACGCGGCAGCGCGATCATTACCGGTGAGGTCGGGAGCGCGCTTCATAGCTCAAGACGTACCGGTACGTCCAGGGTCGTCTGGGGACAGGCTTTCAGGACGTACCGGTACATCTTAGGTCGCCTAGGGGTTAAAGTGGTGGTCCAGGCTTAGATAAACAAGGCTGTTTTTTTACAGAGACAAACACCACCTCTACTGTCCTTAATTTGAGTGTGTTTATGTAGCTCAGTTCCATTGAAGGGGAGCTAAAGTTTAATAACCCACATAACCTGGGGACAGGTGTGGTGCTGTTTGTGCAATAACGTAGATGTGCCTTTTCAAATTCTGAAGAACCCTTTTAACATGTTCAAAAGGTCCACTTTTGCCCTGAGTTACCACAAATGGACGTACAGTTATGTCCATGGATGAAACAGAAAAAAAGAAAATAGGAAAAAGCGACAAACATGATCGATACAATCGGATAAAGTGAAAAGAGAATTTATTCATGAAACAGTTATTATTTACAAAATATTTCAAATAGAAAAGAGTGTAGTTAGGAGGGTTCAAACATAGTTCGGGATTATAGCCCTATTTTGCCCTACCTGGCTCGAAGGAGCGCTTGGTTGGGCGTCCCCTATACCAGGCAAGATATCCCTTGGAATTCGGAAAATCAAAATAAAAAGTAGGAAAGGAGAGAAGAGCAAAGGTTTAGGGTCCTATTACATGGGCAGATGGGGGCCCGATAATAACTGTAAACGAGCGCCGATCTGCTATCTTACTGGGCCTATTACACAGACGATTATTGTTTAACAAGGACTGCTTGGACATCATTACCGATCTCCTTGTAGCCCTTGCTTAAACTGTTATACATTACCTATGCAGCAGGGCTCCTCTTGCGCTCTGCCTCTTAACGGGTCCCGCGGGCTACAGCTCCAGAGCTGACTGTCTCAGCCAACAGGCCACTCAGGCAATCACTGGCTGCGGCAGTCCCGGCCTGTTAGAGTTTTCTTTGAAGATAAATTTATGTTAATCTTGTCTAGCAAGAGATCACTATTAGAGATTGGCACTTAGAAGTTGTACACAGAGCTCATAGCATTAAATAGCAAATGTTGGCAACACTTGTTATTTAATGCTGTGAGCTACGTGTAAAACCTCTAAGGCCTTATTCACACATCCCTAAAATTTCCTATTTTCGCAGATCCACGACCACGGACAATTTTAATAATGCTTTTATTTTGTATAGCTTACACAAATTCCGCAGCACTTCACTTATCTGTATGTTTTTGGGTGTGGGAGGAATCCGGAGTACCTGTAGAAAACGTACGCAAACTCAGAGAAAACATACAAACTCTTTGCAGATGCTGCCCTTGGAGGGATTTGAACCCAAGACTCCAGCGTTGCAAGGCTACACTTAGTGCTAACCACTAAGCTACATCCAGTTGTAATGAAGAGGCAAGCAGCACTCACCGTTTGGTGAAGCACAGTATTTCTTTATTTTAGTGCAGTAGACAATTGCATTACATGGAAGTTCAAGGCATGCTTATCATTGGCATCTCTGGGCAGTGAGGGGTTAAGGTATAGGAGCAGAGATGAGGCAAAGGGGGAGGTAGGAGGCGAGGTAACGGTCAGGGGTAAGGGTTAGCAGCAGTTGGTATAGGGCAATACAGATAGGGATCAATCAGGAGGAGTGAGCGGGGAGGGCTAGGGGGGTATAAAAGTGAAGGGGGGAAACAATCACATGCTTCATGTGCCCAGACCTCAAAACACTCCGCCCGTCTTATGTTATGGCCAGTGAGGTGGTTGGCTTGGCACTTATTGTCTTGACAGCTGCGGTGGGGGCGGTTGTGGGGCCATATTAGGGGGGTGGCTATTTAGTTAAAACAATGCATAGTGGGTATGGTTGATACAGGTTACCATTTAGGCGGACTTTGGTAAAAGGTTCCATGTGAACCAGGGGTGAGCCGTTTTTGGCATATTTGCCAACCCCACGTGGTGCGACTGAGGAACTACCTGTCATACCGCTGTATAGGCCATCTATCATCACATCGGGTTTTATAGGTAATGGTTATATCTTATATGTAATACATGTAAAGAGTATTGTTATGTTTTACTACCTGTATGTTATTTATTACAATAAAGAGGCTGCTGTGGCCATTTCTCCATCGTTAAAGTGACTCTGTACCCACAATCTGTCCCCCCAAAAAACTTGTACCTTTGGATAGCGGCTTTTAGTCCAAGATCTCTCCTGGGGTCTGTTTGGCAGGTGATGCAGTTATTGTCCTAAAAAAAAAAAAAAAAAACGCATCTCCGTCCTTCCTCCGAGCCCTCCTCATCATTAGGAATGCCCCTGGGCAGCATTTCTACTATTTATCACCTGACTGAATATTGCAAAGGGGCCTTAATGATCCAGCTCATGTGCAGTGTTCACACAGGTGATGAATAGAAGAAAAATTTCTAGGTGCATTCCTAATGATGAAGAGAGCGGGGAGAAGGGACGGAAAGGTGCAAGCCTAGGGCATAGACACTGTAGGCCATGCCAATTTGACACAGGGCTGCAAGTTTTAAAGTTGTTTTTTAGGGCAATAACAGCATCACCTGCCAAACAGACCCCAGGACAGATGTATTTATATATCTATATATATCTTTAAAATAAAACCATTAATGACTGAGGGTGTACATGTAGGCCCTCGGCCCCTAGGCTTTCAAGCATTAGGGCATAATTGTACGTCCTCCTGGGGTATAGAACTATGCTCAAGAGCTGACCTCTCTTCATAGAGGGAGAAAACCAGCTGTTAGCAGTGCTGCAATTGTGGAGTTTAAAGTGACTCTGTACCCACAATTTGACACCCCCCCGAATTGCTTGTACCTTCAAATAGCTGCTTTTAATCCAAGATCTGTCCTGGGGTCCGTTTGGCAGGTGATGCAGCTAATGTCCTAAAAACAACTTTAAAACTGTCCGCCCCGTGCCCAATGGCCGGGGCTTAGATTGTGTATGCATTAGGCTGGCAATAACTTTCTGTCCCTTCTCCCCGCCCTATTGTCTCCTATTCCTCACCTGTGTCAGCAAGGCACATGGGCTGGATCGTTATGGCACCTGTGCAATGTTCAGCATGGAGAAAATGTTCCAGTGGCATTCCTAATGATGAGGAGGGTAGGAAGGAGGGATGGAGTGGTGGTGAAAAGTTAGAGCACAGATATTGTAGGCCACGGCCGTTTGGCACAGGGCTGCAAGTTTAAAAGTTGTTTTTCAGGACAATAACTGCATCATCTGCCGAACGGACAACAGGACAGATATTGGGTTAAAAGTGGCTATCTGAAGGTACAAGCAGTTTGGGAGGGACAGATTGTGGGTACAGAGTTGCTTTAAGGGTCCATTTACATAGAAAGATTATCTGACAGATTATCTGCAAAAGATTTGAAGCCAAAGCCAGGAATGGATTTGAAAAGAGGAAAAATCTCAGGCTTTCTTTTATGACCTGATCTCTGTTTATAGTCTGTTCCTGGCTTTGGCTTCAAATCTTTGGCAGATAATCTGTCCAGTAAATGGACCCTAACTGTAAGTGACAGGAGCCGCTATTGTCACTTACTGATCGGGAATCCTGCAATCAAAATTGCCTGACTAACTGAGTTATATTACTTACTGGCATAGCATTGACTGGTATATTTGATCTAAGTAAAAATAATAAAATAAATAAATTAAATATCGTAGAGGGCACAATTGTCCGATCTAATAAAATAAATCATTATTCCCATACATTGAACAGCATGAACAAAAAAGCAGTAAAAAAAAACCCACCAGGATTGCTGATTTTAAATATAAATTGCATTTTTTTTTTTTAATTTCTCCCCATAAATAATAGTTTGGGGGAGGGAGCTGTAATTAATTTTATGGTAGATTAAAACGTGCCACTACAAAGTACACTTGTTCTTCTAGGAGGAAAAACTAAATAGAAAAATGGTGCCTGGTCATTTAGGCCTTTTTAGCATCTATTTTAGGATTTAGAGTATTTTAGGAGTGATACCTATATTGGCCAACAAGAAATTGTTAAAGCTGTGAGCTTTCGGGATTTGCAAGATCCCTTCGTCAGACAAGTTTACAAATGAGTGGCTTACAGAAACAGCACAGCATTTTAGGGATGTTACAAACAAGAAGGGAAAGACATCTGTGAATTGGGGGGGGGGGGGGTGAGGGGGAATATACATCACATAGATAAGCCAGGGCAATAGAAAGGACTAGTTGTAAATTAAAGCTTATTTGGAAGTCCAAGATTCTCGTTCAGTTCAGTCTTATCTGTGTATCACTCCTAAAATACTTTGATTACAATTATTTACCACAATATAGATTTTTCTGGCTAACACGGTACCATACTATCAGTGGCGGTCTTTGGCACCAAGCACCCCAAGCGATCGCTTGGGGCCCCCAACATCCAGGGGGGCCCCCACGTCCGCTCTTGTGCTCAAGACCGCTGGACAGGGCCGCTGCCCCGCTCGCTGCTGCCATCTGAACTGTAACTATGAGCACTCGTAATGAGCGCTCATAGTTACATGCAGCAGCACTGACAGGGCGGGAGACATTGGCTCCCTTCCTGTCACTGAATATAGTATAACAGCACAGGCGAAATAGAAAAAAGTAGAAAAAATGATGAATTAGTGCACGCCTCACCAGACTGGGCTCAATGTCCGAGATTATCCAATAAATTTAAAGGAGACATCACTTTGTAGAGTGAAAAACGGTGACTTTTATTCACACCTCAATGTTGCGACGTTTCGGCTATACACAGTAGCCTTCCTCAAGCATGAGCATGCTTGAGGAAGGCTACTGTGTATAGCCGAAACGTCGCAACATTGAGGTGTGAATAAAAGTCACCGTTTTTCACTCTACAAAGTGCTGTCTCCTTTAAATTTATTGGCTCCCTTCCTGTCAGTCACTCTTGTGGCCGCAGGAAGGGTTTTCCCTGCGGTCACAAGTGGCAGCTTTGTCTTTGTGGTGCCGACGCTCCAGTGACATCAGGGAAAACCCTTCCTGCGGCCACAAGAGTGAAGAGAAGAGGAGACGCCCGGACCCAGGTGAGTATAGTGTTTGTTTTATTATGTTATATACTATATGGGAGGGGGAGCACACAGGGGTCTGTTTAACTGGGGGAGCGCACATCGGGGGTCTATATAAATGGGGGGAGCACACAAGGGGGCTATATAACAGGGGGAGCACACAGGGGGGCTATAGACTACTGGGGCTTCACAGAGGGGTCTATATACTACTGAAGGCAGCACACAGGGGGTCAATATACTACTTGGGGCAGCAGAATGGGGTGTATATACAACTTGGAGAGCACACAGGAGGTCTATTTTCAAGTGGGGGAGCACACAGGGGTCTATATACTACTGGTGGGGCACACAGGGGGTCTATATACTACTGGGGGAACATACAGGGGGTCTATAAACTACTTTTGAGGCACACAGGTGGTCTATATATAACTGGGGGAGCACACAGGGGTCTGTATACTACTGGGGCAGCACACAAAGGGTCTATATAATACTGGTGGGGCATACAGGGGTCTATGTACTACTGGCGGAACCACACATGGGGTTTATATACTACTGGAGGAGCACACAGGGGTCTATATCCAAGTGGGGGAGCACACAGGAGGTCTATATCCAAGTGGGGGAGAACACAGGGGGCTAAATAACCCTGAGGGAGAACACAGGGGGCCTATATACTAGTGGGGGAGCACACAGGGGGTATATACAACTGGGGGCAGTACACAGGGGGTCTATATACAACTGGGGCAGCACACAGGAGGTCTGTATACTTCTGGGGGAGCACACGGGGGGCTATATATAACTGGGGGAACACACAGGGGTCTATATACTACTGGGGGAAGCAAACAAGGGGTATATACTACTGGGGGCAGGACACAAGGGGTATATACTATTGGGGGCAGCATACAAGGAGTATATATTACTGGCGGTAGCGCACAAGAGGTATATACTACTGAGGGCAACACACAGCGGTCTATTGTTTTGGAACATGTGTCGAGGGGGGGGGGGGGGGGCAGACATAACTTCGCTTGGGGCCCCAGAAATGCCAAGACCGCCCCTGCATACTATACATTTTTAGGATTTAGGTAACATTTGTCTTGCCAACCTAGAAAAACAAATCCCAAAATGATAGTACCCTGTTTTCCCACAGACGTATGGGCGGATTTCAACGGCACCTCACTAACACCAAGGGTGTCCCTGTTATCAGCTCCTACAGCAGTATTAGTGAGTTGGCCCTTGGGGAAACTGCAAGATCTGGGGAAGATCTCCTCACAAGAGAGCAAGAGAGAGTTATAGGATCTGGCTAGTGAAAACACTTTATTATTGATTCCACATACTCTCTCCTTATTTACAGGGTAAAGTTTACCCAGGAGAGCTATGTACAGCTGTGGATCACAGGTCTACAATGACTCACTGTGCGTCAGTGATCATTCTATTTAGCACAGTGGCTTGTTTTGTCGTGCCATGGAATAGTGAAGAAATTCGATTTTTGAGATTTTTACAGATTCCGTCTCTGCCAGTTGAAGTGAACGTACAATAAAAATTACAGACCTCTTCATTGTTGGTGGGAAAAACGTAGAGAATCGGCAGTGTACCAAATACTTATTTTCCCCACTGTACAGTTTGTCACTTCCTATTTCTATAACAGAATATTTCTGCTACTCTCATTATGAAAAATGTAAAGGGTTGAAAAGAAATGAGGGTAATGAACATACAAAGCAATATTAGTAAACTTCTTACTTTAAATACAAATATAACATAAAAAAAAAGATCATAATATTCTTCAAATCACTGAGATTGTAGGATATGTGAACTTTTACCATGGATCAGTATAATTACTTGTCAGATACATTAGGTAAAACCAAGACAAGGAGCTAGCAGAGTTTAAACATGTTTTTTGTTCCCTGTACTAAATAGATCTAGGAATGAAAGGAGTAATGAGTTCAGAATACAGATTTTCTTAAAATTGCTATGTACATACTATGTGATGTATAATTTGTGAACGCTTGATTCATTTACTTGCATTGTTCTTTTGTAAATGAGAAAATGCAAATGATTCCCCATTTTCTGCTACTCCCTAGCTTCCTGAATATAAATCATGACAACATCATGAAGTATTTAGCATAATTTTCCTTTTAATAAACTGCCAATTACACTAATTTGCTGTCTAGAATGGGAAGACTGGATGTAAAGTGGTGAGCCGCTTTCAAATATTTGTCAGACTTAATTCAGATGTTGCAGTAAAAAGGTATTAATATAGAAATGGCCACATTACTTAAGACTGCCGGGCTTCTGTGTGATAGCTTTTCTTTACTGATTTTGAGAGTGATAGGTAAAAGGAAGGTCGTGTCATCCAATATTTGCTACAACACATGAATCCTGGTCTATGCTGCATGTAATCAATTGGCAGTTGTCAAAATGATTCGTAACTAGAAAAGAGAGGAAATGAGTGAATTTATATCTTGTTTCAGGCAGAACACTCCTGGCAGATGGTACTATAATAACACTTCTACAGATGGGTCCATGGTTATTTCATATTGCGTCATTGTTCTGTTATATAATTTCATCATTTTTTTTACGAATACCATATTTTTGGAGGTAGAATTTGTTTGAGCTGTAACTAGCTGGAAAATATTGATTCTTTAAATATAGTGTTTGAATGAATTGGCACTTTTATTTATTCTTTTCGGTTTTTAAAATCCTCTGGCTCAACATTAATGATCTATGCAGGGTTTTTGAAAATACTTGTATGCTTTCCCTGACTTAGGAGAGAAGTTTGTCAACTATATTTTATGTGTTGTGCTATAGAGAGGCATGAAATCGATATGGCACCTACATACAAATCCATGCCAGCTTTTACCACTTAATCTAGTGCCCCAAAATGACCTGAATACCGAGAACATAAAAACATGGTTAAAAAAGGGTTATGGCATACTTTTTATAAGTCTGTGTGTCTTTATTGCAGGAATAACTTTATAGGTATGCCACTGCAACCAGGCCCTACACCAAGGGGACCTACAAGCCCCCCTCACCACCTGTCAGGGAGCCCTGCGCTCCCTATCCTGCCCTTCAGCACTTTCTCCTGAATAATGTAGAGCTGAGTGATTAGCTCTGCCTAAATTACACAGCATTCACACCAGTGGAGGTCAGAGCACAGCAGGAACCTGGAAAGGTGAGAATTACCCCACAGAACTACAACTCCCATTATGCCCTGCTGGCAGTGGATGATGGGATTGATAGTTTTGCTAGAGAATGACTCTCTGCCACTCTGCTCAGGGAGCCTAGAAAAGCTGGATCCAGTCCTGGGAAACTTTTCTCAGTTTCCCAGGACTGGATCCAGCTTTTCCAGGCTCCGGGAGCAGAGCAGTACAGAGCGGCATGGAGTTCAAAGGCAGATGGCTGATAAGCCAACTGCCGAGCTAGCAAGGTGATTCACTTTTTTAATACTGTAAACTCTAATAATAATAATAATAATTATAATTATAATTATTATTATTAATTGCTATTGAAAGACGATGAGCCTTCGTGGTGGTAGTGGTGTTCGATGTAGATTGTTGTGTCCTATGGGGATAAAACAACAGATGCACTGATTCCTTTGGTGTGAGTGAAACAAACTAAAAGGGAAAAAAATGCAGAAATTTGCCAACAGAAACATTTTAGAGGAAACTTGGGCTTTAAGGAGATTTTTTTAAGCAAAATCTATACATTTTTTTTTCTTTGGTGTAAAAGCTTTTGAGGCGTTAAAAGAGAGGAAGGGGGGTGAGGGATAATATAGCAAACTTAGCGATCTTCATGCCCCTTGGCGCTACTCCAGGGCTTGTTGACAACCGCTGGTGACCTGCAGCTCTCCTTGCTGCAACGTCACATACCTGGCTGAGTGACTGCCTGCTGAGCCAATCAATGACTAGGTCGGGACACTGACCAGTCACTGTCTGGCTGAGCAGGCAATTGCTCAGCTAAGCTGTGACATTGCAGATAGGAGTTAGGTATATGATGTAGCCAGTTTCAAGCAGAAGATGACATCCAGCGGCTGTCAACTGGACCGCGGAGCGACGCAACAGAGGCACGAAGACAGGCGAGTTTACTCGTTTATTATTTTCCCGCACTCCCCTGCCTGAATTTTTTCAGTTTGGTGGGACTTCCTCTTTAATGTAAATGTTTCAAAACATTTTGATTGCTTTTATGGGTTTATCCAGCGCTACATAAACATGGCCACTTTCTTCCAGAGACAGCCCCACTCTTGTCTCCAGCTTCCATTGAAGTGAATGGAGATTAATTGCAAACTGCACCTGAACTTGAGACAACAGTCGTTTTGTCTCTGAAAGAAAGTGGCTATGTTTTTGTAGCACTTGATAACCCCTTTAACTATGTGGTAGTACCAGCACTTAAGATTTGTACCAGCAGTTTAAAGAAAACCAGTAATCACATTTTGCAATACACAATTCACAATTGCTTAGTAAACATACAGCATAACGCTTGCTGGAAGGTCTAAAGCATGTCACATGCTGTGCTTCTGTCTGAAAATATTGACGCCATATGTCAGTTACCTGTTAAATAGGCTTCAGGGTGGTGTTTGAATCCCAACTAGTCAGGGCTCGTGGGAAATCTTCTGTAATTAGGCCTGCAGCGTTCCCAAGGGCCGTCCCATACCTTCCTCTGTGATGCTGCAGACTCCTGTATTGGTAATCACGCCAAGAAAGGTGTGATTACAGAAGATTTCCTGCCCGATGCCTACTGGTTATTAGCATACAGTGCAGGGAATTATTAAAGTGTGTTTTTTGGGCACAACATGTGAAATGCTTTAGCTATTTATAGGGAGACCTTGCAGCAAGTGTCATTACACGGTATGTTTACTTTATTAAAAATTGGTATAATTTGTTCACTTTAATATTTGCTTGGAAATAAAAAATAAAAAAATATTACTATTACTCTGGTACAGGGTTATACACAGTAATATTTAAGGCAACTGTAATACATATTAATATAACTATTACTTCTGCATCAAGACCAGGGAAAATTCTGGGAAACTCCTTGTGACTTCAATGCAAGTTGTCAGAAAGCAGGTTTCCTGACAAGTTTGTAGTCAAAATGCTATGAAAGATTTTAGTCAATGTGATAGTTTACCGACAATCTATCCAAGGTCTTAGTACCTGCAAAGAAATTAATTCAGCAGAAAACATCTTTGTTATCTCATGCCCGCTTCAAAGCATTGTTTATTCCTTTCCTGTGGTAGAAGCTACGTGTTTTCCTTGGGACTGCATGAGGGCATGAGGGCATAACTGTACGTCCTCATGCAGGTGGGGGCGTTCAGAGAGGGGTTGTGCGGCGACCCCGATCTGAACCACCGCGATCCCGGGTGCTATCTTCTTTTTTTTTCAATTTCATCACACATTTAATTTTTTTCTGGTTTTGAAGCTTACTTTTTGCAAAATTAAGCCTGAAATTAAAAAGTGCAATTAGTGGCGCAAAAAATAAGGGCTCATGTGGGTCTGTAGGTGAAAAAAATGCAAGCGCTATATCCTTTTAACCCCTTAATGACAGTGGGCGTATATTTACGGTTGTTAAGGAAGTTCAGTCGCTGCGTGGCCCCGCTCTTAACCGCCGCGGTCCCGGGTGCTGCATGTAGCATTTTCAGTGCAGATTTTGCAAGAAGTTTCCAAGCGCCAGGTGCGTTTGCAGAGCCCCTATAGTGCCAACGGAGTAAAATCCCCCCATAATTCAACCCATTTTGGAAAGTAAATGCCTTAAAGAATTCATCTTGGGGTGTGGTGAGCATTTTGACCCCCCAAGTATTAGAGGAAAGTTTTTAAAATTAGACAGTAAAAATGGAAAACACTAATTTTTTAAATAATATGTTTGCTCAGTTTAAAATTTCTCAATTATACGAGGAACAGGAGAGAAAGCATACCCCAAAATTTGTAACACAGTTTCTTCTGAATACAACAGTACCCCATAAGTGGGCGTAAACCACTGTATAGGCACACAGCACGGCTCAGAAGGGAAGAAGCGCCAATTAGCTTGTGCAGTGCAGTGCAAAAAACGGGCAATGTGCTGTGCTTACAGACAATCTGGGGTGGTCAAGGGCAATGTGCAGTGCTTACATACAATCTGGGGTGGTTACAGACAACCTGGGGTGGTTACGGGCAACCTGCGGTGGTTCCGGTTAAACTGGGGAGGCTACGGACAATCTGGGGTGGTTACAAACAGTCTGGGGTGGTTATGGATAAACTGAAGTGCTTATAGGTAATCTGGGGTGGGTATAGTACATGTAATTTGGGGTGGATACAGCAATCTGGCATGGTTACGGGCAATCTGGAGTGGCAATTTGGGGTGGTTTCGGGCAAAGAGCGGTGGTTACGAGCAACGTGCGGTGGTTACGGGCAACGTTCGGTGGTTACGTGCAATCTGGGGGGTTACGTGCAATCTGGCGTGATTACAGGCAACCTGGGGCAGTTACGGGCAACCTGCAGTGGTTACGGATAACGGGTATAATAAAAAGTGTGTTTTATTTTACTAGTATGTTTTTCACTTACACTTTTTCACATGTGCTTTTACACTTTTTTTCCACTATATTACTATGATTACTGTGATATTTTCTATCACAGTAATCATATTTCAGTGACAGTAACCAAATTGGTCCCTGCCACTTTAAATTTTCAGAGTTGACTGCTTCTGAAGTGCATGTGCACTTCAGAAGCAGTCTGGACGCCAAGGAGGAAGGACCTCCCTGGATCAGGTGAGTATAAGGGGTGGAAGTGACTGGGGGGCGGCGGGCGACTTGGGGGGGGGGGGGGGGGGCAACTTCCCTATGATTATTTTTTATTTTTCATCATTGTGAACATGTGAAAATGCAGTCTCCCACAATGTCCTCAAAAATAAAAGGTCCTGTATACAGGAGAACTAGAGGTCTCAGCATGTTCATGTGTTATATTTGTATATAATATGAACCTGCTGGTGCTTCTAGTTCACCTGTATACAGCTTCTGCTATATATATATATATATATATATATATATATATATATATATATAAAGCATCGTGCAAGCCGGGCCTCACTCAGCAGTGATAGTTACTCCCCATCTCGTCAAGGGGTCTGACTTTTCCAGAGTCCTGACATCCGCAGAGATCAGGAAATACAGGAGGAAAAAGATATGCAGCAGCCGCATGTTTCTTCTGCTGCAAATCTTTCCCCGCCCGTATCTTAATGATTTGCTCCTCAAAGGGGCCCGCCGAAGCTCTGTCGCCCAAGGGCCCAAAAAACCTGTAGCTGACCCTGAGCAAACCCCTATTAGTATTTTATTATTGCTTTTCCCATCTATTTCTACTCAAACAAATTCCACATGTTCGTTTCACTCACTTTTTTGTAGTAGTAGTAAGGAATCCCCGTAATGTCCCGTGGGGTAATGGAGGGAGCCCATGACAAGAAGAGTTTGCAGGAGTAGTGTTGATTCAGTAAAGGGTTAATGGGAGTAGGAGGGAAGGGGTTAAGCTGGGCAGCGTGGGGTTATATAATGGGGGCTGGGCAGCACATGTTCAGTCACACCAGCCCCGCTCGCCTACCCTTGTGTAATCTGTGTTGTGTGCAGAGTGTGCTGTTTCTTTTTCTTCTTTTTCAGGTACTTAGGGAGCTGGTTTCTTGCTGTCGCAGTGGCTGAAGTGGGAGGGGCTTTTGAAGGCTTCGGCTATGGTAAAAACTCTGTTGATTGGAGAGGAGGCATACATCTTCCTCATATATACCTGATATGGTAAACAGTGTTTAGTTGTATAGTAGGTCCCCGTGGGCATGGTCCCCGGGTAGGGTTGGTGGTCTCCCAGTAGGTGCATGTGGGTCAGGTGAAGACAGCCATAGGTAATAGGAGACCTGGTTATGTTGGCATAAGGTTATCGAAATTATGGTATGCCTTCAAGAACCCCTCCCATCTTTACTGTTTAATAATGTTGTAAAGTAGTTATACAGATATAGTGAATAAGTTAATTTTGTAAAATAAATGTGACTGCTGTGGCCTTTCCTTCCAACGAGGTTGTTGTGTCTTTATTGGGGGGAAAGGGTTATAATGTAAAGTGTTAGGCACGGATAACTAGACTATAACTTAGTGATGGGTTTTAGACAATACTTTACAAAAAGTGATACTGCCATTGGCAGCAGTACGCTGTTGCATATTACAAATTTACCTTTGTAAGTGATCTTTGTGGCTTCTTTTACATGTAAAAGTTGGAATCGTTAGTGGACAGTACTACCAAGGCGGTAAATAAGTGAGATTCTCCTCTCCTTGCCTGCTTCATTACTTACCCCCTCCTCATTTGGGGGTAGGGGGCTGGATTGCAACATCTGTGACACTGTCCACCTATTCAAAGCTAATTTACATATAGAAGAAGCCAAAGACATCACATACAAAAGATAAATTTACAATACAGTGGCACCTTGGTTCTCAATCTGCTTGGAACTCAAACAGTATTTTCAAGGAAAGTTTGCTTTGGTTCTCAAACTCTCGGTTGGTTCTCAAACACTTTTCAGGCCCCCAGTCTTAAAGTACAGTAATACTGTGGTATTCAAATAAAAATTTACCCGGAAGTAACTTTCAGAATTCAAACTTTGCTCGGTATCTGAACGTTTTTGCGAGTGTGGATGGTGGGTTTAGCACTGGTGAGGCTTCACATACAGTACAGTACTGTATAAGACTGCTGGAGTACATATACGGTACAGTAGTAGTACAGTCAGTGCACCACCATCTCCCATACTTTACAGTGCTGGGATGAGGGGGACTCTATACAGTAAATGATGAGAGAGGAGTTAGTGACTACTCTACTATAAATTCTTTAAACTATAAATGGTTCTTGTATATAATGTACTGTACAGTATAGGGCTATGTTCACACAGTGTAAGAGAAAAGATCATCCTGTCTCAGGGCCACCATCAGGAATTTCGGGGCCCCATACAACCAAAGTGTCTGGGCCCCCCACATTAATAAAAAAAAAAAATAGTGTTTTTGCCCCACGCCTTGCTGGGAGGTATAATTTGGTTCCGATCAATTCTAGAGAACTGGCTTATATTCCCCATTTTCCCCAGTGGCTTAAAATGTAACCTCTGTTATACAGTTATAAAATTGTAGAAACTAAATGTGAACAAGGTGCAATTTAAATGTCACCATACAGACACTTACTTGTATAGCTGCCTCTTGTGCTCTGTATGCATTGCGTTATATTCACCCCTGCAACGTACAATTTATAGCGTGTCTACAAGCCCAGCGGGGCTCATTATGATGGAGACTAAAACTTCTACAAGAGTGGGGTAGGGGTTCCCCTGTATTCAGAATGCTGTTAAGTACTAGGCAATGCCCCGTTTGGGGTTATTGAATTTCGAGGGTCTGGGGGGCTGTTTGATTTGTATATGTTCACCAATAATAATGCCCCCAGAGGTGCCCCCATATACTAATAATGCCCCCAGAGGTGCCCCCATATACTAATAATGCCCCCAGAGGTGCCCCCATACACTAATAATGCCCCCAGAGGAGTCCCCATACACTAATAATGCCCCCAGAGGTGCCCCCAATGAGATAATAATGCCCCCAGAGGTGCCCCCATGAGCTAATAATGCCCCCAGAGGTGCCCCCATATACTAATAATGCCCCCAGAGGTGCCCCCATATACTAATAATGCCCCCAGAGGTGCCCCCA
The DNA here is from genome assembly GCF_027789765.1 of Dendropsophus ebraccatus. NCBI lineage: Eukaryota > Metazoa > Chordata > Amphibia > Anura > Hylidae > Dendropsophus > Dendropsophus ebraccatus. Next base: position 41,642,104 of record NC_091454.1, on the reverse strand, counting down.
TATACTAATAATGCCCCCAGAGGTGCCCCCATATACTAATAATGCCCCCAGAGGTGCCCCCATATACTAATAATGCCCCAAGAGGTGCCCCCAAGAACTAATAATGCCCCCAGAGGTGCCCCCATATACTAATAATGCCCCCGGAGGTGCCCCCATATACTAATAATGCCCCCGGAGGTGCCCCCATGAACTAATAATGCCCCCAGAGGTGCCCCCATACACTAATAATGCCCCCAGAGGTGCCCCCATACACTAATAATGCCCCCAGAGGTGCCCCCATATACTAATAATGCCCCCAGAGGTGCCCACATATACTAATAATGCCCCCAGAGGTGCCCCCATATACTAATAATGCCCCCAGAGGTGCCCCCATATACTAATAATGCCCCCAGAGGTGCCCCCCATGAACTAATAATGCCCCCACAGGTGCCCCCATATACTAATAATGCCCCCAGAGGTGCCCCTAAAAAAACAAACATCCTACTCACCTAATCGGCGCTGTGCAGGCAGCAGCTCTTCCTCCTCTTCGGGCTCCATCTTGCGAGCCGCAGGGACGGGACTTCCGACAGGCGTGATGACGTCACATGATCACGCCTGCCGGAGAGGTCAGGGCCCGGCCTCCCATAGGCTGCTGGTATGAAGTGCCGGCAGCCAGGCCTGTATTTAGAGTTTATGCTGCCCTAGGCACTTTGCACGCTGAGGCGCCCGCCCCCCCCCCCCCCATTACTGTACATGCATGGTATATACCCTGGCACTTGGGTGTCGCTCTGCTTGATGCCCGCTGTTCTCATCAAACAAATGTGATGGAGGAAGGAGGCCGGGGACGTCTTAGTTTTGGGGCCGCTTCTGTCCAGTGTCGGACTGGGGGACCTGGGGCCCACCAATATAGAACCAGTGACACACGACATGCTGACCCGCTCCTTTCCTGAATTCATCTGTATTTGTGACAAATCCCTACATTTATACAGCTCTGAGAGGACAACCCTGTAATAAATCACTGTGTGCAGAGGCTCCTGGTGGCTGCAATCTGTGGGTGACAACCATCAGCCCTGAAGGTTCAGCAAAACATCTGTCTACACTGTACTACAACTCCCAGCATACTCTGCGGGCTGCAGACTGTCAGTACATGCTGGGAGTTGTAGTGCCTGCAGCTGTTGTAGTTGGGTCCTATACACTGGATGCTTTGTGGCATATAAGAATACAAAGATCTGTGGGGGCTCAGTGCAGGGAAGTGACCCCAGAACATCACTAATAGGGGATAGAACAAAACATCTACCACTATCCCCTATTAGTGATGTTCTGGGGTCACGTCCCTGCACTGAGCCCCCACAGATCTATGTATTCTTATATGCTACAAAGCATCCAGTGTATAATGCACCTAGGACCCAACTACAACAGCTGCAGGCACTACAACTCCCAGCATTTACTGACAGTCTGCAGCCCTCAGCATATGCTGGGAGTTGTAGTGCCTGCGGCTGTTGTAGTTGGGTCCTAGTTTAAAAGTTTGCGCTAGTGTACTGTAGTGACCGCGGGGCTGTGTCAGTACACTACCGCAAACAATACACTGACCCATTTAGACCCCAATGGTACACAGGCTCTGCACACTATAGAAGTGATTACAGTGCAGTTACTAATGACTCACAGGTGACGTCTTCTCCGATTGCCGTCGCTTCTTGCTTTCTTCTCCATCTGGCGCAGCAATCAAGAAGACTTCTCCGACCACAACTAGTCTGCAAGCAGGCAGCTGGGGGTGACTGGGGAAGGGAGGCAGCTGGGGGTGGCAGGGGAAGCCGCTGGGGTGAAGGGGAGAAGCTGGGGTGACAGGGGGAAGGAGAGCAGCTGGGGTGACGGGGAGGGGGAGCAGCTAGGGGTGGCAGGGGGAGAATCTGGGGAGGCAGAGGGAGCAGCTGGGGGCAGGGGGAGTAGATGGGGGCAGGAGGAGGAGCAGATGGGGGGCAGAGGGAGCAGCTGGGGTGAGAGGGGCAGGGGTAGTAGATGGGGGCAGGGGGAGCAGCTGGGGTGAGAGGGGCAGGGGGAGCAGCTGGGGGGGGCAGAGGGAGCAATGTGGGGCAGAGGGATCAGCTCGGGGGCAGTAGCTGGGGTGGCAGGGGGAGTAGATGGGGGGCAGGAGGAGCAGCTGGGGTGGCAGGCAGGGGGAGCAGATAGGGGGCAGCTAGGGTGGCAGGGAGAAGATTGGGCAGCTGGGGTGGCAGGGGGAGAAGATGGGGGACAGGCGGAGGAGCAGATGGGGCAGGGGGAGAGGCTGGAGGGGGGGTACAGGAGGAGCAGCTGGGGGGCAGGGAGAGCAGCTGGGGGTGCTGGTGGAGAGGCTAGGGGGTGCAGGAGGAGAGGCTGGGGGGTGCTGACAGAGAGGCTGGGGGGTGCTGACAGAGAGGCTGGGGGGTGCTGACGGAAAGGCTGGGGGTGCAGGAGGGTAGGCTAGGGGGAGAAGTTGTGGGGTGCAGGAGGAGAGGCTTTGGGGTGCAGGAGGAGAGGCTGTGGGGTGCAGGAGGAGAGGCTGGAGGAGAGGCTGTGGGGTGCAGGAGAAGAGGCTGGGGGAGAGGCTGGGGGGTGCAGGAGAAGAGGCTGTGGGAGAGGCTGTGGGGTGCAGGAGGAGAGGCTGGGGGTGCAGGAGAAGAGGCTGGGGGAGAGGCTGGGGGGTGCAGGAGAAGAGGCTGTGGGAGAGGCTGTGGGGTGCAGGAGAAGAGGCTGAGGGGTGCAGGAGAAGAGGCTGGGTGAGGCTGTGGGGTGCAGGAGGAGAGGCTGGGGGGTGCAGGAGAAGAGGCTGGGGGAGAGGCTGTGGGGTTCAGGAGGAGAGGCTGGGGGTGCAGGAGGAGAGGCTGGGGGGTGCAGGAGGAGAGGCTGGGGGGTGCAGGAGGAGAGGCTGTGGGGTGCAAGAGGAGAGGCGGGGGGGTGCAGGAGGATAGGCGGGGGGGTACAAGAGGAGAGGCTGGAGGGGGTACAGGAGGAGAGGCTGGAGGGGGTACAGGAGGGGGGTACAGGAGGAGAGGCTGGAAGGGGGTACAGGAGGAGAGGCTGGAAGGGGGGTGCAGGAGGAGAGGCTGGAGGGGGGGGTAGAGGAGGAGAGGCTGGGGGAGAAGCTGTGGGGTGCAGGTGGTGAGGCTGAGGGGTACAGGAGGAGAGGCTGAGGGGTACAGGAGGAGAGGCTGTGGTGTGCAGGAGGAGAGGCTGTGGGGTGCAGGAGGAGAGGCTAGAGGAGGTACAGGAGGAGAGGCTGGGGTGCAGGAGGAGAGGCAGGGGGTACAAGAGGAGAGGCTGGAGGGGGTACAGGAGGGGGGGTACAGGAGGAGAGGCTGGAGGGGGGGTACAGGAGGAGAGGCTGGAGGGGGGGTACAGGAGGAGAGGCTGGAGGGGGGGTACAGGAGGAGAGGCTGGAGGGGGAGTACAAGAGGAGAGGCTGGAGGGGGGGTACAGGAGGAGAGTCTGGAGGGGGGGTACAGGAGGAGAGGCTGGAGGGGGGTACAGGAGGAGAGGCTGGAGGGGGGGTACAGGAGGAGAGGCTGGAAGGGGGTACAGGAGGGGGGGTACAGGAGGAGAGGCTGGAGGGGGGGTACAGGAAGAGAGGCTGGAGGGGGGGTACAGGAGGAGAGGCTGGAGGGGGGGTACAGGAGGAGAGGCTGGAAGGGGGTACAGGAGGAGAGGCTGGAAGGGGGGTACAGGAGGAGAGGCTGGAAGGGGGGTACAGGAGGAGAGGCTGGAAGGGGGGGGTACAGGAGGAGAGGCTGGGGGAAGAGGGAGCGGCCGGGGGAGCAGAGGCAGGTGAGGCAGGCTTGGCAGGTCCCCCCTTCCCATGCAGCTTTGGTCCAGTGAGCTTCCGGCACACGCTGCCTCTATCACTGGCCGGAAGCTCACAGCTGCAGCCCCGCGGTCCAGGAACTTCTCTCCTGCTCGGCGCGATGACGTCACGTGCGCCGCTGCCGAGCAGGAGAGAAGGACCGCAGGGCTGCAGCTGTGAGCTTCCGGCCAGTGATAGAGGCAGCGTGTGCCGGAAGCTCACCGGACCGAAGCGGCACAACCCCCCCCCCCAGGTGGCAAGGGGGGCCCCCCTAACGTAGCGGTCGGGGATGGGTCAGCGGTCGGGGAGGAGGGGGCAGCGGTCGGGGAGGGGGGGCGGCGGCCGCTGGGCCCGCCAGGCCCGCCGGGCCCCCCCCCATGTCTCTTAGGGTCCGGGCCCCATACGGCAGTACCGGTTGTACTGCCCTATCGGCGGCCCTGTCCTGTCTGGTACTGCAGTACGGGCCAGTATTCTGATGCGGGCATATCCCTGCGCGCCTGCATCAGAACTCTCCACTGCACGCTATGGAGCGAGAGGCCGGATCCGCTCGCTCCACAGTGTGCACTGACATGGTTTTCTGCAGCCACTATTTACTGCGAGAGATCCCGGCCAGAGCGTATACTATGTGTATACACTCCAGACGGAATATAGCCTAAGCTGTTTTTTCCTGTACTGTAGGGATTAAACTAGGCACTCTTCAATGTAATAAATGAGTATTGTAGGTAATTATTGGTTGGTGCTTGAACCAATTAAAGACATTTACATTATGTTCTATGGGAAGACACTGCTCGGTTCTCAAACTGCCTTCCGGAACCAATCAAGTCGGAGAATTGAGGTACCGCTGTAATAGTATTAGCTGTGGCTTCTCAGGGTTTTTTTTTAAGCAAGTCATCATCTTTTCTAGCCATCAGATCTCCTAACTTACAATTACACATATTGATTACTGGCTGTACTCGGCCGATTACCGGCTGTTTCAGCCAATAATCATTTCATGTAATAACTGCATGAACCAAAATCCCAATAATGATAAAGATGGTAGCTCAGTGGACTGGTGGACTCAGTGGACTGCCGCTGCCCTCCTGTGGCTCCCTGCTCACCATGTGCACATGTAATAACATCGACAGCAAGCGGGGAACAAGTAAGCAAGCACTGACATGACAGCTGTGCAGGACAGTGACAGAAACTTTTCTATACAGCAGTGTGAAGGGCTGAGTGTAAATGTAGGCACATTATAGCATCAGTGTGTATAGCTGAGTGTAAGTGCAGGCACTTTATAACAGGAAAGGAGAGGATGGGAAACACAAGGGCTGACAGAGACTGCAGGGATCATGAAGGAATGAGCAGGGCAGATGTGGGCACAAACATGTAGAACTCTCTGTCCAGGGAGCGAGGGGTTACAGGTATGAAGAGTCCTGTCCCCTGATGCAAGCCCCAGCCTAAATGGATTTGCTATGATTTGGAAGGTGAGGGAGACTACCTGGGTGAGAGTACAATGCTGTAGACCTTGCTATGCAAACCATGCCCCTTGCTCTCCCACCCAGCTCTTAAACCAAGTTACAATTTTGAAAAACTGTGAGTTCTTCTTGCAAAACGCTCTTAATCCATGTTACTCTTTAACCAAGGTACCACTATATGTTTGTGTGTGTGTGTGTGTGTGTGTGTATATACATATATATATATTCTGCGGATGGCAGAATCTGGCAAACCATAGAATGAAGCCTATGGGACCAGCGGAGATGCGAGCGTCCGCGAACGGGGGTGAGCTGATAAATCCGTATCTGTATAGCTGGGATTTGTAGTGCATCCTGCATAGAAATTACTTCACTGCTCATTGTATTGGGGTGACAAAGTGTGTACAGTTGTTGCCCATACCAGATAGCACCGTCAAGCCCCCCCCCTAAACTAGTGGGCACTACACTGTATTGCTTCTGTATCACTTCTAATGGTTCTCTTTGTCCTCACTGCCATGCTCTGATGTCACACTACATTCGCCGATCACACCCCCGCCAACCAGCCAGCGTTTTTTTTTTTTTGTGTGTAGCCGTGGCCGGAGCCTCACCACCCCCGGTTGAGAGGCAAGTGTACTCTTGATGGTGAGTGGTGAGTGAGAGCAGGCCTAGCCAGTTGCCTGTCAGCACCCGGGTTCATGTCCACTACAGCTCACTTGCTTCCTCACTCACTTGTAATGGCTCTCTGTGTGCTGAATGCCATACAGTGTCTGGCCTAGTTTTGGGAGCCTCACTTGCTTCCTCACTCACTTGTAATGGTGAGACAATTGCCAGATCCTCAAGGATCAAAGTCAATTTCAAAATCAAAAAAGCGGTGGGGGGGAGAGTCACATTATGCAGGGAATGTTACCCTAACTGCTACATTTAAATTGAAAATCGAAAGGGTGGTGGGGGTAGGAGTGGGGAGTCACGTGATGCAGGGACTGTTACCCCAACTGCTACAGGAGCGGGACTGGTTGCCAGGGGCCCGCCGATCGCACCCTTGGCAACCAGCCAGCTGTTTTATTTTAATTTTTCTTGTCTAGCTGTGGCCGGGGCCTCACCACCCCCGGTCGAGAGGCATCAAGTGTACCCTTGATGGTGACTGACAGCTAGCCTAGCCGGATTGTACCATACAGCCCCCCAAAACTAGTGGGTACTACACTGTATTGCTGGGATTTGTAGTACATCCTGCATAGAACTTCACTGCTGGCCTACGTGTTCAACCTAGTGTTGCAGCTGTTTCTTAAGACCTACCCCAATTTGGCTGACTTGCTCACCAAGGTGCGGCGCATCTGTGCGCATTTCCGCAAGTCAACCACGGATGCTGCCACCCTTAGGGCAGTGCAAAGGCGCTTGCAACTGCCGGCTCACAGACTGCTGTGCGACGTGCCCACGAGGTGGAATTCCACCTTCCAGATGGTAGCCAGGGTTTACCAGCAACGCAGAGCCATTGTGGAATGCCAGATGTCAACCTCGGTTTTGTCCATTTCGGACCAAATGATTTGTGGTCCATATGCCTACCTCTGGCATCCATGTAGACTACTGGTGTGCCTGCCCTTGCCTCTTTGTTGCTGGGCCTTAACTGGCATCCATGTAGACTACTGGTGTGCCTGCCCTTGCCTGGTTGTTGATGGGCCTTAACTGGCATCCATGTAGACTACTGGTGTGCCTGCCCTTGCCTCGTTGTTGCTGGGCCTCAACTGGCATCCATGTAGACTACTGGTGTGCCTGCCCTTGACTCTTTGTTGCTGGGCCTTAACTGGCACCCATGTAGACTACTGGTGTGCCTGCCGTTGCCTCGTTGTTGCTGGGCCTTAACTGGCATCCATGTTGACTACTGCTGGGCCTTAACTGGCATTCATGTTGACTACTGCTGGGCCTGCCCTTGCATCCTTGTTGCTGGGCCTTAACTGGCATCCATGTTGACTACTGCTGGGCCTTAACTGACATCCATGTTGGCTAGTGCTGGCCTTAACTGGCATTCATGTTGACTACTGCTGGGCCTGCCCTTGCATCCTTGTTGTTGGACCTTAACTGGCATCCATGTTGACTACTGCTGGGCCTTAACTGACATCCATGTTGGCTACTGCTGGGCCTTAACTGGCATCCATGTTGGCTACTGCTGGGCCTTAACTGGCATCCATGTTTGCTACTGCTGGGCCTTAACTGGCATCCATGTTGACTACTGGTTTTTGACAACACAGATTACTGGGTGTTCACTCTCCTAGACCCTTGGTAGAAAACAAACTTTTCCACTGTCATTCCTGCCAAGGAACGCAGTATGAGAGTGAATCAATATCAACAGGCCCTGGTACAGAAGCTGAAAATATAGTTCCCATCTGACACCACTAGTGCCAGAGGACGTAGTTCTGTGGGCCAAAGAGCGGGGGAGAGGAGCAGTGGAGCAGGCAGCTTGTAAAGGGGCAGGGGAACACTCTCCAAGGCCTTTGACAGTTTCACGGCACCCCAGCAAGACTATGTCAACCGTCTCCAGTCTAGACAGATTAGGGGGGAAGCCTTCAGTAAGATGGTGAGGGAGTACCCTGCTGACCATACCACCGTCCTTCCCGATCACTCTGCTACCTACAACTACTGGGTTTCAAAGCTGGATACGTGGCCCCAACTGGCGCTTTACGCCTTGGAGGTGCTGGCCTGCCCTGCCGCTAGCGTGTTGTCAGAGCGGGTCTTCAGTGCAGCTGGTGCCAACATCACTGATAAGCGCACGCGCCTGTCCACTGACAGCGCTGACAGGCTGACGTTTATAAAAATGAACAAAGCCTGGATTTCACCTGAATTCAACTGTCCACCCGGGGAAAGCTGTTGAACATGAAGATTCTTGGTATCTCCTCTTCTCCTGCTCCTCCTCTTCCTGCAATTCTCAGCCAACTGCCAAGTCGTCTTCTGCCATGCAGGGTCTGGCCTAATTATTGGGAGGCTCAATTGCTTCCTCACTCCTAATGGTTCTCTGTGTCCTCACTGCCATGCTCTGACGTCACACTACGTCTGGGGATGAGCGGGACTGGTTGCCGGGGGCCCGCAGATCACGCCCCGCCAACCAGCCTGCTGGTCGAGAGGCATCAAGTGTACCCTTGATAGTGAGTGCTGACTGACAACTGGCCTAGTCAGTTAGCTGTCAGCACCCGCGTTCATGTCCACTACATATCCCAGCCCCTGGACTTGAATCCTCACTCACTTGTAATGGCTCTCTGTGTGCTGAATGCCATGCAGTGTCTAGCCTATTTTATGGGAGGCTCACTAGCTTCCTCACTCACTTGTAATGGTTCTCTGTGTGTTCAGGGCCCTGCAGTGTCTGACCTAGTTTTGGGGAGCCTCACTAGCTTCCTCACTCACTTGTAATGGCTCTCTGTGTGTTCAAGGCCCTGCATTGTCTGGCCTAGTTTTGGGGAGCCTCATTAGGTGTGCCTGCTCTTGCCTGGTTTTTGCTGGGTCTTAACTGGCATCCATGTTGAGTACTGCTGGGCCTTTACTGGCATCCATGTTGACTACTGCTGGGCCTGCCCTTGCCTGGTTTTTGCTGGGCCTTAACTGGCATCCATGTTGACTACTGCTGGGCCTTTACTGGCATCCATGTTGACTACTGCTGGGCCTGCCCTTGCCTCCTTTTTGCTGGGCCTTAACTGGCATCCATGTTGACTATTGCTGGGCCTTTACAGGCATCCATGTTGGCTACTGCTGGGCCATAACTGGCATCCATGTTGACTACTGCTGACTACTGGTGTGCCTGCCCTTGCGTCCATGTTGGCTACTGATGATCCTGCCTGGCCTCCTTGTTAACTACCGTTGCTCCTGCCTGGCCTCCATGTTTGTTACTGTTGCTCCTGCCTGGCCTCCATGTTGGTTACTGTTGCTCCTGTCTGGCCTCCATGTTGGCTACTGCTGATCCCAGCAGTTCTCTGTGTGCTCAATGCCATGCAGTGTTTGGCCAAATTTTGGGGAGGCTCACTTTCTTCCTCACTCACTTTTAATGGTTCTCTGTGAGCTCACTGCCATGCTAGGTCTGGTATAATTTTTGGAAGGCTGACTGGCTACCGCTTCTACCTTGTTCACTCTGTCCTCATCGCTATGCTGTGTTAGGTTGAATTTTTGGGTGATTCATGATAAGCTACCTCTGTTTTAATGGTTCCCTGTGTTCTCAATGACATGCTGTGTCAGGCTGAGTTTTTTTGGTAGTCCCTATGCCTACCTCTGTTTTAACCAGGCTGTTGCACAGAATTAGGCATAATGGTGCCATAAGGCAGCCTCAGAGGCATGCATACATGCTGCCCCTGCTGTTTCCTCTCCATTTCCGTTGTGTTTCCGTCAATTTCTGAGGTTGACAGGTTTTCACACGACCTTCCCTCTACCGAACTTGGGTCCCCTCAAAAAATGCTCAAGTCTCCCATTGACTTCAATGGGGTTCGTTACTCGAAACGAGCACTCGAGTATCGGGAAATACTCGGCTCGAGTAACGAGCACCCGAGCATTTTAGTACTCGCTCATCACTAATTATATACTAAAAAATATCATAGTAGTAAAAAATAGTAACTGTGTGTCCCAATATGTGCATTATAAAATGAATACAATTATTTCACATCATAATAAGGCTCTTATTTTTTGCATCACCAATTGTACTTTACAATTACATACTTTATTTTTCCATTATATAAGCTGTAAAAACCATTTGCTGCTAAATGACATTCAGGGAACCTCATAAAAAGCAGAGTTCCAACATTATTGTGATGTGTAGGGGCTTTATAAAGCTGAGGAGCTGAACTCTCTTAATAGAGTATGAGGACCAGCTGCTATTAGCAGCCAGTCCTCACCGCTAATGATGAATAATTTAAATGTTAGTAAAAGGATCTGAGCTCCTATAACTGTCCGTTCGGTTCCCCCCAGTGTGTCTGCGGTGGTCCCTTCCTTTTTCCCTAAATGACAGAGGTCTCTTACCTACCATTGTGCAGTCAGATCGGCAATCTTCACGCTGAGCAAAACAGATGGAAATTCTGAGCAGAAGGGTTAGAAGCGCTAACCCAGCCCATTGAAGAGACGGAGGACACGTGATGCCGACACGGAGGGTAGGGGCCAGGAGCAGGGAGTGGTGTCCAGTTGGACTGAGATTTGATGATTTTATGTGTTTGGTGGGGGTGAATGCACCTAGATAACAGCAAAACTGTGCAGAATCCGTAATAACTTAATATTGTTGATATATTGTTGATATATATTGTTGAAAGCTTATTGTCTAGTTTACAGACCACCACTCTGTGACAAAAACAGCAGTGTGGCTGATAATTGTAGGGATTATCACTAGGGGGTGGCAAATAATGACATAGTCCATAAGCCGTTTTAGCATTAAAAAAAAATTGTCTTTATTTTTGGCATATAGAAGTCCAGGCAAATATAAACATCAGGATACAAAGCTTCGCTTTGGCTTTAAAAATCTGTCAGATAAATCTCGGTGTAAATATACCATTAGTCTCAGGCAGATAGCAACCAATCACAGCTCATATTGATGGAAGAAAAAAGCTCAACTGTGATTGGCTGCAATCTGTCCGAGATAAACATAAGACATTGTCTCACACAAATAAGAAAGATTGATAAATCTGGACCATCAGAAAAAAGTTCAGAATGTAAACCGTACCTATAAAATTGAAAATGAAAAAAAAAAAAAAAGACATCTTCTATGTCCTTTTGATAAATATTAGTTTAAAAATCCTTTACCAAAAAGCTCTATTGATATATAAACCATAGCTAAACCATAGCATAGCTTTTAAAAGGTGCAGCTTTCTATGGGTAAGTTAAAAAGATGAAAAAATAATCTGTAATGCAATAATTTATTAAAGATAAAATATTATTTTTTAATGTCACACAAAAACCAAAAACTATGAAATGGATACATCCTAAAGTATACTAAATCCAAATATTTTTATATGTCATGTGCTCTCATGTTTACTAGTTTAGTGTGGGTTACCTTGCTTTCCTTTCCTGTTATCTGTGGAAAAGCACTTTGACTTTTAATGCCATATAATATTCCTAGGATCAGCCACATGAAATGGATCACTGGACTACAACTTAGTTCATCTTGATTTATAATGATGTCTAAGGTTGTATAAGTGAAATACATGAGAAGAAAGGTCAAAGGAAATTCCTAAATTCACTTATTTTTCTTGAGATAGACAGATATACATGACCTTTGTAGGTGAAAAATAAGATTTGCTAAAATGTGTTATATTATTGTAAAGTTATCTAGAAAGCACTGTGCATTTGAAAATACACTGTAAGGTATATGATATAGGAATTGGACATCTGCACTTTTAGGACATCCCATTTTTAGAGTCTGTGGGGATTTTTGTATATGCCTCATAAGTAGAGATGCGAGAAGTTAATCTGTCGAAGCAAGATTCGCTGCTTTGCCCCTTACGAAGTTGCATTGCGCGACACAGCGCATTGGGCTGGTTCTCCTCCTCTGTCCCAACATTTATGTTTCATGGTGCAGGTTGTGTGTTTTGTTATGAAAGTTCTTGCATTTTAATGCGCCGGGAATAATTGCATATAGAATGAGGTAGCAGTATGTAATGCGTTATTAAAATTTGTTTTGTTTACCTATCTGCACCTATATTTCTATTATATGGCTAGGTTCACACTACGTAAGTTTCCGGCCGTAGCGCGCTCCGTGAATAAGCGGCCGGAGATTTACGTAGTTTGCGTACAATGCAAAGTATACGATCTACGGCTGCACAGTTCACACTCTGTACGAACTTACGCCGGGATCGTATGCGGCGCCGTACGGAGTGGTGATTTCTTCTTTTTTCCACTTTGATTTGCCGATCCAAAAGGTTCTGTGGGGTGTCCGGGGCTAGCCGAAGATATCCAAGTAAAATACCGCTGTCAGATCGCTACGTACACCGCTCGGGAAGCGTACATAGCTTACGGGCGTAAGTTCGCGGACCGTACCTAGCCGGCCGCAACTTGCGTAAATTCTGGCCGGAGTTTTAAACGTATATGTAGTGTGAACATAGCCTATAAGTGTATTCCTTTTTTCCCCCGATCAGGGATAAAGGCAGTTACTGCCAAGTACAGGGATGATAGAACATAATATTATCTTTTGTGCTATATGTTTGTATGTTTTTAAGTGTTTTTAACAATTTTTCTGTGCTTCAATAAAATTATATTTTTGCTTAATTCTGAGGAGTGCTGAAATGTAGTGCTTTCTTTTTCTCTCTTTTTTTTTTATTTCATTGTGACTTGTTTTGCACTACAGCACCCTGTCTTTACATGATTTTGTGGTGCCCTCCCAAAACTTACTATATGCTATATGCATTGAGCAGCCATGGATAATATATGACTGTTTACAAAGGGTCTATTTGGTCTAGCCCATGGGCACCAAATATGAAGATGTGGTTCTTTTAACCCCTTCTCTCCTGGGTATATTTTCGTTTTTGCGTTTTCGTTTTTTCCTTCTCGGGTTTAAAAGGCTATAACACTTGCATTTTTTCCCCTACAGACCCACATGATCCCTTAATTTTTTTGTGCAACTAATTGTACTTTGCAATGGCAGACTTAATTTTTGCATAAAATATATTGCGAAACCAGAAAAAAATTATATGCACAGGGAAATTGAAAATGTGGTTCAGGGAAGAAAAAGAGCGCTGCACCTCACACCTATGGCTGATACTAGTGCCCCTAGGCTAGATAAAAAACACATCAGAATCTTGTGTATGAATTGATCAAGCCATACTGCCCCATGTACCATCGTGCAGGTGTCCACACCGTGCCAGTCAGTGGCTACCAACCCGCAGGCGTGCACAGTCAGGGAACGGGGGCCATGGGACGGCCCTGCGACCCCCATGCCACAGGACCAGACCCAAAAACACCACACCAGAACCCGGCCAGCACTGCCGGCGGAGAAGGTCGCACCCAAACAGCACAAGTCTGGATGAGGTATTGCGCTCACAATAGCTGCTGCAGACAGAATGGGAAAAGACAGGAGGGATTAAAACCATGTGCACTCAGGTGTCTCCTGTTAATTGCGGTCATGTGGGTTGCCAGGACCAGACCCAAAAACACCACACCAGAACCCGGCCAGCACCAGGGGAGTTTGGTGTGTGATGGAACCTAATGGGCCCACACACTTATCTGCCCACTGGGGTTAAGGCATGCTGGAGCACAAAAGTTGGAAGCAAACAATTCAAAATATGTCTTTATGCTGAAGAATAACATACTAGATTTAAATGGCCGACCCCTAAAAAATAGGGATAACATAATGCAGCCAGACAGGCAAAACTCTCCTGTCCATTGTTGTTGATGATTTTAGGTTTGAATGCAGCTGCTCGCAATGGAAACCTCATGCCATGAAGCACCATATGTATATTTGTTTGTTTGTTTGTTTGTTTGTTTTTAATAATATCATGCACAGAAACATAGCATAGTCTGGCACAACCAAGCTTAAATGACTTGATAATTATTGTAACTTAAAAGTAAATGTTCCTTGACAGCATGAGAAGTTACACCCAAGTGACCATTCTATGTTTTTGTTTGGATATCTTTTGTTAGAGCCATTGAGTTTTTAAAGCACTCCATTATTTTCATAATGTTCCCTTAAAATACCTGCAGTGTTCCAGAGTGCACACTATGCAGCTGGGCATAAGGTGGCACCTATTATCCATTTGTGTTTTGTGTTTTAACATTGTGTATTAAAGATGTGGTAATTATCCTCTGATATCAGTGTTACTGGCCTGCAGAGGATGGGTTACAAACTAAAACTAAGGGTACCCCTTGAAAAAGGCTACGCCGAAACGTGCGTTGGGGTGGGGGCCACCGGTGGACACTTGGATTTCCTATTACTATTGGTATGACACTTTAGTAGCTCTACATTATTTGAGCCCTATGAACTTTCTATAGCACTTTACTTATTTGGTTACTTACATTACTATTTGTTCATAGCTTTTCTGTGTTGTATTTATTACTTCAGTTTATCATTTATTTATTTATTTACTTGTGTCCATCTGCAGCAGTCCCCTCATTGTATGTTCGTTGTTTTTAACATTTTTATATTGTAATATATTAGAGGTTCAGTTGTTTCTCTATTGGTGTTAAGCTTGCAACTAGAACCCGAATTTTGTGACTTTAATACTCATCCCCCATACATTAGAGCAGTACTGGTAGTGTCTTGTATGGTGGAGTCCTGCAGACTTTGTATATGTGTTTAAGACAGTAATGTGACCAGCAGTCCCTAAGTGAACTGTTACAGTTAAGGCCCTGTAGGGATCTTCCCGGGGGATGGTGTGTTTGGACACAGTTCACAGCAGACTTGGACTTGTAAAATAACAGCTTGGCGTTTATTTGCAGCATAAACAGTCCATAACAGAAATATAGCAACACTGTGCTTTAAGAACAAAACAAAAAGGTCTTGCCCGTCTGGGCGCTAACTAACAAAGCAGGTTACCTCTCTGGCACTTCAGTTGGCAGTATTGCGGGGTGTGAACAGGCCCCAGCAGCGGCTGTCTTCCCAGCTCTCACCAAACAGACCACGCAGGCTGTTTACTCCTGTCTGAGAGCAAGGACCTGTACACTGTGTGAGCTTTTTGCCTTCTCAGGCTGATTGGGATCAGAGCTCACCTGATCCCAAAACCCACACTGGATCGAGGGGGAGGGAATGGCAAGTCCCACTACCAAAACCTACCTGCCATTCCATGTAAGTCCAGGCCCGGCAATAATAAATAATAGCTCAGCAGCATAACACTGCTGAGCACAGATGCCTCCTGGACTCACCATCTCACACTATGTATCAACCTGGGTGAGATGTATTTCCCCCCGAGCACTTTACCAGTGACATGTCCACAGGCCCCCATACACTTTTAATAACTGATGGCCAAATATTCGTTCAGTTGTCAGTTTAATCTCCTACCCGACCTTCCAACACACAGGAAAGTTCGGCACAGCCGAGCATTCCTGTGTTGTCTATGCAGCTTATCTCTTTCTGAATGAAGGTTGGTCATGACTTTCCATCATGCTTAACCCATGTCACCACTGACATGTTGGTGGTTGTTCGGGAGGGTGTGGGGGGGGGGAGGGAAGAGAAGAGACATACACACAAGAGTGACAGTTGAATGTGATACTCGGAGCTCGGGCTGACATTAAAGCGACTCCGTACCCACAATCTGACCCCCCAAACCGCTTGTACCTTTGGATAGCTGTTTTTAATCCAAGATCCGTCCTGCGGTCCGTTTGGCAGGTGATGCAGTTATTGTCATAAAAAAATTCATTTTAAAATTGCTGCTACATGCCCTACGGGCGTATCTGTGCCCTAACTTTGCACCACCCCTCCGTCCCTCCTCATCATTAGGAATGCTCCAGGCAGATTGCCTATTATTCACCACCTGTGTTACCACAGCACATGGGCTGGATTATTAAGACACCTGTGCAATGTTCAAACAGAAGTAAATGTTCCAGTAGCATTCCTAATGATGAAGAGGGTGGGCAGGAGGGACGGATGGGTGGTGCAAAGTTAGGACACAGATACGCCCGTAGGGCACGGGGCTGCAATTTTAAAATGAATTAATACTTATGACAATAACTGCATCACCTGCCAAACGGACCGCAGGACAGATCTTGGATTAAAAGCAGCTATCCAAAGGTACAAGCGGTTTGAGGGGTCAGATTGTGGGTACAGAGTTGTTTAATCTAAAGTGTATAGGGACCTTTAGTATGAAAGATTCCAGGAAGGAAAGGCCCTAGTGCAGACTGAAATTTCTCCACGGAGACACCAATCAAACAATATGGCATTTGTACTTTTGAGGATGTGATTGGCAAAAATATGAATCAGCAATCTGCAAATAGTGACTAGATTATTATTATTAACCTCTTAAGGACATAGGACGTATGCGTACGTCATATGTCCTCACTTGCACTTCAAAGCGGGGCCGCACGGCGGCCCCGCTTTGAAGTGCCGCGATCCCGGGTGCCGCGAGTAGCCCGGGACCGCTGCTATTAGCGGGCACGGTCTGATCGCCGTGCCCGCTAATTAGCTAATCGGAGGCAGCTGTCAAAGTTGACAGCTGCCTCCGATTACCGGAGGCAACGTTTCCCTGGGGTCTAGTGGGGGAGGTCGCTCCTCCGGGACCTTGTCCCGGAGGAGCGATCTCCGTTACTGATGCCGGCCGGGGACCCGTCCTCGGCTCGGCACTCGTTCGTTTTCGGCTGCAGCAGCCGAAAGCAAACGAGTGCCGATCTCATGGATCTCTGCAGCATATCTATGCTGCAGAGATCTCAATGAGAGATCCAAGTGTATATACTAGAAGTCCCCCAGGGGGGCTTCTAGTATATGTGTAAAAAAAAAAAAAAAAAGTGTTGTTAATAGTAAAAAGCCCCCTCCCCTAATAAAAGTCTGAATCACCCCCTTTTCCCAGGTTTTAAATAAAAGTAAACAAATAAATAAATAAATAAACATGTTTGCTATCGCCGCGTGCGTAAACGCCCGAACTATTAATTAATCACATTCCTGATCTCGTACGGTAAACGGCGTCAGCGCAAAAAAAATCCCAAAGTGCAAAATTGCGCATTTTTGGTCGCATCAAATCCAGAAAAAATGTAATATAAAGCGATCAAAAAGTCGTATATGCGCAATCAAGGTACCGATAGAAAGATCACATCATGGCGCACAAAAATGACACCTCGCACAGCCCCATAGACCAAAGGATAAAAGTGCTATAAGCCTGGGAATGGAGCGATTTTAAGGCACGTATATTGGTTAACAACGGTTTGAATTTTTTACAGGCCATCAGATACAATATAAGTTATACATGTTATATATCGTTTTAATCGTAACGACTTGAGGAACATGCATAACAAGTCAGTTTTACCACAGGGCGAATGGCGTAAAAACACATTTCCCCCAAATAAAAGAAATGCGTTTTTTTTTTCAATTTCACCACACTTTGAATTTTTTTCTGGTTTCGCAGTGTACTTTATGCAAAAATTCAGCCTGTAATTGCAAAGTACAATTAGTGAAGCAAAAAATAAGGGGTCATGTGGGTTTCTAGGTGGAAAAATGCAAGTGCTATGACCTTTTAAACACAAGGAGGAAAAACCGAAAACGTAAAAACGAAAATGGGCCATGTCCTTAAAGGGTTAATTACACTTTCATTTTTGCGGATAAGCAAAAAATACAGATCGAAAACGAATCAAAATTTGCGGATTGACAATAAAAATTGTGGACTCAAAAATATACTGACGCGTGAATACAACCCTAATTGAAGGGAAATACTGAGGAGGACGACCACTGTAGCAAATAGACTTGACTATATTTAGTGTTAACAGAGATACACAAATTCATATCCCTTCCAGACAGTGTGGAAATAAACCCCATATCCCTGACAACCTCCAATATAAAATACAAATCCTAAAAAGATTTAAGATACAACTATGCCTCATTATTAAACATTTCAAAGAAGGACGAAGCCCCTCTAACAACTATTCTCTCATCAAGTTATTTAGTCCATAAGAAGACTTACCATATGCAATGAAAAACAGCAGCAACATAAAGCACAGTGGCCAATAAATCTTGTATCAGCATAGGTTGAGCGACTAGTTCAAACACATGTATAAGAGAGAGGGTAAAAACTGGTCAAAATGCTCCGTAGAGGGAATAGACGACTCAAGTTCCACTGGTTTGTGATGCTTAGTTGCAGGTGACTACAAACACCTCTCCCAATGTGTTTAGTAACACATCTTCGGTACACTTTACTGACCACCATTAACAACCTCTACAGAAGACCGGGAGAGAACAGTGACTGTGACAAGACAGTGTGTGAAGGGAAAAAAAAGGTGGTGGCGCACTACAAGGTTTTTAAACCCCCTGCAACTCTTCATTTGCAACCCCATCATTCCCAAGCTGAAGTGCTATACATGTGGAGAGGCCCATTGACAGCCACTACTACTACGATAACCCTCTCGCTCTCCACATATCTAGCCCGCCCCATACCTACATTGAAACCTGTAGGTGTATATCTTTTTGTCGAATACCACAAGACCTTACTGGTATACACACATGCATACACACACACACACACATTTGTGTTATAGTAAAAATAAAAAATAAAATAAAAAAAAGCATACATCAAGACATACTGTATATGAGCCTATGCAGTAGTGCATTCATTCCATACATCAAATAAACATCAAGTTGTCCTTGCCATTTCACACAACTTTTGAAACCTCACAGTGACGTCAAATGTTTTGATCAGTCGGTGTCTGTTTGCTGAGATCATGAGAACAGTGGTTAAGGTGTGGCTCTCCACTTCACTTCCATGCTTGCTGGTGGTGGTCTCCTGCAGTGGGATGGAGATCATCAGAGTGGTCCTTCCAAGTAATCCTCAGCAAATGGATGGAGATCATCAGAATACAGTGAATGAAACTTTAACCTTGAAATTCTCCTTTCAGTGATCACCCAAACCCTGAAAGTTGAGAAAACAGCTGTTCTTTATAGATAGGTCTACCATATAGACCTCAATGGATATGGCAAACAAGCATTTGAATTGCTGTGTCAAAATAGTTACATTAAAAAAATATTTGGGGAAAATTAAAATTGTTCCACATATCAGGTGCGCCTAACAAATTTAGTTTTGTCTCAACTGGAGCAAATGTCAAAGTTTTATTAGGTAAGAGTATTTATCTACAGTGTAGAGGACTCATCCATCATTTGTAGGCAAACTAGGTTAGAGCTATTTGATATATAGGAATGGGCTAGTCATCAGGTATATGTACCTGTTATGTCCTGCCTATAAGCTAGAAGCCGCTAGGGTCAGGTGTCCCCTACACAAAGCTTAAAAAACCCTACAGTATCTGGTGATCACTCTTACAATCTGATTTGTAAGGTTGTACACACACACACATATATCACACACATATATATATATATATATATATATATATATATATATATGTCCAGAGCAGAAGAGTTTTCTATGGGGATTCATAGAAAACGTGACAGAGTTCCTGTCTCGGCCAGAGATGTCAACAGAGAGTACTGTGTCAGACTGAAAATAAAACATTTACTGCAGGACCTACAGCAGCTAATAAGTATGGGAAGAATTGGGATTTTTTTTAATAGAAGTAAATTACAAATCTATATAACTTTCTGACACCAGTTGATTTTAAAAGAAAAAGATTTTCGCCGGACAACCCCTTTAACTGATGGCAGTGGGGTTTATCAGAGATGTTGTGGAAACAATGTAGTGCAGGTGGTTTCGATGGAGTGCTGTACCTAATATGACAGGTACAGTAGGTGTTTGATAAACTGGGTGTATACCTCCGTTCACAGAGGTAGTGGTGAAGCGATGAGTCCCTGTGCCTTCAGACGACGATGAGCAATGAAGGTTATCGTTTTCTGAAGGCAAAGGGAAGCATCGCTTCACCACTACTTCTGGGACCAGAGAGCCTTTATGCATATACACCCAATTTATCACAGACCTACCTGTCATATCACCAATAAAGCTAATGTTAGATTAACTGCAGACACCACGCACCAGTTGTAACCTCTTTCACACCTATGACAGATCATATCATTTACAGTCTACGCATATGCCTGCATAGGCACAGTACTCCATTGAGACCACTTGCACTATATTGTGACGGCAAAGTTCCACAAGATTCCTAATTAAACCCACTGCCAAAGTAGATTTTGTGTAATCTTCTAAAAATTCCAGTTTTGAATCTCCAGTAGAGTGCATTGTGACAAACAGTGTGTGTTTGTGTGTGTTTGTGTGTGTGTGTGTGTGTGTGTGTGTGTGTGAATTTGTGTGGGTACTATCCGCTTGGTGTAGGGGACACCTAACCCTATCAGCTCCTAGCATATAGGCAGGACATAACAGGTACTTATACAGCTCTAACTTATTTTGCCTACTCCTCCCAGTGATCGATGAGTCCCGTGCACTGTATATAAATACTCTCATCTAATCAAACTTTGACACTTTATAAAACATAGTCAGTCTACCACTTTTGTTATTTATTACTCGGTTTATGTTGTTATCAACTAGTGGAGACACCTGCAACATATCTCTAACTTGTTTCACCTGGGATAAATATATTTATTTCGATAGAATTCATAGCAAAGCTAGCACATAAACCAATCAGCCATAACATAAAAACACACTGGCAGGTGAAGTGAACATTGATTATCTTGTGACAAGATAGATAGTTCCTACAAGTCATAGCAGAGCCCTCTATCTATATTAAAATAGATACCATTAAACCTCTAACTTCATTTTTCAGACAGGGAACTAAACAGGTAACAACCGTGTACAATGAATTCACTGCCCTCCTTCACTTAGCTTATACACATCAGCTTATCCATTGCAACCCAATGAGTACTCTGCACTTTAAAATAAAATGTGTTAACAAAATTAAACTTAGCAAACTGAGAGGGCTCTGGAGGGTTTCTGCTGCTCCAAATGAGATGACAATTTGGACAATAGGTAGTTAAGATGATGTGCTTGCTGATTTAAAAAAAAACAGTTTATAAAGTCTCAGATAGATGGAGCTTTACCAGTAACAATATTTTATTTGCATAAATTGAGGCTCTAACAGATAATCAGCCACTATTGCCCAACAGCACAGTCTTCACAAAATGTTTTTTTCAGCTCCATTTAAAATGACGTCCGTCATTTTGAGTCTAAAATGGTGGACATCATCTAGCTGTCTGGCTGCCCTTTAGTGGCATCACTGCTGTTGATACAGTACATTTGGTTGTGTCTTTAACTGAAAAGTCCATAAAATTTAATAGTGAAAATGGTGAATGGACAGTGAAAAAAAACTGAACAAAAAAATCATGTCCACTGTTTGCAATAGACGTGAGAAAATAAGGCTATGTTCACACGTCAAAAAAAAAAAAAAAAAAAAAACCGGGAAAAGGCGGACCCTTTTTCTATTTAAAAAAAGGCCGCGATTTAATTGACTTCAATACAATGTATTGAAGTCAAAAGGATGACAAACGTCCAAAGCACACAGTGTATAACATAACTGACGTTGTCTGCTTGGACGTCAAAATAATGATCATATGAATTATTTTCAGATGTCTATTGCAAACAGCAGACTTTTTTTTTTCTTGTTCACATGCAGTTTTTCACCGTCCTTTCACCGTTTTTACTATTAAATTCAATGGCACACCAAAAGGGCCATTAGTAACCCACACTAGAATAATGTGCCCACAGCAGTCATTGCACTGATGGGAGCCCAAACAGCTAAATGATGTCGGTCATTTTAGACTGAGCTGAAAAAGCCTTACCCTGTGTGACTTCTGGTTATAAGGTTTTCTGATTGACTTGATCTACTGCATCAGTGTCCCATGTATATAGTCAGCTTTACATGTGTGTATTACTTCGGAAAGTAGTACATTGATGAACTCCATCTAAAAAAACACCATTTCATGGAACAATGCTAACATGTAAGAACATGTAATGGTATGGTCACTGGTATATGCTCCATGCTGGTTTGACTCATGATCATGTAGAAGCACAGTCATAAGCAGCAGTGTGAGTGAGCTCCTCCACCCTCCGCTCATAATATCGCTCCCCACTCTGACTACTGACATTACCGGCCCTGCCGGACCACATCTCTGACTTCTCTAAGTGTTGAGGAGTCGGAGGCACCACTTCATTAAGCGGGGAACCAGTTATACACCTCCCCATAAGCCCTCCTTCATTTACCTCACAGCTCTGTCACAGGGACACCTAAGATGGCGCGACACGAGGTGCTGCTGCTGAGGCACACACCTCACAAACCCCAGTGCCGGACCTCTGTGACACCATAATACCAGGACTAAATATGTCTTGCAAGGCACTGGCAATTCAAGTGTCCAAGATGATATTAAATGACATAAAATCCTCTCTTGAGGCCACTATAGTTTCCTCCCTAGCAACCATACAGGGAGATATAGCAACGCTTACCTCACAGATTACTGAACTTCAGGAGAGAGTCAGCCTGTTAGAAGATGAAATACATTCTACAAAAATAAAACTACAACAGAATATGAATGTCACAGCTTCATTGCAAACAAAGACTGATGATCTAGAGAACCGCTCTAGGCGCAACAATTTACGTATTATAGGTTTACCTGAATCCATTCCAGCCATGCAATTACATGCTATATGTTCTCTAGAAATTCCCCAAGCCTTGGGTATCCCAGGTCACATTACTGTGGAAAGAGCGCACCGTGTGGGACCCCCACCAGCAAAACGAAAGCAAGATGCAAATCAAAAGGAACAGAAACCCAGACAAGTGATTGTCAAGTATCTGAATTATAATGATAAAAACAACATTTTACAAAGCTTTAAAAAATCTACAGTTGTTGTTGCAATTCGTGGCCACAAAATCCTCATGTTTAATGACTACTCCGCAGCAGTGGTTCAAAAACGTAAAGCTTTCGCACACATTTGCTCGACATTGGTAAAAAATCAAATACGATTTGCTCTTCTTTATCTTGCCATACTGAAAGTTTTCAAATTGGATGGTTCAGCCTCTCTTTACAGTTCTCCTGAGGAAGCCATTTCTTCCCTTAAAGATGTGAAGGGTCTCACTCCACCTATTCAAGACAAGCACAAGAGACGACGTTTGGATAGACCTACTGACACGGTAGAAAAAATGGAATGATTATGAACTCCGTCTCTATTCTGTTGGACGCTATGCTGCTCATTAAAACTGAGTATTTTTTCTCTATTTAGTCCTATATATGTTGACTAAATACTATATTAGGGACACCTTGTTACTACATTATTATTTTCTTTTCTGTGTGTAAGTATGTATTTATGTATGTATATATGTATATGTGTGTGTGTGCATGTATATGTATGTATATGTATAATTCCACGTTGTATGGTTTTAGGTTTAAGTACAACTTTTTTAAGTACTAATCATTATATACTGGCTCTCCCTTTTATTTTATTTTATTTATTTGCTTTCCTGTGACAACTCACACATTTCTCAGGAGGGTAGGGATGTGTATGTCTTTAATTTTAATATATACTCATTTAGTGGAGCGGAGGTTGATGTGACTTCACCAGTTATTTCTTTCTCTCTATTTCTTCTCCATAATGCGGAGTTTGCGAATGCTCCGAACATTGGACAATACGAAAAAAGTGAAGTCCACATCTCACTTTATTCGCTTAGTTTATATTGTTAATTGTTTTATTCTTAGGTATATCACCTTTAGTTTGTCTGAAAATGCTACATGCTATCCTCTTTTTCTGCCTGAAAGGGTTACCCACTATGTTATTGTGCTTCCAGGGTCTCTTCTTAACACCTCCTCTTCTATTAATATTGTATGAAATTAATCACTTGGAATGTTAAGGGACTACGTTCCCCATCTAAGAGGACGTCTATACTGAAACACCTTAAGAGACTTAGGGCCGATATAGTATTATTGCAAGAAACACATTTAACTGAATCGGATTATTTCAGACTCAAACGTTTTTGGGTGGGTGCCGTTTATGGTTCACCAGCTATTAACCGTAAAGGTGGGGTAGTTATTCTTACACATAAAAATTTAGCCTGTACGGTATTATCTCAATATCAAGATGATGAAGGCAGGATATGTCATCTTCTTATTGACACTCCAGCGGGCAAATATAGCATATATAACAATGGTAAGGAAGAAATTCCAGCACTCACCAGTCAGCGTCTTTCAAACTTTATTCCAAATAGAACATCGCAGGGAGGGGATGGTGGATCAGTGAAGGTGCAGGCGCATCACCTGGGATAGCTATTTCGGAACTCCTCCCTTCCTCTAGCCAGGTCGATTACGTCACACCCGGGGAGGTGCTTTATACACATAGTGGGCGGTGATAAAATGTGAAATAAAAAGTAATGCCAAATCCAAATGTACACAATTACAGAAACACACTTAAATCGTTGCGTTCATTAAGACCTCCGGCCCCTGTTGCATCTAGCCTTGATATCCACAATGATTCTCTTTGTAAAAGCAGCCTGTGGCGGTCACCTCCGTCCGGTGGCTGGTTAACTCGTTCCAGACCTAGGAAGCGTAGGGCCCCTGTGTCGCCGGCATGAACAGATCTAACATGCTCAATGAGCCTGGGGACACCTTTGTTAGATCTTACAGAATAACAATGTTCCTTATATCGGGTCCACAGGGGCCGCTTCGTCTTCCCAATGTAGAACCTTTTGCAGGTGCAGACTATCGCATATACTACGAATGAGG
The DNA here is from genome assembly GCF_027789765.1 of Dendropsophus ebraccatus. Taxonomy (NCBI): domain Eukaryota; kingdom Metazoa; phylum Chordata; class Amphibia; order Anura; family Hylidae; genus Dendropsophus; species Dendropsophus ebraccatus. The sequence continues at coordinate 41,617,611 of NC_091454.1, read as the reverse complement.
TCTTACAAGTGATAAGATCTTTAACTCTGCACTCGTTGCCGTTCAGGTTAATGTAGGATACATTCAACATTTTCGCGCTTTTACAAAGAGAATCATTGTGAATATCAAGGCTAGATGCAACAGGGGCCGGAGGTCTTAATGAACGCAACGATTTAAGTGTGTTTCTGTAATTGTGTACATTTGGATTTGGCATTACTTTTTATTTCACATTTTATCACCGCCCACTATGTGTATAAAGCACCTCCCCGGGTGTGACGTAATCGACCTGGCTAGAGGAAGGGAGGAGTCCCGAAATAGCTATCCCAGGTGATGCGCCTGCACCTTCACTGATCCACCATCCCCTCCCTGCGATGTTCTATTTGGAATAAAGTTTGAAAGACGCTGACTGGTGAGTGCTGGAATTTCTTCCTTACCATTGTTCACATCTGCCTTTTCATCCAAGCACCCCATTGTCTTCATTCATCCACACCATATGCCCGACCACTTACCTTATTAGGGGGATACTCCTGGCAGCAGTGCGGGCTAGCTATATCTGCCGTACTCCATTTCCTTTTGCTCTGTTTTGTAGCCGTGCACGCTACCATCCCCCATGGAGTCCAATGAGGCTATGGATGTTCATACTGAAGAATCGCTTATTGCAGGAAGGGAGGGTGCAGGCGCATTTTTTATGTCTTGTAATGCCAAAGATGAAGTCCAAGTCATGAGTCCTAGGACTCTCGAGTACCGTATAACATCCCTCGCTGATAGGGAGGTACGACTGTTCTGGACGATCAATTCACTACAGGCATATAAAGATTGCGGACGTGTACCCCGTGGACTGAGAAATTACAAAATTCCATCACAGTTCCAAGATGACCCGGAGTTCACAACGGAATGGCAACAAGCCCACCTGGCACATGCTCTAAACCTGATGTCCCTCTTACTGAACCGTAATCGCAAGGAATACGAACTGGTCACAGTTGAGCTATGTAAAGCTAAACATGAGTATCGCACCAGACTATCGCCTGAACAGGTTAATGCGTTTATGAAAAAACTAGACAAAAAGTTAGTAACCACGCAACAGGAATTGAAAGAGAAAAAACGTGACAAATTTATGAGGGATAAATTGGACTTTGACCAATGTAGAATTTTTGACTGGCAACCAAAATACAGAAACAGAAATAATAAAAAGTAGACGAGAAAAGGACCTAAAAAGCATTCCGAATATCTGACTACCGATTCGGATACAAGCCTCTCTGATGACCCGTACACTCAAGGCATGGTACCTACCGGCAGCAGGTCGGTCCCGATGGGAAACACTGGCCCTTTAGGCGCAAGACAAGGACAGGAGGAAAGAAAGCACGTAAGCAAAGACAAAGGAGAAAAGAAAAGGAAGCAAGTCAGCTGGAACTGACTCACAACAGTATAAGCACAACCAATGTCATCAACATCTCCAAAGAGACCTTACCCCCTGAGTGTACACATCTCCTCGCAAAGGGACTTAATTACGGCCTAACGGAAAATTTTTCTCCCCCCACTTTTGATATTGATTTTTTTAAAGCCATACGCAAAATAAACCTTAAAAAGATTTTTTCTAATAAAGGTTCCGATGAGCATCAGTCTGCCTCTGCTTCATCTAGATGTGTAATTGGCCCTTTGGGCTTTCAAATACCCACAGAATTTAGTGTCCGAGAGGGCGAATGTGTAAGAGCTCTGGCAGATGTCAATATTAACGACATAGAGTCCCAATCCCAAATAAATGAGGTATTCACAGGAGGGAATAGATCCACCTTCTGCCCCCAGATAACACCTGGCAGCCCCCTAGATCTGTTCCACAAACATGTGACCCAGGAGGTGAAGGCACTGGTCTACCCACGTGCAGTTAACAATCTATCCCCGACTGAACATAGAGCACTAACATGGCTCAAGAATAGACTGGACTTGGTAGTCAGGAGAGCCGATAAAGGCGGAGCGACAGTTGTGATGTCCCGCAGTTACTATCTGCAAGAAGCAAGTCGACAGCTTGACGATCCAGCAACATATAGAAAACTCCCGAGGAATCCCATCCCAAAAGTGAAAGAACAGCTCCGCAGCCTCCTGAATAAACACTGCCAGTCGGGGGCTTTAGATAAAAAAACTCTCGAGAGATTAATACCCTCTGAGCCTAGGTCGCCCAGGTGGTATTTCCTCCCGAAGGTTCACAATTCTTTGGAACGACCACCTGGGCGACCAATTGTGTCGGCAATAGGGTCTGCAACTGAAGCTCTCTCCCAGTATTTAGACTGGGTGCTTAGACCAATTTTACCTGGGACGATTGGTTACATCAAAGATTCAGGGGACTTCATTCAAGCTTTGGACACTATGGAATGGTCTGATCATTACACTCTCATGTCCATTGATGTAGAGAGCCTCTACACCCGCATCCCCCATGATGCGGGTGTAGAGGCTATCGATTGGTTCATGCTACGTTGTCAGAAACCAAGTAATCTTAGATCTTTCGTTTGCGAGGCTTTACAGTTTATTTTGAACAATAATGTTTTTACATTTGAGGGAGATTGGTACGGGCAGGAGATCGGCACTACGATGGGCACGCCGGTCTCCTGCACCTATGCCAATCTCTTTCTCTCTAAGTTGGAGAATGATATTGTCTTCTCGGCCCAGAATCCATACATACAGCACATCGTCACCTACCTGCGGTTCGTGGACGATGTGTTCATTGTATGGAACAGCACCGCTAATGTTTTTGAGGACTTTGTGCAGTACCTCAATCAAACAAATAATGTGAATATGGCCTTTACCTTTAAAATAGGAGGAAAGTCTCTTGAGTTCTTGGACATCCAGGTTGATGTCATAGATGGGATACTGAATACGTCAGTGTATAGAAAGCCGACAGCTTGTAATTCACTGTTACACTACGCCAGCTCCCACCCTACATATGTCCGTAATGCCATTCCGTACGGCCAAATGGTCCGTTTACGCAGGGTGAACAGCACTGACAGCTCCTTCAGCTCCCAAGCTTTGGAGCTCGAGGAAAGGTTAGTAGCTCGAGCCTACCCAAGACCCCTTGTCCAGGCAGCATACCAACGGGCCCTGAAGCTTAATAGGAGACAGCTTGTCTATAGCAGTAGTAAGGACAGACAGATCGAACAGCCCTTATTCTCATTTGCTTTTCAAAATTCCCCACAGAATAACGTCATAAGAAAAGCCATATACAAATACTGGCACTTGCTACAGCAAGATCCTGACCTCGCCAAACACACTACTCAACAACCTGTTGTTACTTTCCGCAAAAATGGCACAATAGGAGATGCACTTAGTAATACTAGTAATAGCAATCTCCCTAGTACCTGGCTGACCCAAGCACCTATTTCTGGGAATAAACGGTGCGGTCAGTGTAAATATTGTGCGAAAATGTTGAATGTATCCTACATTAACCTGAACGGCAACGAGTGCAGAGTTAAAGATCTTATCACTTGTAAGACCTCATTCGTAGTATATGCGATAGTCTGCACCTGCAAAAGGTTCTACATTGGGAAGACGAAGCGGCCCCTGTGGACCCGATATAAGGAACATTGTTATTCTGTAAGATCTAACAAAGGTGTCCCCAGGCTCATTGAGCATGTTAGATCTGTTCATGCCGGCGACACAGGGGCCCTACGCTTTCTAGGTCTGGAACGAGTTAACCAGCCACCGGACGGAGGTGACTGTCACAGGCTGCTTTTACAAAGAGAATCATTGTGGATATCAAGGCTAGATGCAACAGGGGCCGGAGGTCTTAATGAACGCAACGATTTAAGTGTGTTTCTGTAATTGTGTACATTTGGATTTGGCATTACTTTTTATTTCACATTTTATCACCGCCCACTATGTGTAAAAAGCACCGCCCGGGGGGGGCGTAATCGACCTGGCTAGAGGAAGGGAGGAGTCCCGAAATAGCTATCCCAGGTGATGCGCCTGCACCTTCACTGATCCACCATCCCCTCCCTGCGATGTTCTATTTGGAATAAAATTTGAAAGACGCTGACTGGTGAGTGCTGGAATTTCTTCCTTACCATTGTTCACATCTGCCTTTTCATCCAAGCACCCCATTGTCTTCATTCATCCACACCATATGCCCGACCACTTACCTTATTAGGGGGATACTCCTGGCAGCAGTGCGGGCTAGCTATATCTGCCGTACTCCATAGCATATATAACGTTTATGGTCTCAACACTCAGAGACCTGATTTTTTTAAAAAATTGGAAAACCTCATTCTGCAAGATGACAATAATCTTAAAATAGTTGGTGGAGACCTAAATACTGTTCTTAATACAACTGAAGATAGAAAAAGAACTAAGACCCCTACTGTATATACTTCATCAGATAATATATTATCCAACTTCCTTAATTCTACCTCCCTATCTGATTCTTGGCGTCATCTACACCCAGATGGTAGAGAATACTCTTTTTACTCTCACTCCCAAAAGGCCTGGTCAAGAATAGACTACTGTTTAGTGTCACCGTACTCTCTTGGCAGAGTAGAAGACTCTGAAATTCATGATATAGTAATTTCGGATCACTCCCCAGTAGTTTACAATTAAGAGATATTTTTCAGAAGGGATCCGATATTATTTGGAGATTTCCTTCTCATTTAGCTAATGATGAATCATTTATCAAACTATTAAAAAAATGGTGGTCAGACTTCTATTCTAACAATGCTCAACATACACAATCCCCAATACTTTTCTGGGAGACTGCAAAAGCAGTTCTAAGGGGTCAAATAATTTCTTATGTGGGTGCCCAGAAACGTGAAGCACGTAAAAACTATCTTCAACTTTCCCAAGATCTGCGCTCTACATACACTCTTTTCCTGTCTTCCCCTACAGATGACAATAAATCTAAATGGACAGCAGCTAGACAAGCTTTCGAAATTACACAGGAAAAACTCAATGCTATATATAGAGATCAATACATATCCAGTTTATTCCGCTATGGTAATAAATCAGGGAAAATGTTAGCTAACCTTGCTAAAGGACGTAGACCTACTACACATATCCCTGCTCTCAAAGATACAGCGGGTAATATACAAAAAGATCCTAAAGTCATATCACAACTTTTACAACAATTTTACCGCTCACTATATTCCAAAGATAGGCTTGATCTAGCTGCTAATAAGAACTTTCTAGAGTCATTAACTCTACCTTCTCTTGATACACCTTCTCTTGATTCTCTCAACGCCCCAGTCACATTGGAGGAAATTACTGCCACTATCTCTACACTTAAAAATAACAAAGCTCCAGGCCCTGATGGCTATTGTGCGGAATTTTATAAATCTATGTCTTCTGTCATCTCCCCCACTCTTCTTTCTACTTTCCAAACTATTCTGACTGACCATCACATGCTTCCCTCGGGAGATACTGCATATATCAAAATACTACACAAACAGGGGAAGGATCCGACATCTCCTAATTCGCACAGGCCAATCTCTTTAATAAATTTAGACCTAAAATTGTTGGCAAAGATTATGACCAATAGATTGGCAGACATCCTACCATCACTAATAGGCAGCCATCAAGTTGGCTTTATAAAAGGACGTTCTGGTGTCACTAATATAAGAACGGTACTAGCGGCCCAGTCTGGTGTCCAATCTGGGGGTCGTTCCAGCCACTCTTCAGGTCTGTTGGCAATTGACGCCGAAAAGGCTTTTGATAATATCAGCTGGGAGTGGCTGGACATGACCTTAACAAAATTTGGTATCACAGGTCAATTCAAAGATTTTATTTCCACAATATACACACCTCCGAAAGCTAGAATTCATAGCCCGGGTTTCCTTTCAGATAGCTTTCCCTTACAAAAAGGTACCAGACAGGGTTGCCCCCTATCCCTTCTATTGTTCAATTTGGCGATAGAGCCTCTGGCTAGATATCTTATTTTTCTGACTTTTTCTCAGGCATACGGGTTGGTTCCCAAATCATCAAAGTAACATGCTTTGCTGATGATACTTTAATATATTTAGATAACCCAGATCTACATGTTCCGGCAGTATTAGATGCCTTAAAATTTTTTGGTTCCTTCTCTGGGTATAGAATCAATATACATAAAAGTCAACTTCTTTACCTAACTCCACATAAGTGGTCTACTTCGGGTCCTGCGGGGATCTCCATTGCTAAATCCTATATTACTTATCTTGGAATCCAGATTGGCAGAACTCCCTCCTCACTATATTCCCTGAACTATCGCCCTATAATTAAGAGAATAAAACAAGATTCCAGAGATGGAAATCTCTACCATTGTCAATTCTAGGCCGTACCCACTTAATCAAAATGATGTGTTTTGGAAAACTGTTATATCCAATGCAAACAATACCCCTTTTACTCAAACATTCTGACATTTCCCTACTCCAGTCATATTTCACTAAATTTATTTGGCAATCAAAGAGACCTCGTATTGCCTATTCCACTCTCTGTCTCCCTACTTCTAAAGGTGGCGCTCAATGCCCAGATATTAGATTATATAATTTAGCCGCTCTCTTTCGCCATGCTAAAGATTGGATTATGGACACGTCATATTTCTCCAATATTTTAATTGAGAAAGCTTTAGCAGCACCTTGGCCTTTACCCACCCTGCTACATGCTAAATTACCAGAACTACCCCCAGAAATTAAGAGAAGTGTTATCTTTAAAGACACCATTGCCACATGGAAGGCGATCCGAAAATTATATGGATTACACTTTTGCCTATCGAAAAGATTTCCTCTGTGGCATTCACCACTTTACCCACCTGACAAATTGGACTACTCAGAGTGGCAGAGTGCACATGTTTCTTCTGTTGGGGATCTGCTGGATATTAATTCCAGCACTTTCTTATCATGGGATATCGTCAGAACAGGATTTAAATTGTCTTCATTTAATTTACCTCAATACGATTCTATAATTGAATTTCTTACTTCCAGAGTACGGGGCATAGCAGAAGCAGAAAGTGATATAGAATTTGATAATCTATTCCCAACACCACCGGTTCATAATTCTTTATCACATACATATGGAGAACTTAGATCACGCTCTCAAAAAAATTTATCTAGACAATTTTTTTTTTTTTTTAAATGGTCCAACGTAATTTTTTCTGAGGATCTGACCCAACAAATATTGAGAGGATCTCAACTAGTGCATTCTGCCACTCCCAATGTGGTTGTACGTGAAATACATTTCCGCTTTATACACAAGGCTATATATGCCTTTAATATTCCTTTTTCCAACTCCCACCCTTCTCACATAAACAGTTGCCTGAAATGTTCACTTCCTAAAGCAGACTTGTTTCACTGCGCCTGGGCCTGCACCCGAGTGCAGGAATTTTGGGACTCTGTGGGCTCTATCTTTTGTCCACTTGGGGCCATGCCATACCACTTCTCCCTCTTAGTTATTTTTTTCATTTTATTGATATAGACTCTACTACTCCCTCTCCTAAATTACTTACTTCTAAAGGAATTCATTTAATTCTATTAGTTTCCCTGAAATGTTTATTAAGACACTGGATACTGGATACTCTACCAGACATTTCTGAGGTAATCTCCGCTCTGAAGGAGATCTTTCATTGGGAACTTTTGGATGTATTGCGCACCAAAGAAAAATCAACAAAAACATTTATGTCCAAATGGACACAATTTCTAATTCATGATTTTACTATAGAAGAGAGAGACTCTGTCATTAATCAATTTAAGGACACTGATTGGTATTGCATGGCCGCCCAAAAGGGAACTCTGGGAGCACTCCAAATATCTTAAGCTTTTCACTTTCTCTGTTAAAGACAATTCTCTCCATTCTATTGGTAGCATATTTGAATATCTGACATCTATACCATGTTTTAAGGTTATATTATAGGTTACTGTTTTTCTACCTATGTTTTTGGTAAGACTACGTTGTATTGTATATGATAATATATCTTTTAAGGTTATTACAAAGGCTCATTGTATCTGTATGATATTGTAAACATACAATCCTTTGTTGCCTGTGAGCGACTTTCTTTTTGAATATGTAATGAATTTTCAATATGTATGTTCAAATATTACATAAGCCACTAATAAAATATCGTTTAATAAAAAAAAAAAAAAAAAAGAATAGCTGTATTTTATCAATCTGCTTTAGAAAATACGTCATAAAAGAGATCAAAAAGTCATATACATATAAAACTTGGTATCAATAGAAACTACAGATCCCAAAAAGCTCAAAACCATCTCTGTCGATCAAAAGATAAGAACGCTATGGATCTTGCAATGTGGCGACAGTTTTTGTGGGTTTTGGCTAGGAAGATAGTTTCTATTGCGCCAAAGTGGTAATAGTTAAAAAAACCTACACAAATGTGGTATCGCCGTAACCTTAGTGACCCAGAGAATACATGTATTATGTTATTAGTGACCGCCGATATGAATTTTTACGGCGATCACTAATGGGCTAATATTCTGCTGCCATCAGCTCTTTATGGCGATGGCGCAGAATAGTGCAGCAGCGCCGGTAATGCCCATAGCCCCCTCCTCTCAGCTACCGGAGGTCGCTGAGAAGTTGGGGCAGAGTGTGGGCTCAGTTTCGGCCAGTCCAAGCATCAGCGATCGCCGTTATTACCAGTATAACGGCAGCCACCGGTAACGGGCATTGCATGCTTTCATCTCCTCTCATCGTTAATCCACAGTGAGAGGAGATGAATACATGTCCCCCCCCCCCGGAATAACCGTAGTGTTCACAGTGATTAATTCCTTAGGGTACAAACACACTTGCCGCATCAGCAGCGAGTTTCTCGCTGCATATTCGCAGCGAGACTCGCTGAGGATCCCGGCCCTGTGTACTCAACGGCAGACAAACCCGTCCAAAGGCCAACCCGTTAACCCCCCGTCTGCCATTGAGTACACATGGCCAGGATCCTCAGCGAGTCTCGCTGCGAATACGCAGCCAGAAACTGCGTGGGTGTCACGGCCGCGGCGGCGTCCCGTGTTCCGGGCTGCCGCCGCGACCTCCTCCTGCCCCATGCAGCCGCCGGGGTCCTTGTGCAGGGACACGGCGCTGCTGCTAGTTCGGCCCCTGGGGGCGCCTCACCTCTCCTCCGCTCCTGTCTCCGTCTGTGCCAGCCGGCGCGCGCGTCCCAAGCCTCCTAGGGCGCGCGCGCGCCGGCTGTCTCAGATTTAAAGGGCCAGTCCGCCCTTAATTGGTTAGTTGCACCAATCACTCCCTATAAATCCCAGCATGCCCTGTCCCTTGTGTTGGAGCCTCTACATGCTTCCCATAGCGTTTGGCCCAGCCCCCTGTTGTTCCTGATTCCTATCCGCTACCTGGTCCCAAGTCCTTGTTCCTGATTCCTATCCGCTACCTGGTCCCTAGTCCTTGTTCCTGATTCCTATCCGCTACCTGGTCCCTGGTCCTTGTTCCTGGTTCCTGCTCCCCTGTCACTTCATTGCTCCTGTGTTCAGCCTGTCACCTGCGGTTACGCCTACAGACCTCTGCCAGCACCATCTCCTGCCTACTGCTCCTGCCACACCTCGCCTGCCGTCACTAGCAACCAAGCCAGGGGTAGCAACCTGGGGGTCGCCTGCCGCAGCAAGTCCATCCCGCCTTGCGGCGGGCTCTGGTGAAAACCAGCGGCCCCTTAGACTCCGCTCCCTGGTGAGGTTAGTGCCATCGCTAGTGACGGTCCAGTGGATCCACTACTCCAGGCGTTACAGTGGGTACAGCAAGTGTGTTTGTACCCTTAAAAAAAGATCAAACTCTCATTCTTTCCACTACCAGAGGTGGTGGAGAGCATGGGGCAATGATCAGGGACTAGCCGATGTGGTCCTGGTACAAGTGATCAGCGGTATATACTATATACCACTGATCACTTGTTCCAAATGCTGCCGGCACTTTTTGTCCCCTGTCACAAAAAATCATTGGTGACGGGATAAAAAGTCAAGTGCCCCGGATTACCTGTAACCACCTCGCATTACCTGTAACCACCCCAGATTACCTGTAACCACCCCGCATTACTTGTAACCTCCCCAGATTACCTGTAACCACTCCGCTTTACCTGTAACCACCCCACATTACCTGTAACCACCCTGCATTACCCGTAACCACCCAGCATTACCTGTAACCACTCCGCCTTACCTGTAACCACCCCACATTACCTGTAACCACCCCACATTACCTGTAACCACCTCGCATTACCTGTAACCACCCCTGATTACCTGTAACTACTCTGCATTATCTGTAACCACCCCACATTACCTGTAACCACCTTGCATTACCTGTAACCACCCCAGATTATCTGTAACCACTCCGCATTACCTGTAACCACCCCACATTACCTGTATCCAACCCGCATTACCTGTAACCACCCCGCATTACCTGTAACCACCCCAGATTACCTGTAACCACTCCGCATTACCTGAAACCACCCCACATTACCTGTAACCACTCCGCCAGTGGCGCCGCAATGATGAGGCGACCTGAGTCGTCTGCCTCAGGCGGCGCCACCAGCTGTCATTATGGGGGCGGCATATGGCGGATTATAATATGGGCGGTTTGGGCGGCCGCCCGGGGCCCGAGGCTCCGGGGGACCCATGCCCGGCCGCCCACATTATAATCTGCCACTGATTCCCGGAATGCATGTACCGGAGTCCCCCCGCGCCCAGACAGCATCTGTAGTTAGATGCTGGGAGGGGGGGAGACTGTATTCATAAGCGCCGCGCTGTAATGATGCAGCCGCGCGGTGCTGTTACTACACTCCGGGGGACTCCGATACATGCATTCCACGTCCGTGATCCGTCAGGATCACGGAACGTGGGAATGCAGCCCCCCGGGTGATGCGCGGCTGCCGGGGGTGTCCCGTCGTGTCCCCGTCAGGGCGCGCATCAGAGAGCTCCCCGTGCGCCGGAAGTCACAGCCACAGGCGTACGGGGAGCTCTCTGATGCGCGCGCTGCCGGGGATAGGACGGGACACCCCCGGCAGCCGCGCATCAACCGGGGACCAGACCAGAGAGGCTCGACGGGGGAACGGATGGCAGGTGAGTTGTGTGCTGTTTTTTGTTTTTGTTTTATCTGCTGTGCAGGGGGGGAGGGGAGAGGGCAGAGGGGGACCATCTATAAGGGGGGGGAGAGGGGGACCATCTATAAGGGGGCGGGGGGAAAGAGGGGGACCATCTATTGGGGGGGGGGGAAAGAGGGGGACCATCTATAAGGGAGGGGGGAGAGGGGGACCATCTATAGGGGGGGGGGGAGAGGGGGACCATCTATAAGGGAGGGGGGAGAGGGGGACCATCTATAAGGGGGGGGGAGGGGGACCATCTATAAGGGGGGGAAGAGGGGGACCATATATAAGGGGGGGAGAGGGGGACCATCTATAAGGGGGGGGGAGAAGGGGACCATCTATAAGGGGGGGAGAGGGGCCATCTATAAGGGGGGGAAAGAGGGGGACCATCTATAAGGGGGAGAGGGAAGAGGGGGACCATCTATAAGGGGGGGAGGGGGACCATCTATAAGGGAGGGGGGAAGAGGGGGACCATCTATAAGGGAGGGGGGAAAGGGGGACCATCGATAAGGGGGGAGAGGGAAGAGGGGGACCATCTATAATAGAAGGGGGGAGAGGGGGACCATCTATAAGGGAGGGGGGAAGGGGGACCATCTATAAGGGAGGGGGGAGAGGGGGACCATCTATAAGGGAGGGGGGAGATGGGGACCATCTATAAGGGAGGGGGGAGAGGGGGACCATCTATAAGGGAGGGGCGAGAGGGGGACCATCTATAAGGGAGGAAGGAAAGGGGGACCATCTATAAGGGAGGGGGGAGAGAGGGACTATCTATAAGGGGGGGAGAGGGGGACCATCCATAAGAGAGGGGACCATCTATAAGGGGGGGGGAAGAGGGGGACCATCTATAAGGGGGGGAGAGGGGCCATCTATAAGGGGGGGAAAGAGGGGGACCATCTATAAGGGGGAGAGGGAAGAGGGGGACCATCTATAAGGGGGGGGGAGGGGGACCATCTATAAGGGAGGGGGGAAGAGGGGGACCATCTATAAGGGAGGGGGAAAGGGGGACCATCGATAAGGGGGGAGAGGGAAGAGGGGGACCATCTATAATAGAAGGGGGGAGAGGGGGACCATCTATAAGGGAGGGGGGAAGGGGGACCATCTATAAGGGAGGGGGGAGAGGGGGACCATCTATAAGGGAGGGGGGAGATGGGGACCATCTATAAGGGAGGGAGGAGAGGGGGGCCATCTATAAGGGAGGGGAAGAGGGGGACCATCTATAAGGGAGGGGCGAGAGGGGGACCATCTATAAGGGAGGGGGGAAAGGGGGACCATCTATAAGGGAGGGGGGAGAGAGGGACTATCTATAAGGGGGGAGAGGGGGACCATCTATAAGAGAGGGGACCATCTATAAGGGGGGGGAAGAGGGGGACCATCTCCTAAAAGATTAGCACCCTCCTCTCCTGACATCCTCTGTGCTGCTGGGACTTCTCCTATAGGATTAGCACCCTCCTCTCCTGACATCCTCTGTGCTGCTGTGACCTCTCCTATAGGATTAGCACGCTCTTCTCCTGACCTCCTCTGTGCTGCTGTGACCTCCCCTATAAGATCAGCACCCTCCTCTCCTGACATCCTCTGTGCTGCTGTGACCTCCCCTATAAGATCAGCCTCCTCCTCTCCTGACATCCTCTGTGCAGCAAGGGACCAAACATTATGTTTACTGGGGACAGCATTGGGGGCAGCAGAGAGGCTAGAATCACCCCTGCACCCCGCATTACCTGTAACCACCCCACATTACCTGTAACCACCATGCATTACCTGTAACCACCCAGCATTACCTGTAACCACTCTGCCTTACCTGTAACCACCCCACATTACCTGTAACCACCATACATTACCTGTAACCACCTCGCATTACCTGTAACGACCCCAGATTACCTGTAACTACTCCGTATTACCTGTAACCACTCCACATTACCTGTAACCACCTTGCATTACCTGTAACCACCCCATATTACCTGTAACCACTCCGCATTACCTGTAACCACCCCGCATTACCTGTAACCACCCTAGATTACCTGTAACCACCCCACATTACCTGTAACCACCCGCATTACCTGCAACCACTCCGCATTACCTGTAACCACCCCAGATTATTCATAACCACTCCAGTTTACCTGTAACCGCTCAGATTACCCGTAACCACCCCAGATAGTCAGTAAACACCCCCAGATTGCCTGCAACCACCCCAGATTGCCACAGGCTACCCATAACCACTATAGATTGCCCGTAACCACCCCAGATTGCCCGTAACCACCCCAGATTGCCCATACCCACCCCAGATTGCCTGTCACTCCTCCCCCAGATTGACCATCACCACCCCAGTTTGCCTGTGACCCCCCCCCCAGATTGCCCATCACCAACTCAGATAGCCAGAAAACACTCCCTGATTGTCCGTTACCACCCCATATAGGCAGTAAGCACCCCCAGATTGTCCGTTACCACCCCATATAGCCAGTAAAAACCCCTAGACAGTCGGTAAACACCCCCTGATTCTCCGTTACCACCCCAGATAGCCAGTAAACAACCCCCGATAGCCAGTAAACACCCCTAGATAGCCAGTAAACACCCCCAGATTGCCCGTAACCACCCCAGATAGCCAGTAAACACCCCCAGATAGCCCATAAACACCGCAGATTGCCACAGACTGCTCATACCACCCCAGATTGCCCGTCACCACCCCAGATTACCTGTTATCTCATAAAAAAAAAAAAATTAGCAACTGCGCTATTCTAATAACCGATACTAGCTGCAGTTTTGCACCAGCAAAATGATGCTCCTTCCCTTCTGAGTCCTGCTGCGTGCCCATACAGTGGTTTATGCCCACATATGAGAACCTGCTTTACACATTTTGCAGTGCATTTTCTCTCCTGTTTCTCGTGAAATTGAGAAATTTCAAACTAAACAAACATATTATTGAAAAAATTCTTTTTTTTTTTCATTTTTACTTTCAAATTTTGAATCCTTTCCTTTAATACCTGTGGGGTCAAAATGCTCACTGCACCCCAAGATGACTTCTTTGAGGGGTGCCCTTTCCAAAATGGGGTGACTTTTGGGGGGGTTCTCTTCTGCGGACACTACAGGGGCTTTGCAAACGCACCCGGCGCTCGGAAACTTCTTCAGAAAAATCTGCACTGCAAATGCTATTTGGCGGTCCTTCCGTTCTGAGCCCTTGCTGTGTGCCCATACAGTGGTTTATGCCCACATATGGGGAACCGTTGAGCTCAGGAGAACCTGTGTTACAGATTTTGGGGTGCGCTTTCTCTCCCTTTCCTTATGAAGTTCAGAAATTTCAAACTAAACAAACATATTATTGGAAAAATTCGAGTTTTTCATTTTTACTGTCTAATTTTCAATACTTTTCTCTAATACCTGTGGGGTCAAAATGCTCACTGCACTCCAAGATGACTTCTTTGAGGGGTGCACTTTCCACAATGGGGTGACTTTTGGGGGGTTTCTCTTCTGCGGACACTACAGGGGCTCTGCAAACGCACCTTGCGTTCGGAAACTTGTTCAGCAAAATCTGCACTGAAAAAGCTAATTGGCGTTCCTTCCCTTCTGAGCCCCGCTGTATGCCCATACAGTGGTTTATGCTCACATATCTGGTACCGTTCTACTCAGGAGAACCTGCGTTACATATTTTGGCATGTGTTTTCTCTCCTGTTCCTTGTAAATTTGAGAAATTTCAAACTAAACATACATATTATTGGAAAAATTCTAGTTTTTCATTTTTACTGTCTAATTTTGAATACTTTCCTCTAATACCTGTGGGGTCAAAATGCTCACTGCACCCCCAAGACGTATTCATTGAGGGGTTAACTTTCCAAAATGGGGTGACTTATGGGGGGGTTTCTCTCTGCTGGCACTACAGGGACACTGCAAACGCACCTGGCGCCTGAAAACTTGTACAGCAAAATGTGCCCTGAAAATGCTAATTGGCGCTCCTTCCCTTCTGAGCCCCGCTGTGTGCCCATACAGTGGTTTACGCCCCCATATGGGGTACCATTGTACTCAGGAGGTCCTGCTTTACAAATTTTGGGGTGCATTTTCTCTCTTGTTGCTTGTGAAAATGAGATACTTTAATCTGAACTAACATATTATTTGAAAATTTCTATTTTCCATTTTTTTTCCGGCCTAATTGTGAATACTTTCCTCCAGCCCCTGTAGGGTTAAAATGCTAATTATACCCCTAGATCAATTCCTTAGGGTGTGTAGTTTCCAAAATTGGGTAATTTATGGGGGTTTCAAGAATACAAGCCTCCTAAACACCCTTAAAAAAGAACCCTAAAAAAATTAGTTTTGGAAATTTCATGAAAAATTGGTAATTTGCTGATACATCTCTAAGCCCCGTAAAACCCAAGAAAAGTAAAGTATGTTTACGAAATGAAGCCAGAATAAAGTGGACATATTGGTAATGTGACCTAGTAACTAATTTATGTGATACGACTTTTTTTTTAGAAGCAGAGAATTTCAAAGTTTGTAAAGTGCAAATTTTTCAAATTTTTCTTGATATTTCTATGTTTTTCACAAAAAACACAAAAGATAGTAACCAAATTTTGCCACTAATATAAAGTACCATATGTTACAAAAAAACAATCTCAGAATTGCTAGCATACGTTAAAGCATCACTGAGCTATAAGCGCATAAAGTGAGACAGGTCAGATTTTAAAAAATGAGCCTGGTCATTAAGGTTTAAATAGTCTTGGTCCCTAAGGGGTTAAGGAGCGACTTTGGTGGCAACGCTTTGAGTGACCTCTATACTGTCCCTTTAAGACCAGCTTAAGTACTGTCCCTTTAAAAGAGACTTAGGTACCATCCTTTGAAAACCAGCTTAAGTACTGACCCTTTAAGAGCAACTTGGGTACCGTCCCTTTAAGAGCAACTTGGGTACCATCCCTTTAAGGGTGACTAGGGTACTTTCCCTTTAAGAGAAACTTGGTTACTGTCCCTTTAAGAGCGACTTATGTAATGCCTCTTTAAGAGCGACTTGAGTACCGTCCCTTTAAGGGCAACTTGGGTACCGTCCCTTTAAGGGCAACTTGGGTACCGTCCCTTTAAGAGCAACTTATGTAATGCCCCTTTAAGAGGGACTTGGGTACAGTCCCTTTAAGAGCGTCTTGGATACCGTCTCTTTAAGGGTGACTTGGGTTCTGTCCTTTTCAGAGAAACTTGGGTACCGTTCCTTTAAGAGCGACTTGGGTACTGTCCCTTTAAGAGAGACTTATGTTAATGCCCCTTTAAGAGCGACTTGGGTACCGTCCCTTTAAGAGCGACTTGGGTACTGTCCATTTAAGAGCGACTTGGGTATGTCCATTTTTAGAGCGACTTATGTAATGTCCCTGTAAGAGCAACTTATGTAATGCCCCTTTAAGAGCGACTTGGGTACTGTCCATTTAAGAGCGACTTGGGTATGTCCATTTTTAGAGCGACTTATATAATGTGCCTGTAAGAGCAAATTATGTAATGCCCCTTTAAGAGCGACTTGGATACCATATCTTTAACCCTTAGAGGATCGGGCCAATTTCAATTTTTGCGTTTTCGTTTTTCCCTCCTTGTGCTTAAAAGGCCATAGCACTTGCATTTTTTCACCTAGAAACCCACATGAGCCCTTATTTTTTGCACCACATAAAGTACACTGCAAAACCAGAAAAAAATTCAATGTGTGGTGAAATTGAAGAAAAAAAAAAACGCATTTATTTTATTTGGAGGGTATTTTTGGGGGCAAAACTGACATGTTATATATGTTCCTCAAGTTGTTACGATTACAACGATATGTAACGTATAACTTTTATATTACGTGATGGCTTGTAAAAAAATTCAAACCATTGTTAACAAATATATGTTCCTTAAAATCGCTCCATTCCCAGGCTTATAGCGCTTTTATCCTTTGGTCTTTGGGGCAGTGTGAGGTATATGCAACTGCATATGCAGCTTTTTGATCGCTTTTTATTACAATTTTTCTGGATTTGATGCAACCAAAAATGCACAATTTTGCACTCTGGGATTTTTTAGCGCTTACGCCATTTATCGTGCGAGATCAGGAATGTGATTAATAATAGTTTGGGCGATTACGCACGCGGCGATGGCAAACATGTTTATTTATTTATTTTTAATTATAACATGGGAAAAGGAGTGTGATTCACACTTTTAATAGGGGAGGGGGCTTTTTATTATTATTAACACTTTTTTTTTAACTTTACACTTATACTAGAAGCCCCCATGGGGGACTTCTAGTATAAGTACACTGATCTCTCATTTAGAGATGAGCGAACTTTTCAAAAGTTCGTTCCGACCAGACTTCCGGATTTTTTTTAAAAAGTTCAGTCCGACCAAATTTCGGATTTCTTTGGATTTCATAGTTTAAAGCATCTATATGATACGGGGGTAGTGTATTTAGTTGAATTTAGGGCTCTACATGTCAGTAACATCATTATCAATATCTCAAAGTCAATTTGTTTTTTTTAGACTTCAATATTCACCATTACAGGGTCTATGCAGGAAATTCACCATTACAGGGTCTATACAGAAAAAAGGTCACAAATGCAGTGAAGGTGCAGTCTCTCCACTACACTCTCGCAAGGGTCCAACTATAGTACTTGTATATCTGTATAGCACTTTTTTTTTAGAGTTTTATTCTACACACATGCACAAGGTATATTTGTGCCTAAGGATAAGACCTATGTCATATACACTCTCGCAAGGGTGACAGTATAGTACTTATATATCTGTATAGCATGTTTTGTTCTATGCACCCTTTGCTCTTCTATGCCTAATCTATCTATCTTTCACCCTCTCTATTTTTCTCTCTCAATCACTATATGTTTCGCCTCTCCGCTTTCCTAATAATCTTTTGGTCTTTGCTTTTGTACAATATCTTCTCAGTAGTCAGTACAGCAGCGTACAACAGCAGCAGCATTTTGTCACTGACGACCTCTGTGCACTGCTAACAGTCTCCCTCTCTCTCTCTGCAGACTGCATCGTGCGGTCATGTGATCACTCCTCTTAAAGCAATACCGACTTCACACAGGGGGTGGGCTAGTGCAAGATCCCTGCTGATCGGATGTGTTCCCACCCGGAACACTTCCTGCTTTCTAAAATGGTGGCTGCAGTTTTAGAAAGCAAGGGGGGGGGGGGGATTGGAGCGAACTTCCAAAAATCTGAATCCGACCGGACTCGGACTTTTGAAAAAATCCAAATCGGATCCCATACCAGCCGAACCGAATCACTGATCTCTACTCTCATTGTGATCCATGCTGCATAGTAATACAGCATAGATCGATGAGATAGGCACTCGATTGCTTCCGGCTGCTGGAAGCAACTGAATGCCAAGCTGGGATCAGCTGCCGGCCAGGTGAAAACACGGGGATCGCTCCTCCGGGACAACTTCCCAGCGATCGGACCATGCCCGCTAATAGCCGCCGTCCCGGGCTACGTGCGGCACCCGCTGTGGCCCCGCTCTGAACACCTTTGGGCAGCCCTGGATGTCCAGGGTCGCCTAAGGGTTAAAAGCGGCTTGGGAACATCCTTTTTTAGAGCGACTTATGTAATGCCCTTTAAGAGCAACTTGGGTATCGTCCCTTTAAGAGCGACTTATGTAATGCCCCCTTAAGAGTGACTTAGGTACCGTCCCTTTAAGAGCAACTTGGGAACCAACCCTTTAGGAGCGGCTTATGTAATGTCCCTTTAAGAGCGGCTTGGGTACCGTCCCCTCAGCTCTGCTACTTTACTGACTGAAATATGCTAATTATAATGGTAAAGATCATTACCCCCATTAAGAGCGACTTAGGTACCGTCCCTTTAAGAGCGACTTGGGAACCAACCCTTTAAGAGTGGCTTGGGTACCGTCCCTTTAATAGCGGCTTGGGTACGTCCTTTTTTAGAGCGATTTATGTAATGTCCCTTTAAGAGCGACTTGGGTACGGTCCCTTTAAGAGCGACTTATGTAATGTCCCTTTAAGAGCGGCTTGGGTACCATCCCCTCAGCTCTACTATTTTACTGACTGAAATCTGCTACTTATAATGGTAAAGATCATTGCTCAGTTACCATGACATTCTTACTCATGTCAGTGATGCTGCGTTTACACGGAACGATTATCGTTCGAATTTTCACAATAACGATTGCATTTGAGCGATAATCGTTCCGTGTAAACACAGCAAACGATCAAGCGACGAGCGAGAAAACGTTCATTTTGATCTTTCAACATGTTCTTAAATTGTCGTTCGTCGTTCGCTGAAAATTCGCAGATCGCTTCTTATAAACAGTCTTTCACCGATTAACCCTATGTAAAAGATGGGCTTAAGCGATCTTAAAAACGATCGCAATAACGATTTTTCTTACGAATTTTCTAAAGATTTTTCTAACGATTTATTTGTCTAAACGCTGATGGTTATAAAACCCAAATCGTTGCTTCAAAATCGTTAAACGATCGATTGGGCAAATTATCACTCAGTGTAAATGCAGCATGAGACAAAATCGTTAAAGAGGACCTTTCACCCCCCCGTGCCGAGGTGACAGGCTCCCGACCCCCCGTTACAGCCCCCTATACTCACCTGATCCCGCCGGGTCCCGCTTTTGGATCCGGTCGGGTCACGGAGATATCAGCTCCCGAAGCCCGGCGCGCGCGCTGACAGGAGAGTCCGACGCTCATAGAGAATGAATGGGGAGTCCGATGCCCCGTCATCGGACTCTCCTGTCAGCGCGCTCCGGGCTTCAGGAGCTGATATCTCCGTGACCCGAGCGGATCCAAAAGCGGGACCCGGCGGGATCAGGTGAGTATAGGGGGCTGTAACGGGGGGTCGGGAGCCTGTCATCCCGGCACGGGGGGGTGACAGGTCTCCTTTAAGGACATTCCATCTTCTACATCTTCTATTGGCCAATAGTGGACATGTGACTGTGTGGATCTTGTGATGCATTGACTGACAGGACCTTCAAATTTCTATTGGCTGCTATATTTCAGCTATTTGTATATGCGCTGTGATTGGCTGTTAGCGTTTACAGTGTGGCCATTATTTCCAATGGGCCATTATCTTCTATGGGAAACTAGGGGTCTTTAAACGTAAATTTCTTAAAAACGACAAATCCGATCAAAACTCAAAATAGATAGCACACCTGTCACCGCCGAGGGCTTCGAAACGCACTTTGAATGGAGTCTGTGCGCAAAGCGGTTTGGGCTGTATTTCCCCTTTCAGGGTCTTTCATACAAGCAATTAGATTACATCCAAATTAAATCACCGAATTGGAACAAAAACATATTTTAATGTCAAAAGGTTTTATATGATCAGCTCACTTTTTCCTGTATTAATTGTCACATATTTATTATATCAGCCCTATACTGGGGAAAACTAAAACAGCTATGTTAGTTAAAAAAAAAAAAATATACCACCCAGCATGTCTTGTCACTTATGACCGTCATGCATATAGGATGAGGGAGCAGTATATCATGCATATTTAATACATATATTGTTTACCTATCTGCTCCCCGGATCTATGTGCACACATGTTTTGTTCCCCCTATTTAGGGACATAGGTGGTATATGTCCACCACTCTGGACAGAGGTAGTAGTGCACCTTATTATGGATTGCATTACATGTTTGTATGTTTTTAAATGCTTTTAACATCATTTCTGTGCTTCAATAAAATTATATTTTTTGGAATTATAAAGGTGTGCTGAAATAGTGCTTTTCTTTTTTCTTTTGCATTGTGATTCAATTGAGCACCTTAGCACCCTGCAACTTTGTATTGGGTGGTGCCCTCCCGATACTAGTTACCACTAGTATCACTGTCTGTGGCACTGTCACGTCAGGTCAGGCTGAGTGTGCTGCCACTGCTGAGATGCAAAGTAGCGGCAGTGATCAGTGGGGGACCCAGAGACTGCAAAGGAGGACAAGCAAGGAGGGAGTGTGGTGAGCTAAGGATAAGATGTTTATTATGTTTTCTATAAGGGCTGCATTATATAAATGTTTTTAAGGAGAAGTCCCACCAAATAAAAAAAAAATGGAGGAAGGCAGGCGTGTGTTGGGAAAAAAAAAAGTAAACTCACCTGTCCTAATGCCTAAGTAGCACCACTCCTGGGTCCCGCTGACGGCCGTTGGATGTCATTTTCTGTTGGAAACTGGATGAGTCACATACTCTGCTCTTCAAGCTGCAACATCACAGCTCGAAATTGCCCGCTCAGCCAGTTAGTCACTGGGATGGTGTCAAAAGTGGTTGAAATGCTGAAGGGTGATAGTTGAAATTTTAAAACAGATAAAAACTATTCTATGAGTTGTCCCTTGCTTCAAGACTGATATTGATACTCTTTTGGGCATCAGTGTATTAATAATAAAAAAAAAAAAAAAAAAATGTGTTTTCAAATTTGAAATCTTTGACTTGTGATTAGGTTTTTTATGATCATCATTATAAAGAATAAGGAGTTACATTTCACAGAAAGAAGGGACACTCAGGAACAGTTTTCTTTGGGGAAAATACAATTTAGAGGTGACCTAATTAATTTCCACAAATAGAATGAATTCAATTAAACAGGTCAGTCTAGAAAACTACAGATCAGGTTTTATTACCTAAAGGACATATAATACTGGAAGAAACAGTAAAGATTAAAACGGAAGCTTTTCATTTTCTTGTCCATGTGAAAATTGTGGAGACACTTAAAGGAACTAATATGTCTGACTACTGTACTTCCTGGCTTAAAACGGTATTGGCAACATAATGGTCAGTAATCATACTGGTTATTTGCAGAAGGTATTTCGGCTTGTAGCTTTATTTATATTTACTTGAACCAGCTGACATTGTTTTGTCAGGTATACCTCCATCATATCAAGCTCCTCTAATGAAATTTACTATACATGTAAGAGAATCCAAATGGGATATGACAGTTAACTCCTGCAGGTTGTTGGTGTTGTTGAAAGGGGTTTATTGGTGATCATTTATCTGAGGAGGTAGCATAGCAACAACTTGATAAAACACAGTCCTTACAGTTAAAGGAACCGAGGTGCTGACAAGTGTAGTGAAGCTGTGTGTGTCCTTTTGTGTATGATACCTTTCTTGAAGCGATCCATTCAGTTGATTTGCCAC
Source organism: Dendropsophus ebraccatus (assembly GCF_027789765.1). Classification (NCBI taxonomy): domain Eukaryota; kingdom Metazoa; phylum Chordata; class Amphibia; order Anura; family Hylidae; genus Dendropsophus; species Dendropsophus ebraccatus. The sequence continues at coordinate 41,595,534 of NC_091454.1, read as the reverse complement.
ATTCTTGTCCCACACCTGCGAACCAAGAGTCAAAGAGGAGTAGTGGCTTGGCTTTCTGCCACACTTTGGCATGCTTCACCACTACTTACTCCTCCTCCCTAATTCTGCTGCATATTTACCAGTGTCTGGCCTCCCACTCCAGCTTGGTGCCACCTTCTTCCGCCCATTCACTGTTGCTGGCAAGGGCCACGCTCACTGACTTACCAGTTTGTGTCTACGCCGCCGAGCTCTCGGCCGCATGCACAGTGCATACGGACCTTGCCAGCAACGGCGCACTCACAGAACAAAGTTACACCAGGGTGGAGTGGGAGGCTGGACACCGGTAGTAGTGGTGAGGCATGTCAAAGTGCTGCACAAAGCCAGGCCACTACTCTGCTTTGACACTTGGTTCGTGGGTGTGGGACAAGAATGTAGCAAATCCACTGAACAGATCGCTTTAAGAAAGGTATCATACACAAAAGTACACACACCTACACTACATTGTCAGTTCGGGTCCAGGTGCTGACACATTCCCTTTAAACGCAAGCAGCCTTTACTTGGAAGAGGCACTGTAAGCTTGGTGGTTACTGTACATTTGTACAGGTGCAAAAAGCTTGGGGGGGGGGCGTCTGTTCTCAGTAGAAGTTGCAGTCTCTAATAAGACACAAGCTGCTAATTCCCATGTTGACATACACATCAAGACAGTCTATCTTTTGAGCGAGAAGTGCAATAAACCACTTCTGTTGGTCTTCAATACCAACAGAAGCACTGGGGGTCTGGGGATTCATTTGTTATTAGGCACTGATGCACAGATAAAGGGGTATTCTACTTAATAAAATGACAAGAGTGGCGTTTTTTTCTCTGGAAGACAGTGGCCATGTTTTTCTGGATTTAGGGCCGGTTTTAGGTACCCAAGTGCATGGAAATTGTACCACAACAGAGCCATAGGTAAATCTGAAGGTGTTCTGATGCTAGGGTCTTATAAGATTAGCAGCACAAGCACCCTACATACACAAAATATTTCTATGCATTGGACCAAACACCACTGTTTGGTGGAATCGCACCATTGTTTTGCGAATTTGCAAAACAATGGTAAAATTGGCACTATAGAAAAATATAAAATGTCATACCCACATATATATATACTAATATAAACTAAAATGCCAGAAAAATTGCCAAAACGCAATAAAAATTGCTGGCTTTTTCATGCACAATTTGTGTCTGATGGAAGCCTAGTAGTACCAAATAATATAGTGATTAAACATGACCTCCATACTAATATGAACAAAGTGCACTATACAAAGACCAATTCTACTAATAATACCACTATACAAGGTCCAAATAATGCCGCCACACCATGACATCTAACATTACATCCCCTTGAGGATTGGGCTGATTTTGGCCTTAATGACCAGAGCCCATTTTTAAAATATGACCTGTCTCACTTTAAAACTAGGCTATAACTTATCCAATGTGATTCTGTTTTCTCTTGACATTGTACTTTAGGACAGTAGTAAATTTTAGTCAATATCCGTACAACTTTTTTTTGTAAAAAAAAAAAAAAGCAAATTTTTCATGAAAAATAAAGACAAGATTAGCCCTTTTTTATTTTAAAATTTCTGACGTCACCATGCAGGTTTAATAATGTGATCATTTTATTGCGAGTGTCAATACGCACACGGCGATACTAAATGCGTACTCTCCCCCACAATAATTTATTAATGTATTAGGGGCTATTGGGACTAAATGTGTAAATATATATATATATATACTAGAAAATGTACCTGGCGCTGCCCGGGTATAAAGTGTCAGTGTGTTAATTAGATTTGTTCTAAGGTGCCCAGGAGGCCAAGCTAAAGGTATTGTTTCATCTGAGTTAATCAGTGGAATTAGTGTATACCTGTAGTGCATAGTTGGAGGGGTTCTGTATACCCACAATGTATAGTTTTTAGGGGTCTCGCATATCTGTAGTGCATAGTTGGGGGGGCTGTATACCTATAGTGTATAGTTGGGGGGGGTCCTGTATACCTGTAGTGTGTAGTTGAGGGGGCTGTATACCTGTAGTGTATAGTTGAGGGAGGTCCTGTATTCCTGCAGTGTACAGTTGGTGAAGGTCCTGTATACCTGTACTGTATAGTTTGGGGGTCCTGTATACCTGAAGTATATAGTTGGGGCTGTATACCTGTAATGTATAGTTGGTGGAGGTCTTGTATACCTGTAGTTTATAGTTTGAGGGTCCTGGATACCTGTAGTGTATAATTGGTGGAGGTCTTGTATACCTGTAGTATATAGTTCGGGGGTCCTGTATACCTGTAGTGAATAGTTTGAGGGTCCAGTATAACTATAGTGTAGAGTTGGTGGAGGTCCTGTATACCTGTAGTGTATAGTTTGGGGTCCTATATACCTGTAGTATATAGCTTGTGGAGTTCCTGTATACCTGTAGTATATAGCTTTGGGGTCCTGTATACTTGTAGTATAGAGTTGGTGAAGGTGCTGTATACCTGTATTATAGAGTTGGTGTAGGTCCTGTATACCTGTAGTTTATAGTTTTGAGGTCCTGTATACCTGTAGTGTATAGTTTGGGGTCCTATATACCTGTAGTATATAGTTGGTGGAGTTCCTGTATACCTGTAGTGTATAGTTTTGGGGTCCTGTATACCTGTAGTGTATAGTTTGGGGTCCTGTATACCTGTAGTATATAGTTGCTGGAGGTCCTGTATACCTGAAGTATATAGTTGGTGGAGGTCCTGTATACCTGTAGTGTATAGTTTTGGGGTCCTTTATACCTGTAGTGTAAAGTTTGGGGTCCTATATACCTGTAGTATATAGTTTTGTGAAGGTCCTGTGCACCTGTAGTGTATAGTTTTGGGGTCCTGTATACCTGTAGTGTCCTGTATAATTGCAGGGTTGTATTTACCCGTATGGCAGTGTTATTCAGTCACAGTGTGTCGGTATTGGTCATGTCTGGTATGGCGGTGTTATCCAGTCACAGTATGGTGGTATTAGTCAGGTCTGGTGTGGCAGTGTTATCCAGTCACAGTATGGCGGTATTGGTCAGGTCTGGTGTGGCGGTGTTATCCAGTCACGGTATGGTGGTATTGGTCAGGTCTGGTATAGCGGTGTTATCCAGTCACAGTATGGCAGTATTGGTCAGGTCTGATATGATGGTGTTATCCAGTCACAGTATGGCGGTATTGGTCAGGTCTGGTGTGGCGGTGTTACCCAGTCACAGTTTGCCGGTATTGGTCAGGTCTGGTATGGCAGTGTTATCCAGTCACAGTATGGCGGTATTGGTCAGGTCTGGTATGACAGTGTTATCCTGCACAGTATGGCGGTATTGGTCAGGTCTGGTGTTGCAGTGTTATCCAGTCACAGTATGGCGGTATTGGTCAGGTCTGGTATGACAGTGTTATCCAGCACAGTATAGCGGTATTGGTCAGGTCTGGTGTGGCGGTGTTATCCATTCACAGTATGGCGGTATTGGTCAGGTCTGATATGACAGTGTTATCCAGTCACAGTATGGCGGTATTGGTCAGGTCTGGTATAGCGGTGTTGTCCAGCACAGTATGGCGAAATTGGTCAGGTCTGATATGACAGTGTTTTCCAGTCACAGTATGGCGGTATTGGTCAGGTCTGGTGTGGCAGTGTTATCCAGTCACAGTATGGCGGTATTGGTCAGGTCTGGTATGACAGTGTTTTCCAGTCACAGTATGGCGGTATTGGTCAGGTCTGGTGTGGCAGTGTTATCCAGTCACAGTATGGCGGTATTGGTCAGGTCTGGTATGACAGTGTTATCCAGTCACAGTATGGCGGTATTGGTCAGGTCTGGTGTGGCAGTGTTACCCAGTCACAGTTTGGTATACCTGTTGTGCCCTGTATATACATGTACTGTATGAATGGAGTAGGGGGTCCTGTATATACATGTACTGTATAGTTGGAGTAGGGGGGTCTACCAGTTATTACTGTGGATGTTGTGAGGCAGCTTCCCTAGCAACCATTGCTCCCTGTGAAAATGAAAGCAGTAATCCTATTGGTTGCTAAGGCTCCAACTGCCGTGTCTGCTGCAGCTAATTATATCACCTGTGTTTGCAGTGAGGAGATTTTACCATTCATCTCTATGGGGCGCCTCTCTTTCCCCTCCCCCTCCCCTCCTGTACATCTGGCGGGGACGGGACCTTCGCAATACCCTTCCCGGGCACCCAATGTATCTGTGTGCCAAATTTGGGGTCAAACGGTTCAGGCGTTTGGAAGTCTATAGAGGACAGACAGACAGAAGGACAGACAGACAGACTTTCATTTTTATGATATAGATATATGATTTTTTTTCAAAATGTTATTGTCCCACCATGGGGACTTTACTGTTATTGCCTGATCAAAGGCATATTACATTACAGTGCTAATCTGCACTGCCATATGCAGGGCCGGCCTTAGGGTAAATGGCGCCCTGTGCGAAACCTTCCTTCGGCGCCCCCCTCCTCTTTAAGGTAACATAAAGCTCCTTTAGCCTCCCACCCTTTCAGCAGATAACATCCAACACCCATCACAACCCTCCCCCAGCCATTCACGCAACTAATACTTCCCTGTCAAGCCATACACGCAACTACCCTTTTAGTAATACACGCAACCACTCTCCAGCCATACAAGCAACTAGCCCCTCAGCCCCCAGACATACAAACAACTACCCCCTCAGCCCCCAGCCATGCAAACAACTACTGTCCCAGCCATACAACTACCCCCTCAGCCCCCAGCCATACAAACAACTACCGCCCCAGCCATACAAACAACTACCCCCTCAGCCCCCAGCCATGCAAACAACGACCCCCTCAGCCATACAAACAACTACCCCCAGTCATACAAAAAACTAACCCCCAACCATACACACAACTACAACGACATTTAGTTTAGATTTCAGTAGGAATGACTTATGAGGCCTCAGGGAAGCCTCCTGTTTTTAGATCACCAGTCGGGGCTGTGTGATTGCTCTGCACAGCCCCGATGGGGAAGGGAGAATTCTCCTTCCTTTCAGCACTATAGGTGCATCACCTATAGTGTTAATAGATTCAGCAGGTGCCCGGCTATCCCATTTATCCCCCTCACAAACACAAAGCACATATCCTAATGCTCCAACAGACATGTTTTAACCCCATTCCGGTATGTCCTGGGGGGGTTCAGAGAAGGGCCGCGCTGTGTCCCCTCTCTGAACCACCGCAATCCCAGCTGCTTACTGCAGCACGGGACCGTGGCTATTAGCGGGTGCCACCGATCGGCTGTGCCCGCTAATTAGGACAGTTAGATGCAGCTGTCAAAAATGACAGCTGCCTCTAACAGTCCTGTGTCCCCCTCTCCTTGGTGTCTAGTGGCTGGATCTCCCTCACCCCCCCACAATGCGATCGCGGGGGAAGATCTGGTGTACCGAGCTGGCCGGGGCTCAGTGTCGGAATTACGCTGATCCCGGCTCGGCAATCCATTAAGATCAGACGTGTCAAACTCAGGCCCTCCAGCTGTTTTAAAACTACAATACCCATCATGCCTGGACAGCCAAAGATAAAGCTTTGGCTGTCCAGACATGATGGGATTTGTAGTTTTAAAACAGCTGGAGGGCCTGAGTTTTACATCCCTGATTTCGATTTTTAGTCTGCAGCAGACCATTGTAATAGAGCACCGATCCATCAGATCGGTGCTCTATTATATACACAGCATTGATCTCAATGGGAGATCAGTACTGTGTATATAGGAGTCCCCCAGGGGGCTTCATATTACTATATGTGAAAAAAAAAACGGTTTTTATTAATAAAAAAAAATCCCCTCCCCTAATAAAAGTTTAAATCACCCCCCTTTTCCCATTTTATAAATAAAGATAAATAAATAAGCAAACATATTTGACATTGCCGCGTGCGTAATCACCTGAAATATTAAATTATCACATCCCTGATCTCGCACGGTAAACGGCGAAAGCGGAAAAAAAATCCCAAAGTGAAAAAAAGGGATCAAAAAGTTGCATATAGGCAAGTAAGGTACCGATAGAAAAAAAACAAATCATGGCACAAAAAATGACAGCCCCATAGACCAAAGGATAACAGCGCAATAAGCATAAGAATAGAGCGTTTTCAAAGAACATTTCGTTTTTTTAAAGGTTTAGATTTTTTATAAGCCATGAAATAAAATAAAACTTATACATTTTACCTATCTTTGTAATCGTAACAAATTGAGGAACATGCATAACAAGTCAGTTTTACTATATGGTGCATGGCGTAAACACAAAACCACCCCAAATAAAAAATATTGCGTTTCATTTTCAATTTCACTGTGCATATAATTTTTTTCTGGTTTCGCAATATATTTTATGCAAAAATTAAGTCTGCTATTGCAAAGTACAATTAGTTGCACAAAAAAATAAGGGCTCATGTGGGTCTGTAGGTGAAAAAATGCGAGTGCTATGGCCTTTTAAACTCAAGGAGGAAAAAAATATGCCCAGGAGGGAAGGGGTTAAGGACCACCATGTCCCTAACCTTACCAGCAATAGATACTATACTTCTTGGTCCATGATCCCAAATCTTACAATAGGTTAAAGGGTGTAGCAATAGCCTTCCACCGCTCTATCCCAAACAAAGATATAGGTTCCAAAATAAATCTCCTTGCCAGATACATTTTTCTGAACTGCAAAATAGCAGATCAAATTATCACAATTGCTAATATATATACCCCAAATCTTCTACAAATTCCTTTTCCAATACAAACTCTCCGAAAACTGATGTCATTTGCCAAATGTCACATTGTCATAGTAAGCAACCTGAACACACCTCTGAACCCCCTCTTACATATTTCAACGGGACGCTCTCTGCTTTCCTTTAGTAGAATCAGAGCCCTCCAACGTACACTATATAACTTACAGTTACCAGGAGGACCCTGAATCCGTCCACCAAGGACTACACATTTTACTCTAATTCCAAGAAAACATAGTCACATAGACTATAGTCTTTCCTCTCACTCTTCTCTAAAAATTCATCTATAGGTTAATATTCATCTTTCTAATTATGTCCATGTCTTTTCCACCTTTGCTTTCCTACCCAAGACTAAATCGAGCTACACCTGGAAGCTAAATGAATCTCCTCTTGAGGATAAGTTCTGTATTTAAGACCTCAAAAATAATCATTTTTTATCAGGACTATGTAGGTGACCCTACCGCTCCTGTTTTTAAATGGGAAGCTCTTAAAGCCACTGTCAGAGGTGTTCTGATCAGTCATGGTTCTAAGCTGAAAAAGAAAGCTTCCAAAAAGCTCTCTCAGATCTCTTTACACAAATACATAAGCTCTAGATGTCGCATAAACATTCTTATGCAAAAGAGGAGCCCGTGGAGCCTCATTGAAGAGTCTCAAAACACAGGACTAGCCAGATATCCCTCCGGGAAGGACCCAGCCAGGAGACAGCTCCTGTTAGGAAATCACCAAAACCACCATATTAAGTGGCCCTATAAGTCAATGTAATGACAAGGGATAAACCAAGGCTAGGTAACCATCTACATACAGCTGTTTCGGGGTGTTGCCCCTCATCAGTGTGGAGCAGGATTCTGGCTAGGTGGGAGCAATGCCTAGTAGAGCCATAAGAGAAACAGATTGCTGAACTCAGGGAGACCAGCCAAATGACAACACTGCCGGCTGCTAGTGAAAGCGCTCAATGCAGTGAAGTCCTAGGTGCATTGCCCCCTGGGAAACATGAATATGCAAAAGAGGAGCCCGTGGAGCCTCATTGAAGAGTCTCAAAACACAGGACTAGCCAGATATCCCTCCGGGAAGGACCCAGCCGAGGGGCAGCTCCTGTTAGGAAACCACCAAAACCATAAACATTCTAACCTGCAATCTACCTTAGATGAACTACAAACCATCCGCCATGCAATCAAAAAGATTCTTCACAAAAGATATGAGGGCTATACAAATATGTATGGAGCAATAATCCCAGTTGCCCTACAAAATTGCCCGTGCCCTACAAAATTAAAGAGCTTCCACTTACATTCCCCTAACTTTCACCTACATTTCTATGCTACCTGGCCCCCTGATAAATCTCAAATTCTCTCTGTTAGGCTTCATGCTCTCTGTGACACGCACAGGTATCCCACAGAGATGGAAATCAACTTCCCCCTCTTTTTCAAATGGAGGAACTCTTGTCTGACTCCCTCCACTTTGAAGAGAAGCATTCCAAATGCTCATGTTTACACAAGTTGTGACCTACAGTACGTACGACAACACTTTTAACTAAGGTCGGTGATGTGATGTTTTCTTTTATCCTTTTGAAAAAACTAAATTGTATTGATACACTGACCTGGTCTAATAAGCATCATCTCTTCCTGACTCTGCCTCTCCCCCCACCCCACCTCTCCCCTCCCCCTTCCCCCTTTTGTCCTATAGTTCCCCTTTCCCGGTTTTCTTCCCTTATTCCCATTTACCCCATACCTTCCTTTTTTCATTCTTTTGTTCAATGCATTCTGTGGCACTCACTACTAACACATTGTGCAAACATTTTATTATTATGTTTATACAAGAAAGCATATTACTTCTGTGTTCTCATTCTACTTTGAAGTACATGTATATGCCACTTTTGAGACTTTTTATTAGGTCAGTTTGTTCTACTTTGATGAAAAATTTTTATAAAAACAAAATTTGAAAGTGAAGTATTGCAATTATGGTGAATCCTTGCAAGAATACATTTGTTTGACTGAATATCTATTGGCCCATAATATTTTTCATTTGGGGATGAATTTTTTTTTTTGTTTAGGTTGTCCTCCGGGGGCAAAATTTTCTACCACCTTACTAATATTGTACATGTCCTATTGGGAGGAGGTCTTATATAGCCCAAACAATCCTTTCACTCATAGTATCTTCTGGTTCTGGAGATACATCGACCACCTCTTCCTAAAATGGAATGGTACACAGAAAGAGATTGAGGATTTTGTAAAATTCATTAATGCCAACAATCTGACTTTACAATTTATTTAATTTTGTAACCCTTATGAAATTTCTTTTTTGGATATTCTGCTTCAATTCAAGGTTGGTAAAATTCAGACTAGATTGTTTAGAAAGCATGGTGCCTTCCACATATAGTTACCTGGACTCCTCCTTGGACTACACAACACAGACGACAATTCGTCAATTCAACAATAATTCACAGTCTTTAACTAATCTAACATCTTACAAGATATGTGATAAAATCTTAAAGGTCAGGTGTCAGATGCCTTGGCCGTAGGGGAGTCACTTTGGGTAATGTACTATCACCCACTGTTTTAAACAATAACTCACAACAACAGCGTACTTGGTTACCTCTTAAGGTTTTTGTTTTTAAATGTGGCTTACCTCTGTGTTCTTTGTGTTTTTTTTGCAGAAAACAGAATTATTTCTTTTCCATAACTTTGGGTTGCAGCTTTCAGATGAGAACATTCATGAATTGTAACTACAAATGTCATATATTTGGCAGAGTGTGTTTCTTATAAATTGCAATACGTGGGTTTCACAAAACACAAACTAAAAATAACAATTTCTGAATATGTCTGATGCAACACCAGATCATTGGGCAAATCCATGTCAGGTCTTTCCCACTACTTTGCTGATGTCCATTCCTCTGTATATAAATTTATCAAGTTGCATTGTGTAACTGCCATGATTAAGAGACCTGTGTCTTGAAACGCATCAGTGTGTTTATCAACCTTGTCTGAACATTTTTTATCGATATGAAATAAATATTTTTCCATATAGAGCTGGGGACCTTCTCTATCTTTGCATGTTATCCACTGTGAAAGGCCTGACTCTGCATCATATAGGTTGCTGGTGATCACTTTTAAAGTACATGGTGAGCTGGACTTTTTCTGTTTAAAAAATTGACAACCATGAATCCATATTGGTGAAAAAAACTCAATTTACACAGGAAGATAGCCCCTCTACTAGAATTAGTGGAAAATAAAATACATATTATTTTACTAAGTATTGATTGAAAAGCACCCAAGCCTACTCTTATTAGATACATCCCCTTGCTAAAGAAGTCTAAGCTCATGAACATTTGCTAGTATTTCTAACTTCTATACAGAAGTTATTGGTCTTGCCCACAAGGCAGATTTCAGATGTGCAAGATTCTGGATAATTATTATACATGAAAAGAAGAAATCGATATCAAGCAAACAATTTAAGCACCAGCACTGTAAATATGATTTCCATGCCCCAGTGTGTTTTTTTTTTTTTTTTTAAATCTTTTTCAAGTACAGAATAAACCACAGCAGGAAATCAATATAGGTGAGCCAACCAAGTCCCTGGAGGCAAAGGTATATTGTAAGGGATAGCGGTTATGCAGGATTCTTTTATTGTGTGTAGCACTCGGGTTTCATTGATCATTTTGCAGTTAAAGTCTTTATGCTCATAGTTAAACTGTCAAGACTTTATTATTATGACTGCTATGTTTTGTTTTCTCTACTTTTTGTGAAGTCAATGAAGCTCTATTCTATAAATGATATTAAATTAAGCAGCTGGTAATTTTTTTAATTCATTTTTATTTCTCCATTTAGATAAAATACATCAATCCTATTAGTTCTTTAATCCAATAAAAGGATCTCAAACTTCTATGATGCCAACACAAAGATTTTTTCTGTTATTTTTGTGTTCCAAAAGTATTGACTTAAAGGGATTGTTCAAGAACTTTTTAACCCCTAGACAATCCATAGCATACAAGTATGACATCAGTTCCTGTGACCCACGCTGTACGACATTATTACTTATGGCACTATGAAGCAAGCTCAGAAGCCGATTACTCACTGTTAATTACAGGCAGCAGCGATCACGCTGCAGCCAATTAACTCTTTAAACACTGCGACTGTTTAAGTGTAAGTGACAGCAGCAGCTCCTGAGTGATTATTAGGGTCCTGATTTTTTCCCCTGACTGCTGTAGGAGTTACACTTACCTGCGTTCAGTTCTACCTCACGTTAGCTCTATAACAGTGCCAATAAAACTGGTCAATGCAGTAATGACTCTGCAGCCTGTCATTAACCTCTTAAATGCAGTAACCATTTAAGTGTGACAGGAGTACCTCTTGAGTGATTGTTAGGGTCCCAACCATTTTCCCTGACTGTCAGAAGAGTTATGAAAAAAGTTATAAAAAATAATTAAAACAAAACATAGCATTTATAATTGTCTAATCTATTAAAATATAACAATATTGGTATGGTATTGTTATGGACTCATGTAAACAAAAAGGTGGTAGGGGGGGGAACACCCTAATTGCGGATTTTTTTGTAGATTATATATATATATATATATATAGAGAGAGAGAGAGAGAGAGAGAGAGAGAGAGAGAGAGACGATGATCCACGACACTCCAATAAAGTGAAATACTTTGAAAGGCACTTGAAAATGGCGGGTGTTCCGCCGAGACGTCGTGTCCTGCTGTGTTGCACTATGTAATCCACCTTTTTGAATAAATTTGAAGTTTTCCACTTTATTGGAGTGCCGTGGATCATCGTGTATATCTACACAGAAGGTTCGTGGTCTGAACAACGTCCACAGGCACCCACTTCATGTTTCCCGTAGTGCCACTCATCATCCTTCACTATATATATATATATATATATATATATAAACTTTTTAAAGTGACCATAATATCAAATCCAATCTACACAAATATGGTACTGATAAAAATAGAGATGATGGCACAAAAAAATTATATCCCATATAACCCCATAGGAGAAAAAATAAAACCATCACCATTAAAAAGAGTCACAATAGGGCCATTTTTATCATTTAATTGTGATTTGAAAGACTATTCTTCAGACACTGTATACACATGGTGGGAGTGTTACGGCCGCGGCGGCGTCCCGCGTTCCGGGCCGCCGCCGCGACCGCTACCTGCCCTATGCAGCAGCCGGTGTCCATAGTCGGGGACCCGGCGCTGCTGTCACCTCGGCCCCGGGGGGCGCCTCACCTCTCCACGCTCCTGTCTCCCGCTGTGCCGGCCGGCGCGCGCGTCCCCGCCTCCTAGGGCGCGCGCGCGCCGGCTGTCTCAGATTTAAAGGGGCAGTGCGCTCCTAATTGGTAGTTGCACCCAATCACTCCCCTATAAATCCCAGCATGCCCTGTCCTTAGTGTTGGAGCCTCTACATGCTTCCCATAGCGTTTGGCCCAGCCCCTGTTGTTCCTGAGTCCTATCTGTTACCTGGTCCCAGTCCCTGTTCCTGAGTCCTATCCGTTACCCGGTCCCCAGTCCCTGTTCCTGGTTCCTGTTTCCCAGTCACTCCATCTGTTCCTGCGTTCAGCCTGTCACGTGCGCTCTCACCTGCAGACCTTTGCCTGTGCCATCTCCTGCCTACTGCTCCTGCCACGCCTCGCCTGCCGTCACCAGCAACCAAGCCAGGGGTAGCGACCTGGGGGTCGCCTGCCGCAGCAAGTCCATCCCGCCTTGCGGCGGGCTCTGGTGAAAACCAGCGGCCCCTTAGACTCCGCTCCCTGGTGAGGTTTGTGCCATCGCTGGTGCCGGTCCAGTGGATCCACTACTCCAGGCGTTACAGTAGGCTCCAACCATGGATCCCGGCGAGGTGCCAGATCTCCGTGACGTCGCCAGAGTGGTCGCGCAACAGGCTCAACAAATCCAGAAACAGTCACAGCAGATCCAGCAACTCACTGCCGCCTTACAGCAGCAGACTACTGCCCAGCGCACACCATCTCCTGACGCTGCTTCTTCACTCCGACTGGCCCTCCCAAGCAAGTACTCTGGGGACTCTAAGTTGTGCAGAGGATTCCTGACTCAGTGCACCATGCACATTGAACTTTTGAGTAGTCAGTTTTCCACCGAGCGCTCTAAAGTGGCTTTCATCATCAGCCTATTAGAGGGTAGAGCCCTGGCCTGGGCCACGCCACTGTGGGACCGTGATGATCCTGTTGCTGCCAATCTCCGGGCCTTCCTATTCGAGTTTCGCTCCGTCTTTGAGGAACCTGCCCGTGCTTCTTCAGCCGAGACTGCTCTCCTCAACCTCTCTCAAGGCAGCTCCTCTGTTGGTGACTACGCCATCCAGTTCCGCACCCTGGCAGCTGAATTGGACTGGAACGAGGCCGCCCTATTGGCCACCTTCAAGAAGGGCCTGTCTAGTCGTGTGAGAGACGTGCTCGCTGCCCGAGACCTGCCTACCTCCCTGAACGAACTCATTCTACTGGCCACCCGAGTTGATACTCGTTTTTCGGAGAGGGAGGAGGAGGTTCGGCATGAACATTTACTAACCCGTTCCCGTCGCCATCCCCAGCTGGCGCCAGTTTTCCAGAATCCTGACCTTTCGATGTCCCAACCCTCTCCGGAGATTCCTATGCAGGTGGAACGGGCTCACCTGACGCCTGATGAAAGAATCCGGCGCCTGGAGCAGAATCTCTGTCTCTATTGCGGTGGTTCCGATCACTTCCGGCTGGGATGTCCCCTACGTCCCCAAACATCCGGAAAATGCTCGCACCTAGGTCCGGTGGGACAGGTGTCCCTAGGTGTAAATGCCACCATTCCAAGTCTGTCTATGCCAGTTTCCATCCGGACTCCCTCAGGACAAAATCATCTGACTACTGCCTTCCTCGATTCTGGGTCAGCAGGCAGTTTTATTGCGGCAACATTGGTCCAAAGATGGCGGCTACCCGTGACCCGACTAGCCAGGCCCCTGACTATCTCCTCGGTCACGGGCGAAATTCTTACCGACCGTGTGTACTACCAGACCGCATCTTTAGTCCTCCAGGTGGGTCCTTCACATCAAGAAGAGATATCCTTCTACGTCCTGCCCCGTTCTTCCCCCGCGGTCCTCCTGGGACTCCCGTGGCTACAAGAACATGCCCCTCAGCTGGACTGGAGAACCGGGGAGATTCTCAGTTGGGGTCAGGACTGTTCCCACCAGTGTCTCAAGTCACCTCAGACCAAGTGTATTATGTCATTTCCTGTCCCGGCCAAGCCTCTATCCGGCCTACCGGCAGAAGACCAAGACTCGGCGGATGCCTTCTCTGCCGAGGTGTACCCTCTCCCCGTACCCAAGACTAAGGTCGTGTCCTCTCACCACCGGAAGAACTTACAGAAGGTCCCTTGCCACGTTATACCGCCTGATCGCCTAGTACCAGTCGTCACCTCCACTCTTCAGAGAGTACCCCCCGGAAAGACTCATGTTCACCCTGCGCTTCGAAGAGGTATTTTGAACTGGGGACATTCCTCGTTGGAGGCCGGGCACCCGGGAGTCCGTAAGACCGGCCAACGGATCTCTCGCCACTACTGGTGGCCCAGCCTATCCCAAGATGTCAAAGACTTTGTGGCTTCCTGTACCATTTGCAGGCAAGAAAGAGGGGGAGGCCAAAGGGGGGGGGTACTGTTACGGCCGCGGCGGCGTCCCGCGTTCCGGGCCGCCGCCGCGACCGCTACCTGCCCTATGCAGCAGCCGGTGTCCATAGTCGGGGACCCGGCGCTGCTGTCACCTCGGCCCCGGGGGGCGCCTCACCTCTCCACGCTCCTGTCTCCCGCTGTGCCGGCCGGCGCGCGCGTCCCCGCCTCCTAGGGCGCGCGCGCGCCGGCTGTCTCAGATTTAAAGGGGCAGTGCGCTCCTAATTGGTAGTTGCACCCAATCACTCCCCTATAAATCCCAGCATGCCCTGTCCTTAGTGTTGGAGCCTCTACATGCTTCCCATAGCGTTTGGCCCAGCCCCTGTTGTTCCTGAGTCCTATCTGTTACCTGGTCCCAGTCCCTGTTCCTGAGTCCTATCCGTTACCCGGTCCCCAGTCCCTGTTCCTGGTTCCTGTTTCCCAGTCACTCCATCTGTTCCTGCGTTCAGCCTGTCACGTGCGCTCTCACCTGCAGACCTTTGCCTGTGCCATCTCCTGCCTACTGCTCCTGCCACGCCTCGCCTGCCGTCACCAGCAACCAAGCCAGGGGTAGCGACCTGGGGGTCGCCTGCCGCAGCAAGTCCATCCCGCCTTGCGGCGGGCTCTGGTGAAAACCAGCGGCCCCTTAGACTCCGCTCCCTGGTGAGGTTTGTGCCATCGCTGGTGCCGGTCCAGTGGATCCACTACTCCAGGCGTTACAGGGAGCAGCGTACGAAACAGAGAGACCTCCAATCTATTTTGAAAAACACTGCCCAAGACAGACAATGTACAAAAAATGTTGCTTTTGATACTACGGACAATGAAACCCCTGGCAACCAAAAGGACTATTTAGAACAGGAAGATCCCCAAACCCCTGTCATCATGGCCATGCCAGTGTTCGTGGGTGCTCCAAATATGCCAAACGAGAGCCTTCTAATAGCCGCTCCCATGCCCTGGACAAGGCTCCATCGAGCAGGTAGGAAACACTGGTCAGGGAAGCTGGGACAGAATACCAAGGAGACAGCAACCCCAGGTACTTTGAATGTATATAATTTACTGCCGCTGTTCTGTCAAAAGATCAGCTTAGGTTGCCGTCACTTGGTCTTTCTTTTGTACCGAATAAGACTTTTGATCTCTACAATACTTTACAGGATGTTAATAAATGTATGTGTTTGGTTACAATGAAGAGACTTTTCAGATCACAACTGTGTCTGAGTATAATAATGTATCATTTTCTCCAACACGGGCTAATGATTTAAATTAAGTTGTCCTTGGTACTGTACCTTTAAATTTGTCCTTTGTAGAACAGGTATCAGTTCAATCTCTTCTGGACCTACAGGGTCTCAATCCGCTATTCCCAATTTGGATTTTTATCCGGTAAATTCAAGGGTCCCTGCCATGGACACCTTCCAACATAAGGTAGAGGAGGAGCTGACTGCAGGGACAACCTCACCATTGGGAAGAGACATGCTCTAAATCCATCTGTCCAGTAATCCCAATGTGGTAATTCGGAAGTCCGATAAGGGAGGGTTGGTCTCTCATATACAGAGATCTGTATATGAATGAAGTCTTGAAAATTTTAAATGATACGTCCACGTAAAAACCCTTGTCCACTGACCCCACAGGGGAAGTCAGATCAAAAGTGTGTAACATCCTTGATACAGGTATGGAACTAGGAGTCCTCAGTTTGAGACAATGTGAAAACTTGTTATCAGTTTACCCAGTCATTCTAGTGTTCCACGCTTTGCTGAAAACACACAAACGGGTTTTCCCTCCCCCCTTGGGCCCAACTGTATCTCGCATTGTTGGAATGAATGTGTATATGGTTGTATAACCTGCTTAAGCCCCCTGCGACAAGAACGATTGGGTATGTTAGAGCGAGTAAAAGTCTGTTAGCATGTATTGACTGTGACGTGTAAACCAGGTATCATGGTTATCTTGTGATGTTGTGGCTCTCTGTTATAGTATACCACATGATAAGGTGATCATAGCACTTACCATCTACACATGTATAGTAATTATGTACATTTTTAGTTACAGAATTTTTAATAACTAATATTGTTTTCTATTCATGGATACATTTTACTTACAAATTATGGGCTTCCCGTTTCTTTCAGTCTCTTGCCAACATTTACATGCCCCATTGGGAGGAGGTAGTCTTAGACAGTGCCCACAACCCTTACAGGGGTGCTATTGTGTGGTATGAAAGGTATATAGATTACCTCCTCCTGATATGGCAAGGTACAGAGAAAAAGGCCCAACAGGCTCTTCCTAAAATTCACTTACCAATAAGAACGATCCTCTATTTCTTTTTTTAGATGTCAATCTATCCTTGAACAAGAAGGGCATACAGACCAGCCTTTTTAGGAAGCCCAGTGCAGGCAATGGCATCTTGCATGCGGCCAGTAGCCATCTGGCACGTCACTAGAAATCTCCCCATTGGGGAATTTATTTGGGCATGCCGCAATTGCTCCAATGCCACTACATACAGAGTTTCAGCCCAGGATTTGGAGAATAGGTTGAAAGCAAGGGGTTACAGAGAACATGTAATACGACGTGCCCGTAATATTGCAGAGAAGGAGGACAGGGCTTATCCATTAGATAGGTCGGATGTGAGGAGACAGACTAGTGGTGTACCAGAGGTTAAGTCCAACATTCTCCACTGGATATAGTCCCCAATACAGTGAAATTTGTAAGATCATTCAGAAATACATTCCCTTGTTATATCAGAATCAAACATATGAACAGATTCTAGTTCCTGGGGTTAGATTTATAACGTGCAGGAGTCAAAGAATAGGGAATTTGCTGTCCTCCAGTGTTATGCACACAAAAAAGAATCAAGGAGTTTCATAGGGGGAATGTAAGTACTTTATCCAATTGTGCCATAGAAAAAGTAAATAGACCAAAAAGAGGCTGGGTGCACCTTCTGAGAAAATAAGAAGTGTTTTGGATTGTTAGCATGAATACAAGGGTGCCCAACAGTCTTAAAGTGACACTGTCACCTCCTTTTTGCGAGTGGGCGGGGCCTTGCGGCATTAGCTCCACTTTTCCCCGCCCACCGCACCACCATTGGCCCCGCCCCCTCGTCGGCCATTGGAACAGGCTGGCCTAAAGGTCAAGGCCCCACCCCCTATAGGTCGGCCCACCAATGGGCATCAAAGGGGGTGGGCCAACTGTGGTGCAGTGGGCGGGGGTTAAGTGGCGCTATTGCCACGAGGCCCGCCCACTTAACAAAGTCTGCAGTTGATAAAAGATCACTTTTTACTTTAGCAGGCACCACGACGTATGATATAAAATAATGTATGAAAAACGCTAAATTTACCCTTTACACCTGTGTAGAGATGTCATAATGCACACAGGGGGTGACAGTGTCACTTTAACTATATAAATTATCTTTATTATATTCAATGTTTGTTATGAGTTATGTTGGATTGTCATTTTCTTGTGCTTTTGGTTTTCTCACCAGGTGTTTTGTGAGTAGGTTATGTGGCTACCTGGAAAGGGTTTCTCCCTGTGGTGGGTGGAACCCTCAAGAGGCGTAACATCCTGAAGATATTTATAAAAGTTAAAACAGTTTAACATTTTCCATGACTCGGGGTACATTTACACAGAAAGATTATCTGACAGATTATCTGCCAAAGATTTGAAGCCAAAGCCAGGAATATATTTAAAAGAGGATAAATCTCAGACCCAGGAGGGACTTTGTTTATTATGTTCCCGGACACCCTTGCCTTCCCGTGATTTTTTTTCTTGTTTGTTTTACAGGACTTCTCCTTTAAACCCTTCACGCACTGTACGTCCAGGGGCAGATAGGAGTTTCAGAAAGGGGTCACACCATAGCCCCGCTCTCAACTGTGCCGCTCCCGTCTGCTATCAGCAGCCAGGGACCCCAGCGGTTAGCCGGTGTGGACCGATCGCCCGGGTCAGGGCCTAGAGCAGGACCTAGAGCAGCCCTCCTGCTGATGACTCATCCTCACAAGAAGGAGCTGCCTGGTGACGGAGATGAGTTGTGGCCGAGAAAAGTTCTCATAAAACATAGGCCAGATGAAGAAGAAAAGGGAACAACTTTTATCAGAGAAGATGTCCTTTGCGAGTCGCTTGATGTAACTACACTGTAATCAGTTATATGGTGTGCAGAGCTTGTGTAGAGCTGAGATCTACTCTTATATGATTTTTTTTATATATCAATGTTATTTGGTAGCTGTATGGCCTTTGTGTTTTACCTCTTTGCTCCTCAGCCTGTTTTGTCCTTGTGTTTAAAACCTCCCAGTTTCCCAGGACTGGATTCAGCTTTTCCCGACACCTGGGGTGGAGCGTCAGGGAGTGGAACAGAGTTGAAAGTCAGGCAGACGATAAACTGCTAGCCAATCAAATTAAGCAATTCACTTCATTTAGATGGCATCTCTAATTGAAACATTTTTTTTAACTAAATGTTTAAAATTGCTCTATTACATTTTTTTACAATATTTAATTTCCCCCCCAATTTCTTGGGGTTCCATCATACATGTTATGGTACAGCAGATTGAAATACACCATTAGGCTGGGTTCACACTATGTATATTTGAGGCTGTATTTGGTCCTCATGTCAGGTCCTCATAGCAACCAAAACCAGGAGTGGATTGAAAACACAGAAAGGATCTGTTCACACAATGTTGAAATTGAGTGGATGGCCGCCATATAACAGTAAATAACGGCCATTATTTCAATACCACAGCCGTTGTTTTAAAATAACAGCAAATATTTGCCATTAAATGACGGTCATCCACTCAATTACAACATTATGTGAACAGAGCCTTTCTGTGTTTTCAATCCACTCCTGGTTTTGGTTGCTATACAGCCTCACAAATACAGCCTCAAATATACATAGTGTGAACCCAGCCTTAAAGTACAAGAAATTCCAAGCTGAACCCCCGCTGTGGACTATTTATTAGAAAACTTTATTTTTCCTACAGTAACTTAAAGTCCCCCGGGGGCAGTATATTGATCTCTCAGATCAGTGCTCGATTACAAGTAATTAAATTCTGAGCTGGGATCGGCGTAATTGTAGCGCTGAGTTCCGTCCCGGCAAAGAGCAGGGATTACCCCTGCTCAATCCTACCACTAGCCCGCAGGTGACAGCTTTTTCAAGTCATTTAAATTTGACAGTGGCATTTAAATGGTAATTACCCAACGTGGCGATCAGGCCCAGTTGGCTGATGGTCATGGTCCCCAGTTACTGATTTACTGCTCTTTCACACTACAGCTTTACACTACCATATATTGCAAGAACAGATAATCACTAGTGATGAGCGAGCATGCTCGTCCGAGCTTGGTATTTGATCGAGTATTAGAGTACTTGATGGTACTCATTACTCGGACGAGCATCTTGCCCATGTTGACTACTGCTGGGCCTTAACTGGCATCCATGTTGACTACTGGTGTGCCTGCCCTTGCCTCCTTTTTGCTGGGCCTTAACTGGCATCCATGTAGATTACTGGTGTGCCTGCCCTTGCCTCTTTTTTGCTGGGCCTTAACTGGCATCCTTGTTGACTACTGGTGTGCCTGCCCTTGCCTCCTTTTTGCTGGGCCTTAACTGGCATCCATGTTGACTACTGGTGTGCCTGCCCTTGCCTCCTTTTTGCTAGGCCTTAACTGGCATCCATGTTGACTACTGGTGTGCCTGCCCTTGCCTCCTTTTTGCTGGGCCTTAACTAGCATCCATGTTGACTATTTCTGGGACTTTACTGGCATCCATGTTGACTACTACTGGGCCTTTACTGGCATCCATGTTGACTACTGCTGGGCCTTTACTGGCATCTATGTTGACTACTGCTGGGCCTTAACTGGCATCCATGTTGAATATTGCTGGCTACTGCTGTGCCTGCCCTTGCCTCCATGTTGGCTACTGCTGGGTCTTAACTGGCATCCATGTTGACTACTGCTGGGCCTTAACTGGCATCCATGTTGACTACTGGTGTGCCTGCCCTTGCCTCCTTTTGCTTGGCCTTAACTGGCATCCATGTTGACTACTGGTGTGCCTGCCCTTGCCTTCTTTTTTGCTGGGCCTTAACTTGCATCCATGTTGACTATTGCTGGGGCTTTACTAGCATCCATGTTGACTACTGCTGGGCCTTTACTGGCATCCATGTTGACTACTGCTGGGCCTTTACTGGCATCCCTGTTGACTACTGCTGGGCCTTTACTGGCATCCATGCTGACTACTGCTGGGCCTTTACTGGCATCCATGTTGATCACTGGTGTGCCTGCCCTTGCCTCCTTGTTGGCCACTGCTGGGCCTTAACTGGCATCCTGGGTTCGTGTGTAATTAGCAGTGAGCTTGGTTACACGTGACGAGGGGCGGAACCTGGTGGCGGCTCTGCAACTCGGCAGCCTCACACATGTTTCATGCCTGGCCCACGTCTTCAAACTAGTGTTGCTGCGGTTTCTTAAAACTTACCCCAATGTGGCTGACTTGCTCACCAAGGTGCACCTCGTCTGTGCGCATTTCCGCAAGTCAACCAGTTAAACTAACCCCAACTGCTACAGTCAAATTCAAAGTCAAATTCAAACTTAAAACAACGGTGGGGGGAGAAGTGGGGAGTCACATGATGCAGGGAATGTTACCCCAACTGCTAGAGTCAAATTCATAGTCAATTTACCTTCCTTGTCTTGTCCATTTCAATCCATATTATCTGTGGATGTCATCTTATCTTACGGGTGTCCTCTGCATTCCTTTCACCAGTAACTTCTACCTTTTTTGGAAGTTGTAGCCGTTTTGAAGGCAGGATTGACCAGGCCTTTCACCAGTAGCTTCCATCCTTCCTTGGATGTTGTAGTAGCCTTTTTGAAGGCGGGATTTACCGGGCCTTTCAACAGTACCGTCTACATTCCTTGGATGTTGTAGCCTTTTCGAAGGCAGGATTGACCAGGTCTTTTTAATAGACACTTGCCCTCTCTTAGAGACTCGTTAAAGGATTCAAAGTGTATTCATTCGTTCAAATCAAATTCCTCTTAAGAAGACTGTATTGTTATTCATCGTCCCTACTTCCAAAGATATGCCTCTCACGCACATTTGCATATGGGTGTGAGGCTTAATCTAGCCATAATTGTATTTTCCATCTTGGTCTGGGTCTGTGGTGTCAGACTAAGTTTTTGAGTGGTCCATATGCTACCAGTGTTTAAATGGTTCCATGTAGGGATGAGCGAACTGAACCGTAACAATCCAGATTCGTTACAAACTTTGCAAAAAGTTTGGTTCGTCACTGAACCAAACTTTGAGAAAGTTCATAACGAATCTGGTTAAAAGAACAATAACAAATAAAATCAAAGACATCCAAGACATCTTTAGAAAGTGATGCAAACACCTCTGGAATGCATCTGGGAAAGCAGGGAAACAGTATTACAGGAATCGGCATTACCGGGTTAGCGATCCTCTGCAATAATGCCGACTCCTCTAATGGTTAATATATTTAATTAATAAAACACATTTTCGTTGTAATAAAGTCACTTTCGTTGTTCAATAATTTAATTAAAACAAATCCATCATTGTGCAATTAAATATACTGTTAAAATAAATAAAAGAACAATAAAAGTAACTTTATTACAATGAAAATGTGTTTTATTAAATAAATATTAACTATTATAGGAAACTCTATTAAAGCCGTTAATTCATATTGCCGTTAGTAGAGCTTGCTGTAATAATTAATACTTTACTTTAATTAAAACATCAAATGATTCTTCTAATTATGCTATCACAATAGCATTATTAGAAGAAACATTTTGATTCATATGTGTGCTCAGCTGATTGGCTGAAAGCACATATAATGAGCAGGTCCGTAGCACAGTGACTTCGTTGTGCCACGGACGGCGAAGAGAGAAGATGGAAGATGGAAGATCAAAACATTGGAGAGTGAGTATAAAGCTCTCCCCACCCCCTCCCCTGCACTGCACCCATCCCAGCAAGGAAGGGGGGTCACTTTACCCCTTCCTTGCTGGTATGGGTGCAGTCTGACATCAGTCTGGCCCCCGAAGGGTTAAGTGGGATGCAATACATACTCCCTTAACACCTTGGGGGCCAGACTGTAAGCAGCGATCTGTAAAGATGCTGCATACTATAAGGTGCAAAACACTGCTCACATTGATGGGTGTTGTGCTCCTCTTTGTGTGTTTTTTGTGTGTTTCTCCCTTTTTTGTTTTTCAGAAAGTATTACGTGGATTACGTCAGATTCGATGGACTACGTCGATGACCAGCGGTTGTTTGGCTTTTTTTTTTTAAATAAAAGAGTCAATGAGGGATGTGGGGGTATTTTTATTTGAATAAAAAAAAAATTCACTTGTGTCTTGTCTTTATTTCTTTACTTTATAGACTTAGTAGTGGAAGCCATCTAATAGACGGAATTCGGGGCCTAGTGTTAGCCGGTATAAAATGGCTAACACTAACTCCCCATTATTACCCCAGTACCCAATGCAACCAGGGGTACTGGGAAGAGCCGGGTGCCAGTGGTCCCGGAGCGTCAAAATTGGCGCTGGTGATATTTAGGCTGGGGAGGGCCTAAACCAATCGCTCTTCCCACCCTGGTGTTACCAGGCTGCTGTTGCTTGGTTTTTAACCCGACTGGTTATGGAAATAGGGGAAACCCTATGGAGGACATGTATCAGCGGGCGTACATTTTTTTCGGCGGAAAGTGCTGTTTCGCGCATGATTTTATTCGCAAATGGCCGGTTTGCGAATAAAATATTCGCAAATCGGCACTTTCCGACGGCTACGCTGGGGGGCGGGGAGGGTGTGTGAAGGGGGCGGAACGGAGGGCGCGATCTCAGAGTCCGCGCGATTCACCATTTGTTCCGCCAAAAGATACACCGAAAACCTACTCCAGTCCTCAGCTGGCGTAGGTTTTCGGCCGTCCGCATCTACATAAATCCCCAAAGCGCCGGAGATGCGGAGACATTTTTAAGTCTGGCGTAAAAAACGTTGGACTTAATAAATGTCCCCTATGCGTTTTTTTTTAAAATTATTTATAAAAAAAAAAAAACGAGTAGGGTTCCCCCTATTTTTATAACCAGCCAGGTTAAAAACCAAGCAACAGCAGCCTGGTAACACCAAGGTGGGAAGAGCCATTGGTTTAGGTCCTCCCCAGCCTAAATCTTACCAGCCTGCTGCCGCCCAGTCCTGGAGCGCCAATTTTGACGCTCCGGGACCACTGGCACCCGGCTCTTCCCAGTACCCCCGGTGGCACTGGGTGCTGGGGTAATAATGGGGGGGGTTAGTGTTAGCCATTTTATACCGGCTAACACTAGGCCCCGACTTAGTAATGGATTCCGTCTATTAAACGGCTTCCACTACTAAGTCTAAAAAGTAAAGAAATAAAGACAAGACACAAGTGAATTTTTTTTTATTCAAATAAAAACACCCCCACACCCCTCATTGACTATTTTATTTAAAAAAAAAAATCAAAACAACCGCTGGTCATTAACGTAGTCCATCGAATCTGACGTAATCCACCGGATATCGATATCTGAAAAACAAAAAGGGAGAAACACACAAAAAACACAGACAGGAGCACAACACCCATCATTGTGAGCAGTGTTGTGCACCTTACAGTATGCAGCATCTTTACAGATCACTGCTTACAGTCTGGCCCCCAAGGGGTTAAGGGAGGATGTATTGCATCCCATTTAACCCTTTGGGCGCCACACTGATGTCAGACTTCACCCATACCAGCAAGGAAGGGGTTAAGTGACCCCCCCCCTTCCCTGCTGGGATGGGTGCAGTGCAGGGGAGGGGGTGGGGAGAGCTTTATACTCACTCTCCGATGTCTTGATCTTCTGTCTTCTATCTTCCATCTTCTCTCTTCGCCGTCCGCGGCACAACAAAGTCACTGTGCTGCGGACCCGCTCATTATATGTGCTTTCAGCCAATCAGCTGAGCACACATATGAATAAAAATGTTTCTTCTACTAATGCTATTGTGATATATTGGATCTATTGTGGTTTAAATGGTAACTCTGCTTTAACCCCTTAAGGACCGGGGCAATTTTGTTTTTTGCGTTTTCGTTTTTTCCTCCTTGTGCATAAAAGGCCATAGCAATTGCATTTTTTCACCTAGAAACCCACATGAGCCCTTATTTTTTGCGCCACTAATTGTACTTTGCAATGACAGGCTGAATTTTTGCATAAAGTACACTGCAAAAGCAGGAAAAAATTCAATGTGTGGTGAAATTGAAAAAAAAACCCACATTTTGTGTATTTAGTGGATATGTGTTTTCACGCCGTTCGCCCTGGGGTAAAACTGGCTTGTTATATATGTTCCACAAGTCGTTACAATTAAAACGATATATAACATGCATAACTTTTATATTATGTGATGGCCTGTAAAAAATTAAAACCATTGTTTACAAATATATGTTCCTTAAAATCGCTCTATTTGCAGGCTTATAGCACTTTTATCCTTTGGTCTATGGGGCTGTGTGAGGTGTCAGGTATCGGTACCTTGATTGCACATATACGACTTTTTGATCGCTTTTTATTAACATTTTTCCGGATTTGATGCGACCAAAAATGCGCAATTTTGCACTTTGGGATTTTTTTGCGCTTACGCAGTTTACCGTACGAGATCAGGAATGTGATTAATTAATAGTTCGGGCGATTACGCACGCGGTGATAACAAACATGTTTATTTATTTACTTTTCTTAATAACCTGGGAAAAGGGGGGTGATTCAGACTTTTATTAGGGGAGGGGGCTTTTTATTAATAACAACAATTTTTTTTTAACTTTTACACTTATACTAGAAGGCCCCTTGGGGGACTTCTAGTATAAGTGCACTGATCTCTCATAGAGATCTCTACAGCATAGATATGAGACAGGTACTCGTTTACTTCCGGCTGCTGCAGCCGGAAGTAAACGAGTGGCGAGCCGGGGACGGAGCCATCTTGGAGCGGTCCCCGGCCGGCTTCAGTAACGGAGATCGCTCCTCCGGGATAACGTCCCGGAGGAGCGATCTCCCCACTAGACACCAGGGATGACGCTGCAAACGGTAATCGGACCGCTGCGGTTCAGAGCGCGGCCGCCGCGCGGCCCCACTCTGAACGTCCTTAACGACCGCAGGGCGTAAATATACGCCCATGGTCGTTAAGGGGTTAATGAAACTCTGTGTCCTCACCGCCATGCTGTGTCAGGCCTAATTTTTGGAAGGCACACTTGCTACCTCACTTTTAATGGTTCTCTGTGTCCTCACTGCCATGCTCTGACATCACACTAGGTCTGCGGAGCAGTGGGACTGGTTGCCGGCGGCCCGTCAACCAGCCAGCTGTTTTATTTTTTTATTCTTACTCTACTGTGTCAGGCCTAATTTTTGTGAGGTTCCACGCCTGCCTCATCTAAAGACCGGTAATGACCGGCAATTTTGCAGGGCTGTCTGGTCATCTATTGTATCTCCAAGATACACGCCACTGTTTAAAGGAACAGACAGTGATAATGGTGGATCCTAATTTAGCATCCTTGCGTTGTCCATTTCGTACCATATAATCTGTGGATGTCAACTTGCGGGTGTTCTATGCCGTCTTTTCATTTTTTACCTTGGGGCCTCTTAAGAAGACTGTATTGTTATTCTTCGTCCCTACCTCCAAAGAGATGCCTCTCACGCACAACTGCATGAGGGTGTGAGGCTAAATCTAGCCATAATATGGCTAGATTATGCACCTTCTACCTTTCTTGGATGTTTTAGCCGTTTTGAAGGCAGGATTGACCAGGCCTTTTACCAGTAGCTTCTTTCCTTCCTTGGATGTTGTAGTAGCCTTTTTTGGTTCAATAAATTTTTATTGAAGAAAGATTTTTCAAAATTATTTTTAAACACAACAAAATGCAAAAAAAAAAAAAAAAAGAGTAGCATCGTATCGAATACAAGGCAGTACAATAAGCAGAAGAAATGCAAGTACTAAGCTGTACAAAGAACATGAAAGGTGCAGGTCAAGCGCCTAGCCATATGATATAAAAGCTATGCAAACAAACACACACACAAACAAAGACAAACACATGATAGTATCATGCTGAATATTCCGCAGTGGGGAATGACTGAAAAGGGAGTTCTCAGCTATTGCGAATAACATTAAGCTTAAATATATATCCAATGTCTGTTAGAGAATCTGCAGTGAAAGCATTAAAAAATAAAGAGCTAGACATAATGCTATGTGGTGATGCGACAGGGAATATACAGAAGAGAGTATTATTTTGCCATACATAAAATCCCTAAAGACCAAATGCCAAATGTAAGGTTACATTCACCCACACATGAATGAAAAAAGAAAAACGTCTCGGCGTAGGTAACAAATAGTTAGCCAATACGCCGAGAAAAAAAATGGTAGAAAGGGCAAATAGTCCAGCCTAAGCCGTGAGAAGGAGAGAGTTTGTAAGCCTTGTTTGAAGATAAATTTAGGCAGAGTTCCATGTGTCCAACAGACGCTGTCCATCATCCGGGCTAGTGATATGATGATTTGTATTCCGATACGAGACCAGAAGATGAACAGAGTTGACCCATTTATAAGTAATTCGTTGCTCCCTGAGGAATTTCGTAACATTGGAGAAAGCTCGGCGGCTTTGTAGAGTCTCCGGCGACAAGTCAGAGAAAACTTCTATTTTCTGACAATCCTCAGGAAGATGCGCTGTATTCCTCATCGCTGCCATGAACCGCGACTTGACAGAGGAGTGATGAACTCGTGCGATCACATCCCTTGGAATATCAGAGGTCAAGTGGCTAGGTTTAGGACGTCGCTGCACCCAATCAAGAACAATATCCCGAGAGGGACAATCAGGCAACCTCTTGGCCATAAAAGAGCTAACAAACGCTGGCAACTCAGAAGGGCCGATGGATTCTGGCACATTACGGAGTTTGATATTCTTACTCCTATGTCTGTCCTCCGCCATCAGAAGCTTGTGATGTAGGAGTTTGGTTTCAGCCTCTAGTCGTCGACACGTGTCCATCAAAGAGTTATGCGCACCTACGACCTCACCCAGTTTAGATTCCGCTAAGAGAGCCCTATCCTCCATCTCTCTCACCGAGGAGGACAGGGAAGTAAAAATGTGATCGATTCTGCACAGGAGTGAGTCTCGTAAGGCTAAAACCATGCCTTTGACAGCATCTACGGACAGTTGAGCAGTATGCATAAGGAGATAATGAAGCCGTTTATCAGGGTCACTGTGCACATCAGCCAGCATAGAGGGAGATGAGGCATCCACAGTATTATGATCATGCAGAAGGGATCCCCGGTGGCCTGGGGACGCCGCAGGAGTGTCACAGTTATTAATAGAGGAAGGTATAGGAGCCGCAGCACCCGTCCCCTGACGGCAATGGGCTCCGCTGACAAATACTGGTGCAGTAGGAGAGAGATCGCTAGACATCAAGCTGGCCGGAGAAGTCAAAGTATCATGTCGCAAATCCACTGGTTCAGTAATGCAAACACAGTCTGGAGAATTGACAGTAGCAGCAGGCATGTCAGTGGCGAACAGCGCGGGGAGGCAAAAATCCGAGCTGGACTGAGAGCATGAAAGCTGTTCCCCCTCTCCTACCATGCGCCCCGTATCTGCATTGACCGCCGCTACTCTGAGCTTCCTCCGTCTCCTCTTAGCTGCTTTAGAAGAAAGCGGTATGTCCGGGCTCACCATCCGGTGTGTGTCCAGTGGTTCCGATGCCGGAGGAGCCTCCCACGCCGCCCCAGCATCCTCCCTGAAAGCTCCAAGAAGATAGTCCAGATATAAGCCGGCGCCATCTTGAACCTGTGGGGCCGTAGGGCGATAGATTATTGCCTTTCTCCGTGCGGCCGCAGACGATTTCCTGGACGTGTGCCTCATCTCAGAAGAGTCCAGAGAGGTTCCGAGAGGTCTCAAGATAAAGGATGTGGAGAAAATAGCCGGTGAAAGTGCTGAAAGAAGGCTGTAAGGACGGAGCTCCTGCCCGACGCGTCCTCTCTCCTCGGCTGCAGGCCACGCCCCCCTGTAGTAGCCTTTTTGAAGGCAGGATTAACCAGGTCTTTTTAATACACAGGCTAACGCACTTGCCGTTTCTTAGAGACTCTTTAAAGGATTGAAAGTGTATTTGTTTAAATTCCGGGGCCTCTTAAGAAGACTGTATTGTTCTCTGTGTCCTCACTGCCATGCTCTGACGTCAAACTTCATCTGCGGAGGAGCGGGACTGGTTGCTGGGGGCCCACTGATCGCACATCTGCCAACCAGCCAGCTGTTTTATTTTTATTTTTTGGTCTAGCCATGGCCGGGGCCTCACCACCCCCGGTCGAAAGACATCAAGTGTACCCTAAATGGTGAGTGGTGACTGACAGCTGGCCTAGCCAGTTAGCTGTCAGCACCCGGGTTCATGTCCACTACATATCCCAGCCCCTGGACTCACTCCAATTCTTGGGTGGGCTCACTTGCTTTCTCACTCACTTGTAATGGTTCTCTGTGTGCTCAATGCCCTGCAGTGTCTGGCCTCATTTTGTGGAGGTTCAGTTGCTTCCTCACTCACTTTTAATGGTTCTCTGTGTGCCCAATTCCATGCTGCGTCTGGCCTAATTTTTGGGAGGCTCACTTGCTTCCTCACTCACATTTAATGGTTCTTTGTGTGCTCACTGCCTTGCTAGGTCTGGTATAATTTTTGGAAGGCTCACTGTCTACCGCTTCTACCTTGTTCACTCTGTGCTTACCGCCATGCTGTGTAAGGCTAAATTTTGGGGTGTTTCTTCATAAGCTACCTCTGTTTCAATGGTTCCCTGTGTTCTCACTGCCATGCTGTGTTAGGCTGAGTTTTTGTGTGGTCCATATGCCTACCTCTGTTTTAACCAGGCTGTTGCACAGAATTAGGCATAATGGTTCCATTAGGCAGCCTCAGAGGCATGCATACATGCTGCCCCTGGTGTTTTCTGTACATTTCTGTGGTGTTTACATCATTTTCTGAGGTTGACAGGTTTTCACACGACCTTCTCCCTACCGAACTTGGGTCCCCTGCAAAAAAGCTTGAGTCTCCCATTGACTTCAATGGGATTCGTTACTCGAAACGAGCACTCAAGTATTGGGAGATATTTGTAACGAGCACCCGCGCATTTTAGTACTCGCGCCTCACTAATAATCACTAAATTTAGGTCGTTATAGTGAATTTTATAGAACGGCATATCGTGAGGAAACAGGTTTGCTAAATTAATGTATTTTCAAAAATAACTTGAAAAGCTCTACAAATGTAACCATGTTTGCAAAGATGGAAATACCCCTTTTAAAGTTAAGCTATGCCTTATATCCTTCTAACTTGATCAATGTTACGATTTGGTAGTTCCTTCTGAGGTCATTTGGTTGTCCCCCTAGAGTATCATTCCAATTATTGAGGTAGCATCAGTTTCTATTGTACTCTTAACACAGAAAAGTGAGCAAAACTCACAGCTTGCTCACTGATCCTATTGTTAAATACATTACACTTTTTTCTACCTACATATCAGTTTACAGTAAATGCATCCTAGTGGCAAATCAAGTAAATGTATACATAGGGACGGTTGTTTTAGTGATGCAACGGTTGGTGAAGAGTAATCCAAGGACTCTCTTTTGTGTGTGCGTGTTTTTTTTTTTTTTAACCCAGAGTCAGAACACTGCAGTTTTGATTTATCTTTTGCAGTTGTTTAGTCCATTTTAATTAAAAAGGTTAAGTTAATCAATTGTTTCTTTAATGGCATTGGCTTCAAATGTGTTTTAAAAAAACATCTTTCTTCTAGCCAAGCTAATGTTAATGAAAACAAATATATGTTGTTTACTGCAATTATTCTTGTAGGGTTTTATGTCACCTTCAACTGTAGACACAAAATGCTCTAAACAAAAAAAAAAGGAAAGAAAAGAAAAGAAACTCATCAATAATGGACATCTTTGTTCTAGATGTACATGCTTTATACTGAGTAAAAACAATGTCCCAGTACTGATTTCTTAGTTAAAAAAAAAGCTTCATTCTATTCAACAGAAAAAGCTTGTTTTGTTGAATAAGTGCAATTCAACTCCTAACATATAGAATGTTGCAAGCATAGGCTATTAAAGGGGGTTATGCAAAGTTTGAAAAACACGGCCACTTTCTTCCAGAAACAACATGACTTGTCTCCAGCAGTTCAGGTGTGGTTTACAATTAAGCTCCATTCACTTCAATGGAACAGAGTTGCAAAACCCCACCCAAACTGGGGACAAGAGTTGCACTGGGGGCAAGAGTTTCTCCTAGTCTCTGCTAGGTCTCTGCTTACTGCCACAGCCTCCCACACAAAAGCAAACTACTAGGGTCCATGGTCCTCTTTTCATATTCTTCTATGCTAATAATGTAAGACTTGATACACAAGAAAGCCTGGACACCTTCCAAAGTCAGATGTCCCAGCAAAGCATGCTATAATGATATTATAAAATTACCCTTTAAGCAGCTATTTGTACAGATGCTGCACACTGTAGAGGAGGAGAACACCTGACAAAATGATGGGTGTTCTGCTTCTGCCTTTTTGTCTCTCAGATCCTGAGGACTGAGGACTACTAGAGATACACAGCATTCCCACTTAACCCCCCCAGCGGTCAGACTGTTCTCTGTTGGGAGGGGTGGGAGTTATACTTACCCTCCTGGGTTCAAATCTTCTTTCTTCACCAGACTCAGGCCAGCTCCTTGAATCTCCGCTTAGCCAATCAGTGGCTGAGGCAGGGTCTGGCAAAGAAAGACAACAGGAGTTCAGGAAGTCTCTCTTACCTTACAAAAAGCACACTGTGTAGAAGTGGTTGCATTACTTAACAGACAAGCAGGTTTGAAGCTAGCTCACCATATCACTGGTTCAGCTATGCACGATCCGCTGCTGCAACCACATAGCTACCAAAAAGTCACAAGGGATCAACATTTGCAGATGAACCAAACAATTATTCTTTATTAAGCGTCACTGTCGTTAAAATTTTTATTGCAGAAATCAATAGTACAGGCGATTTTAAGAAACTTTCTAATTGGGTTTATTAGCCGAAAAATGAATTTTTATCATGAAAAAGCAGTTTGAAGCTCTCCCCTTGTCTTCATGGTTTTCCTATGGAGAGAGAAAGTAAAGGCAGCAAAAACAGGACAACAAAGAGTTATTTTACATTCACATCCTGGGCTCTCTCCTGTGACAGTCAGCCACTCTTGACCACTAATTAAGGCTCTGAATAGCTCCCCTGCTGAGCAATCCTTTGTTTTCGGCTCTCAGCTGCGCGCTAATCTCGCTCCTTCCCCCTCCCCTCTTCATAGACCAGACAGGATCAGGACCAGAAAGAGATGAAAAAACAGTCGAGATTTCCTGATTCTGAGGAGTGGACAGCAGAAAGGAGAGGAGGGGGGGACCTGGGAAAAGGATTTTACATGCAGATAATGGCATATTTGGCTAATAAACCCAATTACACAGTTTTCTGGACTATTGATTTCTGCAAAAAAAAAAATTAACGACAGTGACACTTTAAGTCAGCCATAAAATCAAAAAGCACATCATCTTGACAACCTAAGGACTATGCCAACGCATTTCTTGTTCAAACTGCCAGGAAGGGTGTAGTTTAGGTGTAGTTTGCACTGGAAACATGGTGTAATCCTACATTAGAGATGAGTGAATTTACATCACTTTGTTAGCTTGGCACTCGTCTTATACGCTGGCTGCCTTTAATCTCCCTGCCGCTCGTTGCGGGTGCCTGGAAAAGCTGGAGAAGTTTCCCAGGACTGGATCCAGCTTGCCCTGGCACCCAGGGTGGAACAGCAAGCAGCGGCACGGAGATCAAAGGCAGCTGGTGTGTATGCCGAATGCCAAGCAAACAAAGCGATTCACTTCATTTCTAATCGCGCTCTAATATCCCTGACAGCTCTGTGCAGAGGGAGGATACCGTCCAGGAACTGCCTTGAAAACATGAACACATGGCTGTATCCATGGTTTGTGGGCATTTTCCAGGCGATCCCCGGTTCGTATCCTCCCTCTGCCTGGAGCCAATAGCCTCAGAGATATGACCGCAAATCATTTCTGCTTCGTACAAGGCAAAACAAATCTAAGTCACTGTTGTCTATTCAGAATCGATTCAATTCGGACTTTACAAAAATTTGCTAATTTCTATTTGCTGCACTTTAACCCCTTAACGACATCGGGCGTAAACTTACGCCCTCGCGCCCTGGTACTTGGCGCATCAGGGCGTAAATTTACGCCCGATGTTTCCCCGATCGCTGCGTGTTCACACACAGCGGTCGGGGAAGATGGCCTGCTATAAATCATAGCAGGCCATCTTAGCTTCTCGGCACGGGGGGTGGTTAACACCCCCCGTGCTTACGATCGCCGCTATAGGCTGATCAATTCAGATCAGCCAATAGCGGCGATCGGAACCTTTCCGGGTCATCGGTGACCCGATGACCCGGAAAAAAATGGCGGTCGGTGCTGTCCGAGGACGGCACCGACCGCCATTACTGTAAAAAGTAATGGTGATCGCCGTGCCACCGGCCCGATCGGGCCGGTGGCACGGCGATCAGAGTCCAGCAAAATAATAAATACCTGCCCTGGACCCCTCAGCTAGGTAGCGGAGGGGTCCAGAGCAGGTATTTGTACATTACTCACCTGTCCCGGGCTCCTGATCGGCGTCTTCCGGGTTCGCGGCGTCCTCCGTCATTCCGTTCGGTCTTCGGGTCTTTCCGCCGTTCCCCGTCGTCTTCTTTCGGCTATTTTCGGCTCCAGCCTCGTCATTTTCCGGATTTTGCGCTCTGCTGCCCCCTAGCGGCTGATATGTGTAATACACTTATCAGCAGCTACAGGGATATTCAGAATATAGAAAAAGGTGTTTGTTTTTTTCCAAATTTTTTCTTCTTCTATTTTCCGCACCCTATCGCCGCTGAGTGTTGATCAGCATCGCACGAAAGTGCGCTGCTAATCAGCAACTCCTCCTTTTTGGCGTAGGGTGTTTTTTTTCTATATTCTACTGCCACAGTCTGCTTATAAGTGCCGGACATAAGTGCGGCATTTATCAGCAACTCCTTTGTTGGCGTAGGTTTTTTTTTTATACTTACTGTAAAAAAACACGTAAAAAACACTACATTACACCACACTACACTACATTGAATAAAGTTTGACACTACACCACTATATACCCCATATACTAGTCCCCGTATAAAGATGCCCCCCAGGGTGTTTTCAGCGTCAGAGGGATACGTTATTATTACCTCCGACACCGAAACAGCCAGTGAGGATGAATGGGTGGATCCTTCTTTCCTCCATTCATCCTCATCATCCTCATCATCCAGTGACGTGTCTGGGGGGTAGCGTAGCGTGCGCTGCCGCCCAGACACGGTATGGTGTGAAATTCTACAAACTCTGTGAGCGTACCTCAGGGTACACTTACAGATTTGGGGTACGTGCACACTGCGGAATGGCGAAGGATAACCCTTCGTGCATTCCGCAGCTGGCACCCGCCGGTGGACTGATGGAGGCGCATGTCTCTACCCGTGTCATAGACTCCATTCTATGCACGGGCGGAATCCGTCGTCCATCCAAAGAATGAACACATTGGACGGAGAGCGGAATCCGCCCGTGCATAGAATGGAGTCTATGACACGGATGGAGACGTGCGCCTGCATCAGTCCGCCGGTGGGTGCCAGCTGTGGAATGCACGAAGGGTTATCTGTCGCGATTCCGCAGTGTGCATGTACCCTTAGAGTATATGTAGGAAGGGACACCCGAATCCAGCCCCCAGATACCCCCCCCCCCCATCCTCGGAGTTAGTGGGAAGATCGTCCGGGAACTGATCTTCCCACTGCTGGATAAAGTTCACCACCTGTACGGGGATAACTTTTATACCAGCACCCCCTCTTCTGGTCCCTCGCTGCCCGAGCTACTGTAGCTTGCGGCACGGTCCGAACATATCAGAAGCAGTAATAGAGCCCTAATATTTAGCAGCCATGGAGCGGCCCCAGCGCTTCTGGATATGAAGGACCCCGTATCGCACCAGGACAACATTTTCCAGGTGACGTCCCCCACACTGGAGAACGGGAGACCCCAGAAGAAGTGCAGTGTGGCGTAACAGGGGTTTCCTGTGTGACACCTGTCCTGATCCCCCCGGCCTCTGCATACTGGATCGCTCCAAGGTGCACCACACGTCACTGGGGTTCTACATTATCTAAATTCTGTCCCTTATTCCTATTTCAGGGGTCACGTTGATCCAGGGATTATTCTGATCGCCAATATGGAGTAGGGAAGGAATTTTTCCCAGTGATGAGGCTACTGTCGTCTGCCTTATGAGGGTTTTTTTTTGCCTTCCTCTGGATCAACACAGGTTGAATTTGATGGACACCTGTCATTTCCAACCTTATAAACTAATAATTGGCCTAATACCCCCAAAATAAATTAGAATTGTCCCTTTTCCCCAGCTAAATAGGTATGGCCGCCATTCCCATTAGAGGATGCCATGATGCAATTACAAAGCCTCTGTGCGGCCAGGACAGTAGAAACCCCCCACAAGTGACCCCATTCTGGAAACTACACCCCATAAGGAATCTAACAAGTGGGGCAGCGGGGATATGGCCCCCTGGTGACGGCCACATTTGGGACGTGAAAATGAAAAAAATTGTATTTTTTATTTTCTTGGCACATGTTCTACGTAAGTGCCCGTCACCAGTGGGGTCCATATGCTCACTGCACCGCTTGTTAGATTCCTTATGGGGTGTAGTTTCCAGAATGGGGTCACTTGTCGGGGGTTTCTACTGTCCTGGCAGCACAGGAGCTTTGTAATTGCGACATGGCCTCCATCCTCCATTCCAGCCTCTAAATGGCGCTCTGTCCCTTTGGTGACTTGCCCTGTGCCCATATGGCACATTATGCCCACATGTGGGGTATTTTCGTACTCAGGGGAAACTACCCTACACGTTTTGTGTTCATTTTCTTTTTTAACCCCTTGTGGAAATGGAAAAAAATCAAGGCTAGACCAACATTTAGTGTAATTTTTGTAAAATTTTTACTCTAAATCATTAATCTTGTCATGTTTTTTCATTTTCACAAGGGGCTAAAAGATAAAAAAAACATTTAATGTGTAGAGCAATTTCCCCTGAGTACAGAAATACCCCACATGTGGACATAAAGCGCCATGCGGGTGCAGGGTAAGCCTCCGAAGGGAAGAAGCGCCATTTGGTTTTTGAAGGCTGGATTTGGATGGAATGGATTTCGAGGGGCCATGTTGCATTCAAAAGGCCCCTGTATTGCCAAGACAGTTGAAACCCCCCACAAGTGACCCCATTATGGAAACTGCACCCCTCAAGGAATGTAACAAGGGGTGTAGTGAGCATATGGACCCCACTGGTGACGGACACAAATGTGGAACAATGTGGCGTGAAAATGAAATATTACATTTTTTACACTATAATGTTGGTTTAGCCTTGAATATATCATTTTCACAAGGGGTTAAAAGTGGGGAAAAAAACTAAATGTGTAGCGCAATTTCCCCCGAGTCCGTAAATACCCCACATGTGGACATAAAGCACCATGCGGGTGCAGGGTAAGCCTCCGAAGGGAAGGAGCACCATTTCGTTTTTGAAGGCTGGATTTGGATGGAATGGATTTTGAGGGGCCATGTTGCATTCAAAAGGCCTCTGTGTTGCCAAGACAGTTGAAACCCCCCACAAGTGACCCCATTATGGAAACTACACCCCTCAAGGAATGTAACAAGGGGTGTAGTGAGCATATGGACCCCACTGGTGATGGGCACAAATGTGGAACAATGTGGCGTGAAAATGAAATATTACATTTTTTACACTATAATGTTGGTTTAGCCTTGAATTTATCATTTTCACAAGGGGTTAAAAGAGAAAAAAACACACAATATGTGTAGAGCAATTTCCCCCGAGTCCATAAATACCCCACATGTGGACATAAAGCGCCATGTGGGCGCAGGGCAAGCCTCCGAAGGGAAGGAGCGCCATTTGGATTTTGGAGGTTGGATTTGGCTAGAATGGATGATGAACGCCATGTCGCATTTACAGAGCCCTCGTGCTGCCAAAACACTGGAAACCCCCCACAAGTGACCCCATTCTGGAAACTGCAGCCCTCAGGGAATCTAACAAGGGGTGCAGTGAGGATATGAACCCCTTGATGACGGGCACATTTGTGCCGTAAAAGTGAAAAAATGAAATTTTTCCCTTTCACGTCACATTGTTCCACATTTGTGCCCGTCACCAGTGGGGTCCATATGCTCACTGCACCCCTTGTTAGATTCCTTGAGGGGTGTAGTTTCCAGAATGGAATCACTTGTGGGGGGTTTCCAGTGTCTTGGCAGCACAAGGGCTCTGTAAATGCGACATGGCCCTTGAAATCCTTTTCAGTGAAATTCAGCTTCCAAAAGCCAATTGGCGCTCCTTCCCTTTGGAGGCTCGTCCTGCGCCCCCTTGGCACTCTATCGCCACATGTGGGGTATTTCTGTACTCGGGAGAAACTGCGCTACACATTTTTTGTCTTTTTTTGCCTCTTATCCCTTTAAGAAAATGAAAAATTGAAGGCTAGAACAACGTTTAGTGTAAAAAATAAATTTTTCTTTTTTCACGCCATATTGTTCGGAAAATCTGTGAAGCACGTGTGGGGTCCAGATGCTCACCGCACCCCTTGTTACATTCCTTGAGGGGTGTAGTTTTCTAAATGGTGTCCCTTTAGGGGTGTTTTTTAGGTTTTGACACCCCAGAGCCTCTGCCAACCTGAAGTGGTACAGTCAAAAATGACCAAATATAACGGAGGCGTTGAAATTCACTAGGCGCTCCCTTATATCTGAGGCTTGTGGTTGCGTCAAGTAGCGCAATAGGGCCACATATGGGGTATTTCTATAAACTGCAGAAACGGGGCAATAATTATTGGGGTGCATTTCTCTGGTAATAGGTTTATAATTATGAAAAATATTGGATTACAATAAAATCTCTGCAGAGAAAATTAAAATTTTCAAATTCCTTACACGCTTAGCTTTTATTTCTGTGACTCCCCTAAAGGGTTAAAACACTTTCTGGATGTGCTTTTGCAGAGTTTGGGGGGTGCAGTTTCTGAAATGGGGTGCTTTGTGGGGCTTTCTAACATACAGGCCCCTCAAATACACTTTGAGGCTGGTTTCACACGCTGTAACTGTGCGGCTGTATTTTTTATGCGGCTGTAAATGTGCGGGTGAAACTCCGGCCGTGGGAAAAAATAGACATGCGGCTCAAAACATACGGTCATTTACTTGGAAATCTGGTTCAACTAAAAATAACAAATAAAATGTTAAGAAAGTGATGCAAACACCTCTGGATGCATCTGGGAAAGCAGGGAACACAGTTTACATGAATCGCTATTACCGGGGTTTGCGATCCTCTGCACTATAGCCGATGTCTCTCATGGTTAATATATTGAATTAATAAAACACATTTTCTGTCTAATAAAGTCCCTTTTATTGTTCAATAATTAAATGTAAACGATTCCATCATTTTGCAATTAAATATACTGTTAAAATAAATATATATATAAATAAATGTATATTTATATATATATTTATTTTTTGACAGTATATTTAATTGCACAATGATGGATTCGTTAGAATTAAATTATTGAACAAAGAAACTGTATTTATTTAAACGAAAATGTGTTTTATTCATGAAATATTAATTAGTACAGAAAGCACTATAAGCCGGTAATTCATATGCCGGCAATAGAGCATTCTGTACTAATCATCACTTTACTTTAATGAAAACATCAAATGTTTCTTCTAATTATGTTATCACAATAACATTATTAGAAGAAACATTTAGAATTATATGTGCGCTCAGCTGATTGGCTGTTCGGCTGAGCGCACATATAATGAGCCGGTCCGCAGCACAGTGACTTCATTGTGCTGCGGACCAGCGAAGAGGACACATCGGGGTGAGTATAGAGCTCTCCCCACCCCCTCCCCAGCACTGCACCCCTCCCAGCAAGGAAGGGGGGGTCAGTTAACCCCTTCCTTGCTGGGATGGGTGCAGTCTGACATCAGTCTGGCCCCCAGGGGGTTAAGGGGGATGCAATACATCCTCCCTTAACCCCTTGGGGGCCAGACTGTAAGCAGCGATCTGTAAAGATGCTGCATACTGTAAGGTGCACAACACCGCTCACAATGATGGGTGTTGTGCTCCTGTTTGTGTGTTTTTTGTGTGTTTCTCCCTTTTTGTTTTTCAGATATCGGTATCCTGTGGATTACGTCGGATTCCGTGGACTACGTCGATGACCAGCGGTTGTTCTTTGAATTTTTTAAATAAAATGGTCAATGAGGGGTGTGGGGGTGTTTTTATTTGAATAAAAAAATTTGTAAACTTGTGTCTTGTCTTTATTTCTTTACTTTTTAGACTTAGTAGTGGAAGCCGTCTAATAGACGGAATCCATTACTAAGTTGGGGCCTAGTGTTAGCCGGTATAAAATGGCTAACACTAACCCCCTATTATTACCCCAGTACCCAATGCCACCAGGGGTACTGGGAAGAGCCGGGTGCCAGTGGTCCCGGAGCGTCAATATTGGCGCTCCTGGACCGGGCGGCAGCAGGCTGGTAAGATTTAGGCTGGGGAGGGCCTAAACCAATGGTTCTTCCCACCCTGGTGTTACCAGGCTGCTGTCGTTTGGTTTTTAACCCGGCTGGTTATAAAAATAGGGGGGACCCTATGCGAATTTTTTTTAAAATAAATAAATAATTAAAAAAAAACGCATAGGGTCCCCCCTATTTTTATAACCAGCCGGGTTAAAAACCAAACGACAGCAGCCTGGTAACACCAGGGTGGGAAGAGCCATTGGTTTAGGCCCTCCCCAGCCTAAATCTTACCAGCCTGCTGCCGCCCGGTCCAGGAGCGCCAATTTTGACGCTCCGGGACCACTGGCACCCGGCTCTTCCCAGTACCCCTGGTGGCATTGGGTACTGGGGTAATAATAGGGGGTTAGTGTTAGCCATTTTATACCGGCTAACACTAGGCCCCAACTTAGTAATGGATTCCGTCTATTAGACGGCTTCCACTACTAAGTCTAAAAAGTAAAGAAATAAAGACAAGACACAAGTTTACAAATTTTTTTATTCAAATAAAAACACCCCCACACCCCTCATTGACCATTTTATTTAAAAAATTCAAAGAACAACCGCTGGTCATCGACGTAGTCCACGGAATCCGACGTAATCCACAGGATACCGATATCTGAAAAACAAAAAGGGAGAAACACACAAAAAACACACAAACAGGAGCACA
Source organism: Dendropsophus ebraccatus (assembly GCF_027789765.1). Classification (NCBI taxonomy): domain Eukaryota; kingdom Metazoa; phylum Chordata; class Amphibia; order Anura; family Hylidae; genus Dendropsophus; species Dendropsophus ebraccatus. The sequence goes on along the minus strand of NC_091454.1, from coordinate 41,555,999 downwards.
ACACCCATCATTGTGAGCGGTGTTGTGCACCTTACAGTATGCAGCATCTTTACAGATCGCTGCTTACAGTCTGGCCCCCAAGGGGTTAAGGGAGGATGTATTGCATCCCCCTTAACCCCCTGGGGGCCAGACTGATGTCAGACTGCACCCATCCCAGCAAGGAAGGGGTTAACTGACCCCCCCTTCCTTGCTGGGAGGGGTGCAGTGCCGGGGAGGGGGTGGGGAGAGCTCTATACTCACCCCGATGTGTCCTCTTCGCTGGTCCGCAGCACAATGAAGTCACTGTACTGCAGACCGGCTCATTATATGTGCGCTCAGCCGAACAGCCAATCAGCTGAGCGCACATATAATTCTAAATGTTTCTTCTAATAATGTTATTGTCATAACATAATTAGAAGAAACATTTGATGTTTTCATTAAAGTAAAGTGATGATTAGTACAGAATGCTCTATTGCCGGCATATGAATTACCGGCTTATAGAGCTTCCTGTACTAATTAATATTTAATGAATAAAACACATTTTCTTGGAAATAAATTCAGTTTCGTTTGTCAATAATTTAATTCTAACGAATCCATCATTGTGCAATTAAATATACTGTCAAAAAATAAATATATAGATAAATATACATTTATTTATATATCTATTTTTTTTAACAGTATATTTAATTGCAAAATGATGGATTCGTTAGAAATAAATTATTGATCAACGAAAGTGTCTTGATTACAAATAAAATGTCTTTGATTAATTTAATATAGTAACTATTAGAGGCATCGGCATTCGGCATCATTGCCGGCTATTTTTGAAGTACTCCGTACGGACCGCCTGTCAATCCTCGGCCGCATGTCCAGCCGCAAATAATGGTCTTGTTCATTTTTTACGGGTCCGTTTACGATAGGGCCGTAGATTCATACATAGTGTGCACTGTGCAGCCGCATATCCTATACTTCCCAGCATACACACGAACCACCAAAAATACCGCCGCACAATTACAGCCGCAAATACAGCCGCACTCTTACAACGTGTGAATCGAGGGTGAACCTGAACAGGTCCCTAAAAATATCTGATTTTGAAATTTTACTGAAAATTTGGAAATTTGCTGCTAATGTTTTAAGCTTCCTATCGTCTAAAAAAAATGAAAGATAGTTTAATAAATGCTGCCACCATAAAGTAGACATGTTGCTAATGCTATTTAATATATAATTTATGTGGTATAACCACTTTCTGTATACGCAAAAAAGTTTCAAAGTTGGAAAAATGCATTTTTTCACATTTTTTCCACATTATTTGGGTTTTTTTCATAAAGATTTGTTATGAGTATCGACTCCAATTTACCAGAAATGTAAAGTACAATATGTCACGAGAAAACAATCTCAGAATCAGCCGGATAGGTAAAAGCATCCCGAAGCTATTAATGAATAAAGTGACACTGGTCATATTCATAAAATTTGTCTCTGTCATTAAGGCCATTTCAGGCTCTGTCCTTAAGGGGTTAAGAGCTTGGCAAGGACTTTGATTCTTTGTTTTATATAACAAAAACATTTTTTCACATTATGGAAGCACAGGCAGAAGTCAAAGATACCATGTGTCTCCTTGACCCGACAGTTATTTAACAGCAGATTGGAACAGCTGACAGACACCCTACATCTTAAAGGGGTTCTCCTCCGGGACAAAAACTTTTTATATGTTGCAGTCCTATTAGAAAACAAACATCTGTTGCAGGATCCCTCGCTGACTGCAGCGCTGCCACTTTATTGCCAGTGATTGGCTGAGTGGGTTGTCATTGCCAAGATGAATAAGTCTCAGAAGGGACTGCAGTTAGTGCAGACACAGACGTCACAGCAGGACAGGGGAGTACAGAGAAGTAAGCATAAGATATTTGTTATGTTTTTCTTAATAGGTCTGCAATGTTAATAGTTAATAGTAAAAAAAGAAAAAAAAAAGAAAAGAAAAAGGATTACATTTGAGAGGGATTTAAATACAGTATAAAGAAATTACCTGGAGGAAATTGTGGTGTTTAGTAGAATTTAAAAAAGGTTTAAAACATCAATTTAAAACATTTATATTTATCATACGTAGTATGTTTCAAAGTGTTTAACACTCCAAGAAAAATAAAAAGGTGAAAAAAAAGAGTCTAAAATTACATTCACTGAAAATGTAATTAATAATTGTCAGAGAAATCAGAACATGGTTTCAGTGGCTTGTCTTGTGAAAAGATTTCTGAAATCTTGATTCATAATGTGTTAATATCAATATAAATTGTCTGTTAATACATTTGGCCTTGAAACCTTGGCAGATGTTACAAGATGCTGTATGAATGTTAGACACAGTTCTGTGCCCATGCTTAACACTGCTGGGTTTAATGTTCTGAGAACGGGCATAGGTATCCCATGACTGTTCTCGGCTCATTTCCCAGGCTGTCAAGCTCAGTAGTAAATGATTCTTGGTGTAGTATTTTACAATTTTATGTATTGTGCTTGCCAACATTATTTATGTGCTAATCATTTAGCTCAGTTTAGCAATTTTCTAAGTGAAATATTCAAAATTAATAAAAAAGATACAGTTTGAAATGGTAGTTATGTAGAAGAGATAAATATCACCATTCTGCACTCCTCCCTGTTAATACAGCTCTATTCATAGGCGTGCTTCTTGTGGGCTCCCCCATGACTTTTTCTCCACCCCACCTTCCTGCCTGCTGTGGTCTCTTAAAGAGCCAGTGTGAGCCACATTTTTTTTTTTCTTAACCAATGCTCCTTTTTTTTTACCCAGGCTACACCTTATGGGATATTCCTATCTCAACTAGCAAAGTTAAACTTTTGGGGCTCATCAAGTTAAATATTTTTGTAAATACTGTTCATTAATTTAGCAATCTAACCTTCTTCAGATATGCTGCCCTTTCCCTCCTATTGTTGACAGCAGGCAGTGGTCTGGCTATGTGTTAGAGTGATATATATTCTAAGATCACACACACACCAACCAGCAAGAACATTTCTTTTAGATCAAGGAGGTGATAACAAAAATTCTTGACTGTCCTACTTGTCATTAAAGAAATTAGTGTCCCACGATGCAGTCAAATCCTGTGCGCGTTCACATCACCGCTCTTCTGTCTCCATGTCGATTGAAGGCCAGAAGTCCAATGCATTCTCTATGGGAGAGCGTGACTTCCGGCCTTCAATCGACATGGAGACAGAAAAGTGGTAAGAAAAGCAGTGATGTAACCGTGTGCGGGATTTGAATAGCGCCACAGGACCGGAAGGAAGCAGTGCGACACTGGTGAGTATACGCGCTGGCGGAAGACAAATAAAACATTTTCTAGAATGCTTCTTTAAATACAGCCTTTTCTTCTCTTAGCCTAGCTACGCATCCTGTTTTCCATCTGATATTCTGCTTTGTCAGCTGTTGCTACGAAAAAATACTGAGCTTAGCACCCTGTAGATTCCCTGAATTCCACAATTCACTTATAGTCTTTGAAAGGGCTTCTGTAATAGACTAAACTCCTTGATGACCCATGACATTCATTGTATGATAGCCTGAAGGAATTGAGCCCTGAGATAATGGATCAATGCAACTGCATTGATTTCTTTGAGCAATCAAGGTATTGGTCATAGAAATCCCATATGGAGACTTCAAAAGTGTACAGAAAAAAAATAATAAAAAAAATATATATAGATATAGATATAGATATAGATATTATCAAAAGTGCATGGAGAATGGCGTAAACTCAATTTTGAATTGCAAAATTTTTGTGCCATCATATCCCACAAAAATGCATTAAAAAGTTATCAAAGGGTTTGTGCTATAAACACGGTACTAATAAAAACTACAGATTATGGTGCAACAAACATGCCAAACTACAACTCTGTAGATGAACATTTAAAAAAAAGTTATAGGGGTTAGGTAATTAAAAAAAAATAAGAAATTTAATATTTTTATAGAGGTAAAACATCAAGGAAGCTATACATGTTAAGCATTCTTCCTTCCCAAATACAGATATTTTTTCCATTTTACTGCACAATGACTGATGTAAAAGCAACCCCATTCCTCCAAATTAGCAAAATTGGTAGTTATTTTCAATTTTTACCCCCCCCCAGTTTCACAGTATAATTTATGATGAAATGAAATTAATAATTTAAGATTAAATGAAGGATGTTGTTACAAAGTACATCTGGTCTCAAAAACACAAGCCCTTGTATGGCTCTGTAGATGAAAAAAAAATTAGTTATGGCTGTGAGAAGGAAGAGAGAAAAAATGAAAATGCTAAATGTTTAATTTGGAGGGTTAAAGGGGTTATCCATGCGTACAAAAATATGGCCGATTTCTTCCAGAAACAGCACAACTCTTGTCTCCAGTGTGGTTGTGGTTTTGCAACTAAGTTCTATTGAAGTGAATGGAGTTTAAATGCAAAACACACCCAAACTGGAGACAAGAGTTGTGCCATTACTGGAAAAAAGTGGCCATGTTTTTCTAACCCTGGAAGGCCTCTTTAAAAGGTTCATTTCTATAGTGAGACATAATAGGATATCTTCTTAACAGAAACAAAGTAAAATTAAGCACACATGAAAGTTTAAAAGACCCTCCCCTTTCCACCAACACCAGTGTATTATAACAATTTCTGGCACCACATTAGTATCATATTAAGTAATACAACAAAGGGAGGGATGTTGGTGCTGTTGTGAAGATTTTGGAGAAATTGTCTTACCGGTAAGATTAATACTATTTTCACTCCTCACCTTCACGGTGGCACAACAGGAGATATACCAACAATTTACCTTAGGGCGGGATCACCACTTGAAAAACCTTTCTGCCGAAGGACAGGTCTTCATTCCACTGTAGCTGGAGACCAAGTTGCTGTATTGCATATTTGATCAACTGATGTGCAAGCTCTCTCCAGTCATGATGTAGATATAACTCTTGTAGAATGTTATTTGATTTCTATAGGAGACAGAAGATCCTGAATCCTACAGGCTTCTAATATGGCTCCTTTTATCGACCTGACTAAGACACTTTTGGAAGATGCAAAATCTCTGTTTTTAGCGACTACTCTCCTGGGTGAATGGTGACTCTGCTTAGATAATCTGCCTGGGTATTTTGGGACCCTTTAAAATGGATAGCTGATAGGGACAGAAGACAACTCTCTGCCCAGCTAAACATCTGACTAGAAAAGTTTTTCCTTGTGCTTAACTGATGTCGAAGATGCACCAATATTGTAATATTGTCCAAGAGGACATGAGCATGAGATGTCTTCAAAATATCTTACCCCTGTAGCAAACACGTCTGGATGGCTTTCAGTTTCCTTAAATTTGAAGACCTGACTGATGTCAGAGGAGACCAGGAACCCTGCAGGTATTGCTGGTTCAGAAGAGCTCCCCATCCCTTTCTGCCCATTGCTAGGATGATCATGGGGTGTGGATTCCACATTACTCCTTTCTACAGGTTGCTTGGGTCTAGCCACCAGGTTGTATGAGTTCTTCACCTGAGGAGAAATGTGTAATATTTTGTCCAAACCTGATTTGTGCCAGTTTCCTGATGAAAAGATGTGTCCCTGCATTATTGTGAAATGGGCTTGGCTCCAATGGACTGCTGGTTATGCACGAGGTTATTAACCCAAGGATAGACATGGCCTCCTACTTGCAACAGGATTCCTTCCCTTTGAACACACAAATCTTTTGTATAAAACTGGTTCTTTTTTCTGAGAGTAGAAAATATGTTTGCTTTTTGGAATCCAGAAGAATCCCTAGACAGTTTTTTGGAGAAGGAAATCTGACTTCGGTGCATTTATTATCTATCCTAGTGATGATAGACAGAGTGGTCTCCAACTCTAAAAAATTCTGTTATGAAAATGTAGATCATCTAGATAGGCCACTATATTTATTGCCATCATGTGTAGGTAACATATTACCTCTCCCATTATGCAAGAAAATATTCTGGGAACCTGAATATCCCAAATGGAAGAGACCGGAACAGGAAATGTTGTACTTTCCCTTCCAAGCATAGTGCAAACCAGAGGAACTGTTGGGAAAGAATATTGATTGGCACATAGTAATCCTGTAGGTCGATGAACACCATAAAGGCGTTTTTGCTCAGTATTTTTCAACCAAAACCAGGAGTGGATTGAAAACACCAGAAAGGCTATGCTCCCACAGTTTTGAAATGAAGTGGATGGCTGCCATTTAATGGCAAATTATGACAGTTATTTCAAAGGCTGTTTTAAAATAACGGCAATTATTTGTCATTTAATGGCAGCCATCCACTAAATTTTAAGTGTGTGAACATAGCCTATGTTATCAACCCACTCCTGGTTTTGGATGCAAAATACTGACCAAAATGCTGAGCACAAATGTGTGGGAACATAGCCTGAATGTGAAATACTTTCTATATTTGTTCAGGGGTTTCAGACTTATGATCAATCTGAAGGACCTGTTTGGTTTCTGCACCAGAAACAAATTGGAGTAATGACCCTTCCCGAGTCCAGTCACTGGGACAGGAGATATTTCTTTTAAGTCTATTAGCTTTTTCATACTGTCTATTAAGTGATTTTGAAGATGACTGGAAGATTGTTTGGAAATAATTTATCTTCTGGGGGGGGGGGGGGGGGGGATGAAACTCGGTCAGTCTCCCCTGACCAGAATGATGTCATTGTTTCTCCCTTGACCAGAATGATGTCATTGTTTCTCTTGGGAGGTCTTCCCCTTTGCATCCTTTTAAAGACCAGGCACTTTTGCCTTTACCCCCATAGTTTTCCTGGAATTTAGGATGGCGATATTGATACTTTTAGCTTGACCATTCTTTTTTTTTACCATAGTGCTCAGCAAGCATAATTAGTCAGCCAGAAAGGCAGCCGCATGCTTCAACAACTGTAAGGAGTGAACTCTCTGTTACTTAGGAGAACTGTTCTTCAGGTGGTGTTCAAACTGGTAAATCCTGAGCTACACAAGTGGCTTCTGGGTTATTCTTAAGGGAGAAATAAACAGTCTCCCAAGATTTCAGAAGACTATTTTCTGATCCACAGGATCTCTCAATTGAGAGGATTCTTCAATGGAAATAGTATTTTGGTCATTTCGGTTACCTGGGTGTCAATCCTAGGAACTTCATTGCATTTACCAATATCGTCATCTTTAACCCCTTAAGGACAGGGCCTGAAATGTCCTTAAGGACAGAGACAAATTTTATGAATATGACCTGTGCCACTTTATTCATTTCTGGTAAATTGGAGTCGATACTTATAACGAATATTTATGATAAAAACCAAAATAATGTGAAAAATTGTGAAAAAAAGCATTTTTCCAACTTTGAAACTTTTCTGCTTACACAGAAAATGGTTATGCCACATAAATTATATATTAAATAGCATTAGCAACATGTCTACTTTATGTTGGTAGAATTTTTTAAACTATCTTTCATTTTTCTTAGACAATAGAAAGGTTAAAAAATTAGCAGCAATTTTCCAAATTTTCTGTAAAATTTCAAAATCAGATATTTTTAGGGCCCTTTTCAGGTTTAAAGTGTATTTGAGGCGATTGTATGTTAGCCCCACGAAGCACCCCATTTAAGAAACTGCACCCATGAAACTCTGCAAAAGCACAACCAGAAAGTTTTTTAACCCTTTAGGGGAGTCACAGAAATAAAAGCTAAGTGTGTACAAAATTTTAACATGTTAATTTTCTGTGCAGAGATTTTATTGTAATCCAATATTTTTCATAAATATAAACCTATTACCAGAGAAATGCACCCCAATATTGATGGCCCAGTTTCTGCAGTCTATAGAAATACCCCATATGTGGCCCTATTGCGCTATTTGATGCAACCACAAGCCTCAGATGTAAAGGAGCGCCTAGTGAATTTCAATGCCTCCATTATATTTGGTCATTTTTGAATGTACCACTTCAGGTTAGCAGAGGCTCCTGGGTGCAAAAACCTTCAAGGAATGTAACGAGGGGTGCGGTGAGCATTTGGACCCCACAGGTGCTTTACAGATTTTCAGAACAATGTGGCGTAAAAGAGGAACAATTTTACTTTTTAGAGTAAAACGTTGTTCTAGCCTTAATTTATCATTTTTACAAGGGGATAAAAGAAAAAAAAACACAAAACGTCTAGCGCAGTTTCTCCTGAGTACAGAAATACCCAACATGTGGACATAAAGTGCCAAGCAAGCGCAGGACGAGCCTACAAAGGGAAGGAGCGCCAATTGACCTTTGGAAGCTGAATTTCACTAGAATGGATTTCAAGGGCCATGTCGCATTTACAGAGCCCTCGTGCTGCCAAAACACTGGAAACCCACCACAAGTGAAACTACACCCCTCAAGGAATCTAACAAGGGGTACAGTGAGCATATGGACCCCACTGGTGATGGGCACAAATATGAAACAATGTGACGTAAAAGTGAAAACTTTCATTTTTTCACTTTCACAGCACAAATGTGCCCGTTATTAAGGGGTCCATATCCTAACTGTACCCCTTGTTAGATTCCCTGAAGGGTGTAGTTTCCAGAATGCGGTCACTTGTGTTTTTTTTTTTACTGTCTTGGCAGCACGACGGCTCTGTAAATGCGACATGGCGTTCATTATCCATTCTGGCCAAATCCAGCCTCCAAAATCTGAATGACGCTCCTTCCCTTCAGAGGCTTGCCCTGCGCCCACATGGCACTTTATGTTGACATGTGGGGTATTTACGGACTCGGGGTAAATTGCTCTACACATTTTGTGTGTGTTTTTCTGTTTTAACCCCTTGTGAAAATGAAAAAATTAAGGCTAAACGAACATTATAGTGTAAAAAATGTAATATTTTATTTTCTCGCCACATTTTTCTACATTTGTGCCCATCACCAGTGGGGTCTATATGCTCACTACACCCCTTGTTACATTCCCTGAGTGGTGTAGTTTCCATAATGGGGTCACTTGTGGGGGGTTTTAACTGTCTTGGCAACACAGAGGCCTTTCAAATGCAACATGGCCCTCAAAATCTATTCTACCCAAATCCAGCCTCAAAAAGCCAAATGGTGCTCCTTCCCTTTGGAGGCTTACCTTGCACCCGCATGGCGCTTTATGTCCACTTGTGGAGTATTTTCGTACTCAGGGGAAATTGCTCTACACATTTTGTGTTTTTTATTAAACTTTTAACCCCTTGTGAAAATGAAAAAATCAAGACAAGATCAATGATTTAGTGTATAAATTAAACATTTTTTACACTAAATGTTGGTCTTGATTTTTTCGATTTCCACAAGGGGTTTAAAAGAAAATTAATGCAAAACGTGTAGGGTAATTTCCCCTGAGTACGAAAATACCCCACATGTGGACATAATGTGCCAGGGCAAGCCACCAAAAGGACAGAGCGCCATTTAGAGGCTGGAATGGAGGATGGAGGCCATGTCGCAATTACAAAGTTCCTGTGCTGTCAAAACAGTAGAAACCCCCCACAAGTGACCCCATTCTGGAAACTACACCCCTCAAAGAATCTAACAAGTGGTGCAGTGAGCATATGGACCCCACTGGTGACGGGAACATATGTAGAAGACGTGCCTTGAAAATAAAAAATACCATTTTTTTTTTTCATTTTCACGGCACAAATGTGTCTGTCACCAGAGGGCCATATCCTCGCTGGCCCCCTTGTTAGATTCCTTATGGGGTGTAGTTTCCAGAATGGGGTCACTTGTGGGGGGTTTCCACTGTCCGTGCAGAACAGAGGCTTTGTAATTGTATCATGGCAAGTCTCTAATGGGAATGGCAGCCATACCTATTTAGCTGGGGAAAAGGGAAAAATTTAATTAATTTGGGGATATTAGGCCAATTATTAGTTTATAAGGTTGAAACTGACAGGTGGCAATCAAATTCAACCTGTGTTGATCCAGAGGAAGTCAAAAAACCCTCATAAGGCAGACGACAGTAGCCTCATCACAGGGAAAAAATTCCTTCCCGACTGCATAATGGCAATCAGAATAATCCCGGACCAAGGTGACCCCTGAAATAGGAATAAGGGAAGGAATTTAGAAAATGTAGAACTCCAATGACGTGTGGTACGCCTTGAAGTGATCCAGTATGCAGAGTCCGGGGTGATCAGGACAGGTGTCACTCTGGAAAATGGTGTCCTTCCTGATCCCCCTGTTACTCCACACTCTGCACTTCTTCTGGGGTCTCCTGTTTTCCACTGTGGGGGACGTCACCTGGAAAATATTGCCCTGGTGCCATACGGGCTCCTTCACATCCAGAAGCGCTGGGTCCGCTCCATGGCTGCTAAATATTAAGGCTTCATTACTGCTTCTGATATTTTCGGATTGTGCCACAAGCTACAGTTGCTCGGGCAGCGAGGGACCGGAAGAGGGGGTGCTGGTATAAAAGTTATCCCTGTACAGGTAGTAACCTTTATTCAGCATAGGGAAGATTAGTTCCCGAACAATCTTCCCACTAACTCCGAAGATGGGGAGGGGGGCATCTGGGGGCTGGATTCGGGTGTCCCTTCCTTCATACACTCTAAGGGTACACGCACACGGCGGAAAGGCGAGGGATAACCCTTTGTGCATTCTGCAGCTGGCACCCGCCGGCGGACTGATGGAGGTGCACGTCTCCGTCTGTGTCATAGATTTCATCCTATGCACGAGCGGATTACACCCTCTGTCCAAAGAATGAACATGTTCATTCTTTGGACAGATGACGGAATTCGCCCATGCATAACATGGAGTCTATGACATGGGCGGAGACGCACGCGCCCGCGTCAGTCCGCCGGCGGGTGCCAGCTGCGGAATGCACAAAGGGTTATCCTTCGCTAATCTGCAGTGTGCACGTACCCTAATTCTGAAAGTGTACCCTAAGGTACTCTCACAGAGTTTGTAGAATTTCACACCATACCGTCATCTCTTATTGGGATGGTACTGGCAGAAAAGACGTGTCTGGGGGCCAGCGTACGTTACGCTACCCCCAGACACGTCACTGGATGATGAGGATGAGGATAAAAGAAGGAAAAAACGATCCCCCCATTCATCCTCACTGGCTGTTTCGGTGTCGGAGACAATAATAGCGTATGCGTCCTCCACCGAAAACACCCTGGGGGCCATCTTTATACGGGGATTGGTATATGGGGTATGTAAATGTGTAATGGTGTAGTGTAAAACTTTATTTCATGTAGTGTGGTGTAATGTAGTGTTTTTTACATTTTTTTGACAGTAAGAAAAAATATACCTACACCAAGAAAGGAGTTGCTGATAAATGCCGCACTTGTGTGCGGCACTTATCAGGAGACAGTGGCGGTAGGATATAGGGGGGAAAAATGCCCCTACGCCAAAAAAGAGGAGTTGCTAATCAGTGGGGAACTTACGTGCTATGCTGATCAGCACTCAGCAACGTTAGGGCGCATAAAAAGAAAAAAAAAATGGGAAAAAAATTGAAAAAAACTCTTATTAACCCAAACCATTTTAAACCATATTATACACTGATCAGCCCCTAGGGGGAAGAAGAATGAAGCTGCCGAAGATTGCCGAAGCCCCCCGAAGCGCCGAAGATTTACAAAGTTAGACGACGCGGACCCGACGGACCCCAGAAGTAACTCGACGAAGAAAAGAGGACGCGCGGACCGCCGATCTTTGCTCCGGACGCCGGGATCAGGTTGAGTGTAGTGCACTACACTACACACACACCTGTTCTGCACCCCTCAGCTACCTAGCTGAGGGGTGCAGAATCCGGGGACTCAGTTTTTTAACTATTTGATCGGCGATCGTGGGGATCGTGGGCATCGGCGCCATCTTTCGTGGGGACACTAATAGCAATTGGTGCTGTCTCGGATTCGGAAAGCTGTTTTCAGCTGCTATCGGCTGATCTGTATTGATCAGCCTATAGCAGCGATCGTCGGCACAGGAGGGAAGGAGTTTTTCCCTGTGCTGAGGCTACTGTCGACTGCCTTATGAGGGTTTTTTGCCTTACTCTGAATCAACACGGGTTGAATTTGATCGACACCTGTCCTTTTCAACCTTATAAACCAATAATTGGCCTAATACCCCCAAATAAATTAAAATTGTCCCTTTTCCTCAGCTATATAGGTATGGCTTTCATTCCCATTAGAGACTTGCCATGATGCAATTACAAAGCCTCTGTGCGGCCAGGACAGTAGAAACCCCCCACAAGTGACCCCATTCTGGAAACTACACCCCATAAGGAATCTAACAAGGGAAGGAACGGGGATATGGCCCCCTGGTGTATTTTCTATTTTCTACATATGTGCCAGTCACCAGTGGGGTCCAAATGCTCACTGCACCGCTTGTTAAATTCCTTATGGGGTGTAGTTTCCAGAATGGGGTCACCTGTGGGGGATTTCTACTGTCCTGGCAGCACAGGAGCTTTGTAATTGCGACATGGCCTCCATCCTCCATTCCAGCGTCTAAATGGCGCTCTGTCCCTTTGGTGGCTTGCCCTATGCCCATATGGCACAATATGTCCACATGTGGGGTATTTTCGTACTCAGGGGAAAATACCCTACACGTTTTGCATTCATTTTCTTTTTTAACCCCTTGTGGAAATGGAAAAAATCAAGGCTAGACCAACATTTAGTGTAAAAATTTTTGAATTTTTACACTAAATAATTGATCTTGTCTTGATTTTTTCATTTTAACAAGGGGTTAAAAGATAAAAAAAACACAATATGTGTAGAGCAATTTCCCCTGAGTACGGAGATACCCCACAAGTGGACATAAAGCGTCATGCGGGTGCAGGGTAAGCCTCCAAAGGGAAGGCTGGATTTGGCTGGAATGGATTTTAAGGGCCATGTTGCATTTTTAAAGGCCTCAGTGTTGCCAAGACATTTGAAACCCCCTACAAGTGACCCCATTATGGAAACTACACCCCTCAGGGAATGTAACAAGGGGTGAAGTGAGCATATGGACCCCACTGGTGATGGGCACAAATGTGGAACAACGTGGCGTGATAATGAAATATTAAATTTTTTACACTATAATGTTAGTCTAGCCTTGATTTTTTTCATTTTGAAAAGAGGTTAAAAGATAAAAAAAAAACACTCAAAATGTGTAGAGCAATTTCCCCCGAGTCCGTAAATACCCCACATGTGGACATAAAGTGCCATGTGGGCGACGGGAAAGCCTCCGAAGGGAAGGAGCGCCATTTAGATTTTGGAGGCTGGATTTTGCTAGAATGGATGATGAACACCATGTCGCATTTACAGAGCCGTCGTGCTGCCAAGACAGTAAAAATCCCCCACAAGTGACCCCATTCTGGAAACTACACCCCTCAAGGATATTCTCACTGCACATATTCTCACTGCACCACTTGTTAGATTCCTCAAGGAATGTAGTTTCCAGAATGTGGTAATTTGTGGGGGTTTTCAGTGTTTTGGCAGCACGATTGCTTTGTAAATGCGACATGACCCTTGAAATCCATTCCAGTAAAATCCAGCTTCCAAAGACCAAATGGCGCTCCATCCCTTTGGAGGCTCGTCCTGCACCCCCTTGGCACTTAATGTCCACATGTGGGGTATTTCCGTACTCAGGAGAAACTGTGCTACACGTTTTTTGGGTTTTTAATCCTTTTCTCCCTTTGTGAAAATGAAAAATTGAAGGCTAGAACGTTTTAATGTAAAAAATATTTTTTTCTTTTTTCACGCCACATTGTTCTGAAAATCTGTGAAGCACCTGTGGGGTCCAAATGCTCACCGCACCCCTTGTTACATTCCGTGAGTGGTGTAGTTTTCTAAATGGTGTCCCTTTAGGGGTGTTCTTTATGTTTTGGCACCCCAGAGCCTCTGCCAACCTGAAGTGGTATAGTCAAAAATTACCAAATATAACAAAGGCGTTGAAATTCAGTAGGCGCTCCTTTATATCTGAGGCTTGTGGTTGCGTCAAATAGCGCAATAGGGCCACATATAGGGTATTTCTATAAACTGCAGAAACGGAACAATAAATATTGCAGAGCATTTCTCTGCTATTAGGTTTATAATTACTAAAGATTTTGGATTACAATAAAATCTCTGCACAGAAAATTAAAATTCACTCAAATACACTTTAAGGCTATGTTCACACTGCGTATGAGTCCAGCCGTAGTGCAAACCGCGAATATACACACGTAGTTTTGAGGTTGATGCGTTCGCTTGAAAGTATACGATATACGCCCGCACAATGCCCACTACGTATGAGCTTACGGCCAGATCGTATGCGGCGCTGTGAAAAATTAACAAGACCATTGTTTGAGGACGGAAATGTTGAAACTCACAGCCGTAGATTTCCATGCGGTCCCATACAAAGTACTTATTTCAGCCAAATTGAACTTGATTTTTCGATCCAAAAGGTTCTGCACGTTTTATTGGGCTGGGCAAACCTGAACAGGTCCCTAAAAAAATCTGATTTTGAAATTTTACTAGAGATGAGCGAACATGCTCGTCCGAGCTTGGTACTCGATCGAGTATTAGTACTCGTTACTCGGACGAGCATCTCGCGATACTCGAGAAAATCTCACATCCGTTTCCTGTAAGTTTGGGCGCTATTTCTCAGCCAATAAACATGCAGGAGACTCTTTGGTACATCCTGCGATCACGTGGGACCCATACATGTCGATAGCAGCGATTGGTTGGCCAGATCAGATGACCCTGGCTTATAAAAAGCAGAGACGGTAGTGCTTACTTCAGACGTATGCTGTGAGAGATTAGGGACAAAGCTGCTGCTGGTCAGGGAGAGCGTCAGTGTAGGATTTAGCATTCCAGTAGGCAGGGACTACTAGCAATACAAACAAACAGCCCTTTTAAGGGCTTCAAATCGTATTTTTAATAGTATTACTACAGACTGCGGTTGGGAGTTGCAGTGCTGCTACCACGATTTCAGCAGCACACTGTGGTGATCAGCTGCTGGCAGAAAGGGGACATTAGGTGTTGCATACAGACCCCTAAGAAGTGCTCAGTGTACTCTTTTTTGATTTTGGGGATGGTGGTCCTGCTGTACTACATTGTATTGCTGGGATTTGTAGTACACCTGCAAAGAACTTCACTGCTCATTGGAAGGGGGTGTCAGAGAGTTTGTATAGGTCCAGCCACTACCAGATTGTATCGCACAGCCCCCCAAAACTCATGGGTACTACAATGTATTGCTGGGATTTGTAGTACACCTGCAGAGAACTTCACTGCTCATTGTAAGGGGGTATCACAGAGTGTGTATAGGTGCAGCCACTATTGGATTGTATCCCACAGACCCCCAAAACTAGTGGGACCACAAGTATTTTTCCTGATTTCTGTATTTCATACACAAGGTCTTTCTGAGTTTACAACTGCTTGCACAGAGTAAAGGTGGTTTCACAGAGTGTGTATAGGTGCAGCCACTACTGGATTGTATCCCACAGATCCCCAAAACTAGTGGGACCCCAAGTATTTTTCCTGATTTCTGTATTTCATATGCAAGGTCTATCTGAGTTCACAACTGCTTGCACAGAGTGAAGGTGGTCTCACAGAACATGTATAGGTGCAGCCACTACTGGATTGTATCCCACAGACCCCCAAAACTAGTGGGACCCCAAGTATTTTTCCTGATTTCTGTATTTTATACGCAAGGTCTATCTGAGTTCACAAGTGCTTGTAGAAAGTGAAGGAGGTTTCACAGAGTGTGTATAGGTGCAGCCGCTACTGGATTGTATCCCACAGACCCCCAACACTAGTGGGACCACAAGTACTTTTCCTGATTTCTGTATTTCATACGCAAGGTCTATCTGAGTTCACAACTGCTTGCACAGAGTAAAGGAGGTTTCACAGAGTGTGTATAGGTGCAGCCGCTACTGGATTGTATCCCACAGACCCCCAAAACTAGTGGGACCCCGAGTATTTTTTTCTGTATTTCATACGCAAGATCTATCTGAGTTCCATACTGTGCAGTGTCCATAAAATGGTGAACCCCAGGAGTAAGGGTCGAGGGCGTGGACGTAGTGTTCCAAGCGATGCAGTTGGCAAAAGGCGTGGTTCAGGGCAGGGTGACACAGTAGCACCTGTTGAGGAGGGAGCAGTTGCACACCGCAGACGTGCACTCCCTAGCTTCTTTTCCCAACTCAGGGGGTCTCATGGTAGACCGATATTGAGACCACAGCAGTGTGAACAAGTGATCACGTGGATAGCGGATAATGTGTCCAGTAACTTATCCACCACCCAGTCTTCCACGCAGTCCAGCCCACGCTACCCAATGGAGTGGAAAGCTTGCTCCAGTAGCTCAGCATCCTTCCCCAATTCAAGTCAGTCAGCTACCTCAAATCTACAATGAGGAGTGGACGTGGATGTCTGCTACCTGTAAGGTACTGGGCCCCTTTGAACAGTCAACACAGATGGTCAGCGGCGATGCCGCCATCATCAGCTTCACCATCCCGCTGCTGTGTCTGCTTAAATCCTCCCTGCTCAGCCTGAAGTCTGATACTTTGCCTTCATCTCAGGAGACGGGTGAAGAACAGCCACTGCTAGATAGCCAGACCACCCTGTCCCTGTCGTCAGTTTCTCACCACGGAATAGAGGATGAGGAGGATGAAGCAGAGAAGGAAGAGGAGCAGACTGCTGCCGCCACTGAAGAGGGTACCCATGTTCAATCCTTAGTTGTTGAGCGTGTGTGGCCTGAAGAGGAGGATTTGGTGGAGGAGAAGGAGGAGGAGGAGGAGGAAATTGAGGCTAGTGAGGAGAGGGAGTTCTTGCGTGTTGGGACCCTGACGCACATGGCTGATTTTATGTTAGTCTTTCCTGTGAACCCTTGGGTTAATTTTTTTTTTGACAACACAGATTACTGGGTATTCACCCTCCTGGACCCTGGATACAAACAGAACTTTTCCACTCTCTTTCCTGCCGAGGAACGCAGTATGAGAGTGAATCAATATTAACAGGCCCTGGTGCAGAAGCTGAAAATGTACTTCCCATCTGACACCACTAGCGCCAGAGGACGTAGTTCTGTGGGCCAAAGAGCGGGGGAGGAGCGGTGGATCAGGCAGCTTGTCAAGGGGCAAAGGAACACTCTCCAAGGCCTTTGTCAGTTTCATGGCACCCCAGCAAGACTATGTTAACCGTCCCCAGTCTAGACAGAGTAGGGGGGAAGCATTCAGGAGGATGATGAGGCAGTACCTTGCTGATCATACCAACGTCCTTCCAGATCACTGTGCTACCTACAACTACTGGGTTTAAAAGCTGGATATGTGGCCTGAACTGGCGCTTTACTCTTTGGAGGTGCTGGCCTGCCCTGCCGCTAGTGTGTTGTCAGAGCGGGTCTTCAGTGCAGCTGGTGCCATCATCACTGATAAGCGCACCCGCTGACAAGCTGACGTTTAAAAAAATGGACAAAGCTTGGATTTCACCTGAATTCAACTGTCCACCCAGGGAAAGCAGCTCAACATGAAGATTCTTGGTATCTCCTCTCCCCCTTTCCTCTTCCTCCTCTTCCTTCAATTCTCAGCCAACAGCTAAGTCTTCTTCTGCCATGCAGGGTCTGGCCTAATTATTGGGAATCTCAATTGCTTCCTCACTCACTTCTAATGTTTACCTGTGTCCTCACTGCCATGCTGCTGACGTCACACTAGGTCTGTGGAGGAGCGGGACTGGTTGCCAGGGGCCTTCTGATCGTGCTCCCGCCAACCAGCCAGCTGTTTTATTTTATTTTTATTTTTTTTTGGTCTAGCTGTGGCCGGGGCCTCACCACCACCACCTGGCCTATCCAGTTAGCTGTCGGCACCCGTTTTCGTGTCCACTAAATATCCAAGCCCCTGGGCTCACTAGCTTCCTCACTCACTTTTAATGGTTCTCTGTGTGCTCACTGCCATGCTGTGTCTGGCCTAATTTTTGGGAGACTCACTTGCTTCCTCACTCACTTTTAATGGTTCTCTGTGTGCTCAATGCCATGCTGTGTCTGGCCTAATTTTTGGGAGGCTCACTTGCTTCCTCACTCACTTTTAATGGTTCTCTTTGTGCTCACTGCCATGCTGTGTCTGACCTAATTTTTCGGAGGCTCACTTGCTTCCTCACTCACCTTTAATGGTTCTTTGTGTGCTCAATGCCATGCTGTGTCTGGCCTAATTTTTGGGAGGCTAACTTGCTTCCTCACTCACTTTTAATGGTTCTCTGTATGCTCAATGCCATGCTGTGTCTGGCCTAATTTTTGGGAGGCTCACTAGATTACTCACTCACTTCTAATGGTTCTCTGTGTGCTCACTGCCATGTTATGTCTGGCCTAATTTTTGGGAGGCTCACTTGCTTCCTCACTCTTAATGGTTTTCTGTGTGCTCAATGCCATGCCGTGTCTGACCTAATTTGTGGGAGGCTCACTTGCTTCCTCACTCACTTTGAATGGTTCTCTGTGTTCTCACTGCCATGCTCTGACGTCACACTACGTCTGCGGAGGAGCGGGACTGGTTGCCGGGGGCCCACCGATTGCGCCCCCGCTAACCAGCCAGCTGTTTTATTTCATTTTTTTTGTCTAGCCGTGGCCGGGGCCCCACCACCCCCGGTCGAGAGGCATCAGGTGTACCCTTGATGGTGGCTGACAGCTGGCCTAGCCAGTTAGCTTCGTGTGTAATTAGCAGTAAGCTTGGTTGTGTGTGACAAGGGATGGAACCTGGTGGCGGCTCTGCAACTCGGCAGCCTCACACTGGCCTACGTCTTCAACCTAGTGTTGCTGCGGTTACTTAAAACTTACCTCAAGGTGCACCGCATCTGTGCACATTTCCGTAAGTCAACCAGTTAAACTAACCCCAACTGCTACAGTCAAATTCACACTCAAAACAACTGTGGAGGGGGGAAATGGGGAGTCACATGATGCATTGAATGTTACCCCAACTGATACAGTCAAATTCATAGTCAAATTCAGTTAACCTTCCTTGTCTTCTCCATTTCGAACCATATTATCTGTGGATGTGATCTTATCTTACGGGTGTCCTCTGCCATTCTTTCACCAGTACTTTCTACCTTTTTTCGATGTTGTAGTCGTTTATAAGGCAGGATTGACCAGAGCAGTAATGGACATCCATGCTGACTACTGATGGGCCATTACTGGCATCCATGTTGACTACTGGTGTGCCTGCCCTTGCCTCCATGTTGGCTACTCCTGGGCCTTCACTGGCATCCATTTTGACTACTGCTGGGCCTTTACGGGCATCCATGTTGACTACTGGAGTGCCTGCCCTTGCCTCCATGTTGGCTACTGCTGGGCCTTCACTGGCATCCATGTTGACTACTGCTGGGTCTTAACTTGCATCCATGTTGACTTCTGCTGTGCCTGCCCTTACCTTCCTTGTCTTGTCCGTTTTGAACCATATTATCTGTGGATGTCATCTTATCTTACTGGTGTCCTATGCCATTCTTTCACCAGTACCTTCTACCTTTTTTCGATGTTGTAGCCGCTTTTAATACAGGATTGACCAGCGCAGTAATGGACATCCATGTTGACTACTGATAGGCCGTTACTGGCATCCATGTTGACTACTGGTGTGCCTGCCCTTGCCTCCATGTTGGCTACTGCTGGGCCTTCACTGGCATCCATGTTGACTACTGCTGGGCCTTAACGGCCATCCATGTTGACTACTGCTGTGCCTGCCCTTACCTTCCTTGTCTTGTCCATTTTGAAACCATATTATCTGTGGATGTCATCTCATCTTATCTTACGGGTGTCCTATGCCATTCTTTCACCAGTACCTTCCACCTTTTTTCAATGTTGTAGCAGTTTTTAATACAGGATTGACCAGCGCAGTAATGGACATCCATGTTGACTACTGGTGCGCCTGCCCTTGCCTCCATGTTGGCTACTGCTGGGCCTTCACTGGCATCCATGTTGACTACTGCTGGGCCTTAACGGCCATCCATGTTGACTACTGGTGTGCCTGCCCTTACCTTCCTTGTCTTGTCCATTTTGAAACCATATTATCTGTGGATGTCATCTTATCTTACGGGTGTCCTATGCCATTCTTTCACCAGTACCTTCCACCTTTTTTCAATGTTGTAGCCGTTTTTAATACAGGATTGACCAGCGCAGTAATGGACATCCATGTTGACTACTGCTGGGCCTTCACTGGCATCCATGTTGACTACTGCTGGGCCTTTACTGGCATCCATGTTGACTACTGGTGTGCCTGCCCTTGCCTTCATGTTGGCTACTGATGGGCCTTAACTGGCATCCATGTTGACTACTGGTGTGCTTGCCCTTGCCTCCATGTTGGCTACTGCTGGGCCTTAACTGGCATCCATGTTAACTACTGCTGGGCCTTTACTGGCATCCATGTTGACTACTGGTGTGCCTGCCCTCTCCTCCATGTTGGCTACTGCTGGGCCTTCACTGGCATCCATGTTTACTACTGCTGGGTCTTAACTGGTATCCATGTTGGCTACTGCTGGGCCTTCACTGGCATCCATGTTTACTACTGCTGGGTCTTAACTGGTATCCATGTTGGCTACTGCTGTGCCTTCCCTTACCTTCCTTGTCTTGTCCATTTCGAACCACATTATCTGTGGATGTCATCTTATCTTACGGGTGTCCTCTGCCATTCTTTCACCAGTACCTTCTACCTTTTTTCGATGTTGTAGCCATAAAAGAGACGGAGCAGAAATGTAGGTAGCAGAAAACAGAGAACAAAGGATTCCCCAGTGGGGGAGCTATTCACAGTACTATTTAGAGGTCAGAGAGGTCCATGGTGATATCAGAGGAGAGAGGACAGAGGGTAATGTAGCTTTTAATTAACTCTTTTTGTCCTGTTTTGGTTTCTCTTTTCCCTCTCTCCATAGGAGAACAATGAAGACGAGGAGAGCTTAAAACTGCTTTTTCATGATAAAAAAAAAAAAATTTTTGGCTAATAAAACCAATTACAAAGTTTCTTAAAACCACCTGTAGTATTGATTTTTGCTAAAAATATTTCACGACAGTAACATCCTTTTCTGGGGGGCTACTCCCACTCATCACTTATAAAACATTTGGAGTGTTTTATGTATGAAAAAAATACTTTTTTAGATTTTAACCCAACAAAGTTTGTCTGGAGATTTCCTCCTGAACATCCTCCATAACTAAAAATAAACAGCCTTTAGGAGAGGGGAAGATCTAAAAGGGAAAAATATTTTTTCAATTAGTGAGGGAAGTCAGATTCGCCAGAGCTTATTACTACGGAGTCCGAGACCTGAATCAGAGAACCTAATCCTGACTAAAGGGGAAGGAATCCGGAGCTTAAGGGGGAGGAACTGCAGGGGGAGCAACTGCAGAGGAGATGACTGCAGAGGAAGCAGGCACAGAGGCCGCAATTTCATCTTTCATCATTTGTCTTATGCAAGGAAAGATGATCTATCCTCAGTAATGATGTCGCTAATGCATGAAAGACAAATGTTCTTTTTGCATGAGCATAATAATGTAGAATTACAAGATATGGATGGAGGTGGTTTCGATTTTTCTTTAGAGGATTCCTTATTTTCCTAGAGATAGGAAACAGTATGCTAGTGATAAAGATAATCACCATAAGGAACAATCATAGGGGATTCCTACGTAAATCCATAAATTCAGTTATGTACCATCCAAAAAAGTGGTACATAACATAGACAAGTATAAAATAGAAAATCCCAAAATTTGTCTGGCAATATGCAGGAACACTCACCACCGGTTTCAGGAGAGGCTTATCAGCACTGGAAGATTTAATGGTGAACAGGAGAGTACCTCAAACAAAGCAGAGCTTTATACATACCGCCCTGCGTAGTCTTCTGTGGTTCCAGAAGTTACCGGGTTTCTGGCGCATGACGTCAGCACGTATGTATGCCGTTGCCGCCAGATTGGGGTATTGAACTCACTTCCGTCTGACGTACATCCGGCGCCAAGGCCGCAGCCTGGCAACCACAGCCTAGCCGGCAGCACAAGACACACGCTCCTGGGAGATGCATCAGAAGCATAACCCTTGCTGGGCCCTTCCCTGCGCAACCCTCTTCACAAACAGCATGGCACCAGGTTAGAACGAGGGGACTATACTCACTATGGAGCCCTTCCAGCTGCCCCAGGGAAGGAAGGGAGCTATGGGCCTCTGATTATGCCTACTGGTGAGGATTTTTTATTTCCTAAAGGGGAGCCTTCTCGCTTTACTTTCGCAAGCTCGCCTCCACCTCTGGTGCCTGCCCTTAAGAGACCGTAAAAATCACTAGTGTTGGTGTTAAGGGGCTTTTAACCACTCATGTGCTTTTCCCTGTTCCTAGGGCATGGGTTAACTTCTGTAGTGACGTTGTGAAAAGAGGACTGAAGCAGCACTTATGACAGAGCACAGAGGAGTTGATAAGTACTGTAAGACTTGAGTTTATTTTTAAATAAACATTTAGCAATCTGTATAACTTTTTGACACCACTTAATTTAAAACTATTTTTTCTTCTCTGGAGTACCCCTTTAAACCTATAGGCTCATCAAGTTAAATATTTTTGCAATTACATCCATTTAGGAAACTTGCCTCCACCTCCAAATATACTGATCTTTCCCTCCCATTGTTGACAGCTTGTTCTCTAGGTTAACGATCACCACTCTGCTCTAAAAGCATTCATTTCTCTATACATCTGATAAATAGATAGCATATATGTTATTCTATCTATTATATGTATATATAGTAACCAATCACGACTCTGTTTAAATGAACAGTAAAAATAAACTGTGGTTGCTATTGATGCAAGGCAAAAAAATACATTTTGTTTCAGATTGATAAATTTGGATCAAGGTGTTCCACAAGAAAGTTAAATAATGTTACTACTCATCACTTTCCTTCTGTTATTTATCATACTTGAAGCCTGTAATTTCACTGTCCATCTGCTCCAGCTTTCTCAGAAACACTAGAATTTATACAGCCCTTCTTTTCTCAGCACTTTTTCTGCTCTCTCTGGCCACCCCTTTAGCTTGCTCACTCATATGCATGCTCCGTCATTGTAAAGGCTATTCATCATGATAAACACATTCATCTCCCTGTATTTACTTGACGAGTGATGTGTCTTCTATAGCCATAAAGTGCCATTCTGTTTTGCATGGATGACGTGTCAAAAATGTATGTAAACAGTTTTGCTTATATGACAATTGGACTAAAAGAGGTCTATGGACTAAATAAGAGTAAAATAATTCAAATTCTCCAAAAATTGTACAGTATACAGTAGGTAAAAAATTCTGATCAGGAGCTTTTTTTCAGAATGCATGGGGAAGGGGTGTGCGGAAAAAAAAAAAATCTTACCTGGCTGGCTCCTGCCCGCATTGTGCTGCTCTGGTGCCTTGGTGTGCGGCCTCTTCCTGGTATTCAGATAGGACTACAGCCCCTGGATGGCTGTGTGGGCCTGTCACGTTATGTCTCAAGTCCCATATCAACACCAGGAGACAACAGCACAGCTGGGTACCAGAGCAGCACAATGCAGGTGACAGTCAGGCATTTTCGCTGGGCATTTTGGAAAAGAAAAGTCCCGGCTGGACCCCTTTTAGTTACACCTAAGTGCACAAAAATACAGTTACAGAAAAGTAAACTAAGCAAAAAACACACACACACACACACACACACACACACACACACACACACACACACACACACACACATTGTCCTTAATGCCCAAATACACTCAATTGTAAGAGGTTAAAAACAGTTAAAAACAGAGTATGGTCTGCCTTGTCAATACATTAAACATATAATACACTCCAAAACATTTGCTCTATTTCTTAAGAACAATTTTTTTTTTTTTTTGGGGGGGGGGCAAATTTGAATAACTCCAGTAGTTAATGAAACATGATATTTTGAGCTATTGGAGCTATCTTTTTCTGGGATAGGATCCAAACATAGTTTTTAAAGCTCCTGTTATTACAATTCTTGCTGTATTGCATTTTTCACCCATTCGAAAGCATGTCCCTGCAACGTAAAGTAAGAAAGTCTACTTGGTAATTTGCTACATTTAGAACAAACATAAGAATCATATTGAAAATAACAAGCAAGGCAATAAAAAGTATTTTATTCTTATAAGGGTGCACAGCTGAATGTTATAAATTGATTATCTGTATAAAGCTGGCAAGAAAACATATCCAGAGATCGGATTTTTGCCTCGCTCATGTTTTCCCCTTTTATATTTTAGCTTTAGAGAAAATATATTTTTTGAGCAAAGAGACACATCTCTAGAAAATAAAATAATTATGCTGCTAAGGAAAGCAAGAAGTGTGTGCCAAAGTAGCCCTGACTAAGTAAACCCCAAGCTAGAATGGGCTATTTTAGATACATTTTTAGCAAAATAGGAAGATTGTATAAAGGAAGGAGAATGCTGTATTGTACTCATTTACTTTACATTTATAAATGAATAGCTATCAATAAGAACATTAATAATATACCTTTGTTACCTGTATTTTATGTATTTATTTATTTTTATGAAAAAGGGAATTTATTCTGGCCTGAATAGTGTCAAGGGGGCGGTGCTTATTGTTTCCTAGGCCCTATCACTGTTACACCTCACTGAGCTGTATGCACAGTCCTCTAAACAAACAAAAGGATGGGCATACGGCACAGTGAGATATAGCAGACCTAGAGCCCAAGGAACTATAGGCTCCACTTCCTTGACATTATTCCGTGTCAGAATAAAAGCCTTATTTAATTGCAAAGGAGAAAAAAACAAGACACATGAGCGCTGCATGTGCAAATCCTGTTAACTGGATAACAATGTGTGAAGAACACCACAAATACACGCTCACCTGATAAGAGTCGTATATTATTAGGTTAAACTCTAATGATTTTTTATTTTATTTCTTTGTATTAGAGGCTCGGTTGCCATCCACCTTCCGAACACCCTCCTGGGTGGTGGTATGAGATTGATGCACAAAAAGAAGGATAGCGGAATCTGGTTAGCGCCAAGAGTCCTTCTTTCAAATACCTGGTGTTTCTGTACTGGACAAATACACTGCCAGGCTCTCACAGGATAAAATGCTTCTTTATTGGATGACAATGCCTTTTTTTAATTAAAATAGAAAAACTGATATAAGCAATGGGTACGTTCTAAAGGCTTTTATTGACATCCCTCCAGTGGTGTCACCAGTCCGATAGGCAGTGAGGAGGTGACAGTGTCACTTTGAAGGGGTAATCCAGTGCTACAAAAACATGGCAACTTTCTTCCAGAGACAACACGACTCTTGCCTCCAGCTTGGGCGGGGTTTTGCTGCTCAGTTCCATTGAAGTGAATGGAGCCTAATTGCAAACCCCACCTGAACTGGAGACAAGTCATGCTGTCCCTGAAAGAAAGTGTCCATGTACTTGTAGCACTGGATAACCCTTTAACTTAAAGATAAAGCCACTTTAGGCTTTGAGGACACAGGGGAAGCCACCCAAGTGGAGTCTGTATGTATGTGGGAATGCAAGGTCAGTGTGATGGTCCTTGGGTTGGCATTATAGCAAAGGAGGCTGGACTAGGAATGGTTGTGACATGTTTACTTAGAACAATTTATCTGTAGAGTTTTACGGCTGCTAAAATATGGATTGTCGTTGATCAGGGTGAAATAAAAAGCAAGAGACTAAGGACCGTATTACATGGCCCAATATTTAGAAGCAAGCGAGCGCCAGCCTGTCACGTCAGCTAAAAATAAAAATGAAGAAACCGCCACTACCATAATCATGCCTTCTTAATTCCAGTGAACCATCTCCTATGCATACTATGTGGTATAGGGAGGCGCAGCTGACGCCCAGGGACTCACCTGGTCTGCATTGCACGGTTCCAAATAAGAAAGCCAGTGATGTAGCCATGCCTTAAAAAAACCACTTTCACTCAATATCGGATAAAAAAATACATGCAGATAGTCTGTGATGTATGTAGTCAGCACTCGCTCTCTGCTGCTACCTCTGTCCAAGACAGGAACTGTTCAGAGCAGGGGAGGCTTTCTATGGGGATTTACTACCACTTTGGACAGTTCCTGGGATGTCAGCAGAGAGCGCTGTCAGACAGGAAAGAATGCACCACTCCTATAGGGCATACAGCAGCTGATAAGTACTGAAAGACTTGAGATTTTTAAATTGAAGTAAATTACAAATCTACATAACCTTCTGAAACCATTTGATTTTAAAGAAAAATATTTTCGCATGATGCAAGGAGTGGTCGGATAAAGGTTAGCCCTGTTAATTTCTGTCCCTCTCTATAGTCAGGGCCGGCGTTAGGGGGGGCAAAGAGGGCAATTGCCCAGGGCCCCCTCTAAGGCAGTGTTAGGGGCAGAAGTGCACTGGCAGCGTCTGGTTGTGATCCTTGGCTACAGCTGATGGCTGCTACCAGGGGTCACACAGAGGCTACAGGACGCTCTGCTCCGGTGTGTGCTCCGTGTGCAGCTCCCCCTCCCCTCAGCTTCTCTTACATCACGTGACCTCCTCCTTCTGCAGCTCAGCAGTCGGGACGATGGAGGATGAGGATGATCACAGTATGAGGATCCCAGCTTGCTGCTGCTGCAAAGTAACATGAGGAGGATGCACAACTACTCCCAACATGCTGCTAGATGGGGTAAGTATACTGTGTATGTAGTGTGTAATGTGTATGAATGCCATGTGTATGATGGATGAATGTAGTGTGTGTTACATGTCATGTGTATAGTGTATGGACTGGATGGTTTGGATCTGTATAATGTGTGTATATATATATATATATATATATATATATATATATATATATAGTATATCAGCATTGCTGACTCCACTGTCCAGCAGAAGTTTGAGGTGAATAGACTGTATATAGGACCTGCAGCCATTCTCTGGCCTCATCAGTCCTATGTAATTGCTGCAGGTGACCACTGAGGCCGGTGATTGGCTGCAGCTCCTATGTATATTGGCAGTAATATTGGTCTGTATATAGTATATATAGAGTCATTTCTCCCACAGATTGACTGCCACATTATATATATATATATATATATATATATATATATATATATATATATATATACACTATATACAGACCAATATTACCACCATAGAGTGACCAACACATAACGACTATATATATATATATATATATATATATATATATATATATATATATATAGGGTCATTATGTGCTGGTCAGTCTATGGCAGTAATATTGTTCTCTATATAGTGTATATAGATTCATTATGTGGTGGTCAGTCTATGGCGATAATATTGGTCTTTATATAGTGTATATAGAGTCAATATGTGGTGGTTACTCTATAGCAGTAATATTGTTCTGTATATGGTATATATAGAGTCTATGTGGCGGTCACTGTATGGCAGTAATATTGTTCTGTATATGGCATGTACAGTAGCGTCAGTCCTGGCATGTACAGTAGCGGCAGTCCCGGCATGTAGCGGCAGCCCTGGCATGTACAGTAGCGGCAGTCCTGACATGTACAGTAGCAGCAGTCCTGGCATGTAAAGTAGCGGCAGTCGCGGAATCTACAGTAGCCGCAGTCCTGGCATGTACAGTAGCCGCAGTCCCGGCATGTACTGTAGCGGCAGTCCCGGCATGTACAGTAGCGGCAGTCCCGGAATGTACAGTAACGGCAGTCCCGGCATGTACAGTAGCGGCAGTCCCGGCATATACAGTAGCGGCAGTCCTGACATGTACAGTAGCGGCAGTCCTGGCATGTACAGTAGCGGCAGTCCTGACATGTACAGTCGCGGCAGTCCTGACATGTACAGTAGCGGTAGTCCTGGCATGTACAGTAGCGGCAGTCCAGAACTGACTCAATGTGACTAAGGGCCCTAATATACAGACCGTTAATTGTCAGGCCGATATCGCTCTGTGTAATAAAGACAACAGTCATCAACTGATCATTGTCTCTTGGCAAGTGTAAAAATCATTGGCTGATGATTGTGTGTATAACATAATAAAGCTGTTACTTACCTGATCACGTTCCCCGGTGTCCTCAGGCTTTGTCTGTTTGTTACGGACAGTAATTGGCTGAGAGGGGACCAGAAGTGAGAGCTCCAGCTGAGGTGACTGGGGGACCCCACAGACAAGGCCTGAGGACACCAGGGAATGTGGTAAGGTAATATATATGTTTATTGTTTACTATATACAGCAAGGATTGCACAGACATCACTAATGATATATATCAGCCTTTGCTGCACAATAATCGAGCCATGTTGTAGTCTCTCTAAGCGAGCTCCATTCTACCAGATTGGCGCTCACTTCTCCGGAATATCAGGCTGTGTAATACGGCCCTTAAACTGGCCACAATCCTTCAGCTGACTATTATCTCTCCCATCCAGCCCCGTCCTCCCCATACACAGGAATGTTTGGCACAGCTGAGTGTTCCTGTGTTCTCTATGGGAGATCTGATGGCAGCTTATCTCTCTGAGAACAAAGAGTTTGGGCGTTGATTTTCAATCAAGCCTAAACCCCTATGTCCACTCATATCATCTCTCAGAGGACTGTCCAGAGAGCCCCATACACCTTACACTGATGGCCGAACCCTCCATGAGCAGCAGGTACCACCAACAAAAGAGTAAAATGTATGGGGACCTTAAATTGCTGCTACAATATTTCAGTATTTGGGGCCCCACCTTCAACTTTGCCCAGGGCCACATTTAGTCTAAAACCGGCCCTGTCTATAGTGTTATAACATTTCAAAGTAAATCATAGCTCACTGAAATAAGAGACCGTGGTCTATAAAATAAGCAAACTGGCATGGTGCAGTGTAGGACA
Source organism: Dendropsophus ebraccatus (assembly GCF_027789765.1). NCBI lineage: Eukaryota > Metazoa > Chordata > Amphibia > Anura > Hylidae > Dendropsophus > Dendropsophus ebraccatus. Next base: position 41,527,420 of record NC_091454.1, on the reverse strand, counting down.
CAATCCTTTTATCTGGATCTAACTGTATATTTCTTTTAAAAGCATAAGGTTAAAAACTTTAAGAATAGGTTTTACAGCAACACCAAAACATTTGAACTTATAATAAAAAGGCGAACTATAAAACTATTACGGACACAGTTAAAACCACAACACTACCAAAGTCTCTCTGCTTTATTTTGCCAGCAAGTTAAATTTAAAAAAGGAGGAAATGAATCATTCCGATATAATTCATCTTATGTGTGTTCCGGAACGCATTTGCTGACCGATGCTAAACAATAGCACTCCAATATCATACTCAGCTCCCATGGGTCTTAGTTTCCACCTGCAATTTTTTTTTTATTAAGTTAAAGCAAACATTGAAACATTTAGTGGAACAAAGGGCTACAGAACAATATTTGTCATTTGGCTCATTGTGTTATCAAGATGTGTTATTCGTGATAGTACTAGGACTCCAGGTTAATCTACTACATTATCTTAGACTTATGACTCTGATTTACTGTTGCACCGAATACATTTATGTGCGCGGAGCGTGGTCATGTAGGTTCTGTAGACTACATAGAAATTGGCATTACATGTGCTTTCATAACTTCAGATGCAAGAATAGCATGCATAGTACATGAGGCCCACTCTGGGAGCACAGCAATGATTACTTTTCTCATAACTGAAGAACTCCTCAGGGGTATACAACATGTATAAACTGACAGACAACCTATACACCAAGAATTATTTGTTTTGAAACCACAGATCACATCAGTAGGCATATAATAGTAATAGTTGTATATACTGAGAGTTTAAAGTGAACCTCCAGAGTCACTTATCTGCAATTCCCTAATATAAATGTTATTACTGGAATTGATCCACTTACAAATTGCTTTGATCCAATAATTATCCTAGAAGGCTGTAAGGAAACTCTATTTCTCTGTATTCTACAGACTACTAACAGATGCAGCTATGATGAGCTGATCAACATCATAACAGCTGTGTGTTGGGACCTACCAGAGGAAGTAAGTGTCCATCATCCGTCTACTCAAATTCATGCACATTTACACTTTTATTTGTATCATAAACAGGATTCACCCTTAGGGGGGTGCAACCATCAAAGGGGATGCAATACTAGCTTTGTTTATTAAGGGTGCGTTCACACCTACAGGATCTGCAGCAGATCTGCAGCAGATTTGATGCTGTGTTCAGTTATTTAAATTAAATCTGCTGCAAAAAATCAGCTGCAGATCCTGTAGGTGTGAACGCACCATAAAGGGGTATTCTGAGATCAGGTGAAAAAAAATGCTGCCGAAATATATAGCATTGCTACAGTAAACTGTCTCAGTTCTCCCTTCCCTTGTATTGCGAGTCTTAGTTCTGTATTTCTGAGTTGTACTTCCCGGCTAACCAGTTGTTCAGTACTACAAGTCCCAGAAGGCATGGCTTTCCCTCTTCATCACAGTCCTCCCACCCTGATTAACCTGCTTATCATTCAGTATTAGAGTGGGTTCACACATACCGCAAAATCCGCTGCAGATACCTTCACTGTAACTTCAATAACATACTCGCAGCGGGATTGTCAAAAGCCCCCCCCCCCATTAAACACCCCCCCCCCCCCCCCGGCCCGGTACATACATTACCGGGTCCGTGCTCCAGCTTGCTTTGGGCGCTCCTGAAATCCCAGCGTGAAATCCGTTGTGGATACGGTATGTGTGAACCCACCCTTAGGGTATGTTCACACTGAGTAAATCAGGCGAAATTAGCTACTCGAAGAAGTGACATGTCACCTCATTGAGCAGAGAGTGGCAGCAGCGGAGGAATGCGCTCTCTCTCATAGACGGGCTATGGATCATGAAGGAAGGCAGAGTTCCACCTGATTTACTCAGTGTGAGCATACCCTTAGGCTGTATTCACACAATGTTTCATTGCAGTAGTGGTGCGTTACTTCAGCATAAGGTGTAATTCCTCCTCCCTCTCCCTATTAACACATGGGGGGGACATTTATTAAGTCTGGCGTTTTCTACGCTGGGCTTTCAAATTTCCCCACAGCTCCGGAGCTCAGAGGATTTATGTAGAGGCGCACTGCCTCTACATAAATCCTGTGCGCACTGAGCCCGTTTGTGTGAATAAATTGAAACCTACGCCAGCTCAGAACTAGCGTAGGTTTCACTATCCCCCCCCCCCCCGAAAAATCATAACTGCGGCAGACGCAGAGGCCACACCCCCTCTGTGTGCTGCCACATGCCCCTTAAGGCCCCCTCTCCGCCCCACTGACGCAGGAGGTGCAGATCAGCCTGATGGGAATAAAATATTCGAAAATACACCATTTGCAAATATCATTACGCCCATTGGGCTTATCTGTGCCTAAAAGAAAAGGCATTTTAGCCTTTTAATAAATTTCCCCCATGGTGTTTTGTTGCATTTTTGCCGCTGTTGTAGCCGGAAAAGAGTGGAAAATTAGCAGGAAAAGTACATAAAAATGTGACAAAAACAATTAAAACAAAGCCAGGAATAGATCTGAAAACTGAAATCTTAGTGTGCATTCCCATGCTCTCCACAAACTGTCCGTAGCATGACGGTCTCCTGCGGACTCCTCGCATCATGATAAATGATGATGTCTTCGCAAACAACACCTCATCCTTTGATGTCAAAGGAGGCTTGGCTGAATCTAATCTTAAAGGAGTTATCCAACACTACAAAAACATTGCCACTTTCTTCCAAAGACAGCACCACTCTTGTCTCTAGTTCAGGTGTTGTTAACAATTAAAGGAGAAGTCTTATTATAGTATTGGATTGCCCCCCAAAAGTTATACAAATTACCAATATACACTTATTACGGGAAATGCTTATAAAGTGCTTTTTTCCCTGCACTTACTACTGCATCAAGGCTTCACTTCCTGGATAAAATGGGGATGTCACAACCCGACTCCCAGAGCTGTGCGGGCTGTGGCTGCTGGAGAGGATGATGGCGGAGGAATGCTCAGTGTCCCTCCAGTGCCCTGAGTCTTTCAGTGTCCCGACGCCTCTCTCCAGCAGCCGCAGCCTGCACATCACCATTTTATCCAGGAAGTGAAGCCTTGATACAGTAAAAAAGTGCAGGGGAAAAAAAGCACTTTATGTGCATTTGCCGTAATAAGCGTATCTTGGGGATTTGTATAAATTTTGAGGGGTAATAAAATATTTTAATAAAAATTTTCACCAGACTTCTCCTTTAAGTGCCAGTACCTTGAGTTACAAAACCCCACCCAAACTGGAGACAAGAGCACTAACGAAAGTGGCCATGCTTTTGTAGCGCTGGATAACCCCTTTAAAGGGAATTTGTCACCCATATTTTCTTTTTAGGGTAAATTCATATGGGCGGATCCGCCGGAAGTCTCACGCACGAAATCCGCAGCTAATCCGCAATACACGTATTAATAATAATAAGAATAATACATGTATTGGGGATTAGCTGCGGATTTCGTGCGTGAGACTCCTGGCGGATCCGCCCGTGTGAATTTACCCTTACTGATAAAAGTATGATACTAAAACTTCTTCTGTACCGTACATGAGTGAGATAATTGAGCACTCAGCATTTAACTCTCTGCTTCTGAAGTTGGATGCCGCCCTTTGAATTCCTAGAAAACATGGATACAGTCATAGGCTATATCCATGTTTTCATGGTAACAAACTTAACGTTCGCTCATCTCTATTTCACATGAGGTGCTTTTTATTACATTTAGAGCTTGATAGTGGCTACAGTGCCTTGAAGAAGTATTCGAACTCTTTAAACTTTTCCACATTTTTTCTTGTAACACTTACAGATTGAGGCTATGTTCACACTGCGTATGAATCCATCCGTAGATCGTACGCCGCCGTACATGTGCGGCTGAAACTACGGGCATGGGAAAAATAGACATGCGGCTGGATGCGTACGAACCGCGAACTTACGCACGCATTACAGTTATGCTTCCCTAGCTTGTTTCGAAGCGATCTAAGGCAGGTCATTTACTTGGAAATCTTCGCCCAGCCCCGTAAACCACACAGAACCTTTTGGATTGAAAAATCAAGTTCAATTTGGCTGAAATAAGTACTTCATACGGGACCGCATGGAAATCCACGGCCGTGAGTTTCAACATTTCCGTCCTCAAACAATGGTCTTGTTCATTTTTCACGTCGCCGTATACGATCCGGCCATAAGCTCATACGTAGTGTGCACTGTGCGGGCGTATATCGTATACTTTCAAGCGAACGCATCAACCTCAAAACTACGTGCGTATATTCGCGGTTCGCACTACGGATGGATTCATACGCAGTGTGAACATAGCCTTAAAGAGTACTTGTATATCATTTGAATTTAATGTAATAGACTAGACACAAAGTAGCAAGTAAATGAGAAAAAAATGATAGATTGAGAATGAGAAAAATGATAGATTGCTTTTAAAGTGTTTAAATTAATTATATGATGTGTAGTTTATTAGTACATGATTGGCAGGGTGTGGAAACTGTGTACCCGAGCCTAAAGCTGATCGGCGTGGGTGCCAGAACCCCACAAATTAGTGACTGAGAAGCCATTCTTTGGATCAGTACATTTTGCCCAGAAAACCCCTTTAATATAATGACTTATAAGATAAGAACCTTTCTCGTACATGTCTGCCCTTCACATACTGCAAAATAATGCTGTATTTCTCTTTAGCTGAAACAGCTTGGATGCTCTCTATGATACTATTTACTATAATACCTAATATTAGAATTAGTCCATTTATGGATGTTTTGCCAATCTACATCTTTCTTTCTGGATGTCTGCTTTTTTCTTATTTAGCTCATGGGATCATGGAACATGGGATCACATTTACTACATAGTATTGCCAACTAGGGATGATTTAGTTTAACATTGGGATGATTTAGTTTAACATTTAAATTGGGATGATTTAGTTTAACATTTAGTAAAAAAAAACAAGCAGCTTCATCCTTTCCCCTGTAGGCAAGAGCTAGCTTTGCAACCCTTTTGATCTTCTCTGCTTATTTTATAAATTAACATTAATCAGCGTTTAAATAGTTTTAATTGTCCACAGACAAATACTGCGGCTTGAAGCAAGTTTGACTCCTCATAATACATCAACATGTGCTTTGTCAGCCTTCCCCCAGAAATAAAGCTTATAACCATGTTCCGTGTATGGTCCGCAAATACAGACAATGTGCTACGGAACAAAGTTTAGAGCTCCTGGTAGCATCTTTTATAATAATGTTGTAGCACATCGATTGTATTTATGGATTTTGCACAGAACAAGGGAATAAGGCCTTAGTCTGTTGGGGCAAAAGCCATATAAGTTGAACAAAAAGCTTCCTTTGTTTCTACCTGATAGAACAGCCATTTGCTCAAAATTGCACTACAACCAGGCACAGAACATAGATTGACTGTGTGTGCATTAAAGGGCAGTGTATGGATAGCATATGTAAAATGGCTGAATTAGGTACATTTTCATAACATGTTATTAAGTGGACAAATTACAGGACTGGTGCCTTAAATGCACACAGTGGGTATGGAACGTATCTCCTATTTCTGACAACATACTGTAACGTAAGAGTCTGAGCTCTCTGAGCTCTCCCTCAGTTTTTTTCGCCTAAGTTATCAGCCTAAACTTTTATTGCTTTTAATAAAGATGATTTATTTTAGCTTCATCTTTACATGGACATAACCACATCTGGCACTGTGTCCGACTAAATAGCAGTTTTAGAGCAAGATGTTGTTGGCTGCACAAAGCTTTGGCCTATAGCACCTCTAATGCTATAATTTCTGCTGCCCTGGAGCTGACCCAGCTTTTGCCAGATCTTTTCGGGTAGACGCTAATATTTTTTGTTTTCTTTTATCTTTTTGGGGATTATTGTTTTCAGATATTTAGAAGACATTGTAGTAAAATGTAATATTCATAAAGTTAGCCAATTTAAATTTTATGACAATTTTACTATGTTCTATATAATAACTAACATAAAAGGCCGTTAAAGGGGTTGTCCAGGATTAGGAAAAAACTTTCCTTCTTTTGATGGTGGTGGTGGGAGGGGAACCCACACCCAACTGAGAACAGGAGATGTGCTGTCTCTAAAAGCAAGCGGCAAGATTTTTATAATCCTGGATAGCCCCTTTAACGTTGTTTTTAACCACTTATTGACCCCTGATGTACCCATACGGCATCCTTAGGGGTGTTCAGAAAAGGGTGGTGCCGCGACCCCACTATGAACCGCGCCGCTCCCAGCTTATCAGCAGCCACAGAACTCAGCTATAAGTCATTGCGGTTAAATTGCCACGGCCAATGGCACTGTCAGAACTTGCATATATGCAACTTTTTGATCACTTTTTTTTACAATTTTTCTGGGTTTGATGTGACGAAACTATTAAATTATGGCATTAAATTATGGCATTTCTTTCATTGGAAAGTACAACTAGAGTCACAATAAGGAATCATGTGGGTTTGTAGGTGAAAAAATGCAAGCGCTATGGCCTTTTAAACATGAGGAAAAATAAAAGTGCAATAACAAAAATTGGCTCAGTCCTTAACCCTTAGATAAGAGATACGCCCTGAAAGTCTGTGCCCAGACGACACAGCAGTCGGCACCTCACCATTAATGACAGGCTGCAGCGATCACGCTGCAGCGTGCCATTAACCCCTTAAACGCCCTGGCAACCGCAGCGTTTAAGTGTAAGTGACAGGGGGTGTCTTCGGTCCCTTAACGATCGAGGGTCCCGATCGCTGTAACAGACCGCCGGAGGTCTCTTACCTGCCTCCGTGCGGTCCGATCGGCGATCTGCTCACTGAGCCTGCCTATGGCATAGCAGTGATCAGTGTGAATAGTCAAACTAATGTATGTAAAAGTCCCCCAAAGGGACTTCAAATGTGTTAAAAAAAGTAAAAATCACTATTACACTACCCTAAAGCCCCTCCCCTAATAAAAGTTAAAATCACCCCTCTTTCCCATTATATAAATAAAACATATAAAATAAATAAATAAACATATTATATACGGTAGCGTGCAAAATTGTCCAATCTATTTAAATATAACAATCGTCATTGCGAACGTTCCGTTTTGATATTACATTATATATACAAAAAAATTTTTATAAAAAGTGATCAAAATGTTCGATCTTGGGTGCCACACTGTAAGCAGCGATCTGCAAAGATGCTGCATACTGTAAGGTGCAAAACACCGCTTACAATGATGGTTGTTGTGCTCCTGTTTGTGTGTTTTTTGTGTGTTTCTCCCTTTTTGTTTTTCAGATATTGGTATCCTGTGGATTACTGCGGATTTGTTGGACTACGTTGATGGTTGTTTGGATTTTTTTAAAATAAAATGGTCAACAAGGGGTGTGGGGGTGTTTTTATTTGAATAAAAAATATTTTTCTCTTGTGTCTTGTCTTTATTTCTTTACTATATAGACTTAGTAGTGGAAGCTGTCTAATAGACGGAATCCATTACTAAGTCAGGGCTTAGTGTTAGGGATACTGGGAAAAGCAGGGTGCCAGCGGTCCTGGAGTGTCAAAATTGGCGCTCCTGGACTGGGCATCAGCAGGCTGGTAATATTAACCCCTTGCCTCTAAAGCCTGTTTTGGCCTTAATGACCAAGCTATTTTTTTTAAATCTGACCTTTCTCACTTTATGCGCTTATAGCTCAGTGATGCTTTAATGTATGTTAGCGATTCTGAGAATGTTTTTCGTCACATATGGCACTTTATATTAATGACAAAATTTGGTCACTACTTTGTGTGTTTTTTGTGAAAAACATCAAAATATCATGAAAAATTAGCATTTTATGAACTTAAGCACATAAATTAGTTACTAAATCACATAAACAATATGTCTTCTTTATTCTGGCATAATTTGGTATACATATTTTACCTTTTTAGGGTGTTATGGGGCATAGAAATGTATCAGGAAAATATCAAATTGTCATGAAATTTCCAAAAACTGAGTCTTTTTTAGGGACCAGTTCTTTTTAAATGGATTTAGGAGACTTGTATACTGGACACCCCCATAAGTGACCCCATTTTGGAAACAAGGCACCTTAATGAATTAATCTAGTGGTATAATGAGCATTTTAACCCTACAGGGGCTGAAGGAAAGTGTTCACCATTAGGCCGTAAAAAAATTGAAAATTTAAATTTTCCTATAATATATACATTTAGATTAAAGTTTCAAATTTTTAAAAGTAACATGAGAAAAAAGCACCCCAAAATTACTAACACAGGTTCTCCTGAGTACAATGGTACCCCATATGTTGGCATAAACAACTGTATGGGCACACAGCGGGGCTCAGAAGGAAGGGAGCGCCAATTAGCTTTTTTAATGCAGATTTTGCTGAAGAAGTTTCTGAGCGCCAGGTGCGTTTGCAGAGCCCCTGTAGTGTCAGCAGAGAGAAAAAAAACCATAAGTCACCCTTTTTTGAAAGTACACTCCCTCAAAGAATTCATTTTGGGGTGTGGTGAGCATTTTTACACCACAGGTATTAGAGGAAAGTATTCAAAATTAGACAGTTAAAATGAAAAACCTGAATTTTTCCAAAAATATGTTAGTTTAGTTTGAAATTTCTTAATTTCACGGGGAACAGCAGAAAAAATGTACCCAAAATCTGTAACGCAGGTTTTTCTGAATACAACGGTACCCCATATGTGGGCATAAACCACTGTATGGGCACACAGCGGGGCTCAGAAGGGAAGGAGCGCCAATTAGTATTTTCAGTGCAGATTTTGCTGAAGACGTTTCTGAGCGCCAGGTACGTTTGTAGTGCCCCTGTAGTGCCAGCGGAGTAAAATCTCCCCATAAGTCACTCCATTTTGGAAAGTACATCCCTCAAAGAATTCATCTTGGGGTGTGGTGAGCATTTTGACCCCACAGGTATTAAAGGAAAGTATTCAAAAGTAGAGAGTAAAAATGAAAAACTTGAATTTTTCCAATAATATGTTCCTTTAGTTTGAAATTTCTCAATTTCACGAGGAATAGGAGAAAAAATTCACCCCAAAATCTGTAACGCAGGTTCTCCTGAGTAGAACGGTACCCCATATGTGGGCATAAACCACTGTGTGGGCACACAGCGGGGCTCAGAAGGGAAGGAGCGCCAATATAGAGGCTAAAATCGTAATATGAAAAAAAGATAAGAATAAGGAAAAATAAATAATGAAAAACATTGATATACATAAATAGATGTATAAAGATATATACACATTAGGAATAAGTAGTAATACACTAATATAGAAATACCACATAGACTATGCAAACCAGAATGGTATTATAAAGTGGGATAGATGGACGCTTGATGCATGATATATGGCAACTAGGTTGAATGAGTCCCAGAAAAATCACATGAGAATATTGTGCTGTGATTAGTGATGAATCACTAGTCTAGTCATCACTAGACTATCTAGACATGAAACTGTAACGGTCTATTGAACCATCACTGATACATAAATGAGACGTTTTCAACTAAAGTACAGCCATATACGGGGCTATGTCTATGTGATACATGCATCGCTACTTACTGGCCTCTGACCAAGTCTGAACTATCACAATATGCCAAAGAGCACCAGTGATAATTATATTAACATGCTATAATTTTTACTTTTATCTTTTGTTATTTGTATAATTTGTGTACTACATCCAACCCCAAGGGCCCTGTCACAATACCAAGTTTTTATGCTGATATAAAGTTCTATTCTATTACCACTTTTGGACTGTCTTGTGAACCTTAAGGATTGGTATCACATGTTATATATTAACATAGGATATATTATATTATATATATATCATGTGTTATATTAATATTATTAAATCTTCACTCTTTCAAGTATTTAAATTTACATTCATTCAGTTATTTAACCCTTTCTGCATTTCACAGGAATAACTGCAAAGTAAGAGTGAAAAGTTAAAATTTGCATTTTCTTTCCAGAGATTCCAATGTAATCCTATGTGTTTTTTACAAAACCAATTACCGTTACTGATCCACCAAAGCCAGCAATTGCCGATGCTGGATCCCCTTTGGGGGTCCAGTGGCGGTTACACTAAACTGTCAGCTATCAGCTGAAAGTTTAGTTGCAGCTCCCGATCACTGTTTTTCTAAACAGCGAGCATCTGAAGCAGGTCAGTAAATGTACTGACTTTTGCTTGAAAGGGTTAACTCCTTAAAAGCTGCAATCTACAGTGATCAGAGCATTTAAGGAAGTTTGTGACAAGTACCTGTCACTGACTGATCGGGATCCCAGCAGCCCCCAGCACTAATCACTTTCCTTGACAGGGCGGGGGTATATTACGTATCTGTGTCCTGACGGATTGGCAATCTTCTCATAGAGTCTGCCCTCAGGCACACTTTGTGAAGGTTGCTGATAATACTGATCAATGCCATACAATGATATAGCACTGATCAGTATATGCAATCTATTTTTTTATTATTATTTTTTGCAATCTATTATGCAAAAAAAAATATGCAGTCTATTATTATCTTAAAAACCTTCCCCCAATAAAGGTTTAAATTACCCCTTTCCCATTATACAAATAAATTATGTAAGAAAAAAAAAACATTTGACATCGTAGCACAATTGTTCAATCTAGTAAAATATAACAATATGGGAAATTGCTGATTTCTTTTAATTATACATTAGAAAAAAGTAATCACAAATTTTCTTTTACACCAATATGACACCAACAAAAAAAAAAATATTTATATAAATCATTGCACAAAAAAAGATGCCCCAACCAGCCCTGTAAGTGAAAAAATAAAAGCGTTATGGCTCTTAAAGGTCAAGGAGGAACATTGTCTCATTGTGACCAGTAAAATAGAGAAGAAATCAGGCGATACCTTTTAGAGGCTGATGTCATCATGTCTGATGAAGGGGGCTAGACTCCTGAAAGCTTACAATGAAATAAACTCAGTTAGCCTCTAAAAGGTATCACATGATTTCTTCTCTATTGTACTGATTTCTATAGCTAACATGGAACAACAATACTCATTGTGACCAGGACATCCATGCATCAATAACTTTCGGTCATGAAGGGGTTAAACAGCCAGCACACACTGCACAGATGTGACCTGGCTACTGAACTGCAGCATAGGATGTCCACTAATGCTCCTTTTACGCCAGGAGCGTCAACACGGCAGTGATCAGAACGATTGTAGGCTGTTTTTATTTATTTATTTTTTAACAATATTTAGAATGTACTAATAATAAGCATTAAACCCTTGCCACAAAATGATGTTCCTGGAACGTTATGTAAAGCAGGTAGCTCCCTGCTTCTCTCCCTGCCTTCCCCCGCTGTCCCTAACAACAATCGCACAGCAGGAGGAGGCTGTGTAACACAGCCTCCTCCCGCTGCTCCTGCCCGGAGGGGATCCGCCTCCCCCCCACCCGGGAAATTATCCCCATAGGCACCGCGATCCAGGCAACCGCAGTGTCTATGGGGCATCCGGAGGGAGATCTGACCCCCCCCTTCACACACACACACCCGGAGCCGCGCAAGCGTTCTGATCGTGTGCTTTAATGTATTATAGATGGACCTGCAAAATTTAAAGCACACACACAAATATATAAATACATAAATAAACAAATAAATACACAAATAAATAAATAAAATAAATAAGTTAATTATTAAATTAAATAAATATACACATTCCCAACCCCCTTTTATAAATGATCCCCTATAAATAAAATACATATATTTGGCATCGCCGCATCCGTAATGACCCTGTCTATTCACCTGTTACATTAATTAACCCTCCCGATTAATGCCGTGAAAAAAATAAAATAACAAACTAATCAACATTTTTTGTTCATCCCACCCCCTAAAAAATATACACAAAAGATATAAAAACGTCACATGTACCCAAAAGGTACTGCAAAAAAAGCCCTCACATACCTCCATTGGCGAAAAAATACAAATATTACTGCTATTACGTTATGTAAGACACAAACAGTTTTTATTGGATAAATGCCATAAACTATAACAAAATCTATATAAAATGGATATTACTGTAACTGTACTGACCTGACAAATAAGGATAACATGTCATATGTGACGTATAGTAAATGGCTTACAAAAAAAATTCTGCTAAATTGTGTTTTTTATTCATACCACCTTAGAAAAAAAATTATAAAAAATGATCAGGGTGTCACATGTCCCCCAGAATGGTACCGATGGAAACATCAACTTGTCTTACACAAATATTTTGGCACCCCAAGGCTTCTATGACACGGTATAATGGCTGAAATAAAAAAAAAAAAAACTGAAATAAAAAAGGCCCCCAAATTCCCTAGGCTTCTGTCATGTCTGAGGCCTGTGGTTGAGTCAGGTGACGGACTGCAGCCACATATGGGGGATTCCCAGAAACATTAAAATAAGGGGAATAAATAGTGAGTTCCATTTCTCAGTTAGTATTTGCTGTGTTAGAGGAAAAAAATAATTAAAACTGAATATCTGACAAAAAATGAACTTTACAAATTTCCCCTCCAACTTGCTTAAATTTTTGCAAAACACCTAATAAACTTGAAAGAGTAAATAAACTTGTGAAATGTTACTTTGAATACTTTGAGGGATGCAGTTTTTACAGTGGAGGGATTTATGGGGGTAATTAACATACAGGTCCCACAAATCCACTTCAGAACTGAACTGGTCCCTAATAAAATCAGAATTGACATGTTTTAGATGTTGCATTATAATTAGTTCATGTGGCATGACTATCTTTCTTAGGAAAAGAGTACTACTTAGAGAAAACTACTAAGTGTATGAACCACACTATACCACAAACATAAAGAGGAATATGCCACAAAAAAACGATCTCATAATAGCCGTGATAGTTAAAAGCATCGCAAAGTCATCACTACATAAAGAGAGACAGGTCAGATTTGAAAAATAGGCCCTGGGCATCAAGCCCAAAACAGGCTGAAGAGGCAAGGGGTTAATCCGCTTCTTGTATGTACACACAGATAGGAACTGATAACCCACAAGATTGTGTACATGCCAACATTTACTTCTCCTGACTAACATCAGAATGAACTCACTATATAAATCACAATTAAACTCACACGACTGTGGATACCTGGGACTCCCCAAGTGACAATGTATTCTTATATTTAATGATGTATCAGTAGGCCGCGACCGTATACATAAGACAATTTATCTTTTCATTTTAGATGGCACTCTCTTAAGGAAAACTGTATAAAAGATTTGTTAGTCTCGTAATTACTTGTGCTAAAGAGAGGGGAGTGGGTAAAATCTAAACTTGAAGAATACTCAACTCAAATACCATGAGAATGTAATGTGTTATCGGTGAGAGAGTCTTCTGTTGCATCATCGCCCAAACCTATATGGAATACTACAACATCGTGATCACGGAAGAGGAAACATCAAAGATCAATTTAGATACTTCAGACTAGAAGGTATTTAATCTAGGACATGACCAAATGCTATGCAGGTCGTCAGTTGTAAGAGTATGACACCTGGGGTAGGCTTCATGTGTTAGAGATTGAAGAAAGGCCTGAGAATGTCAGAGAATAGAAATGAAAGTCCCGGGAAGGAAGGGGGAGGTGGGGGTGGGGGGGTTGTAAGAACAGGCTGTCAAATTTGTTAGGGGTCGCTTCCGGAATGATATCCACTAACCGGGATGAAAAATAGGCTTTGATCTGTTTTATATAACAAAATCTGTTTGGGGGATCAAGTATATTGTTTCTACCTATGTTAGCCACCTCTAACCCGGAGTGTAAAAGATCAACCACTTTTTGAATTCCCCCTATCTTCCAGGACCTTAATAACTTGCTCGAGCTACTAGTCGAGGATCAGGTATCAGAGATTGTGTCTCCTGAAAAGGCTCCATGTCAAGATAGTATTGTGCAAAATTCCTAATGGCAGGGGGAAACAGAGAGAGGACCATACTGCAACCCCATTAAATCCCAAGGTCCAGCTAACTGTCATTCCAGTGGTGTATTTAAATGGCAACAGGTATTATACTGTTAATTTAAACAGACAGGCTACAGTACATTGTACCAACGGATATTGGGGAAATTGATATCTCCTTGTTTCTTAAGGAGCTGATCTAATCTTTTGTTCCTCTTAAAATTTATCTTTATCTCCTGGTGTAAACAAGAGTTTGTGTTGCTGAGAAACAAAGGGAAAGCAGTCCATACCTACCATGCCTGTAATCCAGCATTTGGTTCTCCGGCTTCTGCCTCTTTTTCGGAATGATTGACAGCCGGAGGAGATGGGGCCTTAAGATATATCTGTTGTGAGGACCAGAGAAGCCAAATACCACATTAAAGGTAGTGTGGCAGGTAGATTCAACTATGTCTCCAGTCATGTTCCTGGTGTAGGCCTGCGCGGGAGGTCACCAAAGTTCTCCTGGCCACCTGAGCTTCTCCTACGAGATGACGGGAGATGCACGACTACCGGGAATGGGTGACAGGTGAGTTGATTGTTTTTTTGTTTTCTTTTTTGTTCCCCAACTTCAGTTAACCCCTGCCTGACCGCAGCAGGGCTTCAGATAGTAAACCCTGCTGCGGTCAGGAAGTTTACATGGTAGTTTACCTTGCCCTAAGTAAGTAGGGATGAGTGTAAATTCAGGCTATCATTCTTGTATGAAGAGTAACAGCCTGCAAATCCAGTCACTGGCTGCAGCAATGTCCTGTCTCAGTCAGTAATCAGCTGAGCGGGCTGGAGGGACAAAAAGAGGACGCAGAGACAGCGTGAACAGATATATATTAAACCAAAACAGCTAAACAATAGTTTTAGTGCGGTTCTGTAAGTTTCAGTTGGCAACCAGGAAACACATTTTTGAAAACTATGTTTACCTCCAATAGAAGAATTTTTAATTTTTTAAATCAAAGAAGGGGATGGATGACGGGAAGGGGTATATATACATAAAATCTAAGAAGATTGTGCAATTTTCTTCAGTGTGCTGGGACAGGGGGACAGGGAGTGGTGGGATCATAGTAAAGAATTCCTATTTACCCATCCCCATGCCCCCGCAGTGCAGCGTCACTGCTCATGGTCCCTTGACGGGCTCTCCTTTCTGTGATGCCATGGCTGCACTCAGAAATGCTAAGTAAGCCAATCAATGAGTGAGGCGGGATTCAGCTGCGGCTGAATGCCTGAGCGGGTAGTTAGAGTGCGTCCGCAATGATTTAGGACTGCGGACGCTGACGGAGAGCTGATAAATTTGGACCTATATCTAACCTCTATATTACAGGTTATTGTTAGCAGTTTTCCTTTGCATATGGTAAGTTAGTACCTGGTGGCTGGAGACTGGCTGCATTCACTGCGCACACCGAAAAAGGAGAATTTTCATTATATCTTTATCTTTTATATCTGTTTTACTCACTCAGAGGTCACCCCAGGATCATGTAGAACGTTACATAGAAGCTGCTGAGACAGTTGTACTTTACACTAGTTTGATAAATAACTCCCCTGGTGTCTCATTGACCATTTATGAAGAAATCAGTCCCTGATAAAATTCAGGAGTCCGAGTTGCAATAGGAGCTGCAGCAATAGGAGTCCACAGTCCTATTAGGAACACAACCAATTTTCATTTTTAAGTTTTTGTTTTCTATGTTACCTTTTAGAATCCATAACTATTATTTTTCCATGTATATATTTATATAATCACTTTTTTGCGTGGCTAAATGAACTTTGTAATTACATGCTTGATGTTTCTATAAAACATGCAGTGAAAACAGAAAAAAAAAATGATGTGCCCTCCTCTTTTCACAAAAAAACTTTAATGTCAATAAACTTCCCTGGTGGTCTAAGGCAGTGAGGGTATCAAAGTTTACTGTAATGATAGGAACTAGTGATGAGCGAGTACTAAAATGCTCGGGTGCTCGTTACTCGAAACGAATATCTCCCGATACTCGAGTGCTTGTTACGAGTAACAAACCCCATTAAAGTCAATGGGAGACTCGAGCATTTCTGCAGGGGACTCAGATTCGGTAGAGGGAAGGTCGTGTGAAAACCTGTCAACCTCAGAAATTGATGGAAACACAACGGAAATGGACAGGAAACAGCAGGGGCAGCATGTATGCATGCCTCTGAGGCTGCCTAATGGCACCATTATGCCTAATTCTGTGCAACAGCCTGGTTAAAACAGAGGTAGGTATATGGACCACCCAAAAACTCAGCCTGACACAGCATGGCAGTGAGAACACAGGGAACCATTAAAACAGAGGTAGCATATCATGAACCACACAAAAATTCAGCCTAACATAGCATGGCGGTGAGGACAGAGTGAACAAGGTAGAAGCGGTAGCCAGTCAGCCTCCCCAAAATTATACCAGACCTAGCACGGGAGTGAGCACACAGAGAACCATTAAAAGTGAGTGAGGAAGCAAGTGAGCCTCCCAAGAATTAGGCCAGAAACAGCATGGCATTCAGCACACTGAGATCCATTACAAGTGATTGAGGAAGCTAGTGAGCCTCCCAAAAATTAGGCCAGACACAGCATGCCATTCAGCACACAGAGAACCATTACAAGTGAGTGAGGAAGCTAGTGAAGCTCCCCAAAACTAGGCCAGAAACTGCAGGGCCTTGAACACACAGAGAACCATTACAAGTGAGTGAGGAAGCTAGTGAGGCTCCCCAAAACTAGGCCAGAAACTGCAGGGCCTTGAACACACAGAGAACCATTACAAGTGAGTAAGAAGGTAGTGAGGCCCCCTAAAACTAGGCCAGAAACTGCAGGGCCTTGAACACACAGACAACCATTACAAGTGAGTGAGGAATCAAGTGAGCTCACCCAAAAATTGCAGTGAGTCCAGGGGCTGGGATATGTAGTGGACATGAACCCGGGTGCTGACAGCTAACTGGCTAGGCCTGCTGTCAGTCACCACTCACCATCAAGAGTATACTTTATGCCTCTCGACCGGGGGTGGTGAGGCCCCGGCCAAGGCTAGACAAAAAAAATAAAATAAACCAACTGGCCGGTTGGCGGGGGCGCGATCGGTGGGCTCCCGGCAACCAGTCCCCCTCCTCCGCAGACGTAGTGTGAAGTCAGAGCATGGCAGTGAGGACACAGAGAACCATTAGAAATGAGTGAGGAAGTAATTGAGCCTCCTAATAATTAGGCCAGACCCTGCATGGCGGAAGAAGACTTGGCAGTTGGCTGATAATTGTAGGAAGAGGAGGAAGAGGAGGAAGAGGAGGAGGAGGAGAGAAGATACCAAGAATCTTCATGTTCAGCAGCTTTCCCCGAGTGGACAGTTGAATTCAGGTGAAATCCAGGCTTTGTTCATTTTTATAAACGTCAGCCTGTCAGCGCTGTCAGTGGAAAGGCGGGTGCGCTTATCAGTGATGATGGCACCAGCTGCACTGAAGACCCGCTCTGACAACACGCTAGCGGCAGGGCAGGCCAGCACCTTCAAGGCATAAAGCGCCAGTTCGGGCCACGTATCCAGCTTTGAAACCCAGTAGTTGTAGGTAGCAGAGTGATCGTGAAGGACGGTGGTATGGTCAGCAAGGTACTCCATCACCATCTTCCTGAAGGCTTCCCCCCTACTCTTTCTAGATTGGGGATGGTTGACAAAGTCTTGCTGGGGTGCCATGAAACTGTCAAAGGCCTTGGAGAGTGTTCCCCTGCCCCTTGACAAGCTGCCTGCTCCACCGCTCCTCTCCCCCGCTCTTTGGCCCACAGAACTACGTCCTCTGGCGCTAGTGGTGTCAGATGGGAAGTACATTTTCAGCTTCTGCACCAGGCCCTGTTAATATTGATTCACTCTCATACTGCGTTCCTCGGCAGGAATGAGAGTGGGAAAGTTCTGTTTGTACCGAGGGTCCAGGAGGGTGAACACCCAGTAATCTGTGTTGTCAAAAAAAAAATTAACCCGAGGGTCACGGGAAAGACAGCCTATCATAAAGTCAGCCATGTGCGCCAGGGTCCCAACACGCAAGAACTCCCTCTCCTGACTAGCCTCTATTACCTCCTCCTTCTCGTCCTCCTCATCCTCCACCGATTTACCCTCTTCAGGCCATACACGCTCAACAAGTAAGGATCGAGCATGGGTACCCTCTTCAGTGGCGGCACCAGTCTGCTCCTCTTCCTCCTCTTCTTCATCCTCCTCATCCTCTACTCTGTGTTGAGAAACTGATGTCAGGGTGGTCTGGCTATCTAGCGGCGGCTGTTCTTCACCCGTCTCCTGAGATGAAGGCAAAGTGTCAGACTTCAGGCTGAGCAGGGATGTTTTAAGCAGACAAAGCAGCAGGATGGTGAGGCTGTGTAACGCCTGGAGTAGTGGATCCACTGGACCGTCACCAGCGATGGCACTAACCTCACCAGGGAGCGGAGCCTAAGGGGCCGCTGGTTTTCACTAGAGCCCACCGCAAGGCGGGATGGACTTGCTGCGGCAGGCGACCCCCAGGTCGCTACCCCTGGCTTGGTTGCTAGTGATGGCGGGTGAGGCGTGGCAGGATCAGTAGGCAGGAGATGGTGCTGGCAGAGGCCTGTAGGCGTAACCGCAGGAGTCAGGCTGAACACAGGAGCAATGGTGTGACAGGGGAGCAGGAACCAGGAACAAGGACTAGGGACCAGGTAGCGGATAGGAATCAGGAACAACAGGGAGCTGGGCCAAACGCTATGGGAAGCATGTAGAGGCTCCAACACCTGGAAGGGGGCAGAGCTGGAACTTATAGGGGAGTGATTGACACATGGACCAATTAGGAGCGCACTGCCCCTTTACCTCTGCGTGCCCTAGGAGGCGGGGATGCGCGCGCTGGCCGGCACAGCGGGTGACGGGAGCGGGGCAAGGTAAGGCGCCCCCCGGGGCCGAACTAGTGGTATCGCCGGGTCCCTGTACATGGACCCCGGCAGCTGCATGGAGAGGTCGCGGCGGCGGTCCGGAGCACGGGACACCGCCGCGGCCGTGACAGTCCCCCCCCCCTTTTGCCCTCCCCTCTTTCTTGCCTGCAGATGGAGGCAAATCAGTGATGAAGTCCATCTCTATGTGGCGAGGGGATGTGGATTTGCGGTTGAAACCCTTCTGCAAGTTCTCCCGGATATAGGGGGACATGGCCTCAGTCTCAGGTAAGGAGAGAGGGAACATGCGACATCGTGGAGAAGAAGTACCAGGAAGGAGGTCTATGGGACAATCGTACGCCCGGTGAGATGGTAGAGAGTCCGCCTCCTCGGCAGAGAAGGCATCCGCCAAGTCTTGGTCTTCCGCCGGTAGGCCGGATAGAGGCTTGGCGGGGTCAGGTGACGACATAGAGTACTTGGTCTGAGGTGACTTGAGACACTGGTTGGAACAGTCCTGACCCCAACTAAGAATCTCCCCGGTTCTCCAGTCCAGCTTAGGGGCATGTAATTGCAGCCAAGGGAGTCCCAGGAGGATGGCGGGAGAAGAATGGGGCAGGACGTAGAAGGATATCTTTTCCTGATGTAAAGGATCCACCTGGAGGACTAGAGGTGCGGTCTGGTAGTACACATGGTCGGTAAGAATCTCGCCCGTGACCGAGGAGATAGTCAGGGGCCTGGCTAGTTGGGTCACGGGTAGCCGCCATCTGTGGACCAATGTTGCCGCAATAAAACTGCCTGCTGACCCAGAATCGACAAAGGCAGAAGTCTGGTGAGTTTGTCCTGAGGGTGTCTGGATGGAGACTGGCACAAACAACTTTGGAGAGGTGGCATTCACACTTAGGGAGACCTCTCCCATCGGACCTAGGTGCTGGCGTTTCCCGGACGCTTGAGGACGTTGGGGACATCTCAGCCGAAAGTGATCCGAACCACCGCAGTAGAGGCAGAGATTCAGCTCCAGACGTCGAATTCTTTCATCAGGCGTCAGGTGAGCCCGTTCCACCTGCATAGGAATCTCAGGAGTCGACTGGGACACCGGAACGTCAGGATTCTGGAAGACCGGCGCCAGCTGGTGATGGCGACGGGACAGGCTTAGTCGCCGTTCATGCCAGACCTCCTGCTCTCTCTCAGAAAAACGAGTATCGACCCTGGTGGCCAGTAGGATGAGTTAGTTCAGGGAGGTAGGTAGGTCTCGGGCGGAAAGCACGTCTCTCACCCGACTGGACAGGCCCTTCTTGAAGGTGGCTATTAGAGCGGCCTCATTCCAGTCTAATTCTGCCGCCAGGGTGCGGAACTGGATAGCGTAGTCACCAACAGAGGAGCTCCCTTGAGAGAGGTTGAGGAGAGCACGGGAAGGTTCCTCAATGACGGAGCGAAACTCGACTAGGAAGGTTCGGAGATTGGCAGCAACAGGATCATCTCGGTCCCAAAGCGGCGTGGCCCAGGCCAGAGCTCTACCCTCCAAAAGGCTGATGATGAAAGCCACTTTAGAGCGCTCGGTGGCAAACTGACTGCTTAGAAGTTCGATATGCATGGTGCATTGGGTCAGGAATCCTCTGCACAACTTGGGGTCACCTCCATATTTACTTGGGAGAGCCAGTCGTAGCTTAGCAGAGGCTGCAGGAGGTGATGACTGCTGAGCGGTGGTATGCTGCTGTACGGCTGCAGTCAGTTGTTGGATCAGCTGTGACTGTTGCTGGATTTGTTGCGCCTGTAGGGAGACCACTCGGGCTACTTCGCAGATATCAGGCACCTCGCCGGGATCCATGGTTGGAGCCTACTGTAACGCCTGGAGTAGTGGATCCACTGGACCATCACCAGCGATGGCACTAACCTCACCAGGGAGCGGAGTCTAAGGGGCCGCTGGTTTTCACCAGAGCCCGCCGCAAGGCGGGATGGACTTGCTGCGGCAGGCGACCCCCAGGTCGCTACCCCTGGCTTGGTTGCTAGTGACGGCAGGCGAGGCGTGGCAGGAGCAGTAGGCAGGAGATGGTGCTGGCAGAAGCCTGTAGGCGTAACCGCAGGAGTCAGGCTGAACACAGGAGCAATGGTGTGACAGGGGAGCAGGAACCAGGAACAAGGACTAGGGACCAGGTAGCGGATAGGAATCAGGAAAAACAGGGAGCTGGGCCAAACGCTATGGGAAGCATGTAGACGCTCCAACACCTGGAAGGGGGCAGAGATGGAACTTATAGGGGAGTGATTGACACATGGACCAATTAGGAGCGCACTGCCCCTTTAACTCTGAGACAACCGGCGCGCGCGGGGGGCGGGGACGCGTACGCCGGCCGGCACAGCGGGTGACGGGAGCGGGGCGAGGTAAGGCGCCCCCCCGCGGCCGAACTAGTGGCAGCGCCGGGTCCCTGTACATGGACCCCGGCAGCTGCATGGAGAGGTCGCGGCGGCGGTCCGGAGCACGGGTCGCCGCCGCGGCCGTGACAGGCTGATGATGGCGTCATATCTGCTGACCATCTGTGTTGACTCCTCAAAGGGGCCCAGTACCTGACAGATAGCAGACATCCACGTCCACTCCTCATTGTAGATTTGAGGTAGCTGACTGACCTGACTACCGCTTCGCACCGAGGTTGACATCTGGCATTCCACAATGGCTCTGCGTTGCTGGTAAAACCTGGCTACCATCTGGAAGGTGGAATTCCACCTCGTGGGCTTGTCGCACGGCAGTCTGTGAGCCGGCAGTTGCAAGCGCCTTTGCACTGCCCTAAGGGTGGCAGCATCCGTGGTTTACTTGCGGAAATGCGCACAGATGCGCCACACCTTGGTGAGCAAGTCAGCCAAATTGGGGTAGGTCTAAAGAAACCGCTGCACCACTAGGTTAAACACGTGGGCCAGGCATGATACATGTGTGAGGCTGCCGAGTTGCAGATCCAGGTTTCACCCGTGGTCACACACAACCATGCCTGGTTTGAGGCTCCGTGGAGCCAGCCAAAAATCTGACTACGTCGTGATGCCCTGCGACAGCTCCTGGGCCTTGTGCCTCTTGTCGCCTGAGCTCAGAAGTTTCAACACCGCCTGTTGGCGCTTACCCACCACACTGCTAATGCTACGAGATGGAGGCGACGTGCTCGTGGAGGGTAATAGAGAGGAGGAGGAAGAAGAGGAGGAGAAAGAGGTGTATAACTTATGGGAGACCGCAACCGAGGTCGGCCCCCCAATCCTCGGGGTGGGCAGCACATGAGCGGAACCAGGGTCAGACTCTGTCCCAGCCTCCACCAAGTTGACCCAATGTGCCGTCAGGGAGATATAGGGTCCCTGCCCGCCAGCAGTTGTCCACGTGTCCGTGGTTAGGTGGACCTTGTCGCTGACCGCGTTGGTCAGGGCACGGATGATGTTATACGACACGTGCTGGTGTAGGGCTGGGACCGCACACAGTGAAAAGTAGTGGCGGCTGGGGACAGAGTACCGAGGGACAGCCACCGCCATGAGGTTTTTAAAAGCCTCTGTCTCTACAAGCCGATAGGGCAGCATCTCCAAGCTCAGCAGTTTGTCTATGTGCTCATTTAGGGCTTGTGCATGCGGGTGAGTGGCAGTGTATTTGCTGTTCCGTTCAAAGGTCTGCTGCAGGGACAGTTGAACGCTGCACTTGGACACCTTTCTGGAGGGTGTGGAGCATAGTGGAGGTGAAGGGGTGCGTGTAGGGCGGGAGGCGCTCGTGCCTGGGGCCTGGGCGGGGGGACTGACACAGCCAGCACGTGACACAGGGGAAGGAGCAGCTGTGCGACTTGCACTTACTGAATGGCCTTGGTTCCACAGAGTGGGGTGTTTAGCATTCATATGCCTGCGCATGCTGGTAGTGGTTAGGCTGGTAGTGGTGGCTCCCCTGCTGATGCAGTTTCTTTAAAAAAACTCCAGACTTGGGAACATCTAGCCCTGGCCACAGGAGTTTGACTCTGTGAAACAGTTGCTGATCTACCCACTCTGCCCTTGCTTCTCCCTTTTCCCACCTCTCTTCCTCTTCCAACCGATCCTGCGGGTGAACTTGCCTCCCCCTTAGAAGCATGGTCTTCACTAGGCTTATCCACCCAGCTCGGGTCAGTCACCTCATCCTCATCCACCAGCTCCTCACTCTCTTCCTCATTTTGAGTTACATCCAACGCTAAATCCTACACTGACACTCTCCCTGAGTAGCAGCAACTCTGTCCTTGAGTCTGAAGCGGGCACTGCCGGCGCCGAGTTTTATATGGCAGGGTCATTTGATCTGGCCAACCAATCGCTGCAATCGACATGTCTGGGTCCTACGTGTTCGCAGGATGTACCGAAGAGTCTCCTGCATGTTTATTGGCTGAGAAATAGCGCCCAAACTTACAGGAAACAGATGATGAGATTTTCTCGTGTATAGCCAAATGCTCGTCCGAGTAACGAGTACCATTGAGTACCCTAATACTCGATCGAGTACCAAGCTCGGACGAGCATGTTCACTCATCACTAATAGGAACACTTTAACACTCTCCATGTAAGTACATTATACCCACATACAAACTCTGATCCATAAACATGCCCACAGACACACAGTACTACTTCACAAATATACAAACACTCACATCAGGCACTACATCGCCATACATAAAAAGCTCTGCTACATACATTCAGAAATACACTGACAGAGACAAATTAGTCAAATAACTGGGAGACAGGCTCCCTTATAGGAACTTTAAGTAGGCAAAATCTGTATTTAATCACATAACTGACATCACTGAAGGTCCTCCCATTTTGGGCAAGTTCCTATGGGACTTTACATGTAGGATTCTATAAGTGATGGACATCACATCGAGATTCCTCTTCTGCAAGGCTCTCATCTCACGGAAAATTAGTGCTGCACCTGCTTCTGGCCGGTCAGAAATCGTGAATCACTCAGGGATATTGGGGGATAGAGCCAAGCCTCCTGGGAGATCACGCCCTGCCCCCTGTCTGCATCATCAGCCTGTCCTCAGCAAACACACACAATGTGAGACAGAGGCATGGAATATTTGTCTCCTAAGGGGGGATAGCAGGAACAGCAGGAGACAATGTGAATTGGCACAGGGGCCTTTTTTTTCACTTCCTGGATTTGTATCAGCTACTAGTGTGGCAGAACCGCACTGATACACTAATACATTGTATAGACACATATATATAACTTTTAATGTACTTTTAATACATAACAAGTTTTTCTTATCCGGAGTTTCCCTTTTAATAAGGTCCGCCCCTTTTCCCCGGCCGGCTGTGACACCTGCAAGCAGGTGTAAGTCATGATAAATGAGGTGCGGGAAGAGGCCTTGCCTCCTCCCTGCCTTACCAAGCCCCCCCTCCCATTG
Source organism: Dendropsophus ebraccatus (assembly GCF_027789765.1). Classification (NCBI taxonomy): domain Eukaryota; kingdom Metazoa; phylum Chordata; class Amphibia; order Anura; family Hylidae; genus Dendropsophus; species Dendropsophus ebraccatus. Next base: position 41,503,336 of record NC_091454.1, on the reverse strand, counting down.
GGCGAGCGGGGGATACGGCATCGTACGCCAGGGAGAAGGGGTGAATCTGCACCTTCTTCTTGACTTACGCCCCTGCCGTAACTTTGATAAATGTCCACCTTTAAGTATATTTTTCACAATATTGAGCACAACGGTTTTGAAAAACTAACATATACTCATGGATGTTTGTAAGGGGTAATTTACCAGGTCACTTATATAACCACCAGATTTCTTGAAGCAGAAAAAACTTGCATTCTCTTAACATTTTTATTCTTTTCAGTGAATTTTATATCTAGAAGACATATTAAGCACAACATTTCATTTTTTTTTCACAATTTTCCAGCCAGTGTGACTGCACCATTTACCAATCATGTGACATTTTCAAAGGTTACAGTTACTAAAGAAAATTGTACGAGGCATTCTTGATTCTTCTTGATATTTTTGTTATTCAGCTGGAAAAAGGTCTCCAATTGCCTGACTCAGGTCAATTAGCTCACATGATTGTAATATGTATGATTTCTGCTTAGACTAAGGATAATGCAGATAGATTATGAGACCAAAAGATCACACTGTAGTTATAAAACAAAGCAAACAACACAGGTCAACCCAGCATGAAATGGGAATACAGAGCTGTACATAGATGCAGGCAATGCTCTTTACAATACAGCTACAAAATGAATTTGTCTGTTAAAGGAATTTTTCATGGAAAATTGCTGATGGAGGGGGTACGGACACCTTGCATCCCTTTAAATCAACAGTTCTGTACAGCTGTGGCACATGGATGTGAACAATGCACAGAGACGGAAGCATCAGACTTAGGGTCCATTTACCCAGAAAGATTATCTGACAGATTATCTGCCAAAAATTTGAAGCCAAAGCCAGAAACAGACTATAAACAGAGATCAGGTTATAAAGGACAGCCTGAGATTTCTCCTCTTTTTAAATCCATTCCTGGCTTTGACTTTAAATCTTTGGCAGATAATCTGTCAGATAATATTTCTGTGTAAATGGACCCTTAAAGGGGTTGTCCAGCGAAAATCTTTTTCTTACATATCAACTGGTGTCAGAAAGTTATATAGATTTGTAATTTACTTCGATTAAAAAATCTCAAGGCTTCCCATACTTGTAAGCTACTATATGTCATGCAGGAAGTGCTGTTTTATTTTCAGTATGACACAGTGCTCTCTCTGCTGACATCTCTGTCCGAGACAGGAACTGACAAGTGCAGGAGAGGTTTTCTATGGGGATTCATAGAAAACCGAGACAAAGGTTCTGTCTCGGCAAGAGATGTCAGCAGAGAGCACTGTGTCAGACTCAAAATAAAACATTTCCTGCAGGACATATAGTAGCTAATAAGTATGGGAAGCCTTGAGATTTTTCAATAGAAGTAAATTACATATCTAAATAACTTTCTGACTTTTCAGATTTTCGCTGGATAACCCCTTTAATGCCTAAAACAATTGAGTACAGCCATATCATTGCCTTACACGAAGATATCTATACTAACAGTTACATCATGCCCCTGGGTCTGACAAAGAGACTGTCCTTGTATTTATGCAATGAACAATAGGATCACAACTAACACCTAACATGTACCTGGGGTCAGTAATGGGATAGTAAGCGGCATACACCTAACATGTACCTGGGGTCAATAATGGGATAGCGACTGCTTTGTCCAAGTGTGAAACAGATGAATTATTGGCATTGATGCCCAAGGGAGGAGGGTTGGAGAACATTGCCTTGATTATATCTAGCAGGTGGTGACCTCATTCTAGGAGAGTTGGTAAAGAGGTCATTGTTGGAGAAACAGGGAAGGCTCATAGGGGAGAAAGAAATGAATGGGTGGAGTTCCAATTGTAAAATAATGCACTTGGGAAGGAGGAATCCTCTATTTGAGTATCACATCGGCAGTACTGTGTTGGAAAAGACTTCAGAAGAGAAGGGGTAGTGATTTAGGGGTAGTGATTTCTGACAGCCTTAAAATGAGTCACCAGTGCAACCAGGCGGTGGGGAAAGCAAATCGTATGCTGGGGTGTATAGCTAGAGGTATAACCAGTAGATAGAGGGAGATTGTGATCCCCCTGTATAGAGCTCTGGTGAGGCCACATCTGGAATACTGTGTCCAGTTCTGGAAAACTCATCTAAAAAAGAACATTGATAAAATAGAACGGGTCCAAAGACGGGCTACAAAAATGGTGGAGGTTGTGAGGCATAAACCATATCAGGAAAGACTTAAGGATTTGAATCTGTATAGTCTGGAGGAAAGAAGGGAAAGGGGGGACATGATTAAACCTTTAAGTATGTTAAAGGACTAAATAAGGTTCAAGAGGGGAGTGTTTTTAGCAAAAAACTGAGCTCAAGAACAAGAGGACACAGTGAGAGGTTGATGGGGGAAAGATCAGAAGCAATGTGAGAAAATATTATTTTACTAAAGGGGTAGTAGATACCTGGAACAAACTTCCAGCAGAGGTGGTTGGTAAATCTACAATAACAGAATTTAAACACGCCTGGGATAAACATACATCTATCCTAAGATAATAAGAAAGATAATACTAAAAGGGCAGACTAGATGGACCCAGTGGTCTTTTTCTGCTGACAATCTTTTATGTTTCTATGAGTCGGTAGCTCAATTACTACAAGTAAAACTGGTGATTGTATTGTGGAGGTGCTTGGGTATGATATGAAGGGGGGATGCAAGTTGTCAATCTTTTCTTTAGGATTGAGGCAGCATTGGTGGCAGAATATGGAGGGGTAGCGCATTACAAGGTTGGGGAGCGGGAAATCGAGGACCTTTATGACATATGTGCATGTAGATATAAGTTTTATGACATATGTGCAGGAGATCAGGCAGTATTACATCCCGCTTGGAGATATAAGTTTTATGACATATGTGCAGGAGATCAGTCAGTACTATCATTAAGCTTGGAGATATAAGTTATATGTTATGTGTGCAAGGGATCGGGCAGTAATGTCATCCCGCTTGGAGATATAAATTTTAGCAATTGGTTGCTGTCACTGGTTCTGTTTTTGTTACAGGAAGAATGTTGTGGACCATCAGTTCATGGGACCGCCACACTGGCCAGGAGATGACCCTATGGATGGCAGACAGGTTTGCCTAAAGAAAAATGCACCTTCAAATGGTTCGGCAGGAGAGGCCAGCAAAGTTCAGACAGCTGATGATCAACACTTGGATGGTTTGGTGACAAGATGGCCAAAGCTTATGGTATTGTGGTCCTACATTGTGAGGGGTAAGATTGTGGAGGGGAGTGCTCCCTCAAAAGTGATCATCGTGCCAGCAGGTGGCAACAATGCGGGTTGAATTCTGAATAAGGCTGATAACCAACACTCGGATGGAGCTCAGCAGTTGGTTTACTGAAAATGTGATCCTTCATCCAGGGATACAGCGGGGGACCAGAGGCAGGGATGGTACTGCTGTGCGCAGGCCACTGTCAATGGGAAGCTCAAGTCTGTGCAGACAACCCGCAATGGAGGACTTGTGGATGGTAAGAAGGTCTGCATGTTGCAGAGCAGATGGTGGAAGTGGATTTCAAACATCTGTCGGATATTGGATTGGACGTTTTAACAATGAGCTTAGCATGCGCTGGTGATGTGTGGGCCCATTGGCAGGGATGGTACTGCTGTAAGACAGGCCACTGTCAATCAGGTGGGCATGTCTAGGCAGACAGCCCGCAATGGATATCTTCTGAATGGTAAGGTGGTCTGCACTGTGCAGAGGAGATGGTAAACGTGGATAAACCTCTGTCGGATATTGGATGGGACAATTTAACAATGCGCTACAAGAAGCGCTAGAAATATGGTGGATGCACAGAGGTCTGTGCCAGGTGTGGGTGGCGGAAAGTAGGGCGTGTTGAGGGGGGGGCCTACTTTTGGTGGCGGAAATCACGCTCCACTTTTCATCTGGTTGGTTCCAGTTGGTTAGGGGTCCCTTGGCTGGGACAGTTCTGCTAGGTGGCAGGCCATGGTCAATGGGGGAGGGATTGCCTAGGCAGGCCACCCTCTCCCTCACCTTGATTCCTGGGGAAAATGAGGACGTGATTTGCGTCGGTTGCTAGAGGACTTTCTGCATAGTGGGGATAGTAGTGGTTCAGTAACATGAGGGAGCTAAACATGGCTGCTGGAGTTAGTGGAGTGGGTGGGCTTAGCCCCCCAGCTTTTGTGTAGAGACAAAGAAAATTAGCTAGGTGGCGGGAATACCTGTGGGAGGTATTTCAGGTGAGATAGGTGTTAGAGGGGGCGGGGTTATAAGAATAAAAGGAGAGGGAGTTGGAGCTTGCACAAGCACTTTTTTATAGGTCCCACCCACTCGGTTTGTTATCAAGTTTTTTTTGTACTAATGTGTTTTTTATGGTGTTTATATTGTTTATTTTGTAGCAGGTTCAATGTTTATGTAAGGCGGAAATCACTCTCCCCTTTTCATCCGGTTGGTTCCAGTTGGTTAGGGGCCCCTTGGCTGGCACGGTTCTGCTAGGTGGCAGGTCGTGGTCAATGGGGGAGAGATCGCCTAGGCGGGACATCCTCACCCTCACCTTGGTTCCTGGGGAAAAGGAGAACGTGACTTGTGTCGGGCCTCACCATATGTAATTAAATTGCAATAAAATGCAGCATAAACTGCAATTTTTTTTTGCCAAAATGTATGTTTGTTATTTATTTATTTCTGTATCATGTAAGTTTTAGCTAAGGGAGGGAGTGGAGTTAGCAGGTCCCCCCCTTAAATGAGCAACAACTTGAAAACAACTATCTCCCACAATCTTAAACAAAGTTATGTCTGACTGTTGTGTTAAAAGTAGATTGCGGTATTGATTTTTTGCAACATCTTGTGAATAGCAATATTTTAACATAATCTTTTAGCTGTATAATATATACCATAGTAAATTATAAAGTTTCTTTTGTATAAACCTTCTATTTTGCTGAAGTTAAACTATTTCAGAAATAAAAAGATCATAATAAATGGATTACTGGAAGGAAACTTATGAGCAATTGTAGCAGAGATATTGTTCTTACTCTGATGTTTATTTCTTGTTGAGAAAAGATTGTTTAAGTTAGAAAATGTTTAAGTGATGCTATGGAATTGGGACATATAGACAATTTAAAGTAAAATTTAAAAAAATGTATACAAAGTATGGAGAGGGAAAAAAATTATATATTGTATTCTCTGGCACATAAGGCGACTGGGCGTATAAGACGACATACGACTTTTAAGAAGATTGTCAGGGGTTTGCCTTATACGCCGGAAAATGTTAACCCCTGTGGTTAATGTTAAGGTCAGCAGGGGTTAACTGCAGCTAAATTTAAAAAAAACAAAAAAAAACATTTAACTCATCTGAGGCCCGTTCCCGACATCTGCACGTCCCCCGTACCATTCCCGGTGCAGGCAGTGTGATGTACACAACCTGCGCCGGAGATAGAGATCCCCGAACCTCTTCCAGGCAGCCGAGTATCTTATCGGAGAGGCTCAGAGACGCTCGGCTGCCGGGAGAGCTTTTGGAGAATGAGAGAGGCTTTGTAAGCTTCGGGCGCCTCTCTCATTCTCCCGAAGCTTCCCCGGGAGCCGAGGCTCTCCGATGAGACGCTCGGCTGCCCGGCAGAGGTTTGGCGATCTCCGTCTCTGGCACATGTAGTGTACGTCACAATGCCTGCGCCGGGAACGTTAAGGGAGGCACGCCGATGCTGGGAATGGGCGCCAGGTGAGTTAACTTTTTTAATTTTTTTTTTATAGTGGATGCCTCATACGGTGGGGATGCGGCCATTTTTGAGCTCCCCCACCATATGGGGCGACCATACCCGGTGTGTAAGACGACTCACGACTTCTACACACACACAAACACACACACGGAGTAAAAAGTTAAATAAGTATTAGAGCAAGGGAGGTTTACGAGGCGTTGTAGGTAATCGTTATAATTTAACTCCTTTAGGACAAAGGCAATTTTCATTTTTGCACTTTAGTTTTTCTCCTCCTTGTGTTTAAAAGGCCATAGCACATTTTTTTCACCTACAGGCCAACATAAGTCCTTATTTTTTGCAGCGTCAATTGTACTTAGCAATAACAGACTTAAGTTTTCCATAAAATATGCTGCAAAACCGGGGGATAAAAATATGCGCTGTGAAATTGGGGGAAAAAAAGCTATTTTCCATTTTGGGGGGGGGGCTCGCATGTACACTGTTTGCCCTATGGTAAAACTGACATGTTATCTATGTTTCTCAAGTCATTACAATGACAACGATATGCAACTTGTATTTAACTTATTTTATTTGACGGCTTTTAAAACATTTAAACCTTTTAATAAATTCTAAATTGTTCTTAAAATTGGCCTATTCTGATGCTTATAACACTTTTACTTTTTGGTCTATGAGCCTGTATGAGGTGTAATTTTTTTGTGCCACTATCTGTACTTTCTATTAGTACCTTGCTTGTGTAAATGCAATTTTTTTTATCACTTTTTTTTTTTTTTTTTTCTGGACTTGACGCAACCAAAAATGGACAATTTTACACTTTGGAATTTCTTGCAGTTACGTTGATAATTTAATAGTTTATTTATTTATATTTATAAAATGGAAAAAGGGGGGTGTCTCAGACTTGACTAAACTAATCCACTGTTTTATGAAGCTTTTATGTTCTGACAGGAGGATATAGGTTCAATGTTGGTTTATGTATAGGTTTAATGGCATTAAAATGTAAACAAGTCAGAAACAGCTTGTAGACTAAGGGGGCATTCACACATCCACGGAAGGAATGTAATGGATTTGTTCCCCACCCGGCATGATGTGTCAATATTATGCCGGCAGCGGGGACACTCTTTGAATCACTGCGGCTCTATCACTACAGAGCAGTGGTGATTAAAATTTTTTCCCCTCTGCCAGCATGGTATTGACACATCATGCCGGGCAGGCAACAAATCCATTACATTCCTTCCCCATACATAATTTGCGGACATGTGAATGCCCCCTTAGGGCCCTATTACATGGATCGATAATCTGCCAAATCAGGCTGATTATCGCTCCATGTAATAAAGACAACGATCGGCTGATGAAACAATCACCTGAACATCGAGCGTGAAGCTGCGCAGTGGACTTGGCACCTCTCAGCATCTGCATCATGTATCTATATAATGGCGGGAGAGCTGAAAGTGTTTACATCTTCACAAGAAGGAATGTGTTATCAGAAAATGCTTAGTGCTTGAATGAGCAGGGTCATTAAGAAAAATTATTCTAAGGGTCCAATTACACAGAATGAGAGATTATATGACAAAGATTTGAAGCCAAAGACTGGAATGGATTTGAAAAGAGGAGAAATCTTAGGCTTTCCTTTATGATCTGTTCTTTATTTATATTCTGTTCCCGGCTTTGGCTTCAAATCTTTGGCAGATAATCGGTCACAGAATCTTTCTGTGTAAATGGACCCTTAAAGTCATCAAAAGAACACACCATAAATGCACAGTAGTAAATTTCACTCCCGTTCTTACTTCACAGCCTCCAAATCAGTGCACACCAAGGACAGCTTTCAGCTTACCTAGGCTAACTGAGTCTACATCAATAACGTAGACTGGCCAGGAAGGGAATGAAAAATCCTCTGGGTACATTCTCCCAGTTTCCCAGGACTGGATCCAGCTTTTCCAGACACCCGGGGTAGAGCTGCAAAGAGTTCAAAGGCAGATGGCTGATAAGCTGACTGGCGAGCTAACAAAGCACTTTCCTTCATTAATAGGGTAGATACAATGGATTATACACATACGCATGCAACTTTCCCTAAATGAGATATACATTTTATGGAGTCTCTTAGACATAAGGGAGAAATCTTGGTAAAATAGTTAATATCTGCCTGATATTATCTGTTTATCACCAAGAGGAATCACTAGATAAAAGACATGTTTAGCCGTCAAGGAAAGAGGTGGAAACGCACCTCTGGCTTACTGTCCAACCCTATACAGCAGCTGACACCTGCATTAAAATGTATTAAGTGCCACTTTCTCTGGTGTCTAGCAATGCAGTCAGATAAAATAAAAGTTATAGAAATTGCATATTGTTGTAATCGTACTGACTTGAGGAACATGTATAACATGTCAGTTTTAATATAGAACGAATGGTGTAAACACGAAACCCAAAATGAAAACAAATTTCTTTTTTTTTCAATTTCACTGCACAAATATTTTTTTTTCTGGTTTCACTGCATACTTTATGGGAAATTAAGTCTGCTTTTGCAAAGTACAGTTAGTGTGGCAAAAATAAGGGCTCATAAGGGTCTGCAGGTGAAAAAATGCAAACACTATGGCCTTTTAAATAGGAGGAGGAAACAAAACAAAAATTAGCCTGGTCCTGAAGGGGTTAAACTTATTGGGGGAGGGTCTTAAGCATATATTTTTTAGGGTAGAAACAAACACACCAGATCCGCAACGGATTTCATGCTGCAAATTTGCAGCAAAAACATACACTACCTGCTTCACCCTCCGGTTTGTTTTAGGGGCTCCCAATGTCTGGACATCCAAGCCGTTGCTGCGGCAAGGCAGTGCACGGATTGGCTGAGTGGGACATCAAGCTGGAGCGTGGAGCAGGTAATGTATACTCTGGCCGGCAGAGAGTTAAGGGGCTGTTATTTACATACTCTTAGTGGGATGACAATACCACTGCAAGTTTGTAACCTCATTGAAAATGACAAGCAAGGGATCAGCAACGTGAAATCTGATGCTGATCTGGTGTGTGTGTGTGAATCTACCCTTAAAAACTATTTTTCCCTCAACATGACATCACCACCTGAGAGAGTGACTATTCCCCCAGGTACAGGAAACCTGAAGAATAAAAGTTTAGACCCTCCTCTGGCCCTTCCCGTGTGACCCAAGCAGTATCAGAGGTTGGCTCAGAGGAAGAGGGTGTTGTTAACCAAGAAGGTTCAGACGCAGGCAGTAGCAGATTAAAATAGGTCCTTTTCGGGCGGTAACCCATGGCCACCCAACAGACACAGGCAGTCAGTGATTACAGCTGTGTCACACCTCAGTCACTGATAGGCTGAGCAGGCTTTTCTGAGTGGGGCCATGTCATCGCAGAATAAGGAGCCTGGAGGGGGCCATGAGCCATAATGTTGCACTGCAGGGGGAACGGTGACTGATTCCCTTCCCCTGTGTCACGGCCGCGGCGGCGTCCCGTGCTCCGGGCCGCCGTCGCGACCTCTCTCTTCCCCATGCAGCTGCCGGGGTCCTTGTGCAGGGACCCGGCACTGCTACCTGTTCGGCCCCGGGGGGCGCCTTACCTCGCCCCGCTCCTGTCTCCGTCTGTGCCGGCCGGCGCACGCGTCCCTGCCTCAGATTTAAAGGGCCAGTCCGCCCCTAATTGGAAGTTGCACTAATCACTCCCTATAAATTCCAGCCCTGCCCCACTACAGGTGTTGGAGCCTCTGCATGCTTCCCATAGCGTTTGGCCCAGGGAGCCTGGGAGGGAGTTGTTCCTGACCTTAGTACTTGTTCCTTATTCCTGTCCGCAGTCCTTGTCCCTAGTCCCTGCCCGCTTCCTTCCCATTGTTCCTGAGTCCTGTCCGCCACCTGCGATTACGCCTACAGACCTCTGCCTGCACTCCTGCCTACTGTTCCTGCCACGCCTCACCTGCCGTCACTAGCAACCAAGCCAGGGGTAGCGACCTGGGGGTTGCCTGCCGCAGCAAGTCCATCCCGCCTTGCGGCGGGCTCTGGTGAAAACCAGCGGCCCCTCAGACTCCGCTCCCTGGTGAGGTTAGTGCCATCGCTAGTGACGGTTCAGTGGATCCACGACTCCAGGCGTTACACCCTGTATTTAATTGTTGCACAGAATATTCCTTTAATTTTATCAACCACAGACCCATCCGTTTTTGTATTAGCACTCTATAGGATGGGCATAATATGGATGCTTTTAGCACTACTGTCAGACATAACATTCGGGCCTCTAATGGTTTATCAGAAATGGAGTTATGATGCTCTATCTGGTAGCTGGATGCTCTAACTTGTTGACCCGCAGGCGATTCAGGAGCAATCAAGCACCCATAATACATTCACCTGAAAGCTGCCATACTGCGCATGTAACATTTGGTTTGCACATTTATTATGATTTGTATACAGCAAATTAAAAACTGAATATCTACTAGAGATGAGTGAGTACTAAAATGCTAAAATGCTTGTTATTTGTGTCTAGTATTTTATAATACTCAAATGCTGGAGTCTAGTAACAAAACCCATTAAAGTCAATGGGAGACTCAAGCATTTTTTTCAGGGGCCTCCTACTCGGCAGAGGGAAGGGTGTTGGGGGAACCTGAAAACCTCAGAAAGTGATGAAAACACCACTGAAATGGAAACAGCAGGGGGAGAATGAATGGATGCATGTAATACTCCCATGCCGCTGTACTACTTTTACAGTCATGGCCAAAAGTTTTGAGAATGACACAAATGTTATATTTTCACATGATCTTCTGCCCTCTGGATTTTATGTGTCTTTGTCAGATGTTTTTATCACATACAGAAATATAATTTCAATCGTATTATGAGTAACAAAAGCTTATATTGACAGTTAGAATGAGTTAATGCAGCAAGTCAATATTTGAAGTGTTGACCCTTCTTCTTCAGGACCTCTGCAATTCTCCCTGGCATGCTCTCAATTAACTTCTGGACCAAATCCTGACTGATAGCAGTCCATTCTTGCACAATCAATGCTTGCATTTTGTCAGAATTTGTTGTTTTGTGTTTGTCCATCTGTCTCTTGATGATTGACCACAAGTTCTCAATGGGATTAAGATCTGGGGAGTTTCCAGGCCATGGACCCAAAATCTCTATGTTTTGTTCCCTGAGCCATTTAGTTATCACCTTTGCTTTATGGCAAGGTGCTCCATCATGCTGAAAAAGGCATTGTTGATCGCCAAACTTCTCTTGGACGGTTGAGAGAAGTTGCTCTTGGAGAACATTCAGGTACCATTCTTTATTCATGGCTGTGTTTTTAAGCAAGACTGTGAGAGAGCCGATTCCCTTGGCTGAGAAGCAACCCCACACCGGAGTGGTTTCAGGATGCTTTACAGTTGGCATGGGACAAGACTGATGGTAGCGCTCACCTCGTCTTCTCCGAATAAGCTGTTTTCCAGATGTCCCAAACAATCGGAAAGGGGATTCATCAGAAAAAATTACTCTACCCCAGTCCACTCCCTGTACCTTTTGCAGAATATCAGTCTGTCCCTGATGTTTTTCTGTAGAGAAGTGGCTTCTTTGCTGCCCTCCTTGAGACCAGGCCTTGCTCCAAGAGTCTCTGCCTTACAGTGCATGCAGATGCACTCACACCGGCCTGCTGCCATTCCTGAGCAAGCTCTGCACTGCTGGTAGCCCGATCCCACAGCTGAAACACTTTTAAGAGATGGTCCTGGTGCTTTCTGGTCTTTCTTGGGTGCCCTGGAGTCTTTTTGGCAACAATGGAACCTCTCTCCTTGAAGTTCTTGATGATGCTATAGATTGTTGACTGAGGTGAAATCTTTCTAGCTGCGATACTCTTCCCTGTTAGGCCATTTTTGTGCAGTGCAATGATAACTGCATGTGTTTCTTTAGAGATAACCATGGTTAACAGAAGAGAAACAATGATGCCAAGCACTACCTTCCTTTTAAAGTGTCCGGTGGTGTCATTCTTACTTAATCAAGACAGATTGATCTCTAGCCCTGTCCTCATCAACACCCACACCTGTGTTAATGGAGCAATCACTGAAACGATGTTAGCTTGACCTTTTAAGGCAGGGCTGCAATGATGTTGAAATGTGTTTAGGGGATAAAGTTCATTTTCTAGGCAAATATTGACTTTGCAAGTAATTGCTGTGAAGCTGATCACTCTTTATAACATTCTGGAGTATATGCAAATTGCCATTTTAAAAGCAAATAGAGTTTGTAAAAATTAATATTTTTATCACTCTCAAAACTTTTGGCCATGACTGTATACTGTGCCACTTGTAGATTGATAGAATGGGGAGGAGTGATTCACTTAACCACCAGGTAGTATGTTTTATGCTTGCGCTTTACCACTTACTGCTTATGTAGCTTAACTTTGGTATATCTATGCTGGCCATGGTATCCGCTGTAAGGGCAAAGAAATTAACCCTGTGTGCATTTTAGTACTTGCTCATCTCTATTGGTAGCATATTGGTGCAAATGGGAATTTATGATACAGAGACACTCATTAGTGTCCTCTCTGTCAATAATCCCCATACTGCACAACAACAGGCAGAAAGCCGTGACTAATCACAGGAGGCTCCCTGCCGAAAAGACTAGTTGCCGCCCCTCTACCAGAATCGCACGGCATAATAAAAACTTCTTTTTCACCTTTATAAAAGCTACTGCTGCAGCTGGTATGCTCCACAAGCTGCACAGCGGATATATAATTTCAAGTTTAATTTGTGTATGTCAGAAATGTAAAAATTGTCCCGGCTACTGGAGGTGCATGAAACATCTGGCAATGAAAGGGTTAGTGTTCCTGTCAGGCAGGTTACTTTGCAGGATAAGCTGCCATTTGAGTATTTATGAGTAGCACCATTTCGGCCTATTATATAACTTGCATATGCAATTTTCTGTAGATTTCTGCTGTACAGGCTTTATTTCTACATTTCTGTTCTCTCAAAACTGTTTTGATGACTCCCATACATCACAAACACAAAACAGGAGCTGTGCTGCATACTTTACTATGCAGAACATATATACTCTAAAGGTTTAGTTATCTTTAAAAAAAAAAAAAAACACTCCTTTAATTCTTACTTCTACAAACTGTATAAAACCCTGCAATATGGTGAATGCAATAGCTAATGCTTTTCTTTGCCATACTGTATGTTTCACGCTCAATATTATTGACAGGCAGCATACTTTTTATAGCATTGTGAACTTATTGTACCGTAGGGCTAGAATATGATAAAATCAAATAGTATGAAATGATTCTTTTTAATATATCATCTAAAAATATACTTCTATTTTATGAAAATATCTAAAATGTTAACAGTACATAAAAACAGCTAATGAAATAAACATGACAATAAGTATAAGGTTTAGATGCTGTATATTTTAGAGCCAAGTCATTTTATTGTACCAATTTGAAATTACCTAGAAACTTCTAATACACAACAACTGAATGAACCATAGTCAACCTGATAGTGACTGCAATAAACACTTTTACATCAGTCACTAATGGGCCTTATTACTATCCATACTTTTTAAGGGTACAAACACACAAGCTGGATCCGCAGCGAATTTTTCGCTGCGAATTCCGCGTTGAACCCCTACTGTTGATTTCTATTAGAGGACATTCTCGCAGCGGGATTGACATCCCACTGCGAGTATGTAACTAATAGCCCGTTAACCCCCTACCGGCCAGCTCCACGCTTGCTTCGGGGGTTCCTGTCTAAACGTCTCTGTCAGCCAATCAGTGCGCTGCCCTGCTGCGTTATGTTGTCACCAGAAGGCCTGGTGGTGTTAAGGGGAGGGCAAGTGTGTCTAGTCAATACAAAACTGCCCTACACTTTGTAAAAAGATACAGCAACAAGTTAATACTACTTGAATATCATCAATTCAGTTATTGCATAAACACAGGACTAGTTTAATCTCTATGGATGACAATACTCCAGCTCCTCTAGGTCGCATCACTAAGGAATGGCTGCTGGAGTCTAGGGTACCTCAAATGGAGTGGCCTCCAGACCTAAATGGGATCAGCTGAATCGCCATGTAGAGGCTTCATGAATCGCCATGTAGAGACATATGTGCTGCGGCTGCAGCAGTAGCCTTGCTAAGGAGAAAAAGATGTTTATTAGAGCCGTGCAAGGCCGAGAGTGGGGTGGTAATCATACCCTCACTGACAGGGAGAGAGTACTGACTAGCCCCGGGTAGCTCCCTGCCCACATGACTAGTTGACGCCCCTCTCCCGGCTTTATTAAACATCTTTTTCTGTTTGGCAGGTACATGCCGCAAGTTTCATAGCTCTATACACTGCTGCAGGGAACCATATCAGCACAATTGTGCTGATTAGTTCCCTTTAAATGCCCTTCTTTCATGATATATCAACACTGGAGCATAAATTTATCTTTCCCATAAATGTTACCTGTACGCCAAACTTTCCCCGTAGCTCCCGCTCAGCCAATCAGTGCACGGACCATCCGCAGTCACTGATTGGCTGAGCAGGACCTCAGGGAGCCAGGAGCTTCAGATGCAACCGGAGCGTGGACCAGGTAAAGTATGCTCCAGGTGTGGGGTTAAGGGGGCCGGAATTTGCATGCTCACATTGGGATAACGAGTATGGAATCTCATTGAAAATCTGCTGCGGATCCATCCTGTGTGAATCTAACCTTACAGTAGTTTCACAGAACCATAGTTTTAGAAGTTATTCACCTGCACTTTGTATCAATGAAATTGCTCATTGGACAAGGACTGTGTGGTACACAAGGGACAATATGCGAGCAACAGCAACATACCAGAGGACATATGCACACAAACACTAATGCTTCCGTAAGGGACATAAAGGAAATACGTCTTAAGGCTGGGTTTACACTACGTATATTTCAGTCAGTATTGTGGTCCTCATATTGCAACCAAAACCAGGAGTGGATTAAAAACACAGAAAGGATCTGTTCACACAATGTTGAAATTGAGTGGATGGCCGTCATTTAATGGCAAATATTTGCTGTTATTTTAAAACAACGGCTGTTGTATTGAAATACTGGCAGTTATTAACTGTTATATGGCGGCCATCCACTCAATTTCACCATTGTGTGAAACACACAAACACACAATTGTGTGAAACACACAAACACACAAACACAAACACTACTGTACCAATGCAAGTGTTTTCCAAAAATACCATGGGGGAGATTTATCAGACTGATGTAAAGTAGAATGGTCTTAGTTGCCCCTAGCAACCAATCAGATTCCACTTTTCTTTCCTCACAGATTCTTTGAAAAATGAAAGGTGGAATCTGATTAGTTGCCGGGGGCAACTAAGACAATTCTACTTTAGGCCAGATTCACATGTACCGCATGTGCAGCGGATTTCACGCTGAATATCTGCAGCAAAATCTGCTGTGGATCCTTTGCCTGTTAGTTTCTATGAGAATCCACTGCGAGTACTGTAAGTGACAGCCCCCTTAATCTCGCACCAGTCAGAACATACTGTACCTGCTCCCCGCTCCGGCTTGCTTTGGGGGTTCCCGGCCGGAGTGCGGAGCAGGTAATGTATGCTCCCGCTGGAAGGGGCGTTAACAGGGCGGTCTCCTTACATACAGTGGGATCCTGCTGCGAGTATGAATTCTTATAGAAATTAATAGGCAAGGGATCTGCAGCAGATCTGGTTTGTGTGAATCTGGCCTTACACCGGTTTGATAAATCTTCCCCATAGTGCTTTGTGAACTGTCTTTTTTGTAAAAGAACTGCTTTTAGGAAAAAAGCTAAAAATAATTGTTGAATCAATAACATTGTTTGTCAACTTTGATTTGCTTGATTTGAAATATAAATCACCTTCCCTTCAACACATGGCTGCCTAATAGCAGAGATCAGCTGACCATAGTGATCATGGACACATAAAAGCTTGCTACGTTTAGGCTCTTTTCAACTTGCCAATTGGGAGGGAAAATTTAAAAAATCCATTTACTTAACTCATTCTGATACAGTAACACTGAGATAGAGGTTTCAGTTCACGGCCATAGCTTCTACCTTGTTTAATGCATTTTCAGATGACATTTAAGCAGGCAATTCTGCAACATGCTCCCTCACATTTATCAGGTTTTGGGGGGGCAAGACGTACACAGTGGCACCAAATGAGGTAATGTATGAGTTACGTGGTAGGTTTTACCATTAGGAAATCTGACAGGTAGTTAGCTGCAAACATCAATCATGTCTGTAAATGCTAATTCACACTTCTCCACAGAGCAAATACATCAATCCTTACCAGTCATGCTGCATTTTACACTATGATTGCACTGAAGAAAGCATTAATCTGGTCAGACATTCCATTTAATGTAACTCACTTATGGAGCCAATGCAGTGAACCCACAGGATGGTTTTATAATATGCTCTTTTAAGCTTTTTTATTATTATTATGCAAAATTAGCTCCTAATTCAATGCTTTAAAAGCTATGAATAGAAATGCCTTGTTACATCAAATAATGTTGGTCCCTTCACCTGGAGTGAAAGGAATTTGTGTAATAAGTAACTTTATTTGTGTATTAATCCTTTTCTATATTGTCACAACGACAGACAGTACATGGCGGCTGTATATTACAGATGATACTTGTAGGCAGCTGCTGATACAATGGTGTTAACTGTACTGTTAGGGATAGGTGAGAATTGATGGAGTCAAGGACCCACCAAAAGATTTTTCAGCTCCCTGGTGGGTCAGTCCAATGTTTATTTTGTATAGCATTAACGTAATAATAATTGGCTGAGTGGATATTTCTGAGTTAGGGCCATGACATCGCAGGATTGGGAGCCTAGCAGGGGAGCTGTGCCACTGTACTCCGGGGGCATGGGAATGGGTAAATAGGACTTTTTTTTATGATCCCACCACCTCCTGTCCTCCCTGGATTTTTCACTGTTGCCCAGAATACCCACTCTCTTTCAAACACACACACAGCCTGCTGCCGCTGTAGCATGTACACACACAGCCTGCTGCAACCATACAATGCACGCACACACACACACACAGCCTGCTGCAGCCATAGCACACTGAAGAAAAACACACAATCTTTTCCCAGAGAGATACTACCACATTGACTGCAGTAGTTTACAGTTTTTGCAGTCTATATTACACAGGATACCTTCATATTACACTGCTGCTCATATACAATCATCCAGCATCCAATAAGAGAACAGCACAGATCCCCCCCCCCCCCCAACACAATGGACTCTTCCAGCTCAGAAACAAACTTCCAAATACAGTGGTACCTTGGTTTAAGAGTTACTTGGTTTAAGAGTGTTTTGGTTACATAGCTCACAGTTTTTCAAAATTGTGACTTGGTTTAAGAGCATTGCTTTCGTTTAAGGTGGGAGGGCAAGTGGAGGAGGGGCATGGTCTGCATAGCGTGGTCTACAGCACTGTACTCTGACGCAGGAAGTCTCCCTCATTTTCCAAATCATAGCAGATCCACTTCAGGCTGGGGCTTGCATCAGGGGACAGGACTGTGGGGGTAATCTCTCCATAGCTGTAACCCCTCTCTCCCCGGGCAGAGTGCTGCTATACTGTGTCCTGCTCACTCCTTCATGCTCCCTGCAGTCTCTGTCCGCCCTTGTGTTTCCCATCCTCTCCATTACTGTACAGTCACTTATAATATGACATATTCTGCTGTTTCTGAATGTTTGTTTCATTTATTTTACATGTTATTCAGAATAATAAATCATTATTTTGGGGGTGTGGAACTAATTGTCTGCATTTCTATGATTTCTTATGGGAAAATTTGCTTTGGTTTAAGAGTGGATTTGGATTACAAGCACGGTCCCTGAACGAATTATGCTCGTAATCCAAAGTATCACTGTAGTTACATAGAAACATAGAAGATTGTCGGCAAAAAAAGACCACTGGGTCCATCTAGTCTGCCCTTTTAGTATTTTCTTTCTTATTATCTTAGGATAGATGTATGTTTATCCCAGGCATGTTTAAATTCTGTTATTGATGATTTACCAACCACCTCTGCTGGAAGTTACTTTACTTTCAGTAAAATAATATTTTCTCATGTTTTTTCTGATCTTTCCCCCAACTAACCTCTCACTGTGTGCTCTTGTTCTTGAGCTCAGTTTTTTTTTTACTAAAAACACTCCCCTCTTGAACCTTATTTAGTCCCTTAACATACTTAAAGGTTTAAATCATGTCCCCCCTTTCTCTTCTTTCCTCCAGACTATACAGATTCAAATCCTTAAGTCTTTCCTGATATGGTTTATGCCTCACACCCTCCACCATTTTTGTAGCCCGTCTTTGGACCCGTTCTATTTTATCAATGTCCTTTTTAGGTGAGGTCTCCAGAACTGGACACAGTATTCCAGATGTGGCCTCACCAGAGCTCTATACAGCGGGATCACAATCTCCCTCTTCCTACTGGTTATACCTCTAGCTATACACCCCAGCATGAGATTTGCTTTCCCCACCGCCTGGTTGCACTGGTGACTCATTTTAAGGCTGGCAGATATCACTACCCCTAAATCCTTCTCTTCTGAAGTCTTTTCCAACACAGTACTGCCGATGTGATACTTGGATAGAGGATTCCTCCTTCCCAAGTGCTTTATTTTACATTTGGAAACGTTGAACTTCAATTTCCACTGTTTGGACCATTTATCTAGCAAAGCTAAATCATTTTCCATATTACTGACACCTCCAGGAATTTCAACCCTATTGCACACTTTTGTGTCGTCAGCAAACTTTACCTACCAAACCTTCTCCTATGTCACTTACAAACATATTAAAAAGAATAGGACCCAGAACAGACCCTTGTGGCGAACCACTTGTAACCAGTCTCTGCTCAGAATATACACCATTAACAACAACCCTCTGACATCTATCCTTCAGCCAACCACAAATCCACTGAACTATCCAGGGATTAAGTCCAATTTTCTCCAACTTCTCTATCAGCTTTTAATAGGGAACCGTATCAAAAGCTTTGCTGAAGTCCAGATAGGCAATATTCACAGCACCACCTTCATCCAGCACTTTTGTGGCATAATCAAAGAAATCAATGAGATTAGTCTGACATGATCGGCCCTCAGTAAAGCCATGCTGGTTTGGATCCATCAAATTGTTGATTCTTAGGTGATCCATTATCTTCTTTTTTAGAAGAGTTTCCATCATTTTCACTACTACAGATGTCAGGCCCACTGGCCTGTAGTTACTAGGCTCTTCTCCACTCCCCTTCTTGTGGATTGGTATAACATTGGCCATTCTCCAATCATCGGGGACATCTCCTGTTAGCAGGGATTGGTTATACAGATCTGTCAGGGGCGCAGCAATCACTGATCTGAGTTCTTTAAGAACCCTGGGA
Organism: Dendropsophus ebraccatus; assembly: GCF_027789765.1. Classification (NCBI taxonomy): domain Eukaryota; kingdom Metazoa; phylum Chordata; class Amphibia; order Anura; family Hylidae; genus Dendropsophus; species Dendropsophus ebraccatus. The sequence continues at coordinate 41,484,360 of NC_091454.1, read as the reverse complement.
TGGACACCATCTGGGCCCATCGCCTTATTTAGCTTTAAACGGGCAAGTTCCTTTGCAACTTCAGCCTCTGAAAATACTGGAGCTGAACCAATATAACTAGAGGCAATGTTGGGTCCAGCCATCCTGTGATTGTGAAGGCCTCCTTCTGAAAACACTGAGCAAAAGTTATTGCCAACTTTTCTCCGACCCCCTTTATCAAATAGGGCCAGTGTTTTATTACTGATATATAGAGGAAAGATCCTTAGATGGATAGAACATAACATATATTGATGAGTAATTTATAAAATTCCCATGAAAACTCCATTATGAAATTTGTAAAAAAAAAATGTAAAGCTGGAGTCGGCTGTACAGTGGAGAGGGATCAGCACACTGTGCCAGCTGCACAGAGGAGAGGGATCAGCACACTGTTCTGGTTGTAGCTTTTAATAACTGGAATAATGTAAACAGAGGCTCTAGTGATGCTGGACCTGTAAGCAGGTGCTGAGGTTGCTGCTGTGTAAGGTTAAGGGTTTTGTGAATGAGTTAAAAGTTACATGGTGGTAATGTTCTCTGTGTGGCTCGACAGAGGTTAAAATGTTTTACCACGTCTCTTTATGACTTCATTATGTACTAGAACCATAAGAGCCCTGTAGCCTGAGCTACAGCTTTACATCATGGTAACATGATTAATATGAGTCTAATTTTTTAGACCCTTCTTTGCCTCATTTCCATGTTTGACAGGTAAATTGTGTAACTTGCTGGATTAGGTAGTTTTCGGATGCAAACAGGCTGGAGGGTGCCGGGAGGCCCCAATCTGAAGACAGGCACAAGTGCCAGGACATGGCCCTGCACCTAGGGGGACACATCCTGGGGATATGCCAGAAGTGCCCCACATAAGTATACTCCTTGGAGGATTTTTACATAGAGTTCCATTGTAATGTTACTCCATTATTCCTCCTGGAAAAGTATGAACAACGTCTGGCCTATGTGGAGACTTATCAGAACATAAAGAATTGATTTTATTTATAGTGACAGCTGCAGAACACAGACATATACAGAGTTTTATGCAATCATGTGCATTGCAGCTTTCAGACTCGCTCAGTGTTTCAGGGTAAGTGGCGCAGGTTGATGGAAAAAAGGAAAAAACTTTTGCTTATCAGCACCTCTCCCAACTCCACCCACCTGTCACCCGCTCCCCAGCAGCTCCTCTCCCTTCAGCTACCTCATCCTCGCCGCATTCCCCTTGCACTAGATTTGCACTGCCAGTGTGTGTCTTAAAGTCACACACACACGAATGATAAAGGCTGCAGGGCACAAGCGGCACAGGCTGTGCCTCTATATTACACTGTCTGCGCCGGAAGATGACAGAGGAGAACACACCAACGATGAGGTAGCTGCTGGGAGAAAGCTGCCAGGAGAGGAGCTACTGAGGAGTGGGTGACAGGTCAGATTTTTTTCCCCCTAGACTAGGCACAGAAAAATTTGAGCACAGAGGGGGCATAGAAACAAACTGGGGGACATAAGGGGCATAAAACAACTGTATGGGACACAGAAGGGGGCATATTAAAAATATATGGGGCACAGAGAGGCACATATACATTTTTTATAGGGGCATATAAACACTATATGGGCCACAGAGGGTTAATGAACAATATATGGGGCACAGAGAGCTTATAAAAAAAATATATGGTGCACAAAGGGCATATAAAAAAATATATGGGCACTGTTACTGGGTGAGGTAATACTGATGGGGACTTTGTGTAGATGTGAGGGTGTTGCTGAATTAAGGTGTCTAAAATGTAGAGTAGACATCACCTGCGAGTCCCTGGATGTGAATATAGTGTAATTACTTATATGGGGAGGAGAGTTGGGGTACTATTAGGCTATGGGGGGCTCAGGCACATTCTTTACACTTTGGGGTTCAGGTTATGAATTTATTTCAGGGTGTGTGGATTTAATCAGTGGTCGGGGATATGAATTTGGCAGATAATCTTGCCATAAGGCAATAAGGCCCTAACACCCAGTGATCAATGTATTCCTAGATTTCCAGGAGGGATAAAAGGGAACAGCACAACGACATTAGAGCTGACAGATCCTTTATAATTGTTCTGTATTTTACCTGCGACTGCATCTGACCACTGTTGCATTCTCTCTATAGTCTGCAGGGTAACAATACTCTGCACCATCTGTGTAGGCCTGGTGTCTGATGGCTATGTAATTAGTGTAGTGGTAGTAAACACCTATTTTTCTTTTATGATAATTTAGTGCTTTACATATGTAAGAAAATGGTGTGACAAAGTAAAGCTAAAAATTCTTCTGCTTGACACAGTTAATGCAATGGGTGGAGGGAGGGGGGGGGGCATATCCTGCTGAAGAGTGCATGCCTGGCATTAAGAGATATATCTGACTGTGGGGGCCATACCTATTTCGCTCTTAAAGGGACCCATTTCGCTCTTAGAGGAACCCAAGTCACTCTTAAAGGGACCCAAGTCGCTCTTAAAGGGACCCATTTCGCTCTTAAAGGAACCCAGGTCGCTCTAAAAGGGACCCAGGTTGCTCTTAAAGGGACCCAAGTCGCTCTTAAAGGGACCCAGTTCGCTCTTAAAGGGACCCAAGTCGCCCTTAAAGGGACCCAGCTCGCTCTTAAAGGGACCCATTTAGCTCCTAAAGGGACCCGTCGCTTTTAAAGGAACCCAAGTTGCTCTTAAAGGGACCCTTTTAGCTCTTAAAGTGACCCAAGTTGCTCTTAAATCGACCGAGGTAGCTCTTAAAGGGACTCAGGTTGCTCTTAAAGGGACCCAGGTCGTTCTTAAAGGGAACCATTTCGCTCTTTAAGGCACTCATTTAGCTCTTAAAGGGACCCAAGTGGCTCTTAAAGGGACACAAGTCGCTCTTAAAGGGACCCAGGTAGCTCCTAAAGGGACCCAGGTCGCTACTAAAGCGACCCAAGTCGCTCTTTAAGGGTCCCAGGTTGCTCTTAAAGGGACCCAGGTCACTCTTAAAGGGACCCATTTTGCTCTTAAAGGGATCCAGGTCGCTCTTAAAGGGACCCAGGTCACTCTTAAAGGCACCCATTTCGCTCTTAAAGGGAACCATTTCGCTCTTAAAGGGAACCATTTAGCTCTTAAAGGGACCCAAGTCGCTCTTAAAGGGACCCAAGTCGCTCTTAAAGGGACCCAGGTCGCTCTTAAAGTGACCCAAGTCGCTCTTAAAGTGAACCAATTTGCTCTTAAGAGCTAATTGGTTCACTTTAAGAGCAACTTGAGTCACTTTAAGAGCGCCCTGGGTCCCTTTAAGAGCGACCTGGGTCCCTTTAAGAGCGACCTTGGTCCCTTTTAGAGCTACCTGGGTCCATTTAAGAGGTACTTGGGTCCCGTTCCTTTAAGAGCGACATGGGTCCTTTTACGAGCGACATGGGTCCCTTTAAGAGCGAATTGGGTCCCGTCCCTTTAAGAGTGACGTGGGTCCGGTTAGGAGCGACATGGGTCCCTTTAAGAGCGACATGGGTACCGTCCCTTTAAGAGCGGCTTGGGTCCAGTCCCTTTAAGAGAGGCTTGGGTACTGTCCCTTCTACATGGCTGCCTCAGCTCTTTTTTACTGACTGAACTCTGCTACTTATAATGGTAAAGATCATTGCTCGGTTACCATGACAGTCTTACTCGTGTCAGTGAGACAAAATCGTTTAGGACCTTCCATCTTCTACATCTTCTATTGGCCAATAGTGGACATGTGACTGTGTGAATGTGGTGATACATTGACTGACATTGACCTTAGAATTTCTATTGGCTGCTATATTTCAGCTATTTCCATATGTGCTGTGATTGGCTGTTAGCGGTTAGAGTGTGGCCATTATTTCCAATGGGCCATTATTTTCTATAGGAATTTAGGGGTCCTTAAACGTTAATTTCTTAAAAACTTTAAATCCGATCGAAACGAAAAATAGATAGCACACCTCACACCGCCGAGGGCTTCAAAACGCCGTTCGAACGGAGTCTGTGTGCAAAGCGGTTCGGGCAGTATTATGCGCAGAAAAATGGCTGGAAGAAACGGAAGAAGAAGAAGAAGAAACGGAAGAAGAAGAAGAATATGGATTACAATATAGGGATTTTTCAAGCACTATAATTACTTATATGGGAAGGAGAGTTAGGGTACTATTAGGCTATAGAGCCACGTCATAGAGGGGCGGGGGTCTTCTCCCACTGGGGACGGGCCGACCCGCCTCTAGTGCTTCACCGCCGGCCGATGCCTGTGAATAAAATAGCGCCATACACGGGAACCTGGCTGCAGTTCAAAAAAAGGACCGGCGCCATTCTATCCATGGGCACAATTTAAAGTGCATGTACCTGATGGTACATTCAAATTAAACAAGGAACCATATAGCCAATACACAATAATATAACCACATGGTGTTCAGCCCTCAATTCGGCAGCCATGCTCTGCAGTCTACAGAAGAGAATCCAGCAGTGATCAGATTCAGTCAAAGATAGAATACCTGAAGATTATACAGGATAAATCTCTGCTCTTAATATATTTCTGTTTTAGGAAATACTTCTAGAGGGTAGCTTCACACGTACTGTATCGCTGCGTTTTTATTGCTGCGTTTTTGGTGCGATTTTTATATGCTAGTTTTGATTTTCACATGAAAATCATGTGAAAATCAAAACGCGCATGTAAAAAACGGAGCAAAAGTGCAGCGTTAAAAACGCAGCGATACGGTACGTGTGAAGGCACCCAGAACGTGTTTTCCAAGACCTCGTGTAATATTGTCTAATAATAATGCCCCCTTCCCAAATAACTTTCTCTTTCCTTTAAAGGGGTTGACCACTTTATAGTAAAGGTCCTACCTTTGCCAAATACTATAAGGGTGCCTTCACACACACCGGATTCGCAGCGGATTTCATGCTGAGAATTTACAGCGAAATCCGCTGCGGATCGAGTGCTCATTCATTCCAATGAGAAGACATCCTGCTGCGTGTAAGTTAACCCCCCACTGTCCGGAGCATACATCACCTCCTCCAAGCTCCGGCTTACTTTGGAACTTCCCGGCGTCTGCTTGTCCCTCTCAGCCAATCAGTGCGCTGCCCCGGTTGAGCGGGATGTCAAGAACCCGGGGGGGGGGAGGAGGTGATGTATGCTCCGGACAGCGGGATGTTAATTCCCCTGCGAGTATGTATTCTCATTGGGATAAACAGGCACTCCATCTGCAGCGGATTTCCGCTGTGGATCTAGTGTGTGTGAAGGCCCCCTTATGATATAACAATCATGATTATTATTAGAAGCCATTAATATTGTGAGATAGTCGCCTTTCCCTTCTTTGTTCCCATAGTGGGAACATGGCCTAATCATGACTTTTTGCCATTACCCATGAGGTCGTGTCTATATGCCAAATACAACAGTAATTAACGCTAGTGTATTTAAACTATTTTGTTCACTTAAGATAATCATTGAAAGATTTGCTCTGCTGCCCGGTAGTAAAATTAATACTAATTACAGTGAGCTTTCATTCGTTTAACAAACCTGTAACAGAGATGGTAATGACTTCAGGTATTTTCTGCTAATTGTTCTCTGTTCAGGTTTGCCTAGTCAGTATCTGTTAATTTGTGAGCATATCAAATCCACTGTGGGGAACATTTCAATTCCTTACAACTTCTTTGACTTTGTGTCACCAAATTAAAAGGGGTATTCTGCCCAGCACACATTACAAAGCCCCCTGGTCTCAGGGCTGCATCTGCCATGAGGCGAAGTGAAGACTTCGCCTCAGGCGGCAGATCACACAGCCCTGAGGGGGGCGGCACCACTCACTGTGCAGGAACTGTCTGTGTTGTGCGGCTGACGGCCCGACCCCATTACAATAGCCAGGAGGAGGACATCTGCAGCACAAGGCACAGTATACAGGGGGTTACTGGGTAGTCTCGGCCCCCTGCAGGAGGAAGCTCCGCCCACACACCGCCCGGCAACATGGAGGAGAGAAGAGGAGGACTATGTAAGTGACTCTGTGTAGTACAGCATTGTGTATGTGTGTATATACAGTATGTGCCTGAGTGTGTGTGTGTATGTGCTTGAGTGTGTGTATGCTACTGTATGTGTATATATGACACTATGTGTGCCTGACTGTGTGGATGTATATGTGACTGTATGTGTATATATATGTGCCTGACTCTGGGTGTGTATATGTGACTATGTTTATGTGACTGCATGTGCATATTTGTGACTGTATGTATATACAGTATGTGCACCTGACTGTGTATGTGTCTGTGTGTCTGTACTTGTATGTATCTTTCTATATGTATGTTCAAGTCCATATGTGTATATGTGACTGTATCTATGTGCGTGTCTCTCTCTCTGAGTGGGTATATATGTTCCTGGCTGTATATACATATGTGACTGACTTTATGTGTCTCTATGTATGTATGTATATATGTGCCTGGGTGTATATACTGTATGTGTGTGCTTGTGTGTGTGTGTGTGTATATATATATATATATATATATATGTGTGTGTGTGTGTGTGTGTGTGTGTGTGTGTGTGTGTGTGTGTGTGAATATGTGTCTGTATAGAAATAGAAAATGCATGTGATTTTTGTTCGGTATGGTAGTATGACATCATTAGGCGGTGGTCATATGTGGTCAGGATTTGGCAATCAGATTTGCCCCTTGTATAGCGTTGTTATTGGCCCTAATATACTGAGTTTTATGCTTTAATAATTGGATGATACCCAGCATAGTGTGGCGGTAATACAAGTTCATGGTGTGGTGGTATCATTTGTTCTGTATATCACATATCTCTTAGTCAGTATATTAATTTGGCCAGTAAGTATGGTGGCAATATGTATGGTCATATTTTTTGTACACTATATACACCATACACTTTGCTGGTTCCGTTGTACATGCGGCAAATGCATTTGTTTTGGTGCAAATATACTGTACTATAGATCTGCAGCAGGGCCACAACATCTGCAGAGGATCTGGTCCACTTAACTTATCATCTTTAGTGTGGGAGGGGGGCGCCATGACAATTCTCGCCTCAGGCAGCAGAAAAGCTAGAATCGGCCCTGCCTGGTCTTCATCCCCATTCAGCCACCATTCCCCATCCCATCCACACAGGTTTTAAATGCCTGTGCCATGCTCCTTGGTGCCTTCTCTCATACTCTTTACGTTTTTATTTAGCAGGGACTATTAAAGATGGCACCAGCCGGAAAACTTCATCTCACAGCATGCCACACACAAGAACAAGAGAGCCGGAGGTGAGTGAGAACACGGGGTGAGTTGTACATGGGTCCAATTCGGGAAGTCTGGTGGCCCCCACCACCAGAGACGTGGATCAGTGGGCTTAGTTAGTAGTGGTATCAGTGCTCTGGATTGGTCTGTGGGCTGGGTTAGTACTTACAGCCTGGCCCACAGCAGAGATGGAGAACACCTGATCCACATCTCGGAAGGTGGGGGCCAGGAGGAACAAGCAAGATGGAGAGGACTTTGTTTAGATTTTATGCATCCAGAGGGGGTGAGTCCACCTAGAAAGCAGCAAAACAGTGCAGTAGCCATAATTAGTTGATATTAAAAAGATAAAAGGTATGGGTGGGCCATTATTAATGTAAAAAGAATTTGGGGTGGAATACCCCTTTAACACCTTAAGGCCCGAGCCAACAGTGTTTTCGCTTTTTCATCCTTGTGCTTAAAAGGCCATAGCGCTTGCATTTTTTTTACCTAGAGAGCCCTTATTTTTCACACCACTAATTGTACTTTGCAATGACAGGCTTAATTTTTGCATTAAGTATGCTTGGAAACTAGACAAAAAGTGGTGAAATTGAAAAAAATATATATATTTTTTTTATTTGGGGAGGTTTCGTGTTTACGTCGTTCAACCTAGGGTAAAACTGACTTGTTATACATGTTCCTCAAGTCAGTGCGATTACAAGAATATGTAACTTGTCTAACTTGTCTAACAGTTCGGGCGATTACACACATGGTCATACTAAATGTTTATTTATTTATTTTTACCTCTAAAATGGGGAAAGGGGGATGTTCCAGACTTATATTAGGGGAGGGGATTTTTTATTAATAAAAATAGATTGCCGAGCAGGGATCACCGCCATTACAGCACAGACCCCCAGCCGATGCAGATGCAGGGAAGGCTCCTCCGCGATCGCATCACTGGGGAGGTTGAGGTAGGGCAATCCCCCCACTAGACCCCCAGGGATGGCCAAAACAAGCCTTTTAAATGCAGCTGTCAAGTTTGACAGCTGCATTAAAAAGGATAATTAGCGGGCATGGCGATCGGACCTTGCCCACTAATTGCTGCGGTCCCAGCCTGCAGTGATTGCGGTGGTTCAGAGCGGGCACCCCTCTGAATGCCTTTAACGACGCCAGGGCGTACATCTTGTTGTCTTAAAAAGCAATACAGCCATATGAGACAACCAAAATCAATGCAGTAGAACATAGCCCTTTATCAAAAGCAAGCACGGCTGCAATGAAAAATGTGTTTCCTTGTGGACCTACAGTAAATTGTCAGGCAGTGCTTTTAAATGGGTTGTCTAGGCTTAGAAAAATATTTCTGCTTTTTTTTTTTTTTACTAGAAACAGCACCTCTTCTGTTTGGATGTAGCTTTGCTAAATTCTATTGAAGTTAAGGGAGTTGAACTATAATACCTCATACAGCCTGGGGACAGGTGTGGTGCTGTTCTTGCAAAGAAGTTGCTATGCCTTTTTCGAACCTGGCTTAACCTTTTAACATGGCCAGTGGTTCCCATAGCTGGGGCAAAGGAGGTTGTATTTCTCTCTCCACACCTTTTCCAGAACCCCTGAGTCAATTCCCAAGTCTATTAAGATGGCGGCAGCAGCATTTATTACGCACACGCACAAAAAAACCCCTAAAACTTCTTTTGTTCTCCGGCTACAGTCACCTCCTGCCCGTTCAGCCAGTCACTGAAATGGGACAGAGTGGAGGGGAGGGAAACAGCCTGCTCAGCCAATCCCTGGCCGTGGTGCTGTCCCACCTTAGTCAGTCAGTGATTGACTGAGCATGCCGTCGCTTTTGTCTCAGGAGGTACAGCCTGCTTAGCTAATCACTGACTGAGACGTTAAGTCAATGAGGGGTTAAGTACAATAAGTACTGCAGAATCTGTTGGCACTATACAAATAAATATTATTATTAGTTGGTTATAGTATTGTACGAGCGTTACCAGCATTATCTGCGGCCCCCCTCCCATTCTGCGTGTTACAGGACTGCTCAATGCCCAGATCCTCCAAACAGCTCGCTATTGGCTGTGTGATTCCCAGATTTACCTTTCTGTGCTGTGAATCCCTGTGAATCAGAGTATTAGTTTTTTACTAGACAGGGAGGGACACAGACCACATAGGGGACCCTGTGCATTTTTTTTATAGGCAAGACAAGATTGATCACGTTTTTTCTAATTTGATGGTGACCAGAAATATTTTTTTTCCCCAGGGATCTTTCCTGGGTGTCCGCCTCTTCTCTCTCTATACACTCCAGATCGGACAGACCATTAGCAGGCTTGGCCTTCAATACCATCTCTATGCTGATGACACCCAACTATACACCTCTTCCTGTGACATCACCTCTGCATTCCTACAAAACACCAGTCACTGTCTATCTGCCATCTCTAATATTATGGCCTCTCTATTTCTTTGTAATCTTTAGTATTACCTCTCTCTAACCAACCTAAACCTGACATCTCACTCTAATTTAATTAGTCATGGACACCCTTCAGGATCTTTCCCCCACCCCACCCTGTCTCCCCGGACCTTACTACAGGGCACCTTGCTGCAGCCGATCTCTTGCAGCGCTGCCCACTCCGGCAGACCCCCTTGGAATTCAGCACCCAGCTGTCTGACCTCCAATTTCGCCCCACTCAGTGCAAGCCCAACACCCCCCCCCCCCCCGGAACTTTTAGTGCCAGACGACACCCCCAACCTCTGTGGCCCCCGGTACCCTGCCAGAAGATTGACCCCCCCCTCCCTTATTCCGCCCCCCAACCTCAGCTCCAGACACCCCATGCCCCCCCAATCCCCTGCCTCAAATTCGACCCCCCCATTGCCCCCCTGAAACCTGAGCACCCGACACCCCATTAACTCCCAGTCCCTCCCATCCCTGCCAGAATCCCAACCCCCCTTTCCATCTGACCTTGAGGACCATCACCTTCCAAATCTCAAGAAGGAAGGAGAAGAGGACTACTACTACTCCCATCATGTCCTGCTAACAGTCTATGATAAGAGTTGTAGTTTTACAACATGTGGCCATTCAGGTTGCAGAACTACTACTTCCATCATGTCGTGCTGACAGTCCATCATGGGAGTCGTAGTTTTACAACATGTGGCCATTCAGGTTGCAGAACTACAACTCCCATCATGTCCTGACATTTTTTTATGATGGGAGTTTTGCAACCTGTTTGCTCTCCCTGTTGCAGAACTACAATCCCCATCATGCCCTATTGGCAGGTAATAATGGGAGTTGTTGTTGTGCAACAGATTAGAGGATGACACAGTATAGGAAGGGGGGAGGCAGGGGCACAGTAGAACTACATCTCCCATCATGCTGTGTGCAGTAATATGCAGCACTACATCACATAATGGGAGTTGTAGTTCTGCAACAGATTAGAGGATGACACAGTACATGAGGGGGAAGGGGTACTGTATATGAGGGGTGACAATGGTAGGGAACATGAGGGGTGACAGTGGCGCTGTACACGAGGGGAGACTGTGGCAGGGTACACTAGGGGCGATGTGGGTACTGTCGGCATACTAGACCATAGAACACTTCTTTTTTTTCTGATCAGGAAATCCTGAAGGTATTTCCTGATGGTTTCCTGATGGTAAAAATGGATTTGAAGTCTGTGCTTCTACCCGGGAGTACTTTGTTTTTACTGTAAGTTTGCTGATCTCTAGTACCATCCATTAGAATTAGGTCACCAGAGGTTATTAACCACTTAAGGACTGGGCCATTTTTTTACCTAGAGACCCACATGTGCCCTTATTTTTTGCGCCACTAATTTTACTTTGCAATGACAGGCTTAATTTTTGCATAAAGTATGCTGCAAAACCCGGAAAAAATTAAATGTGTGATGAAATTGAAAAAAAAACAACAGCTTTTTTAAAAAAAATTTGCGGAGATTTTGTGTTTACGCTGTTTCCCTTTATGCATGTCTGACTTTGCGAGTCTGATATGTAACTTGTGTAATTTTATTTGATGGCTTTTAAAAAATTAAAACCTTTTTTAACCTCTTAAGGACGGAGCCAATTTTCGTTTATGCGTTTTGTTTTTTCCTCCTTGTGTTTAAAAGGCCATAGCAGTTGCATTTTTTCACCACATGAGCCCTTATTTTTTGCATCACTAATTGTACTTTGCAAAGGCAGACTTAATTTTTGCATAAAATATGCTGCGAAACCAGAAAAAAATTATGCGTGCGGTGAAATTGAAAAATAAACGCAATTCTTTCTCTTTGGGCGGTTTTTGTTTTTATGCTGTTTGTCCTATGGAAAAACTCACATGTTATATATGTTCCTCACGTCGGTACGATTAAAACGATATGCAAACGATATTAAAACCTTCTACAGAGATCGGTGCTCTATTGCTTTGGCCTGCTGAAGGCCAATACAATAGAATACCGAGCCGGGATCAGCGTCATTACGTCGCTGAGGCCCGGCCCAGTAAGATGAAGGGATCCCCCCTCCGTGATCGCATTGCAGAAGGGGGGAATCCGCCACTAGGCACCAGGGATGAGCTGCATTTAACACTGTTAGATGCAGCTGTCATGTTTGACACCTGCATCCAATGGTGTTAATTAGCGGGAGCGGCGATCGGACCGATCCCGCTAATAGCTGCAGTCCCGTGCTGCAGATAGCCGCGGTGCGGCCCACCCTCTGAACTCCTCTTACGGACATATGACGTACGGGTACGGCATTTGTCCCTAAGAGGTTAAAAATAAATGTTCCTTAAAATTGCTCTATTACCATACTTATAACGCTTTTATCCTTTAGTCTATGGAGCTGTATTTGGTGCCATTTTTCGCGCTATGATCTTTACTTTAGATCGGTATAGATTGTGCATATGCAACTTTTTGATCGCTTTTTATTACAATTTTTCTGGATTTGATGCAACCAAAAATGCGTAATTTTGCACTTTGGAAATTTTTGCCGCTTACACCACTTACCGTGAGAGATCAGGAATGAAATGAATTAATAGTTCAGGCGATTACGTACATGGAGATATCAAATATGTTTATTTATTTTTTTTAATTTATAAAATGGGGAGAGGGGGGTGATTCAAACTTTTATTAGGGGAGGGGATTTTTTTATCACCATTTTTTTTTACACACATACTAGAAGTCCCCCTGAGGGACTTTTAGTATTACTACTCTGATCTCTCATTGAAATCTAGGCCGTATAGGTATACTGCATAGATTAATGAGATAGGTGTTCTATTGCTCTCGGCTGCTGTACAGATGCGGGGATCGCTCCTCCGTGATCACGTCGTGGGGGTGGGGGGGCATCCCCCCACTAGACACCAGGGATGGGGAAAGTAAGCATTTTAAATGAAGCTGTCAACTTTGACAGCTGCATTTAAAAGGCTTATTAGCGGACACGACACAGTCCCAGGCTGTAGATAGGACCCGGGATTGCAGTGGTTCAGAGCGGGGTCGCCGCGTGTCAACCCTCTGAAAACCCTTAACGATGCAAGGGCATACATTTACTCAAGCGGATTCTGCAGCTCACCCCTGCTCGCAGATTCCAGATTCTGCCTGAAGAATGAGCGGGTTCATTCTTCGGGCAGACGGCGGAATTCGGCAAACCATAGAATAAAGCCTATGGGACAATCGAAGATGCACACGTCTGCAAGCGGGGGAGAGCTGCGGAATCCGTGGCAGGTGATCCGCCAGGATTCTATAGTATGCACATACCCTTAGGCCCATTCACACTATGTAATCGGAATCATGCTGTCAGGATGGTATCTCTGCGGAGCATTATGCGCCCCTCTGTTCGTGCTGTTCGGCCGAATAGGCACTGATTTTCTTGTATCCTGTTTCTGTGTTTTGTTTTGCTGTGTGTGAACTCTGGTTTATTGCTCACCTGGGTTGGGAGACACACTCGACTTCACCTGCTGAGTTCTGTCTGGCCATGGTTAATCTGTGTTCTGGTTCTGCTGTGACTGACAGGTCATCCTGCCAGTGGATCTGTCTTGTTCTCAGGTTTCTGTGCTTGGAGATAAGGAGGATGGTCCAATTACCAGACCAGAGCCCTGGCCTCCTATATAACAAACCTCAGTCTGTGCACTTATTGCTGGTTATTGACTTGTCTCTGCCCGCTTGTATCTTCTGTGTATTTGCTATCCCTGATCTTTGCCTTATTCCTTGACCTCCCTTGCTTGCCGCCTGCCCTTTACCATATTGCCTGGACTTTGACTACGTTTATAGGATTGTGATTTTGTACTTTTGCTGCCTGATTGTTGTGACCCGGACTGTTTACTATCCTTCATTGTGTTTTGTCTGTCTGTCTTGTATTTGTGTTCCACCTAGCCAGTGCAGGGACCGCCGCCAAGTTGCTCGCCGCCGTATTAGGGCGGATTGTGGCAAGTAGGTAGAGGACAGTGGGCGGGGCTGAGCTTAGGGCTCACTGTCTTGTCTTGTCCTGCTGTCCGGTTCCTGACACATGCCTTTAATCTCATTGAACCAGAAGGATGGTGCGCCTCCGCTTAAAGAGTTGACATGTGAACTGGGCCCTATAATGACTGCTGAACAACAAAAGTATATAGTGTTAGAGATCATATCAGGAAGAGGAACATACATTCCGGCTCAAAGAGCAAAGAAAAACCTTGCAGGACAGCTCTTACACAGCAGGTGGGAGAAAGAAAAGAGAGGGCTAAAAAGGATGTCTGCAAGAGAGGAGCCCCACTATCCAAATGTCTGTCAACAGATATCAGGGAATCCAGGGCGAGCAAAGAAAACAAAAAGAAATTACATGACCTCCACCAGTCTGTTGACAGCTGACATTATGGCATCCATTTGTGCTGCTTGTGCCAACTTTTGACTCTGTTTGCATGGTGCAACAAAAACAGGATTCTTCTAACCCATTGTTTTTCAACTCCAGTCTTCAAGACCCACCAACAGGTCATGTTTTGAGGATTTCACAGGTGATATATTTTTAGTCAGTGCACCAGTAAGTGCCACAGCTGTTCGTTGAAACTGCCATAGCTGTTCGTTGTATGGGATATCCGCAAAACATGACCTGTTGGTAGGTCTTAAGGACTAGAGATGATCGAACATCGGAAAATATTAGGTGCTATCGAACCCTAACCTATTACCTAGGCTGTATCCCGGAATTCCAGGCGGTACTCGGGCTGTCTCCTTCTTCCCCGCGGAACGGGAAGGCATCAAGAATCAAATGTGGAAGGATTGACAAGGTTCGAGTTTGGTAGAATCTAAGATTTCCCGATGTTCGATTATTTCTATTGAGGGCTAGAGTTGAGAAATACACTACCTTTACGTATGTGTAGAGCTTTGGCTGTCCAGGCATGATGGGAATACTTGTTTTGCAACAGCTGGAGCGCTGTGAGTTGGACACCCCTGTTATAGTGGTATTCTGTTAAGAAATTAGTTACATAACAATATGAAAAGTTGAATTTTAAAGCGTATGTACCATCAGGTACTGTACATCGCTTCAGGTTCTTTACCTTAACAGATTCGCACCAACGCGGGAATTCTAGTGGCGTGGTCCTTTTTTTGAACCGCCACCCAATTCCTGTTCACAGCGCCAGTCTATTCCCAAGCACGGACATAGAGCAATAGGGGCATTGCCCCCATTTCATGAGAAATAGCAAAATTTGCATTTGTCTAACTTAATTATGTAACATTTGTATTACCAGCATTGTTATGCACGCAGCAACAGCAAATATGTGTACTTATTTTCTACATTTTTATTTGCACTTGGGGATATGGGGATTATGTGTGTTTTTCACTCTTTTTTACTTTATTTTACTGTCCCACCTTGGGGACTTTGCTGTCTGATTGCCTAAAGGCAGTCACATTACATTGTATTGCTTACCCACACTGCATTGTATTGTGTTTGTCATAGGAATTGCTGATCAGACTCAGCCTTATTGCTGAGCCTGATCATCTTCCAAAGTTATCGCACTGGAGCCCTCAGGGAGGCCTCTGGTTGTCATAGCTACCATCGGGGCTGTGCGATCGCTTAGCACACCCTCTATATCGCTATAGTCTGGGCAGGTGTGTCTAGTCAATACAGAACTGCCCTACACTATGTGAACAGTACAGTGACAAGCTCATACTACTTGAATTACATCAATAATCCAGTCATTGTTCCTCTGCATAAACAACACAAGTCTAATATTCATGGATGACAATGCTCCAGCTCAGGGGCGTAGCTAATGACTCCTGGGCCCTGGTGCGAAAGGTCAACTTGGGCCCCCCCCCCTTCCTCGACCAAGTGATGCTATTGGTGTATATATATATATATATATATATATATATATATATATATATATACACCGAGACAGATATTACCAATAACACCAGCATATAAGGAAGATAGGAAGATAAATATTATCACCATACATATTACCGTCATATTGTTACTGACCAAATCCTGTATACTAAGACCAATAAAACACAGTACCAGATAACAAGTAACAAATAATTCCACCACATACAGACTAACACCACCGCTGCTACTGACTAACACCGCCACATACTGACTAACACCAACGCTGCTACTAACACCACCACATACTGACTAACACCACCTCTGCTACTGACTATTACCACCACCTACTAACACCACCGCTGCTACTGAATAACATCCACTGTACACTTATCACCGCATCCAGTCATATAGAGGTGGACGCAGCTCCACACAGGCTCTATACACCATATACATTACAGTGCAGTTATATCCGGTGACTTACAGGGGACGTCTTCTCTGATCGGAGTTCTTCCCTTTTCATCTTCTTCTCCATCCGTCCTGGGCCATCATGAACTTCTCCGAGCCACGAATCCACAGAATCTGCCAGACAGACATATTAGGCTCCTCACACTGACACCATCCTCATCTCTCTACAAACTGCACATTTTTATTGGCCCCTTTATGCCCTCATTTAGTGGTTAGGCTGACTCTATGTGACCCCCTTATAGTTTATGCCCTATATGTAGCCTCCTTATAAATGGTCCTCCTCTGTGTATCCCCCTTTATAGTATATGCCTCCTACTATGTAGCCTCCTTATAGATGCCCCCTCTGTGTATACCCCCTTATAGATGGCCCCCTCTCCCCCTATGTTGCCCCCCTTATAGATTGCCCCCTCTCCCCCTTATAGATGCCCCCCTTATAGATGGCCCCTTCCCCCCCTTATATATGCCTCCCTTATAGATGGCCCCTTCCCCCCTTATATATATTGCCCCCCTATAGATAGCCCCCTCTCCTATAGATGGCCCCTTCCCCCCCCTTATAGATGCCCCCCTCTGCTATAGATGGCCCTTCCCCCCTTATAGATGGCCCCCTCTCGCCCCTCCTTATAGATGGTCCCCTTCTTCCCCCCTTATAGATGGTCCCCCTCTCCCCCCCTTATAGATGATCCCCCTCTTCCCCCCCTTATAGATGGTCCGCTCTCCCCCCCCCCTTATAGATGGTCCCCTCCCCCCTTTAGATGGCCCCCTCCCCCCCCCCTTATAGATGGTCCCCTCTCTTGCCCCCCTTTATAGATGGCCACCTCCCCCCCCCTTTATAAATGTCCCCCTCTCCCCCTCCCTCCTATAGATAGCCCCCTATTTCCTTTATGAAAACAAATAAAAAAAACACACACAACTCACCTAACAATGCGCTCCCCCGGCGATCTTCTTCTTCAGCCTCTGTCTGCCCCCGGATCATGCGCTGCTGCCGGGGGTGTCGCGTCCTATCCCCGGCAGCGTGCGCATCATAGAGTTCCCTGTGCTGAGACCTCCAGCACAGGGAGCGTCTCTAATGTGCGCTCCCTGTGCCGGAGGTAACAGGCACACAGGGAACTCTATGATGCACACGCTGCCGGGGATAGGACGCGACACCCCGGCAGCGCTGCTGCATGATCCGGGGCAGACGGAGGCGGCCTCTCGTGACCGCAAGCAACACAATGTTGCTTGCGGTCACAAGAGGGATTGATGAGGGGGGGCCTCAGGGGCCCTGCGGGCCCCGCGGGCCCCCCCTTGTGGCGGGCCGGGTCGCAGCGGCGACCGCTGCGACCCTGGTAGTTACGCCACTGCTCCAGCTCATCCAGGTCGCATAATTAGGGAATGGCTGCTGGAGACTGGGGGACCTCACTTAGAGTGGCCTGCACTTTCTCCAGACCTGAATCAGCTAAGTTAAAATGTTGAGGCTTGTAACTCTATATCCTAAAACGTCAATGAACCGAGGGCTGCTGTTAAAAAAGAGTAGGATGCAATGCCTCAGCAGACGATAAGTGCAAAATCTAAAGCGAATGTATGATTAGGTACAATTTATCACTTTAAGTTTTTATTATATATGAAGAGAGTGCAGTAGCGGATTACAATAGGTCCTTTTCGGGCAGTAGCCCGGGGCGCTGAGCTCCTGGGGGGGCCCATGGCCACCCAAAAAGACTTATACTTTCAGTATTGGTGTATTGGTGTACTGTCTCCTGGCTACATTTCTGCCATGATTTGTCAAAAATCGCTGCTTTTTTACTGCAATTTTTTTTACCAAAAATCTATTTACCATGATATTATCTATCCTGTACTATGAACACCACGCTAGTGTTGCCATAGTTACAGTGGCATGGGGGGCCCAGGTCTGATGAACAGCCCGGGGCCTATGGTAAAGTTAATCCACCCCTGACAGAGTGGCTCCACTGTGGGGATGATCTTTAACCCCGATTCCCGCGCATTGCGCCGATCTATGGTATAAAGCACTGGGGGTTGACCCGCCCGCCCCTAGTTTGACGATCTCCCTTCTGTTACATGCCTTCATTAGAATCAATGGAGCTGTGTCACAGAGGGGAGAGGGTTTCGTCACACTGGGGGCCGACAGGCCCGCCACCAGTGCTTCATGCCGGGCTGGTGTCCGTTCAGTTCATGTAAAAAATTTGAAGCAATGTACCAGATGATATATTCACTTTTAAAAGTAAGTAAATTGTAAAAACATTAAGGACACAATACAGAAATCCAAAGAGATCCAGTGTCATACACTAGTCCCTAGTGCAAAAAAAGGTCTCAGTTATAAAAAGAAGCTTTCTAAACACCTCTAAATTTACAGAGAAAATCATTTGGTTTGTATTCCAATACCAACAGTAATAGAAAGTAGATAGATAAATAAATAAAGAAAACGTAAACATAAAAAGAGAAACATAACAAAGATACACAGGTGCTAAATCAGCAATAAAGCATGTGATAGGTCAACGGCATTTTAGCCTATGACATGCTTATAGTTAATACGAGACTAAAGGGCCTCATACACTTTATACTAATTGCTTGGCTGTCAGAATAAGGTGTATGGAGAGTGGTCCGGAGTGGTCGAATTTCACTACCTTCCTTCTTTGAGAGATATATTGTAGCCAGAGCTGTCTGGCTGCAACTTACCCCTCCCTATAGAAAACACAGGAATGTTCAGCCATATTGAACGTTCATGTGTATGAGGAGGACGGGGGACATATATTTCAACTGAATTATCCATGATCTGTTAATCAATAAATAATTTAATTGTTATGCAACTCATCAGATCGCAGATGTAGACTCCATTATACAAATGCTCAAAGCCTCACTAATAAAGCTAAGGAATTAGAACTCATAATGGTGGAAGAGAAATATGATATAGTGGGGATAAGCGAGACATGTCTGGTGTCAGGGAGTCCTGGGGTCCGGGAGGATGGCGGCCCCTTCTCTCGAACCGCAACCCCGGTCCCTACCTACTTGCCCCCCTGGTCTAAACCCCAGGGCAGCAACTGGGCGACAGTCCCTAGCCTAACTAGGGATACAGGGCAGAAGACAGAATACACAGACAGGTATACAATAACAGGTCAGACAGTCCGAGTCAGCAACAGGAGGTAACGTCAAAATCCAATTCAGTAAGCAAAGGGTAAACAGAGTCCAATTCAAGGCCAAGCACAAGATGTAACATGGTACAGAGGGGTGAGGCAGAGGCAAAGTCCAGGTCCAAGTCCAATTGTCAAATAACAAGCAGTATAACAAATACGCTGGTGTAGCTGGAGACCAAACATACACTGGCAACTTCTGATAGAACTGGCCAGACTAAATGCTGCCAGAACTCCCGCCCCAGCCCCTGATAGGAGCAAGGAGTCTGACAGCAGTGATGCAGACCAATAGCAGCCAGGGAGCCCTCCCTGTGCTCTAAATGGAGCAAGCCCCAGGAGCAATGCAACACCTGAAGGCTTAACCCCACAAGCACCAGAGAGAAATCAGGAGAAACATGAAGCCGGGTGTCAGCTCCCTGGGAGCACAGAAAGAAGTGTGTGAATCAGGTCAGAGACATAGGGCGTTGGCTGGTTCTTCCACCCGAATTCACACACAGGGGACGAATTCTAACAGCTGGATGAGAGCTATGACTGGGCCATTAATATCCAGGGTTATAGTCTATTCAGAAATTACCGTAAAAATAAGAAGGGGGGGGGGGTCTGTCTATCTATTAAATCCTGCCTTAAGCCCATTCTGCGGGAGGATATAAGTGATGATAATGTGGAGTCTCTTTGGGTAGAAATAAGGGGAGGGACGAGGAATAATAAAATTCTTATAGGAGTGAGTTATAAATCTCCAAGTATAGTGGAGGAATCCGAATATCTTCTTATAAGACAAATAGACACGGCCGCGAAGCAGGGGAAGTCATTATTATGGGAGATTTTAACTACCCAAATATAAACTGGAAAACAGAAACCTGCAGCTCCAGGAAGGGAAGCGGGTTTTTGGAAATAGTAAAAGATAATTACCTTTCCCAACTAGTACAGGAACCAATAAGAGAGAGGGCACTCCTGGACCTGATCTTAACCAATAGGCCAGACAGAATATCAAAAATAGAGGTGGGGGGGGAAGTCACCTACATAATAGTGACCATAACATGGTAAGTTTTCAATTATCCTTCAATAAAATGATTAGTAGAGGGGCTACAAAAACATAAAATTTCAGGAAGGCTAATTTCCAAAAAGAGAGGACCTTGGGAACATAGACTGGGACAATGCCTTCAGAAATAAAAGTACACAAGAAATGGGACATATTTAAGGGCATCCTGGGTAAATCGTGTGAACGACACATAACATGGGAATAAAAGTAGTATAAATAGGAGAAATCCAATGTAGTTAACTTCAGCTGTAAGGGGTGCAATAAATGATAAGAAACTAGCATTCAGAATACTAAAACAAGAAGGTAGTGGGGCAGCATTGAGCAACTATAAACATAAGAATAGAATGTGTAAAAAACAAATAAAAGAAGCAAAAATTTCAATAGAAAGAAGGATAGCCACAGAAAGTAAAATGAATCCCAAAATGTTCTTCACCTATATAAATAACAAAAGACAAAACCGAAATTGTTGGTCCCCTCAAAAATAATCTGGGTGTAATGGTGGAGGGGGAAGAGGAAAAGGTCAATCTATATGGGAGTATCTTAATGAAAATATTCTTATGACGCATCAGCATGGATTTATGAGAAATCGATCCTGCCAGACTAATCTGATTGGCTTCTATGAAGAGGTGAGTTATAGACTGGACCTGGGGGAGGCTGTGGATGTTGTGTATCTGATACTGTGCATTCGTTACTGTGCATTCGATACTGTGCCACATGAAAGGTTGGTCTACAAAATGAGGATGCTGGGACTTGGGGAAAACGTATGCAAATGGGTAAGTAACTGTCTGTGTGACAGAAAACAGAGGGTAGTCAATGATGGAACATATTCAGATTGGGTTTTAGTTACTAGTGGGGTACCACAGGGGTCAGTGTTGGGTCCATTTCTTTTTAATATTGTAGAATCTCCATTTTTGCAGATGATACTAAACTGGGTAGAGTAATCAGCACAGAGGAGGATAATATTATATTACAGAGAGATTTAGAGAAGCTAGAGGCTTGGGCGGTGAAATGGCAAATTAAGTTTAATGTGGATAAATGTAACGTTATGCATTTGGGTCTGTAGAAATAATAAGTACAGTTATGGGCTAAATAATAAAACACTGGGTAAAACTACTTCCGAAAAGGACCTGGGGGTATTGCTGGACAGTAAACTCAACTTTAGTGATCAGTGCCAGGCAGCAGCTGCCAAGGCTAATAAAATAATGGGATGCATCAAAAGAGGTATTGATGCTAAAGATGAGAACATAGTTTTGCCTCTTTATAAATCACTGGTCAGACCACACATGGAATACTGTGTACAGTTTTGGGCACCGGTATATAAGAAGGACACAGCTGAACTGGAGCGGGTGCAGAGGAGGGCAACAAAGGTCATTAAGGGAATGGGTATGTTACAGTACCAGGACAGGTTATCACGCTTGGGGTTATTTACGCTAGAAAAAAGACGTCTTAGGGGCGATCTGATCACAATGTACAAATATATGAAAGGACAGTACAGAGGTCTTTGTAGTGATCTTTTTACTCCTAGGACTGTAACCATGACAAGGGGGCATCCTCTACGTCTAGAGGAAAGAAGATTTTACCATTAGCATCGACGCGGGTTCTTTACTGTACGAGCGGTAAGACTGTAGAACTTTCTGCCACATGATGTTGTCATGGCCGATTCATTAAATAAGTTCAAGGGAGGCCTGGATGCTTTTCTTGAAAAATATAATATTACAAGTTATGGGCATTAGATTTCCAGTGATACATTGATCCAGGGATTATTCTGGTCGCCATTGGAGTCAGGGGGTTCTCCCTGTGGTGGGGCTGTTGTCGTCTGCCTCGTGGGGGGGTTTGCCTTCCCCTAGATCAACACAGTAGGGTTTCCCTAGGTTGAACCTGATGGACTCTTGTCTTCTTTCAATCTTTTTTTACTATATTACTATGTATGTTACTATGATAGTGTGGTGTCAGAGGTCACGGTGCAAGTCTGAAAACAAAGTACATATGCATATGCAGATGTCCACCAGATTTTCCATCTAAGCCGCAAAATCACAATTGGGCAATCCAGTCTGGGAAAAAATATCCGAACACTAGAGCTCAAAGCTCCAGCCCCAGCTATCATGCCGCCATATTGTAACTCGGCGCATATGGGCAAAAAGACTGAAACCACAACATGTGACAACAAGTGTTAGTGCTTCCTATACAATAATCCAGATGCTGTTTACCTATAATGTTTATGTGGCTGATTTACCCCTTATTGTGTCCATCGCTTTTGTTTCTCATACATATTATTTATAATCACATTAATTATTTATTACCTACTTTATTATCTACTTCCTATTACTGTCGGTATGGGAATACAAACTAAAGGATTTTCTCTATGAACTATGGGATCATTTATAGGTATTTAAACAGCTTCTTTTTACAATAATTCTTTTTTTTTTTTTTGTCTCACTAGGGACCGGTGTACTATACTGGATCTCTTTGGATTTCTGTATATAGTGTTTTTAATGTAAATTCTCACTGCCTTTTATGAACAATCATGGTGGATGTGCGATGCTTTACTTGTCTCAAGCCTTTTTTTTTCTTTTGTTTTTCAGGTTAGAAAACTAGTCAGCACCAAATTTGTCTATGAGCTTTGTAAGGTATTGTGCTTAATCCCCACTAAAATCAACAATGCTGAGCGGCAGTACTTGAAACCTCCCATGAACATGTGTGATGATAACAATAATAATAATAATAATAATAATAATAATAATATACAATACTACCTTAGTTGTGCTGTCATGTAGGTCGTGATTCTCCAGTATTCGGTCCTTAACATGCTCATATGTCATTGACATCAAACGACACCAGTCCACAGTAGTCATTTTTGAGACGCTACATCAGTACGGCTTTAATATATATATATATATATATATATATATATATATATATATATATATATATATAGTATTAACAGCAATTGTCCACTTAAACCCCTAGTAACCTATGCCCAATTTTATGTTTATTATATTTGCCCTATAGTTCTCAATATTAGGGAGTTAAATGACGGGCTATAAGTGACAACCCTTGAAATTATTACCGTAACACCTATACTATTAATAATTTAATGTCCTAAATACGACCTAAGCAGTAACCTGAACCAGACATTTTTATGTTAACATTGTTAAACTAACCAGACTCTTGTAGTACATTACTTTATACTCCAACATGGATGGATTACATACCATGTACTGCCTAGTACCTCTCTAATAATTATAATACTGTACATACATCACACTATACATCACAATAATCCTTGCTCTGTCCATTTTAAGCATTCTACACAAACAAAATGACAGTGTGCAGCAATGATCACAGGGTCCTCCACTCCATGCAGTCATCTTCCCACTAGAGCCAGCAGCATCCTTGTACTCATCCTGCATTGAACACACAGGTATCAGCTATTGGGTGGAATATGCAGATCACACTGTGACGTGTAGGAGCTTAGATCCTGACAGCAGAAATAGGGCAGGCAACAGCAAGCAGCACTTAGAGCTCTTCAGCTGTGGATTGTGACTGAGACCCCTTACTAAGGTTCTTCTTCTTGGCACACTCTGTTCACATAAAGAAGCCAGCTTTTCCTTCTCTTCCTGTGAGATTTTATTCCCACTAAGTAAATAGTTTTCCCTGCAGTGGCTTTGCCATCCTTCACTCTTGCATCCCCCCTGCTCCTCTTTGGTACAGCACAGGTAAGTGCTTTCTCAATTTCTCAATATGTGGATGGGAAGATGTTGTACTGCTAAAGTGCTAAATGGGCAGCTTTACACAGCAACAACATTGTCAGTATTGCTAAAGAATTGTGCAGGCAATAGGCATGTACAGTATAGGAGAGATGGAGGAAATCTTAAAGTCAGCAATTGCAAGGCTCAGGGTGAGCTGGGAAATGCAGGGTAAGGGATCTGATGAGGATGTGTGCTCTCAGGCTCCCTGGCAAGGTTGCTTTGCTCCTTCATTAATAGGCTGAGATTAAATGAATGAGAACTCCAGCTGTCTCTCTCCCTGGACCACAATGAAAGAATCCGCAGCGTCCAGCTCAATGCCTTGTGTGGCTGCTCATAGCATGGAGCCTTTAGGTTGCTTTACATTCCTTTTAGTGCATGGTACATAGGAAACTATTGATCCTGACAGTTAGCATTTTTGCAAAATGAGATTATAGTCACTTCTCTTCTAAGTTAGGGCAGAAAGCCTTCAGGGAGCCAAGTCTTTTCTCATTCATTCAAAGTATTGTAGGTAAAGAAATGCTGCAGATTAGTGCAATGTGCCTTTTTTTTCTCAGTGGGCATACAATGTATACTGCATTAAACATTAGCATCATGTAATTCCCAGTCATAAGGTGGATTGTGACAGATCCCTTAGGGAGATTAACTATCTCATCAAAGCGGTACGCCATGTGTAGTATACAGCATATATAGCGATGTGTTTGATCATTACTGTTTGCTTAAAATTAAGTATTAGAAATGACAGGATCAATGTTGAGTGTCAATTCCATTTCTAGCCACTTAACCACTTTTCATGCACATGTACTGCCAATATGGCTGTGTAGTTGTATATATTATTCCGTATGCCTTATTCTTGCAAAAACTTTTCAGTTGTACCGTAAATGTGCGTTTAGTATACAGTATATACATATCTTTATATAGTCAAACTATTTATATCACAACCTGCATTAAGTATTGGTTAATATAGGAAAGGTCAATACTGCAAAAAGTTTAATACTCCCCCCCCCCCCCCCTCCTTAATTTTAAGGTCCTCTTTTGCTGTTTAATAAAATAGCCCCTGATGGCTGATCAGCTGTATTGATCAGCATTGATCTCGCTGGCTCTTTGATGTGACATATTAGCAGTGAAGCATTTCAGTGCACAAACAAGTTAACAGCCTATATCAATAACATTGAAATGAGAGTGGGGGTTATCATGGCAGTGTCAGATGAACAGTACAGCTCAGATGTCCTTTCACTGATGAACCTCAGACAGGGCATTAGAGATGGATATAGTGAGTATCTGTTTTATGGTACCTGCACTTACCTGTGCACAAGATGCTAACATCTGCTCTGGATTTATTGCCACTGTAGGATTCTGCAGTCCAGTGCACTTACTTTATAGGCTTTATATATGCTGTTCTGCTTGGCTGCAGTAAGCAGTATGTTCACCTAGGTTAATGTACAACTTAACGTAACTGGATTCTTTTTCTTGTATATATTTTATGCACACTTTTTAAAAACATGTATTGTCTATAGTCAGGAAAAATACAAATTTTATTAAAAAAAAAAAAAAAAAGCAATGCAGTTTATTTGCACAGCAACAAATATACTTAATAAAATTACTGTAATGATTCATCTCCCTAATACAAGATGATGTTACTACATACAGCCCAAGTGTCCTCCATCAACACACCTCTAGTGTCTAAGGTGCTTATTCTTAGTTGCATTCTCAAAGTGACCTCTAGGTGTCGCTTCATGTGTGATTCTAGGCTGTTACTTCTCAGCTCCTTATAATGCCACAATTCGAACTTTAAAAAGTTCATCAAAGGCAGATAAATGACTGAAATAGTTTTAGCTTTTCTTATGCTGTCACATTTCAAGGGATCAGTGCTCTGTAGCGTTAAATAAGCAGATTCACTTTACAAAGGCAAGGAACAGAACAGCAGCATGCATCTGTCAGATAGAAAGGAAAAGTAAATGGATAAGAGCTCTAATTAAACAAGAGAATGACAGGGAGGAATGCAGAGATTCCATACGTCTCCATGAAAAGCCTTACTGCATATTCATGATACACACCAGCCTGTGATATAAGGGATTCTTTCTGCACTCCATCCTTAAAAGTATTTTCCCTTTGTTAACATAGGAGAATGTTCAAGTCAGTCATTTACATATCCCATTGTAATAGACACTGATGGGTAAGATAGTTCCTAGTCTGAAAACAGTGTCGGTTTCCAAACTCTAATGCTACTGCATAATTACTAGACGTGCAAACAGTTCTGAAGCAAACAAGTATATAATAGCATGTTCCTATAGATCCAGGGATCTGTATATTGCATGTACTCTGTACACAAATACAGTGAGAGGAATAAAATGTAAAGCGTGAAGTACAAGGTCAGCAGTGTTATTACAGCCTGCTATATAGTGTATGTAGCTATCTATCTATGCACATGAATTCCTGAAGGGAGATTATAGAATTACTTGTACTTCTATGGTCTAGTATTATTAATCTGAATTAGTGAATTCACAAAGAAATCAGATCCATGTACAGTAGGTAAACTTTTATGTATTACATATCATAACCTCCTACACTAAAACGTCTGACTTGTATATTGCATGCATTGATAATCATTTGCATCCATATTGACCCTATAGAAAATGCCTGTACTACTTTGATCACCCCCATCCTTGATATAAGTTGGCCAAATAATCTTTCTCCTTTAAATATAACTTTGGATTTGTATAAATAATTCTTTTGTGTGTCCGTGCCAATGTATCTAAACGCGGTACTCATACCACATGTGGCCTGCCTGACAATTTAATCTAACTTTGAGATGTTAGATAATTAAATGTTTCCATTATTATATATTTACTATCTATCTATCTATCTATCTATCTATCTATCACTAATCTCATCCATCAGTCAGCGTCATGGCTTTTGCTTATAATAGCACCACGACAACTATGCTAAATCTGAATTCTGACATACCCCATTGACTTTAATGAGGACTTTAATCAGGCTTCTGTCAAAGTGCCAATTTTATTGGTGGAAACCAGTAAAACCAATGAGAACAGAGCCTTACAGTCAACATTGCATGTAGAGCAGTATATAACATCAAAAGCACTATAATAATATTCATCTGTCTGGTAGTGACCTCCATATAACATTTATGCGGGACATGGTGTTATATCATAGTGCTTAGACTTTGCTTTCATCATACAGTGTCTTCTATGTTCAAAGCAATTAGGTCAGGCTTTGTATTATGTCGCATATGCTTCATATTGTATTATCTGTACTTCTAGAATTATTAATAGGTATTTTATACTTGGCCGTGTATTATTTCACCGATTCTTATACTCTTTATTCTTCATATTGTGACCTTGTTGCTTGTAGCATTAAAGGACAACTCCCACAAAAATTTTTTTTTGCTCATTTAACACACATTACAAAGTTATATAACTTTGTAATGTGGTTAAATACCCGGTCTGGCCCCCTTCCCCCACTTTCGGACCCCCGACCCCCCACCCCGGAAGTTAAGGAATGTATACATTACCTATTACGATCGTCACGGTCCTCTTCTCCGGGGCGGCATCTGGTGACGACGACGTCAGAGCCGAGGGGCGGTCCGGGTCTTCTTCCTCCTCGGCGTCTTCATGCAAAGTGAATGGGGATGAAAAGGCTGCTGGTGCACATGCGCACCAGCAGCCTTTTCATTGGCTGGAGCGCATCACATGGCTTCCAGCTTGCTCAGCCCTGATTGGCTGAGCTTGCTGGAAGCCATGTGATGCGCTCCAGCCAATGAAAAGGCTGCCGGTGCGCAAGCGCACTGGCAGCCTTTTCCATCCCCTGGACCCGGAAGTTGGAGACATCGCTGGATGGCGGAAGGCGGTGACGGAGAGGCGGACGGCGGGCGAATCGAGTGGCGATCGTCACCGGAGAGATGGTGAGTATGGTGTCTGTGTGTGTCTGTGTTTTTTTTTTTTTTGGGGTCCCGCGGGAGTTGTCCTTTAAGGGTAGGCATTTCATGCTTGGAGGTTTATTACATCACCTTGGTTCATCTTATAATTTTCATTCTTCATATTGTGACCTCTGGCAGTAATGGTAGCAGTTTTATGCTTGGCAGTATATTACGTCACATAGACTCTTAGACTTTTTTCTTCATGCCGTGACCTCTTTGTCTGTAGCATTAATGGTCGGCCGTGTATTATTTCCCAGATTCTTATACTCTTTATTCTTCATATTGTGACCTTGTTGCTTGTAGCATTAATGGTAGGCATTTTATGCCTGTCAGTGTATTACATCACAAAGGTTCATATACTTTTTATTCTCCATAGTATTATGTTAGACTTACATCACCTCGCAAATAAACTTCCACTTTTCATTCTGCATATAAAGACCTCTGTGCTTATTGCATATGTGGTACAGTATATCACATCACAAGGGTTCTTATACTTTTCATTCTTCATGTGTGTAGCATTAATTTTAGACTTTTTATATTTGGTATTGTTACATCACAGTTTTCATACATTTCATTCATCATACAGTGAAACTTCAATGTTTGTACTGTTTTTGTTGTGGAACTAGAGGTTAAATTTCTCCTTGAGGAGCCTGACATTGTATCACATAATAAGTTCCCTTACTGTTTTCCTTCTCACCCATGACCTCTGTGCACTTAGCTTTTATGTTGGACTTTGTATTATGTCACAAGGCTTCTTATACTTTCCATTCATCATACAGTGACCTCTGTGTTTGTAGCTTTACAGGTAGAAAATAAGGATTCTTCCAGTTTTCATTCTTCAGATCACAAGAGTTCTTATACTATAATTTATGTTCTTCATGCTTGTAGCATTAAAAGTAGATAGATACAGTGAAACCTCAATGCTTTTAGCGTTTATGTTGGACATTGTATTATTTCACATGCATTCCTATACTATACTTTTCTTTCATCATAAGGTTTCTTCTGTGTTTCTGGCATTTGTGTTAGAATTTGTATTATATCACATAGGTTTCTATACTTTTCATTGTTCATATTGTGACCTTGTGCATTAATGGTAGACATTTTATGCTTGGCAGTGTATTCCAGCACAAGGGTTTATCTTAGGCTGCATTCAAGTGTTCCATAGTAGTCCATGCACAGGAGCGGACCTCAGAACTGCTGGCACCATTATTCTTTATGATGCCGTGAGCTCTGAAAGTGGTAAATCTCTACGCTATTCTACTAACATAGTGTGCACAGACCCTATCTAAAGAGCGTGTGTCCTATACTTTTCTTTTATGTAATGAACCCTTTGTAAGACAATCTCTGACATATATACTACAAACAGTGTTCCTTCTTACCACAGTGATCTCAGTTCTTCTAGCTTTTGTGTTGGGCATTATATTGTTCCAATACTTTTCATCATATTGTGACCTCTGTGCCTGTAGACATTCTACATTGGTGGTGTATTACGTCACTAAATGTATTCTTCATAAAGATACCTATGCATTTATGTAGAACATTTCATTACATCATAATATTCTTTACAGTTTTCATTCTAACCCTAAGGACCTCTGAGCATGTACTGTAGCTTCTATGTTGGACATTGTGTTATATCACAAAGGTTTTCATCTTCCTACAGTGACCTTAGTATTTTAGATGGACATTGTATTACAAAGGATTTTATACTTTTTATTCTTCCGACAATGACCTCTGTGCGTTTATGTTGCACATTGTGTTGTATCACAAAGGTTCTAATACTTTTCATTTTTCATATTGTGACCTTTGTGCATGCAGCATTTATGTTGGACATTGTATTATAATCAATTTTTTTTCCATATTTTTTATTCTTCATATTTTGATCTCTTGTATTTTGTCACAAAGGTTCTTCATCCTCTTCTTTGTAATGTTACCCCTGTTCCCTAATTGATGGACAGACAATGGTGATTGTGGCACTTGTGTGGAGAGTCTTTTAATGAATTCCTAACCTGCCACACTCAATGTGCAATAACTATTCATATCAGTGATGTAGGGGCCCAATGCGCCAATGCAACTGGGCCTGTAGGCTGGGGGAGAACTACAGCGAGCAAACCTGCAGGCTCCACGCTCTCTGTATTCAACGGTATCAGCAATCACTGACACAAGTGAATAGCTTACTGTGCAATGGCGGGAGAGTAGTGATTAACCCCGTTACACAGGATGCAGACCTGACCAGAAGAGGCCAGAGCACTGGAGCACAGCAGGAACCTGGAAGGTGAGATTACCATCATGCCCTGTTAACAGTCCATGATAGAAGTTGTAATTTTGCAGCCTGTGGCTCTCCAGGCTTCAGAACTACACAGAACTACAATTCCCATCAGGTCTTGCTGACAATGCATGCCATAAGTTGTATTTTTGTAGCATGTGGCTCTCCAGGTTTCATGACTACAACCTCCAGCATGGACTTGCCAGCAGGGCATGAAGAAAGTTGTAGGTGTGCAATTTGTAGTTCTCCAGGAGTTGCAGAACTAAGACCTTTATCATGCCCTGTGTTTCTCCAGGTTGCAGAACTACAGCCCTCATCATGTACTTCTGACAGATCATGATGTGAGTTGTAGCTTTGCAGACTGTGTCTCTCCAAGCTGCAGATACGCAACCCTCATCATGCCCTGTGGACAGTCCATGATGGCAATTGTAATGTTGCAGACTGTGGCTCTACAGGTTGCAGAACCACAACCCTCATCATGCCTGATGACTCTTCAGTTTGCAGAACTACAGCCCCCATCAAATCCTACTGACAGTTCATGATGGGGGTTGGAGTTTTGCAATCTATGGTTCTCCTGTGTTTATTCTGTGCCTGATTTGGGATGGGAGTCATGCTAAAATTTTGCACCAGGGCCCACAAGGCTTTAGCTGTCCCCCTGAATCATGGCACATGTTCAGGGCTGTCACACATACCACCACTGGCAAGCAAGCTGTGTGGGTCAATTAAAGAGGGGGTGAGCATGACATCGCAGGGGGTATCCATATGTGCTGCAGCACTAGAGATCAGACTGACCTCGCTGACAGTATTTAATAAAGGAGCTTTTACTGAGGTATTGTGATGGAAAGGTTATAACAAAGTTTTACAGAGATTAAAGGAAACCCAGGATCAAAGACCTAGATATGCTGCCTGACCATAGCTAGTGATGGTTTCATCAGGGAATCTTCCAGACTTTCTAATGGATAATTTAAACCCAGTTTACAAGCGTAGAAGATTGTCAGCAGAGAAAGACCACATAACCCTTCCAGTCTGCACTTATATTATTTCATTTATTTTTACTTTAGGATATATAAAGGTTTATCCTAGGCAGGTTCACATTCGGGTAATATAGATTTACCAACCACATGTGCTGGAAGTCTGTTCCAAAAATCTACTACTACAGTACTTCAGTAAAATATATATTTTTTAATGTTCCTGGTGTTTCCAAACTAATTTCATATTAATTTTGCTTTTTGAGTCTTCCTGATATGTTTTTCTTCTTTGAACTAGGGATGAGCGAACTTTTGAAAACCGAAATGAACCTTGCAATAACGGCTAAATAATTGCAGCTACAATAGTGGGAGTCTGATAGGGTATAGTTTTGTTTAGTTGCAGTTGTTATTACAATGAAAAAAGTGGAAAAAATCAAAGTGCAAAAATAGTGAAAAAAAATTTAGCCAAGGTGTAAGTGATTACACGGGACATAGGACACAAAGTTCCTTGGACCCAGTAGGATGGAAAACAGACGTTTGACATTGGAACCAGCAGCAGTAATTGTACTGTATTGGACCTAGTGTGGAGGAGGGGGAGAAGGAGGCAGTAGCACTTGATTGCAAACAGCCCAGTATGGTTGAAAAAAGAGACTATTGGAGGAGGCGGCACCACTTGATTGCACCAAGCCCAGTATGATTGGGAACAGACTATTTGAGGAGGAGGCAGTACCTGATTGCACCCAGGCCAGTATGATTGTGAACAGACTAGTTATGGAGGAGTATTTTCAGTCTTGGAGTGGTGGCCTGGGACTCCTCACTGATGATGTTCACCGCACTTTTAAGAACACGGACGAGTGGGATGATGTCCTTGATGCCTGCTCACGGAGTCGCGTCCTCAAAAGGGATCAATAATTGGCACGACATGTTCGAAGAAACCTGTGCACTATGAGGTTTATCACATGTGCCATACAAAGTGTATGACTCCCTGCTGCACTGCAGAGAAAAGGTTCCTCCCTTTGTGGGCTACAACACTTCCCACCGTTAGTTGACCTTGGCTCAACCATTTATATATCTCCTACCTGATGGTCCGGAGGAGCTCCTGCCCACTGTGGCTTTGTTCATCCAGGCTCACAAGATGTAGGACAGGCTGAGAGCGCCGGTCTTCTGGGGAAATGTTGACCCATTGGGCAGTAACAGACATGTACTGCCCTTGCCCATAATTAAAAGACCAGACATCAGCACTGGGGTGAACGGTCTTGGACACCAAGATACCCAGTCACCAACATTTTTCTACACAACTGTGCAGTGATGGGACAGCAGATGGGACTTTTTTGGACTTTTTTTTGTTTCTCGGACAGTGATGGGACTTTTTTTGGACTTTTTTTGTTTCTCAGACAGTGATGGAACCTTTTTTCGACTTTTTTATTTTAACTTTTTGTTGTTGCAGCTAAACGGGGTTTTTCTTTTTTTTTAACCTGATTGTAAAGATATGAACTGATTTTCCCTTAATAAATTCGATAAGCTTGAACACTAAAGTTGCTTTCATGTGTCTTGGTTAATACTCACAGACAGCTGTCACATTACATTTTTGATTAGGCAGCACCCAGGTATATCTGAGGAGACTAATTTAAGGTCTCACCCTAACAGGGGTGACGTCACACATCTTGATATTCACGGAAAACCAGGATACAAGGGATTATAGGAGTAATAATCCCTTGTATCCTGGTCTATTCTGTTAAAAAAAAGTACAATTTTGTTTGCCGTTGTTATTTTTACCAGATTTTTAACGAACTTTCTCAAAGTTCGGTTCGGTGCCGAACCAAACTTTTTCCAAAGTTCGGAACGAAACTGGTTCGTAACGGTTCAGTTCGCTCGTCCCTACTTTGAACCCATTGTATTTTATTAATAAGTAGAAGCAGCTATTCAAATGGTCCGACTTACCCTGTCAAATGGTCATACATACTCCATCAAATGGTCAGACTTACTCCATCAAATGGTCAGACATACTTCATCAAATTATCAGCCTTAGTACATCAAATAGTCATCCTTACTCCATCAAATGTTCAGACATACTCCATCAAATGGTTAACCTTACTCCATCAAATGGTCAGACATACTCCATTAAATGATCAGACTTAGTCCCTCAAATGAACAGCCTTAGTCCCTCAAATGGTAAGCCTTAGTCCATCAAATGGTCAGCCTTAGTCCATCAAATGGTCAGATATACTTCCTCAAATGATCAGCCTTAGTCCCTCAAATGATCAGCCTTAGTCCATCAAATGGTCAGACATACTCCATCAACATAGGTATTTTCCTGATTACCAATTTTTGTAATGGTTTGCAAACTAACTTAAAGTTAATATGGTCCATCTATTGCATAAAGTAGCAACTGCCCCAGCTTCTATACAACAGTCCCCATGTTCTCCTAATGGCCACTTTTACTGTCATTGAAATACTGGGTACATTGAAGATGTATCGCCGGTTTTCTTACCCTTTGTATATTAGAAAAGAATATATCTGCCATTTATAGGTTTAGAAAAGTAATAGAAACATTTAGGTGTCCTTTTCAGAACTGTCAGTATGGAGGGGGTCGAGAAGGAGCATCCAGGCCTCTTGGGGATTTCATTTAATGATTTACTATGATAATAAAGTGATTATATAGCGTGTCCAGTATATGGCTTCCCGATAACTTCGATAAATGTCTGTATATAACATCACTTTGTTTTCAAAGCGGTAGGGTGTTAAGGCTGTATTGAATTGTGAGATTGAAAATCAATGGCAGACGGATAAAGGGAAAGTTCTAATGAGTAAATTACCCACATCATTAATGGGTTAATGCATATGTTGTTCGTTGCACAATTATTAGAAAAGCTGGTTACCTTAGGGTTCAGCTCCATGTTGAGTCTGGAGGCTATACAGCCTTTTAGCCCAGGGTCAAACAGCATCCATGCATTGCCCTGCAGGCTCAGTTAGGAGTTGTTTGCACAGATATATTCTCTTCTAGTAGCTGTAGTGTGTCTATGGGAGAATATTTATGAAAAATAGAATAAAAAAGAACATGCTAGAATGGTTTTGGTTTAGATTTGTACAAAAGCTGACGGAAAAGAAAAACCCCACATGCTCACTGAAATCGGAGGCATACCTGATGCAGTAAAGGCTTTATGTATCTCTGTGGGATGCTCTGTACATAGTAACATAGTAACATAGTAACATGGTAAATAAGGTTAAAAGAAAACAAGAGTCCATCAGTTTAAACCTTGGACA
The DNA here is from genome assembly GCF_027789765.1 of Dendropsophus ebraccatus. Taxonomy (NCBI): domain Eukaryota; kingdom Metazoa; phylum Chordata; class Amphibia; order Anura; family Hylidae; genus Dendropsophus; species Dendropsophus ebraccatus. The sequence goes on along the minus strand of NC_091454.1, from coordinate 41,450,125 downwards.
ACCCTACTGTGTTAATCCAGAGGAAGGTAAAAACCCCTATGAGGCAGATAACAATAGCCCCATCACAGGGAGAAAATTCCTTCCCGACTCCAATGGCAAGCAGAATAATCCCTGGATCAACATATCACTGGAAATCTAATGCCCATAACTTGTCATATTATATTTTTCAAGAAAAGCATCCAGGCCTTCCTTGAACTTATTTAGTGAATCGGCCATGACAACATCATGTGGCCGAAAGTTCCACAGTCATATCGCTCTTACAGTAAAGAACCTGCATCAATGCTGATGGTGAAATCTTCTTTACTCTACACGTAGAGGATCCCCCTGGCATAGAGAATTCCCCCTATGCTGTTTTTTAAATTTGGTTTTCAAATCTCCAGTTTGGCTGGGTTCACAATGTAATTGGGAACTACACTGTAAAGCCTTATGTGCACGTTCAGTATTTTTTTAATGTACATAGATTCCTCCCGCTATCCACCCGTTCAATCCGCTAAAAATTATGGATTTGGCACCTGTAGTGCATCCCTATTTCCGTAAATTTTAGATACACCTTTCAACATGTGAATAATGACTCATGCTTATTTTTTTTATGGACATAAGAGTTGCCAAAAGGTTACAATCCAAAGAAAATAGGGAATCTCATTGATTTCTATGAGAGAATTCACAAAAAACCATGCCCCTTTTTTCAGGATTGGTTTGCGTCCTTGTAATCTACTGATTGTGTGAATAGCACAATAGACATCTATGTGCACTAACTCAAGTACGGAAATATGGATCCGTAGATTATGGGACGGTGAATGAGGCCTTAGAGTTCTCTACAAATACCGTAAACATATTAATAGGGTAATATTAGCCTAACAGAGGGCAAAATTGTAATACAGGAAATGCAGAATAATCTATTCCATAAAATGGAATCTTGTAGAAAATGATGAACTATGTAATTTACCATTTTTGACATGGTAACCTGTGGGTGATGTTCATCTTGATTTTTGTTATAATGGGCATCATGTCAGGTTGTATTCTGAGAATTTTTGTCAGACAATTTTTGTCCTTCACATGTTCTTTGTTTTCTTTCGTACCGTACTACACAATGAAAGTTATTCAATAGAGCAATAGACAAATGGCTGTATTTTCATCCAGAGTCTGTAACATGCAACATTAATCTCCTCATAGAAACCAATGCAGCCTGAAGAAGGGATCCGTAATAAGGGGGAATATTTACATTGATATGACATCCGTACTGTTATTTCCATCAGCAGATAAGGAGGAACATGGATCACTCAGAGAAGCTTAAAAATAGAATACCTTTATCCTTATTGAGCTAGATGACATCAACTCATAATCAGAATAATAAGACTTGTAAATGTAGCAATTCTAGTAATTACAATATATAGGTATGTACATGTTCAATGGAAATCCACTGCAAAATTTCTGATGGTATTCTGCAGTAGCTGGGATAAAGAAATCTGAAACACCTCTAGGCTACATTCCCGAAACAAACTAAAGATCAAAGAGAATGGTTGCTAAACAACGTCCGGAAAGAATATTTAACAACAATGGCCGTTCTTTGCGATCTTTACTACGCCGTGTGAACATAGCCCAATGCTGCCTCACTCCTCACTTTACTATCTTAAGGTTCTAGCATGTGGACATTAATATAAATTATATTAAGATATAAATTAGAGATGAGGGAATCCTCACTCCAACAAAGCTGCCGGCCTTTCAGAGCTGCTTTGCTCCCTGCCGCTCCACCCCGGTGCCAGGCAAAGCTGGATCCAATCCTGGGAAACTTCTTCTAGTTTCCTAGAATTGGATTCAGCTTTTCCTTGGCTCCGGGGTGGAGCGGCAGGGAGCGGAGCAGCGCTGAAAGGCCGACGGCTTGATGAGCCGAGTGCAGATCAGTCTAAGCACTTTGCTTCATTAAGATGAGTGATTTGATTGTCTCTAGTATAGATAACTATTATTTTCATGTTGTGTTAAGAGTAACTGAGATATTCTGGACTAAGATCTGAAGATGTTTTTCCTATTGTTCCCTCATTTAGAAAAAAAAAAAAAAAAAAAACAATATCAAAAGTTATGTCTTTTAGATCAGAAAATAAGGGCTAGCTCTTGGCATGAGTACATGGTGTTCTACTCAAGGATAGAATCAGAATTTGTTTTCTACTGATCCAATACTTTAGGCTCTAAGAGGTGACAAAGTTAGAAGTCAAAGAAGTTCAATAATGAACTTACTGTTTGACTGTGTTCCAGTTCCATCTTCTCAGAGCATGTCTTTTCAAACATTCTTCAGAATTCGCCATCAAGCCTATCAAAATGCATATATAGCTGCGAGGTGTTATAGATGACCTGTGGAAGAGAGACAGATTGAGCTTGCAGTGCATGATCTGTTTAGAGCACTTTTAAAATGATGAGGTCTTATGATTCTATATTTGTTCTCAGCAGACTGCCTGTAATGAAGTCAAGAAGCTTGTGGCTGTTTTTGCTGTTGCTCAGGGCCTTTCTGTCGGCCACATGGGGATGGATGGATTCAGATGGGAGCAGAAGGTTAAATTCCGCTACGGGGAGGTTGCAACTGAAGGTAAATCGTCTATTGAAATGCACTTCACCCCGGGCGCTCATATAATACGCCATCGTTACAATAAACTCTTCTATTTTCTATTAACAGAACTGCTGTTTTCTTTTTCTTCATTGCAGCTAACGTGACTTTTTGAAAGATATTGTCAGGCAGACACTTGATTAATTCATGTTGACAGCAGATCATGTATAGAAAAGAATATGTGATACTTGACAAAACTATAGTGACATTTACCTGACAGAGAAGAGTGTAATGTAACTTACCAAAAGAAGGACAAATAAAAGGCACACATTTGGAAAGGCGTAAAGCCTCATTTAGGCTATATTCACACAATGTTTTTTCAGCTTTGTTTAAAATGACGTCCGTTTTGAGATTAAAATAACAGATGTCATTTAGCTGTCTGGTCTTCCCTTAGTGCAATGACAGCTGTTGGTACATTATTCTAGTATGGGTTACTAATTGGCATTTGGGTGTGTCTTTAATTGAATCCATTGAATTCAATAGTAAAACCGGAGAAAGAACGGTGACAAAAGAAAAACTGTGTGAACAACTAATACAAAACATCTGCTGTTTGTGTATGTTTTTTTGTTTTTTTTTTAATAGAAAAATCAGATGTTTTTAGTCTTTTTTTGACATTGTGTAAACATAGCCTTACAATGGAATTCATTATGTTATTATTATTTAATTGTTACCATTTAAAATCTTTCACTTAAACATTTTTAAGAAAAGATATTATAGTTTCTTTTTATTGTATTTTCTATACTATTTACCGTCACATGGTTAAACTTACTAATTAGCTAAAGTAAGGGAACATTTACATACTGTATATCCAGAGATCTAGCATTGTGTCTGGTGGTTTCCACCCTAGTGAGTTGTAATATAGGCATAAACTCATTCCTATGGGGCACCAGGTGCAGTGCATCCTGCATTCTTCCCATCCATAGTAGCTCTGAATCTCTGGATATATGAATGGTTTAGTGATTCTATGTTTATTACTGTAAATTAGAATAACCATAAATAGTAATTTTTTAAAATGTTTTTAAAAGATGAAGAAAAATTATTCCCAAAATGATCAGAACTGGTCATTAACATAAAGTTTGCATGATATGAGGTAATGAGGTGAATTCTATGGGTGATCACCCAGTGAGAGTTATGTAAACAAAATCTTCTCAGTGTTTAGTGCACTTATTGTGATATTGTGTTTGATTGTTTTCATGGGAAATTGGAGTCCTTAAAGGGCATGTATCACCTAGATTTTTTTTTTTTACTATGTACTAAAATTATTTTATTCTAATATCTTTCTATTTTATTATTGTAATTTATTTTATTTTATTTTATTTATTTTATACATTGTTATGGAAGCTGGCATCTTGCCAGAGATATTTTTAACAGCATTTATTGATATACATTTTAGCAAGCCTCATGGACATAGATGACAATAGACAGAGTCTAAGAATGAGATGAATGTGAAGCATTATTGAGCATATTCTCATATCGAGCTGTTACTGTCTCCCCTATCTACTGGTGTCACATGTTGCTGCAAAGCAGTACAAATCAATTTACAGCAGGAAGTTTCATCTTAATTTGAGCCCCAGTGGTGAGAATTAAAACTGCAAGATTTCAGGATCAATTTATAATATAGGCTATGTTCACACTACGCAAAAGTACGGCCGTTGTTGCCATCGAACATTGCCCTATCTGCTATGGGATCCCGGCCGAAGCATGTACACATCGTATACGCTCCGTCCGGGATCCCATGCAGACCCGCAAATAACTGACATGTCAGTTTTTTGCATTCGCAATTCTGTGAATTGTGGCTGCAGAAATCTCTGTCAGTTCACACAATGAAGTGATCGTCTCCATCCGCTTGCTTCATTGTGTGCTGTGGAGTGTTCTGATGCAGGCGCTCGCTGAACACTACGGCCATAAAGATCATGGGATGATCTGTGCAGAGACAGGCGGTTCGGTGACCCGGCCGGGGTCACGGAATGGCCGGTCTCTTACAGAGTGTGAACATAGCCATAGATAGTAAAACGGAATGTAATGCCACCAAAAATATGTTTAACATATAACCATTATTTAAACAAGAAGTCATTTTCTAATGACACATTCCCTTTAACCTCTTAAGGAACAGGCCTGAAATGGCCTTCAGGACATTGTCACTTTTGCTTTTTCGTTTTTTCCTCCTCGCCTTCTAAGACCCATAACTCTTTTATTTATCCACCTACAGGGCCATTTGAGGGCTTGTTTTCAGAAATAGTTGTACTTTGTAATGCAGCTTTTCAATCTTCCATAAAATGAATGACGGAACCCCCAAAATATAATTTATGGGGTAAATGTGGGTCAAAAAATGTGATTCCGCAAATTTTGGGGGCGTTCCATGTTTACATTATGCACTTTACGGTAAAACTGGCATTTTTTCTTTATTCTATAGGTCGGGCTGAACACAGCGATATGCATGTTTAGGCTATGTTCACACTACGTAAGTTTCCGGCCGTAGCGCGTTCCGTGAATAAGCGGCCGGAGATTTACGTAGTTTGCGTACAATGGAAAGTATAAGATCTACGGCTGCACAGTTCACACTACGTAAGAACTTACGCCCGAATCGTATGCGGCGCCGTAAAAAATGAACCAGACCATTGTTTCAGGACGGAAATGCTGTAACTTACGCCCGTAGCGTTACATGCGGTCCCGTACGAAATAGTGATTTCTTCATTTTTGCACTTTGATTTGCCGATCCAAAAGGTTCTGTGGGGTGTCCGGGGCTAGCCGAAGATATCCAAGTAAAAGACCACTGTCAGATCGCTACGTATGGCGCTCGGGAAGCGTAAGTAGACTACGGGCGTAAGTTCCCGGACGTAAATCCCCTGCTGGAGTTTCACACGTATATGTCCGGCCGCGTAAAATATGCGGCCGGACATATACGTAGTGTGAACATAGCCTCACTAGGATTTCTAACCATGAGGACCTGACATGAGGACCAAATACTGCCTGAAATATACTGTGTATGAACCCAGCCTTATAGCGCTTTTATTATGTCACCTACGGGGTCGTATAGGGTGTCATTTTTTTGGGCCAAAATCTCTAGTTTTTATTGGTAAAATATTTTTCCAGATGAGATATATTGATTGTTTTTTATTAATTCCTTTATACATAAAATGTATTTATAACATTTTTAAAAAGCATTCTCTGCATTTTTTTACCACTTTTTGTTCACGCCGCTAACCGTGCAGGAATCATATTGTTTTATTTTAATAGATCGGACAATTACGCACACTACAGTGTATTATATGTTAATTCACTTTATTATTTTTATGTGTTTTATGTATAAAATGGGAAGGGGGGTGATTTATTGGGGGAGGGGCTTTGGGGCATTTTTAAAAAACTTTTATTTATTTATTTATTTATTTATTTATTTACACATGTTTAGTCCTCTTAGGGGACTTTCACTTTCATGCACTGGGTTACATTCACTGACCCCTGCTATGCCATAGCATAGCAGGGATCAGTGTTATCTGTGATCTTCTGCCTGTGGCAGACTCTATCAGAAGGTTGAAGACCCGAGTGCACGGAGGAAGGTAAGAGACCTCCGGCAGTCAGGCCATGAGATCGGGACCCCCGCAGACATGCTGCAGGGGTCCTGATCGGTAACTGACAGGGGATGCTCTGGGCACTTACACTTCAATGTCACTTAAGTGGTTTAAGGGGTTAATGGCAGGCGGCCGTGGGATCGCGGCAGTCCGTCATTAAGGATTAGGGCCTGACTGCAGATAGCCGGTCCTCACCGCTGTGGGGTAAGCTCAGCTTGTGAGCCAGCTCCACAGCCCGGTATCCCAGTGGGGCGTACATTTACGCCAAGGCCCAGGCTGCAGGGGGCGTAAATGTACGCTCCGTGTCGTTAAGGGGTTAAAGGGTTTGGCCACTTTCTATTAAAATGTACCATGTACCTAGTAATAGTAAAGTTATGTCTCCTACTTACTATGTGCCCTGTTGTGGAGAAGCCAATCCCACATTGTATCTATCTATAATATAACCAAACATAGAGGGCACATTACCTACACCACCCATGGATGTCAAGTGATGTGCAGATCACATGCTCCATCTTTCGCAATTTATGGATAGGAGTTATTATATTCAATTACTACTTATTTACTTTTATAAAAAAAAAAATTATTTATTATTTTGTGGCTGCATTTTTTTTATGGGGCTCCTGTCGTCTCCCGAGTGGCAGGATGGGATCCCATGATCATTTGCTTGCAGCTTCGTCCATAAACAGTGATCTTGCGCTTTACAGCATATTATAAACTGTCCCTATTTGTGTCCCTAAATCTAATTGTAAAGATACAGACTGCCTTTGCAGTCTGTATCTAATACTTCAACTAATCCTCCGTCCCCTGGCTGTACTGTTGGGCGTTGACATCTTGGTGACGTCACTGCATACCATCACTGGAACACACTGCTGATATCACCAAGATGGCAGCATGTGATAGTACAGCCAGGGTTAGCATTAGATTCAGACTGCAGAGACAGTCTCTATCTATCTATCTATCTATCTATCTAAATTGTGGAAGCGAGTGGCACTACCCAGCAAGGTGGGTGCCAGCCGATGTGGTTCCGACCAAGAACCTCGATCAATAGAATAAACGATGATCAGCGGCACACCAGTAATGTGAACAACCGAAGTAATTTATTGTTCAAAATTCAGAACATTCAATAAATGCAGCACAGCAAAGCACGACGTTTCGGCGTGGTAACCGCCATTTTCAAGTGGCCTTAAAGGCACTTGAAAATCTATCTATCTCCTATCTATCTTTCTTTCTTTCTTTCTTTCTATCTATCTATCTCCTATACAGGGAGCTGCCCCGGGCGGCGAGACCAGGGGGGCGCCATCACAGGGATCAGAGAGAGAAGCATCACAGTGAATGAGGAAGCCTGGAAGCGTCCTGCCCTCTGTCATTGTGAGGAGGCAGGGGACGATTTTTACTTCATCAAAAGAGGTATTTTCCATACTGTACTGTCTTCTGGCTGCTGTTTAGCTATAATTTGCGCAAAATCGAGGCATTTTTACAGAGATTTTGTGCAAATTAGGGCTAAACAGTAGCCAGGAGACAGCACAGTAAAGAGATGGTGAAGGACCTTGACATGTGACTATGATGTCACCGCAGGTCCTGTATGTACACTGCACTATGGAGGAGGAAGAAAGAAAATACAGGTGTGTGGGAAGGGGAGGACAATCAGAGGTGTACAGTCTGGGGAGGGGGACACTTGTCTGGGATGGGGGGGCACACAAGAGAGTTGGGGTCCAATGTCTATTTAGGGGTCTGGCTGTACATTATTCCATACTTAACCCCTTAATAACTGCCCTATCCAAATATATATATATATATATATATATATATATATATATATATATATATATATATATATATCACATTTATATAAACCTTACCTAGTATCTGCAGGGGTAGTGAAGCTTGACTCTCCAGCTGTTGCAGAACTACAACTCCCATC